>NC_089508.1:6949330-7610163 GCF_036850995.1 Saccopteryx leptura | reverse complement strand
AAATAGAACTGCCTGGTATGAAGATTATTTTTAGAATTACAGAAGCGGCCAACTTACATGAGGCTGAACATTTAAACAAAAATCAGAGTCCAGATATCAGGTCAGGAAATACACTACAAATTATACAGTGGCTAAAGGCATGGGCTTTGGGACTAGTCAGCTGGACATGCATCCTGGACCTGCCATTTATCAGAATTTTTTATGACTTTATTCAAATAACTTTCTTCTCAGAGGCCCAGTTTCTTCTTTTAAAAATGAAGATAATGATAGGGTTGCTGGAAGATGAAGTGTGTTAGCCCATTTTTAACTCTTAGTGTAGTGCCTGGTCCTTGAGGAATCCTCAATAAATATGAACTATCATTATTGTTAATTTTTATTAATAGAATTTGAAAAACGACCAGGCTGACCATGCAGTGGTGCAGAAAATAGAGCATCGGACTGGGACACAGAGGACCCAGGTACGGTAGCCTGAGGTTGCGGCTTGAGTGCGGGCTCACCAGCTTGAGCACGGGGTCATTGGCTTGGGCATGGGGTCATAGACATGACCCCATGGCTGCTGGATTGAGCCCAAAGGTCTGCTTAGCTTGAAGTCCAAGGTCGCTAGCTTGAGCAAGGGGTCACTCGCTCTGCTGTAGCCCCCACCCCTCCGTCAAGACATATATGAGAAAGCATTCAATGAACAACTAAGGTGCCACTACAAAGACTTGATGTTTGTCATCTCTCTCCCTTCCTGTCTGTCTGTCCCTTTCTCTGTGTGTCTCTGTCACACACACACACACACACACACACACACACAAAATGACCATTGTGAGGTCACAGTGAACTCATGCCTGCCCAAAGGCTACTTTAGCAAAGATATCCAAGTTGCATATAACCCCATTACAGAGCAAAATTATGGCCACGTTTATGCTTTTGGATAATAATGATAGCACACAGGCATGGAGACAATGCTTGGAGATGAAAGGCAAGGCATAGTGAGCTCCTGCTCAAGGTAAAGTGCTGACAGCCTTCTCTTTAAATATTTGAACACTTTATACATATAAATCTAGAAGCAAGATTAAAAAGCAAAACAAATAAAGCCTGAATGAAAGTCTAGCTAACAGATTAGGAAACAGAAAGTAAAGAACGGAGATGCCAAAGCAAAGATTTTCTTTTAAACATCTCTGGAATCAGTTTCTTCCCATTGTAAAACTCTTCTGGATTATACAGTTTCAGAAAATGGATTTCTGTGGAGAGCTGTATGTAAGAAGTACCGTGGAGACTGCTTTAGGGGTTGAAGTAGGGTAGACAGAGGGGAGATTACCGTGATGCAAAGGGTGCTGTCCGGCCCCTTTTCTCACTGTTTGGGGACTAGATGTTCTGATGAGAACAAAAGATGCTGATACGTCCTACAACAAACTGCTGAGCAAATGGGTTGATAGATATCCAATTGGGTACTTCTAGTATGTACAGTTTATTGTATAGCATGTCTACCTCCAGAAATTCATTAAAGTAAGTATTTTTAATGTGTTTCAAAGTAAAAGAAAATATCAAAAAATATATGAGGCAAGATCAAGAAATGGTAAAAGTAATCAGAAAAAGAAAAATATAAAAAAAGAAATCAAGAAAATACTAATTAGAATTTTAAAAAAAACCTCAATGGCTGTGTTTCATAGCATATTGAACAAAGCTAATTAAAAATTAATGAAGTGAAATGGAGTCTGAAGAAATAGTCTAGAACAGTGTTCTTTAACTGCCAGTCCGTGGACCGGTCCTCCTGAATGTTGTGCAGGTTCGCACAAGAGTCAACCACCCTGGGGTTGTATGAAGATTTTAGTCCCAATCACTTTAGTTGAATTTGCTTAGGCTCAGCATGATTTGTGCTTCAATGGTCCCTGAAATAATTCTATTTTCTCCGGTCCCCAAGTATATGAAGGTTGAAAACCACTGGTCAAGAATGCACCTTAGAACAAACAGAATGAAAGAGTGGTAAAGAAAAACAGAGGAATGGATAAAAAGGTCTAGCATAGTTTTAGTCAGAGTTTCAAAACCACAGTGTGAAAGCATGTGGCAGAGGTGACAGTTAAGGAATAATCGCTGAAAAATTTTCATAACTGATAAAGTACACCAATCTGCAAATGCAGCAAACCAAATAAATCCCCAACAGTTTCAGTAAAATAAATCCGTATACTATTAGACATATTAAATGCAAAGGCAGAATGGCAAAGACAAAAATAAAATCTTAAAAACAACTAGAAGAAAACAATGTTTTCCTTTAAAATTTGAAGTTGTCTTATTAAGAGCAGCAGTGGAAGACAGAACGCAGCAAACAAGAGCTTCCACTGAGAGAAAATAAGTGTCAACTAAAAACTAAGTACAGCAGAGAAAACATTTCAAGAATGAAGGTGAAATGAAATCATTTTTAGAAAACAAAAAAGGAGAGAATTTAACCAACAATAGCGCCTCTCAAAAGGTTGTTTTTTCCAGCAGCATTCAAAGAAACCCAAATGGAAGACCAGAAGTTCAATGTAGAAAAAGTGATCTAAGTAGCCTCTGAGTAGGGATAGATAAATGAACATTGGCTGTGTGAAAACAATACTACTAATGCTTCAACTTTAAACAGATGTCAATAATCAAGATACATAAAAAAGACACAAAAGTCTTGAAAGAAAAAAAAATGTGAATTAGAGTGTCCCAAAGTCCTTGCATGGTTTAGGAGGCAGGTAAAGGTGCCAATTAGCTAGAGTCTGTGATTAATTAAGTATGGCTCTTAACCATTTGTAGGTGTCTATTGAATGGAAGAAAATATTGAGTGTATGCCCAAGCTAAGAAAGAGAAATCATCAAAAGACAAATAATCAGTCCAAAAGAAAGCCAGAAATTAGACAAAGCAAATAAAAAAAAATCAGGTTAATAGAACCTGAAAAGTTAATGGACACAAAATAAATCTAAATATAGAAATAATAAAAATAAATGCACATTATTAAATGCTTCATTTAAAAGATAAAATTTCAGGCCCTGGCTGGTTGGCTCAGCGGTAGAGCATTGGCTCAGCGATGTGGAAGTCCCAGGTTCAATTCCTGGCCAAGGCACACAGGAGAAGCGCCCATCTGCTTCTCCACCCTTCCCCCTTTCCTTTCTCCCTGTCTCTCTTCCCCTCCCACAGCCAAGGCTCCATTGGAGCAAAGTTGGCCCAGGTGCTGAGGATGGCTCCATGGCCTCCGTCTCAGGAGCTAAAATGGTTCTGGTTGCAACGGAGCAACACCCCATCTGGGCAGAGCATCGCCCCCTGGTGGGCATGTCAGGTGGATTCCAGTCAGGAGCATACGGGAGTCTCTTTCTCTGTCTCCCCACTTCTCACTTCAAAAAAAGAAAAAGATATAATATTAGAATGGATAAAAAGTAACGCTTGGACCTCGACTGGATATCTCTAAAACAGAAGACTACAGAAAGCTTGAAAGGAAAGGTACAGGAAAACACAGACTAGGTAGCTACTAGTAGAAAGGAAGCATGCTTATTTACATTTACACAAACAAACTAAACAATAAATAAAAGTCACCTCATAATTACAAAAGGACAAAATAACAATTCCAAAACCAGTGCATCTATGAAGATAGCCTCTGCATACATAGAGCAAACACTGACAGCTTCAGGAGACCTTGGCAAGCCCATCACCGTAGGAGGGAAATTTGGGTACACTTACCTTAGTAACTGGAAGATGTGGAGAGAAATGTTAATAGGTACAATGGAAGCAATACAAGTTTGAACATGCTTGAAAATCAGTATTAGGAGGCAACCTGAGTTGCAGTCATGGTATTAGCACTTACTAGCTGTGGACCTTGGGCAAGGTGTTTAATCCCACTGCTTAAGTGATCTCATCGGTAAATGGGAGGGGGGTAATCACAACTCACTGATATGACTTTGTAGAAATTATATGTGTTTATATGTATAAAGTATTTAGAAAATTACCTGGTGAATAATAGTTTTAAATGTATTAAGCATTATTATTTTTTTTAATTGAACCAATTGGTCTATACAGGTTACTATAGCCAACAATTTCAGGATACAGAGTCTATTCTTTTCTTTCTTTTTTTTTTTTTATTCTTTTTTTTTTCTTTTTATTATTTATTTATTTTTCTGAAGCTGGAAACGGGGAGAGACAGTCAGACAGACTCCCGCATGCGCCCGACCGGGATCCACCCGGCACGCCCACCAGGGGCGACGCTCTGCCCACCAGGGGGCGATGCTCTGCCCCTCCCGGGCGTCGCTCTGTTGTGACCAGAGCCAGTCTAGCGCCTGAGGCAGAGGCCACAGAGCCATCCCCAGCGCCCGGGCCATCTTTGCTCCAATGGAGCCTTGGCTGCGGGAGGGGAAGAGAGAGACAGAGAGGAAAGCGCGGCGGAGGGGTGGAGAAGCAAATGGGTGCTTCTCCTGTGTGCCCTGGCCGGGAATCAAACCCGGGTCCCCCGCACGCCAGGCCGACGCTCTACCGCTGAGCCAACCGGCCAGGGCCCGAGTCTATTCTTTTAAATCATACAAAAGATATATACAAAAAGTGACTACAAACTAAGCTAAAAGTAAATCTCATTTACACTACATTTGTCGACCCCAATGTAAACAAATTAGTATCAATATTGAAAATATATTTAGAAAATTACTATATTATTAAATATTTAGCAATATAGTTTTAAACAATGTATATGTTAAGAGAGTAATTATAAAGAAAATCAGAAATAGAGCTGGATAATTAAAAAATAAACCTTTAAAAATGTGTTTTAATACAGCCAAAGCAAAATGTGGAGGAAAGTTTATATTCTTTAAAAATTATTCTATAAAAGAAGAAAGACTGAAAACTAATGAGCTTATTCTCCATTTTAAGATATTAAAATTATAATGTAATAAAGACAAGAAATCACTAGAAAGAAGTATTTTTTAAAAAATTAAAAAGTAAAAATGAAAAAACATGAAGAATGAAGCAATAGAGTAAAATCTAGATATTTTGAAAAACATAAAGAAAATAAAATATAGAAAAAAGAATAAGCACAAATAAAAATATAAGAGAAAGGAGATATCATTACTCAGCTGAAGATATTTAAATTATAATAACAGGTTCTTATGAACAACTTGATATTAATGAATTTTAAATTTTAAGTAAAATGAAAACATTCTTTAAAAAAAATAGTAAAATTGACCCAACAAGAATTAAACAAAATATGAATAGCCCTATAACAAGTAAGAACATTTGGTTAAACTTAAAGAAAATTCCCCCCAAACATTTCAGGCCTACGTGGCTTCACCAATAAACTCTACCAGAGATTCAAGTTACAAATATTCCTGTTTTACACAAATTATTACAGATTACAGAATAGAAGAAAAACTCTTCAACACTTTGGGAGCCAGATTAACTTCAATATAAAAAAATCCCACAAAGACTTTATAAGAATAAGGAGTAGAGACACATGTCCCTGTAAATATGCATGGAAAAACCCTAAAAAAAATTATGAGCAAATAGAATATAGCCCTCCATAAGAAGGTTCATTAATAGGCTCAAATTTGGTTACTTTCAGGAGAATTTAATAAACTTTCTGGACTCAAATTCAATCTACAATACAAAAATCAATCACATTTTTATATGCAAACAACAAACAGGTGATATAATTTAAGAAACGTTATTGCAAATAACATATAAAAATAAGGAGCTTAAAAATATATCCAACAAAAGAGGATCAAGGTATTTATGAAGAAAATTGGAAGAACAACTATTATGAAGCCAGTAAGATCTATAGAATTTGAGATCCCATTGGCAAATATATGGGAAGATTCAGTATCATACATAGGACAGTTCTCTCCAAATTGATCTACAGAGCTATTATAATTCAAACACTATCTTGATAACTTTTGTAGGCACGTGGATATGTATGTGTAAATTTGACAGGCTGATCTAAAATCTATATGAGATTGAAAATGGCAGAAAAAGGGAGATTCTTCTGAATGAGAAGAACAAGTTTGATTGGCTGGTTTTTGCAGATATCAACAATCACTTGAATAATAGTAGGCAAGACAGTATGATATTATTCTTGGGACAGACAAATCAACCAATGAAGCAGATTAAGAGTCAGAAAGTGTGTGTGTGTGTGTGTGTGTGTGTGTGTGTGTGTGTGTGTGTTTTATGAGCAGATGTGGCATTACAGATCAGTGGTGAAAGAATGAATTTTTAAATTTATGTTTATGAAAAATAAATAAGTCAGAGCTCTTTGTCATAGTATACCGAAAAATAAGTTTCAGGCTTAAAAATTACATGTGAAAGGTAAAATGGTAAATGTAATAAAAGAAAATACAGGATAATATATTAATACATTTGTGTGAAGAAAGATTTCTTTAATAAGGCACATAAAGTAGAAACTATAAAGGAAAAGATTAATGCATTCAAAAGAGAGAAAAATAAAGGGACACATGATCTTTAAAAAATGAAGAAGATATTTACAACACATATAACTGAAAAATGATTAGTATAGAGAATAAATAAAGAACTCCCACATATCAGAATGAAAACGGCAAGCAACCTAACAGAAAAGCAATCAAAAGTCTTGAACAGGCGTCTCACGAAACAGAAACCTCAGTTGTCGATGACAAAGGTGGAGATGTTTGATCTCCTTGGTAAACAGGAGACTGAACATGAGGGCCATAATGAGATGCGATTTCATACCCACCAGATGGGCAAAAATTAAAATATCTGACAATAATAAGTTCTGGCAGTGATAGGGAGCTGGGGACCCTCTGTTACATTTCTCAAGAGGGTGCAAATTGGTAAGATCGTTGTGGAAAACAAGTTGCCATTATCCAGCGACACTGAAAACGCACATCACCTTGGTCCTGCAGTCCTCCCAGTGTGCACCCTACAGAGTCTCCGGCACGTGCGTATATGCAGACCTGGGGAATAACCGGCCATGGCCGCCCGTCCTAGTAAAGCACACCCATAGAGCTCAAATGCACACGGTAGTGGACTACAGACATACCTCCTAGCGTAGTCACACACTACTACACTGTTCAGCTGGGAACGTGAATGAAACACAGGTCCCCCAGCATAGACGGATCTCAGAAACAATACTGAGCCAAAAATGCCAAGAAAAAAAAAGAAAAGAAAAAAAAACCCTCTAAAAGCAAACAACCCCCCCCCAAGCAACAACCAACTGCAATATAGCACATTTTGAAGAGAACCCATATAGTTTCACTTATCTAAACTTCCAAAACATGCCACACTGAGCAGCAACTTTTAGGCACACAAAAAAGTGATAAAACTATCAAGAAAATAAGAGCGTGTTAAACAGAAAGACAGAGAGAGCTGCACCAGCTGGTGAGGGAAAGGTGCCAGGATGGGGGTCTAAACTGGGTCAGTCACCCAGGTGTTTTGTGGTCTTTTGACTTTTTTATACCTTCTATAAGTTGGGAAACACGTCTCTGTTCAATACTTTCTAAAAGCAATATCACAGGTATTTATAAGGTAGGAGGAAGCAGATATACATATACGCATGGCTGATGGTGGGAGTTCTTCCAGGATTGAAACGTATCTCGTAGATGCACGAGAGGTGGAACCGCCTGTTTCCTGGAATTCTGGAAGGCTTCCCAGAGGCATGAGGCCGTCAAAGCTTTATTGTGTCCATGGTGAGGAGGAATATCCCAGCTTGAGCAAAAAGGGGAAAGAGAGGGGCCTTTAAGTGTGGATATAGGTTTATTTGTCCACTGAAGGAGGCATTGGAGAGTTGCTGTAACCCGCACAATCTTTTAGACAGTCAAGCATTAGAGTGGGGGTCGGGAACCTACGGCTCGTGAGCCAGATGTGGCTCTTTTGATGGCTGCATCTGGCTCACAGACAAATCTTTAATAAAAAAAAATAACGTTAAAAATATAAAACATTCTCATGTATTATAATACAATCCATTCATTTCCTACCGCTCATGTTCATGGTTACGGGTGGCTGGAGCCAATCACAGCTGTCCTCCAGGACAACACCAAATTTTTACTGGATAATGCGTAACGTACACGGGTCGTTGTATGGCTCTCACGGAATTACATTTTAAAATATGTGGCGTTCATGGCTCTCTCAGCCAAAAAGGTCCCCGACCCCTGCATTAGATGAACCACCGGGTCACATAGGTGGCAATGGGATGTTGTGGTTGATAATGGACTCGGGCTTGATTCTTTTGTCTGCTCACTTTCTAGCTGTGTGACCTTGGAGGACACATTTTTATCACCCCAAGGTTCAGGGAGCTAGGACGTGTGCAAAGCTCATAGAATGGTTTTGAGGATTAAACGCACATGGCATGCCTGGAATGCTCTGGCCAACAGTGAGGGCTGACCACTATCTGATGGCTGTGGCTGTGGCTAGGCTAGGCTAGGCTAGGCTAGCGCTGACGGGTATAAAGGACAGTAAAGGCAGGACGCCTGGGCTTGAGGATGTGGGTGGGACAGAGGGAATGCAGAGCCTGGGGGTGGGGCGGGGGCTGGAGCACAGTTGCCATGGGAGACGGGGGTGGGGGTGGGGGTGGGGTCGTGAGGCTGCAACAATCAGGAGGGGACATATCTTGAAAGGCCCTGCGTGCGTCAGGCTGAGAAGTTGCAGCAGGACTTGATGACAGCCAAGGGAACCACTGGAGGGGATGAAGCAGGACGGGAGCATACTTGCAGAGGGTGTGCAGAGGGAGGGTCTAAGCCGAGTGCCCTGGGGGGGGGGCGGGCATCAGCCTGGGCTGGCCCTTTTATTGTTGGAAAGACAGGAGCAGCTGCCTCCCTCGTTGCGGAGAGGGTGGCTTGGCAGGGGCCAGAGTGGGGACTGAGGGGACAGGCTTTAGAGAGGCGGCCCTTGCCACACCTGCACAGATGACGAGGAGGCCCTGCACCCGGGTGGGGCTACACAGGAAGGGACTGATAGGAGCCACAGGAAAGCTGCATCTTTGACAGGTTCTCTCAGTGGCGTAGTCTCAGAGCTTATTTCAAATGCAGAAAGGGAAATGGGGGCGCAGGGGGAGCGCGTGGGGCGGCGGGGAGGAGGCAGGGCTCAGATCTTATCTGGACTCTTGGCTGTCATCGGAGCTGTTCAGAGCAGGTGCTTCAAAGCCTTCGGCATTATCCCGCGCTCGGGCCGCGCCGGGCACACACACAAAGTGGGCATGCATTATTCAGGTGGCATCGCTGCTCTGCGCCGCTTGTCAGAGCATTTGCCACGGCGGCGGCGGTCCCTCCTTCCCCAAAAGCCCATTGTTAAGAACTATAAACAAACAGGATGGGAGCCTTCACAGTCTCTTCACTGCCGGCGAGATCCGCAGTCATAACAGGAAATCATGCACTTGTTGTAGAATGATTCTCAGAGACAGCCTGAGTGTCATTGACCTAAATTCCAGGGCCCCAAGCCCAGACCTGCAGAACTTCTCAGCAAAGAAATGCTGACGAGAGGCAGATTAAAAGGATCTGTAACTATTTCTTTCCTTCTATTTTATCAGAATGCATTGCCGTGAATACATCTGGTGACCCTGAAACCTACTTCTAACTCTGCAATCAGCTGCCGCGAAGGAGGTGGCAGAGGAAACTAATAACGCCAGGGGTTTGGAAAGACGGGAAGATGCAGGCTTGTTATTAGCGGAGGCTGATGTCATCCACACTGTGACTGGGGCGAGGGGGACAGTGGGGCCCAGCCCTGCCCTAAAGGAACCTGCCTGTCCTGTCTGTGGTGCCCAAGGGGCTGTGCAGGGCACCGGCCCCGCATCTGGTGTGGGAAGCCTCCCTTGTTCTGGCTGTTTGAGTGGTGACCACGTCTGTTACCGGAACTGCTGCTTTTGTTGTTGCTGTGATCAGTTCCATTGTCTTTTCCATTTTCTTAGCACTTCGCTGCGATCAGTGGTTTCAAAGGGCCTTGGCAATGCAAATTAGGTCACTATCATTTTCTGTTCTACAGATGAGCCGCTCTAGACAGAGTGGCCAAGTTAGGTCTCACTGTGTCCCTAATACGCCGAGAGTTTGCTAAGAGGCCCGTTTCTTTCCCACTCAGGACGTTTCATTCATTCGTGCACTTGTTCAGAAAGAACTGTTTAGACAGCGCCTACGACATGCAGGCACAATGCTGAACGCAGGAGACGCAGAACTTAATAGCATGTGACGTCTGCTGTGAAATGCTCACAGTCCAATGAAAGAGCAGATCAGCCATCTGCCAGGGCGACACCCTGTGAAAAATACTGCAGTTACATTTCTAGGGGGTTCCAGAGAGAAATCCTGTCATGTAGGCTAGGGAATTCAAGGAAAGCTTCTCGGAAGAGGTGACATGGGACGTTGATCCCGCAAAGAGAATCGTCTAGATTCAGTACTATGAGAGAGGAGGGAGGGTGATCTGGTCAGAGACCCCTGGAGGTAGGTGGTTGCCCTGGCCATGGTCCAGGTCAGGAGCGCTGCCTAAGGGCAGGTGTGGCCGCAGACCTGCTCAGACCTGGGTGTGAGTCCTGGCCCACCAGTTTGAGCAGTGTGACCCCAGGCCAGCTGTCCTCACCTACAAGCAGAGCTGTACCGTGTGGTCACACACAAGTCTCAAGGTCTAGATAAAGGTCGGGCCCCTCCTCTGTAACCAGCAACAGACGGTGAGTGCGCGCCTCCTGCCAGGGACTCCAGGCGCAGGACTCCCTATGACGTGTGACTCCCGCCGTCGCTCCCTCTCACAGAGGTCAGAAGCGGGGGCTCAGAGAGGGCACGTGACTTGCCAGGGTCCTAGCTGGTGAAGCAAAGTTCCGGCGGAGATACTGGCAGAACCCACTCCGCGGCGTTCAGACAAACGGCCAGACTGCCCTGTGCCTCGGGGCCGAGCTCGTGAAGTGAGGTGCTGGGAGGTACCCACCCACCTCGGAGAGGAGTGAGAGCCACCTCGCTGGGCCCGTGCACTTTCCGAACGTCTCACAGGCTGTGTCTGTGAACATGCTGCGGCTCAGAGACTCTACCCCAGCCTCACACCCCTCCCCCACCCGCACCCAATTCTTTCCTACCACTTGATTTTTAGTTAGATATATATCATATATTCTATCTATTCTTAGGGCTGGGTTCAAGCATCATTTTGAAAAGATGCCATCGCTTGTCACTCCACCTGCTCCCACTCGGCACAGATTCCTTCCTTCGTCTCAAGCACGGCAGTCTGTGGTCACGTGCACACCCGTACACCTGTCTGACCCACGTGCGTCCCAGGACCGCGAAGCTCTGAGCTCACGAAGGCAGGCACGCGGCGGGCGTGCTTGTGCTGACCGTTCCATTGCTTTTTTCCCCGAGCTAGACATGTAGAAAGCCCTGCACAGGAAGCAGGATAAATCGCCTGCGGCGTGGGGTTCTGCCACCCTCTGGAAAGGAGGCGAACCATGCTGCTGTTGACTTGTTGGGTGAAGGCTCACCCACCGCCCTGTCTCTGCCAGGTTCCCAGCAGGGCTCGCCGAATCCTCAGTGTTCTCACCTCACCCACTTGCCCTGTCGCCCCACAGGCCTCGACAGTCAGACAGCCTCCTCGCTGGCAGCGGCTGGATTCCGCGTGGAGCCAGTAATTAACCTTGCAGCGTCAGTTCCTCTCTCCCCGCCGCCCTAGAGCGTTCACTGCTAGGTGTGTGCGGCCTCTCCTTCCTCGTCTGGGCGCTGGTGTGCTGTTTTAATTCTCCCTGTGTGTTTTGACTTTATTAATTGATTCCATCTGATTACATTAATCATAAGTAATTGAGATGTACAATAGTTTTCAGCGGAAGCTTGGCAGCATCTCTTGCAGTCAAGAGAGGAGGTCCCCTTCCTCAAGGCCCAATCCTGTCAGGTGCGTGGTGTACTTCCTGTCCAATGGACATGTGATTCATGAAATCTCCCAGTTGACGGGGCTTCCCTGACTTACTAACAATGGACTTTTTGTTATTATAATGTTTAGATTAATTTAGGATTCTTTTCAAAAGCTAGGATAGGTTGACAAGAGATCATAGTCGGTAGCTGCCTTTGTTATCTTGTATGAGTTACCTTTGCTGGTTTTCGTGGGAAAGCAAATATGTAGATCTAGTTTTTGTTTTTTCTTTAGCTTTAATTTTTAAAAGTTTGAATGAGTAAATTTTAAATGGCATAGCAACACGTAGGAAAACCTGGTTGTGAAAACATGAATACGTATCATAACCGTAAACAATACACAGCGAGAAGAGCAGAAACCTCTTGCCCACACCTGGTCCGTGCGTCTTCTCCCTGGAGGCTGACGGAGACCAAGCTGGTGTCCTTCCAGAACCTTCTCACTCATTGACATATCTGTGATTACATATACATGTGAGGCTGGTTTACTTTAATTTTTTTTTAATTGGAATTAAATTGCACATTTTGTTCCACCACTGACTACTTTTACCAATAGATTCTGGAAATTTTTTCATGCCAGATATATCTTTTTCTTAAGTTGTTTTATATTCCACATTTCCACATCATGTGTACGCAGTAATTCATTTCATAAAGTCCAGTTGGATCGTTGGCGGATTTTAACTGTCATGCGTACACATACAACGCTACAGGAAACAGCCCTGTGTATCTACAGTATAGAACACATAGGTTAGGTTCTTAAAAGTGGAATTCCCAGGCACTTGGCTCTGCTTGCAAAATTCTCATTTTTATGTATTTTGCTTCACAAACATATGGGTAGTTTGATACAGTCGTTTCATTCACTTGTCACGTGAGCATGTTCCTCCCGCCCCCCCCCCCCCAACACTTGGCAACAGCGCCATTAAGAATTCTTACGTGGGCCCTCCTAGGGCGACACGCAGTTTATCTGCAAAGTTTCCCCCTGCACACCTAAGAAAATCACAAGCCTTTTAAAATGCTAGTTACCATGGGCTGTGTACTTCCTCTCCTGAGGGCAGACGGAATTGCCAAGGACCGTTTTACTTGGTCTTGTGTTCAACTGGTGAGACGAGTGATTCTAGTTCATTCAGGGGCATCTTCTTCTATGAAAAATATTGTGAAACTGGAAAGAATCGATGTGGGGTTTTTTGCTGTATCTCCATGAGGCCATTGCAGTCTGAGCTGTCCAGTGCAGTGGTTAGAGCATGAGTTTGGGAGCCAAATGGCCCAGGTCCTCCAACCCCCTGAGACCGTGGGCAAGTGACCCAGAGTGGCTGTGCCTCAGGTTTGCCCACGCTCACACCGCTGTCTCACGAGGAGTAAATGTGGTCGGGACAGTGTACAGGTCCCACACGCAGGACAGCGGACACAAGAATTATTAGTGCTTCGGTCACTGCCGAGTAAATAATAGAAGTCACACGCCTGTCTTTGGATCCAGACAAACTTGGAGCCAAAACCCTGCTCGGCCGCCTCCGAGAGAAACAATCTCAGGCAAGTTAATCATTCTCAGAATCCTGATCTCTGAATAGGAAATGTAACACCACATGTTTTGTGTGCTTGTGATGAGAGCTGACAAAAAGTTATAGAAAAGGTGCTTAGCCTCGTGCCCGGCAGATAGTAAGCGCTCACTTATTCCTATTGTCAAAATTTTGGGACAGACACATCTGATTGTCACCCTTGAGACAGTCCACACAGAAACCTACCTGTTGTTTACACCTCACAAATGACTAATTGGGGCTGGGTGCTAAAAAAATCATTATTTTGCAGGGAGTAAAAGAAATGCTATGGTTTGTTGTTGTTTTTTTTCCTGGAAAAACAAAAAGTGTCCCATTTCTTCTGATTGATGGTGATATTTCTGGAGAAAATAACGAAGCAACACACTGTGGAAGGTAACACTCACTACGCCGGTGGCTTGGGTTGGCTCTGACGTGTTCAATACAAAGAACCCCAGCTTTGCTGGATTCAAAGGAAAGATGGAAGCCAGGAAACCCAGCGTAAATGAAATCATTTGTGTAATGTGACTTTCCTTTACACGTGTAACACACGCATAAGATAATGTCGACATTTTAGTCAAGGAAGTGAGATGTGGACCCTTTAACATCACTTAGAAGTCAGGCGGAGGAGGCGTGGAAGCCGGCGTTCCGGGATCCAAACATTCGATGATACAGACACAGTGGATTAAATTTAAATTATCATTAGTTACGATAAATGTAAGGGAACGAAATTTGCCAGTTATGAGAAAGTTATGTGTATTGGAATAAAATAATAATTTCCAGCTACCTTTTCTTTTTAAGAGGTTTACATAAGATGTTGAAAGTAAACAGATTAGGGGAAAAAAGACAGTAAAAGTAAACGGTTTAGGCAGAAAATTCTGAGGAATCCACAAAAAATATTGCTAGAAATAGTAACTGAATGCAGCAAGATCGCAGGACATAAGACGATCATAGCAATGTTATTTTTCTCTATATACCTATAATGAAATTATGGGCACCAAAATTCAAAATACAGGAGCATTTATAATCTTTCAGAAATAAAATACTTAGATGTAAAACTTACATGAAATTTGTATGCTAAAAACTGTAGGACATCAAGAAAATCAATGAAGAGACATACAATGTTTATGGATCGGGAAGCTCAACATAGTCAAGTAGGCAGTTATTCACACACGCAGATGCAGGTTTAGCGTCATTTCCATCAAAATACCAGTAAGATTTCCCAGTACAAGATTATTCTAAAATTTATATGGAAAGGCAGTGGGACGATAATTGCTAAAACAATTTTTAAAAAGAAGAATAAGATGGGGAGAATCAGTCTACCCAGCCGATACTTACGTAGCTACCGTAATCAAGACAGTGTGGTGGTTGCAGAAGCAAAGGCACCGAGGTCAATGAAACAGGATAGAAACTCAGAGATAGACCCACACATATAGATCTAATGATCTTTGGAAATAGAGCAATAGAAATTTAATGGAGGAGCCCTGGCCGGTTGGCTCAGTGGTAGAGCATTCGCCTGGCGTGCAGAAGTCCCGGGTTTGATTCCCGGCCAGGGCACACAGAAGAAGCGCCCATCTGCTTCTCCACCCCTTCCCCTCTCCTTCCTCTCGGTCTCTCTCTTCCCCTCCTGCAGCCGAGACTCCACTGGAGCAAAGATGGCCTGGGCGCTGGGGATGGCTCCTCGGCCTCTGCCCCAGGTGCTAGAGTGGCTCTGGTCACAACTGAGCGACCCCCCCCCCCCCCCGGAGGGGCAGAGCATCGCCCCCTGGTGGGCGTGCCGGGTGGATCCCAGTAGGGCGCATGCGGGAGTCTGACTGTCTCTCCCCGTTTCCAGCTTCAGAAAAATACAGAAAAAAAAAAAAGAGAAAAAAAATAAATTTAATGGAGGAAGGAGAGCCCTTTCAACAAACAGTGCTGGAGCAGTTGGGCATCCAGAGGCAACAAAGAACAAACACAAAAATACTCACCTAAGTTTTATACTATATACAGAAAAACAAAATGGAGGAGGGACTTAAATATATAAAGCTATAAAACTTTAAGGAAAAAAGATAGGAAAAAATCTGCAGGAATCTAGGGCTAGGCAAAGTGCTCTTAGACTGAATGTCAAAAATATAAAGGAAAATGAATCATTTGGACTTTATCAAAATTTAGATTTTTTTTTTTTTTTTTTTTTTGCTATGAAAAATACATGGCTGAGTAGATGAAAACAGCAACAACAACAAGCTACTGGGCGGGAGAAAATATTCGCAAACCACATAGTGATATAGGGCTATTATCTGGACTATACAAAGAACTTTAAAAACTTAATAATAATAAAAAATACAATCAGAAAATGGTGAGAGAGCTAAAGAAATGTTTCATAAAGAGGATCAATACCGGGTGTGTGGCAAAAGTAGGTTTTCTGTGTTTGTATGGAAAATAATACCATAAATAAATAATACAGGAATAAACTTTTTCATGTACTCACAACTGTAAACCTACATTTGCCCCACCCTGTGTATATGTAATAAGCACATCAAGGAATGCTCTGAACCCCTAGCTGTTAGGAAATTGATGTGGAAACCACAATGATCTATCACCTGTCAGAATGGCTACAATAAAACACAGTGACCACATCACACGGTGATGAGGATGTGGAGAAACGAGATCATTCCCATACTGGGTCCCTCCACTGCTGGCGGGAACGTGAAACAGTCCATCCGCTCTGAGACACCATCAGCTCCTTAGACCCTCAACACGCCCTGACCACAGGACCCAGTGGTCGCACTCCTGGGCAATTTATTCCAAAGAAAGGAATGCTTACGCTCATACAGTAATCTACACACAAACGTTTATAGCTCTTTTATTCATCGTGGCCCCCAAAATGGAAACGACCCAGATGTCCTCCAATGAGTGAACGGTTAAATCACAGGACGTTCTTGCTCTGCGATACACTCAGCTGGAGAGAGGAACTAAGTGCTGGGACATGCGGTGACCTCAGTGGGTTCCCAAAGAAGTAGGTTGAATGAAAGAAAAGTGAATCCCGAGAGATGACAACACTGGATAACGTGATTTATAGAACATTCTTAAAATGGGAACATGAAGGAGAACGGCTCCTGGTTGTGAGGAGCTGAGGAGTGGTGGGAGCGGGCGGGAAGTGGGTGTGGCCATGAGCGTTTCCGGAGGGGTCCCTGTCAGGGTGGGTGGGAACCTGTCCCGGGACTGTACCAACGTCAATATCCTGGCTGTGGTGTTGTCAACCATTTTAGCAAGATGTTAACACTGACGGGAACTAGGTGAGGTGCATATTTCTATTTTTGGTCTTTTTCATTATTTATACGGGTTTCAGGTACACAGTTCTACGCTACCTCATCTATATATTGCATTGTGTGTTCACCACCCCAAATCACGTCTGCTGCCGTCACTGTCTATCCCCCTTCTACCGTCCTCTCCCTACCCACCCCCTTCCCTCCTGCAGTCCCCACCCTGTTGTTGTGTCTATAAGATTTTTCTTTGCTGAATCTCTTTACCTTTTCCACCCAGCCTCCCAACCCCCTCCCCTCTGACAGCTGCCACTCTGTTCTTCAGATCTATGAGTCTGTTTCTATTTTGTTTATTACTTTATTTTGTTCATTAGATTCCACATATAGATGAAATCATATGGTGCACGTCTTTCTCTTTCTCTGACTGGCTTATTTCACTCTCCAGGTCCACCCATGTTGTCACAAAGGGTAAGGTTTCCTTCTTTTTTTACATCCGAGTAGCAGTCTATTGTGTGAATATACCACAGATTTTTATCCACTCATCTACTGACGGGCACTCGGGCTGCTTCCAAATCATGACTATGGTAAATAACGCTGCGGTGAACATAGGGCTGCATAAATTCTTTTGAATTAGTGTTTTCGGATCCTTTAGCTATATCTCCAGAAGTGAAATTGCTGGGTCACGAGGCAGTTCCGTTTTTAATTTTTTTTTTTTTTTTTTTTTTTTTTTGTATTTTTCTGAAGCTGGAAACGGTGAGAGACAGTCAGACAGACTCCCGCATGCACCCGACCGGGATCCACCCAGCACGCCCACCAGGAGTGACGCTTTGCCCACCAGGGGGCGATGCTCTGCCCCTCCGGGGCGTCGCTCTGCCGCGACCAGAGCCACTCTAGCGCCTGAGGCAGAGGCCAAGGAGCCATCCCCAGCGCCCGGGCCATCCTTGCTCCAATGGAGCCTTGGCTGCGGGAGGGGAAGAGAGAGACAGAGAGGAAGGAGGGGGGGTGGAGAAGCAAATGGGCGCTTCTCCTATGTGCCCTGGCCGGGAATCTAACCCGGGTCCCCCACACGCCAGACTGACGCTCTACCGCTGAGCCAACCGGCCAAGGCCCCGTTTTTAATTTTTTGAGGTAACTGCATACTGCTTTCCATAGTGGCTGCACCAATATGCATTCTTATTAACAGTGCAGGATAGTTCTCTTTTCTCCACATCCTGGCCAACACCTGTTGTTTGTTGACTTATTAGCGATAGCCATTCTGGCAGATAAGAGGTAATATCTCATTGCAGTTTTCATTTGAATTTCTCTGATAAATAGGGATGTTGAGCATCTTTACATATGTCTATTAGTATGTCTTCTTTGGAGGAATGTCTATTCAGGTCTTTTGCCCATTTCGTAGTTGATATATATATTTTTGGTGTTGGATTTTACATATTTTTTGTAAATTTTGGATAATAAGCCCTTATCAGAGATATCGGCGATATTTTGTCTCACTCAATGGATTCTTTTCATTTTGTTGTTGCTTTTCTTTGCTGTGAAACCATTTTTAGTTTGATGTAGTCCCATTTGTTTATTTTTTGTTTCCTTGCCCGAGGTGATATATCAGAAAATATATTGCTGTGAGAAATGTCCAAGATTTTCCTGCCTCTGTTTTCTTCTAAGATTTTTATATCTTTTATGATTTCTTTTAAAATTGCATGAAGCCTAGAGTTGTCTTAAAATTAGCAGTTAAACAAACAAGCAAATAATTTTCATCTGCATTCTATTTACAAGGGACACACATAGATATAATGATACAGAAATGTTGGAAGTACAAAGATTTTTTTAAAAAACCGTAAAAGTACAATGCAAAGGAAAGTTAGAATAGTAATATCAATATGAGAAAAACACATAGACTTCAGGCCAGAAAGCATTAGGGAAAAATTATTTCATTAGATAATGATTAAACCAACAACAATTTTCTGGGAAGATATAACAATACTGAATCTGTATGTGCCTAACAATATACTCTCGACATATATAGAAGAGAAATGGGCAGAACTATAATAATAATAGCAACTTTTATTTATTGTGGAAGATTGTCATATCTCTGAGAAACTGCTGACTCAGGCAGATACAACGTTATTATGGAAAATTCAAGGAGCAAAAATGAACTTGACCAATGGTATGTATTGGAAGGAAGAATGATAGTGACAAAAAAACTGGGGAACACACATAGCCTTGTTTAAGAGTATATATAGCACAACACTTTTGGGGGTGTGTGATCTGGAATATGATTTTTTTCTCAAAATGGTATTTTCTCCAGTGTTATTGAGATATTATTGACATATAAGTTGTATAAGTTTAAGGTGTACAATGTGACGATTTGATGCATGTATACAAGGTAAAATATTTACCACAGTAAGTTGGTTAATACATCCTTACAATGGTATTCATGAGAACATTAAGTGTCTATTTTTGTAACAACATTCAAGTATATAACACAGTATAGTCACCATGCTAAAAGTAAATTCCCAGAACTTTTTTTATCTTCTAACTAAAAGTTTCTACCATGTGACTCACAGGTCCCATATCCTGCACTCCTCAGACCCTGGCAACCACCACCCTTCTACTTTCTGTTTCTGTGAGTTTAATGTTTTTAGATTCTACATGTAAGTAAGAGCATACTATTTGTCATTCTCTGTCTGACTTATTTCACCTAGCTTAATGCCCTCAAGTTCTGTCCATGCTTCAAATGGCAAAAATCTCCTTTTATTTTTATGGCTGAATTTATATATATATATATATAAATATATTATCTGAATATATTTATTCAGGCATGTTATATATATATATATCCACATTTTCTTTTTCTACTCAACCATCAATGAAGATTTCAGGTTGTTTTCATCTCTTGGCTAATGTAAATAATGCTGCAATGAACATGGGGGTGTTGATAACTCTTTGAGATAGTCATTTTATTTATTCTGGATATAAACCTGGAAGTAGGCTCACATGGTAATTCTATGTTAAATTTTTAAAGAAACATCTATTTTGTTTTCTGTTGTGGCTTTACTGACTTACCATCCACCAGCATTGCACAAGGGTTCCCTTCTCTCCAAATCTCGCTAACACTTGTTGTCACTTGTCCTTTTGATGATAGCCGTCCTAACAAGTAAGAGGTGATGGCTCACTGTGGTCCTGATTTGCGTTTCCTGGATGACTAGTTTGTTGAGCACCTTTTCACATTGACTGTTCATGTGTCTTCTTTTGAGAAGTGTCTGTTCAAACCTTCATCTATTTTTAAATTCGATTATTGTTTTTCTGTGTGTGCTTATTTATTTATTTATTTATTTATTTTGCTATTGAGTTGTACCATTTCCTTATATATTTTGAATGTTAGCCCCTTATCAGAGAGATAGGTTGCAAACATTTTCTTCCCTTCATGGGTCATAGCACAGCTTTTGATTTGCAGATGAGAAAGTCAAAAAGGTCAACAACACCTGCTTCTTGTTTAATTTTTTGCTTTCTCTGTGAGTTACTGAGCACATTTATGGTGCTCAGCTGCCCGGATAGCCAGTTCTTTGAGGCTGTCAAATGCTCCCGTATAGATTAGAGGCGATTTGAAAGGCTGTTTTCACCAATCTGTAGCAAAATAAAAAATAAATAAATAAAAAAAGACAGGTGCCGCATAATTCTCACGATAGTAACTTCTTTTGTTTCAGAGGAATGCCCATGAGCCACGGCGCCTTTAGAGGTTCTGTCTCCATCAAAACGCTTCTGCCAATGCTATTATGTTTATTGCTGTTGTTCTAATTGCTTTAATGGGTAAAATTAAAAATATGCAATACTTAAAAAAAAATTGCAAATGGATTCTGACTCTCATCTTTCTGATCCTCCCAGGGCTCAGATCGGAGGCTGTGATGACAATGGTTGCCATGGCACCTCATTCCAAGCACTTTTATAAATGTAGTCTTTTTTTTAGGTGACCTTGAGGTTGACGATTTTTATATCCATTTAACAGAAGAATCAACTGAGCCTCAGGGATCTGGAGGAACTATGGTTGCTATGGATGTTTTACTTTTGCTTATTGGACTCCAAGGTCAGGCCACGAGGCCACGCAAGCTCACCCTCTCCTCCTCCTACCCAAGCCATGTTTGAGTTGGGTTTCTCCATGAATTGCTGCTCTCCAAACCTTTGAGTCGGAGGGCCCCGTAAAGGTAAACCTGGTTTAGAAACAGTAACACGATTTGTTTCGGAGGAGGAAAAAAAGTTAGATGCTCTCTGTAATAGATCAGCTCAAATCATGTGCTTCTCGAGGAAAGAAGTCTCTTTAATAAAAATAGATCCTATGCGACATGTTATTCTGTATAATTGGACCAAAGAACACAAAGAGCATTCCACTTACAAGATAATCTGAAAATGAGCGAACAAATAATATAGTCATCACCAAATCCTCAGTACTGGCAGCTTCTCCACGCCAGGAGGCCCGTTCTCCCTTGATGGCCAAGCCTGACCCCTATTAAATTTAATAGGAGTTAAGTACTCACGTCAAGGGAAGTATCAGTGAGTATTCACAGCGAACCAACCCCGGAGATTAAGACCTCCACTTTTGGCTTTCTGCTGAAAATGTGACACATTGCCTGATGCTTATCTGCTTTTAATTGTGTATTACGTGTGTATGTTTTTTCTGCTGTCTTTTTTTTTTTTTTTTTTTTTTTTTTTTTTTTGCAGAGGAGGCAATTTGCAGATCGTTGCTATCCGCCTCCGACAAGGAAGAGATAAATTAGATGAGAGGCAACAGGCGGCATTTGGCCTGTTTGATATCCTTTGCTGATAATTGAAGTGCACCTTCATAATTAATACCCGATCTTTTCTGATCAACTTTGTTGCACCGAACCTGGTAGATATCCGACTGTTGTTAAAAATGACTGTTTTGGTGCACGCTGCCTTTTTCTCCCCCTTTTTTAGCGCTATCGTAAAAGAAATATATATGCACAGAACGAATCTACCGGAGGTTCTGTTGGACAGCGTCAGGAAGATCTCTCGGTTTTATTAAGCAGCATCTTCAAAGATTCAGCAGAGACAGACTTACTTCTGTGAGTCTTTTAACGTGTAAGTGACATTTGCCTGCGTTTAACTATTGGCTTTGTTAGGCTGCGCTTGCAATCAGAATGGGGGAAAAAAAAAAAAGCCCCACTGTTAGAACTTGAAACCAAAGAGAAAGAGATCCTCCTTTAGTTTGGCTCTTGGAATAGGAAGTCGAGGGAAAGCTGGAATCAGAGAAATCAAATTAGATTCAAAAATTCCGGAGAGCCCTCAGAATACAAGATCAGGACACACATTTTGTCCCAAGGAACTAAATCAAACAAGACACAAAAGACACCAGGGAAGGAGATGTTTGGGGGTGGGGAAGTGAGGCTGTGCACTTGTGCAAGAAAGAGCCCGTGACTTAAGAAGTGTTTAGTGAGCCAGTTTCACACACTGCCCACTTCGACTGGGGCTGTTCTGCAGGCTCAGTGAGTGGCCATGGCATCTCAAGGTGGAGCTGGGCTCAAAGCAAAGGTCTTCTGACAGCTGTTATAATTCTCTGCAGACTCCCCAACAGTTTGTGATGATTGACAAGCCCACGAATGCGCATGGGGATGTAAACAGAGCAGACACGAGGCCTGTGTCGTCCCATCGGGGAGTCACTCTCAATCTCCTTCCCCTTTCCCTTTCCAGAAACCAGCCAGACTGCTGGCTAGTACAGGCCGCCCTCCCAGTCCACGCTCTCCGTTTCTGTCCCCGTGTCTGCACCGCTCATTTGGTGTCTGGCTTCTTGTCACACTCACCAGCTCTCCCTGTCACCAGCAGACTACTAGTTTCCTGCCCATTAAGAGAAACTGAAGCAAACCCACAGGGCCAGGAGGGGACAGTTTTGAAGTGCCCTTGGCCTCTGGAATGCCACCATTGCTGGTGCCAAAGTGGTTTGGCTTTTGCAAGGAGGGTTCCCAGAGAGACTCAGCGAGACACATGGCCGAAACCCAACAGGACTTTTACTAGACATCAATAGTTATTTTTAAGAACCTGCTTTGCAGAAATTTTATGGGGAAACCAAAATAAAGCAAACTGAAGCATTATACTTTTTGAGTAGCTTTCATGAGTTGAATAAGCACATACATTTCTTGCAATTTCACACAATGGGTTCAACTATATCCAACCACCCAATCATGCAACTGCCATTGGCCAGATACCAGTTGAATACCTACTTTATGTAAAAAATTCTGCCTACTGTGGAGCTTATGTATGGGTAGAGGCAGGAAGCAACAAACCACTTTAAAATGTACTTTTGGGTGTTGAACGCCTCTGCGGGGAAACATACAACAGTTTAAAGGGAGAGACAGTGAGGAGAGAATCTAGTTCAGAAAGTAAGGTCAGTGACATTGTCTCTGAGGAGGTGGCATTTGAGCAACACCTCGATCAGAGAGGTAAACCACGGGAAGGCCCAGGGAAAGGACATTCGAGGAGGAAAGGATGACAGGTAGAGTAGCTTAGGGGTCCACAGCCGTGGCCAGCATCCAATACAGCAAGACGACCAATGAGAGCATCTCCCGGGCCCCCTGAGCCTGAGGAAGTACGTATGCCCACGTGCTTCTCCGACTGCCCCTGACCAGACTCGTGATTTGGGGCAAATGGTATCTCCCTCAAAATATTTCCCAGTTTTGGAGATTAAGGGGATAAACTAAAAACACAAGTCTGAGTCACTTCATCTAAAAAGTCCTGATTTCATGCGAGGTTTGCCCTAAAGACTCTAGAATCATTTTCCTTTCTCATTTTCCCCAACCTGATATTCCATTCAGATTAGGAAACCTTAATGAGTCCCCTTTGGGTTCTAATCATGGTCCCCAATGGAAGTTTCAGAGAATCCCAATATCGGGAGTGGTGAGAGATGCATCATGCGTTCTCAGTGAAGTATCCTTAGCACAGATACAAAATCATTCTTCAAAATAAAAGCAGAACATGGTGCCACAAGAGGAGGAAATCACTGAAGACTCTTACTGTGGTTCCAAAGTAGACAGTTAGTGTGGTGAGGTAGCTCTATTGACAACTCTATGTCCATATTCAGTTGAGATGTCATCATGAAAAGAATATTGGTATTAACTCTTCAAGCCAGAATACTTAGGAGAGAATACCCGTGTTCTGCCTTATCAACATATAGAAACTATGAGTATTCAGTATGAGGAATTCAATAATTTGTTCCAGAAAAAATAAATGGTTTTCACTTTTTCCTTTGGAAAAAAAACAACAAAAAAACAAAAGAAATGCATGATAATTCAGTAATATATTAGGACTTTTATTCATCTATTAAATAAAATATTGCTTTTTTTCTTTTTTTTTTTTTGTATTTTTCTGAAGCTGGAAACGGGGAGGCAGTCAGACAGACTCCCACATGTGCCCGACCGGGATCCACCCGGCATGCCCACCAGGGGGCGATGCTCTGCCCATCTGGGGTGTCGCTCTGTTGTGACCAGAGCCAGTCTAGCGCCTGAGGCAGAGGCCACAGAGCTATCCCCAGCACCCGGGCCAACTTTGCTCCAATGGAGCCTTGGCTGCAGGAGGGGAAGAGAGAGACAGAGAGGAAGGAGAGGGGGAGGGGTGGAGAAGCAGATGGGCGCCTCTCCTGTGTGCCCTGGCCGGGAATCGAACCCGGGACTTCTGCACGCCAGGCCGACGCTCTACCGCTGAGCCAACCGGCCAGGGCTGTTTTCTTTTCTTTCAATGTTGAGGGGTTTTGTCCTAAGCCTGTTAGTTGCAGGAATGCTTAAAATTTGGAACTTTTATTAACAGTGAAGGGAATGGTGATAAAAACCCTCTTCTTGGAGAAGGAGCACAGATCTTAGGGTCAGAAGACTCAAGTGGAGGTCATAGATTTTCATTTACTCGCTGGGTGACCTTGGGCAAGTTCCCAGACTCATTTGAACTTTGACATCTAGTCACGTTGGACATCACACTTGTCCAATTTAATTCATAGAGTGAGAAATAAATTTTAAAAGAGGAAGATGATGCTAAGCATCAAAACACTAACGTAGAAGAAGATGAGGAGGGGTGGACGAGGAGGAGAGGACTTAAAAGGGGAGGCAGTGGGGAGTGAGAAGAACTGAATACCCACTCGTGTTAATCCCATGTGGAGCGGGGCTCTGAGCAGAGGGTGTGGGCAGCAGCGGGTAGCGTCCTGGGCCAACATGATCTCTTAAGCATGTCCAATAATACACTTTCCAGAGCTGCACATGTCCCTTGGGTTTATTTATTGTCCTTTTTGTCTTCACTGTGATCCTCAGAGGTAGCATGTTATATTGACATCAGCCCTCACCGAAACTTTATAGAGTTCCCTTTCTGCCTGGGGAATAAAGGACAGATGTCTCTAGAATTTAAGGGCTCCCGTGGTTTGTCATTAATCCCTCTGGCTGATATGGTTTTGCTTTCTCTAATCCTGCTTAAAGACATGGGATTTACTCCAGTTTGTCTCAGGGTCAACGAGGTGGCTGGAGGAGATGGTGAGGAGACCCTGGACTCTTCCTTCCGCCGGGGAGAGGGTTCTGGCCCCTGGTCAGCCTCAGGAATGGGCACACGCAGAACATGAACATCGAAGCCCAGGGTAACGGCGCTGAGGGCGGCAGTGATGGAAGCTTGTTCCTGACGTCCTCTCAGCTATCAGAGGAGGGAAGCGTTTTTTTTTTTTTCTTAGCCAGTGGTTTCTAAACTGAGATTCAGAGCGTTGAAATGCCTTCATTAAGTTCATAACTGGTAAAAGCAGACTTAGAATCTAGATCTTTAGCCATAGAAAGATGTTCTTTCTTGGCAACATGTCACTAGTGGTCAAATCGTGAAGTCTTGAAACCCGGATTAAGGAGTACAGAGTCTCCACTGCAGGGTATGGAGGACAACGAAGAATTTTGTCTTGGGAGATGCTTTGATAAATGTGGGGATTTGATTCGGTGACAATAAAGTGTTTCTGGAAGATCAGTCTGTAGATAACCAGGAACTGATTGACAATGGCAGCAATGGGGACAATCAAGAGGAGGCAGATGTGCCTGAGCAGGCAGTGGCACAGTGGATAGAGCATCACACTAGGACCCAGAGGACCCAGGTGTGAAACCCCAGGTCACCAGCTTGAGGGCAGGGTTGCCGTTTTAAGCGGGGGATCATAGACATGACTCCATGGTCACTGGCTTGAAACCCAAAGTCACTGGCTTGAGTCCAAGGTCATTGGCTTGAGCACGGGGTCACTTGCTCTGCTATAGCCAACCAGTCAAGGCACATATGAGAAAACAATCAATGAACAACTAAGGAGCCACAAAGAAGAATTTATGCTTCTCATCTCTCTCCTTTTCTGTCTGTCTGTCTGTCCTTATCTGTCCCTCTTTTTGACTCTCTCTCTGTCTCTGTCAAAAAAAAAAAAAAAAAAAGAGGCAGATGCAAGAAATATTTGGAGAAGAGAAGAGGCAATGAAATGGTCTAAGGTGGAAGAGGGGTCAGGGATATGTGAATGGGTTGGGATTCCATGTGCAGCGTCAGGAATGAGGAGCCAGACCCATGGGCACAGGAGGAAAACGGCAGCTGCAAGAGTGAGTTCCTGTGGGTGGGGTGTGGTGGATGAGGTTGGAGTTGCATAGAAATTTGGTTCCTTCTGGAAATCACGAGCGTTTCCTAACCCTCAAAATTAGTATTTACCTCTGAATTTTTATTTATTTATTATGTGTGAGGCAGAGAGGCAGAGAGATAGACATGCTCCCCCAATGGGATCACCTGGCAAGCCCCCTATGGGGTGATGCTCTACTCATCTGGGGCCCTTGCTCTGTTGCTCAGCAACCAAGCTATTTTAGTGCCTGAAGTGAGGCCATGGTGCCATTTGTGCCATCCTCACATCCTCAGTGCCTGGGGCCAACTTGCTCGAATGAGGCGTGACTGCAGGAAGGTGAAAGAAAGAGAGAGAGGTGGTGGTGGTAGGAGCAGATAGTCACTTTGCCTGTGTGCCCTGATTGGGAATCAAACCCGGGACTTCCACATGCTGGGCTGACGCTCTACCACTGAACCAACCGGCCAGGGCAGCCTCTGAAAATTAAAATAATCACATCTGCACACAATAGGTAGGTTAGCCCTCCATGGGCACAACGCCAGCAAGCCATAAATGCGCATTGAAGCTTGGGTACAGCTCAATCCCAAATCAAGGAATCAAATGATGTCTCAGAGTCAGGGTAGGCATGAGGTGATCCTACAGTAAGTGGGGACCTGGTGGCTTTTATCATGCTTAACAGGAGCAAAATCTTTGTGATTAGATAACAGGTGAGCAGCCTGGGACACGGAACCAAGAAGTCTAGCCAACCAGGCCTGGCAGTGCCCAGAAGAACTGTCCCAGAGAAAGCAGTCCTGGGCCCAGAAGTTTCGCTGATGGTGACTCAGGTTGAGGCTGTCTCAGTCTGTCGTCAGAGCCAGCCACTCCCATCTGGGCCCCGACGCCATGCTCACCAAACAACCTTTGTGATGGTTGTTTTTTTTAAAAATAACTGCTTATGGAAAGTGAATATTTATTTAGTCAACGTGAGCATTTTGTCCTGGGAAAGTCAATTTCTCATTGAAACTAAGTCAATTAACATTTCGGTAGCTATCCATCTGATTTTTTGAGCTTGGCTAGTACGAGTCCAGACACGAGGGACAGGCGCTCTTCCTCGTCATGACTGAGTTTCTGAGTGTGCCCAGGTAGGCTGCAGTTCCTGCTCTGGGACCATGATGCTTTCATGCGTGGCTGCCTCCGTATCTCCATGCTTTTCCCTCAGATCATAATGCTCCACGATCTGTTGAACTTGTAGGCCTGGCTCACATCTGTGTCAGTTCCTTATGGCCAAATCTGGGTCATGTATATTTATTTATTTAGTGACAGAGACAGATAGAGAGAGGGACAGACAGGAAGAGAGAGAGATGAGAAGCCTCAGTTCTTTGTTGTGGCACCTTAATTGTTCATTGATTGCTTTCTCTAATGTGCCTTGGCCGAGGGACTTCGGCAGACTGAGTGACCCCTTGCTCAAGTCAGCGACCTTGGGCTCAAGCTGGTGAGCCTTGCTCAAACCAGATGAGCCCGTGCTCAAGCCAGCAACCTTGGGTTTTTGAAACTGGGTCCTCCGCATCCCAGTCCGACGCTCTATCCACTGCGCCACCGCCTGGTCAGGCTGCGTCATGTATATTTAAGCAATGCCTTTCATGGAAGCAGTCAGCAAAGTCTGAATGAATGAGTGAATGAATGAATGAATGAAAAAACATTTATCCACTTCCATCTACTATGATCTTAATTTTGATGTCCTAATGTGTGTGTGTGTGTGTGTGTGTGTGAGAGAGAGAGAGAGAGAGAGAGAGAGAAATATTTTTCTAAAACTTCTCTCCCAGCAAAAATAAGCCAGTACAAGCAGGAGTGGTTAAAAACATTCCGCTGGGCTCCAGCCACCCAACCCTTCATTAGTGATGCTTTCAAGCTCTGTTATTGTGCTCAAATCGGCAAAGGGGAGCTCTGTGCTGGCAGAATGTAATTCAAGAACCACTAAAAGTTGATTGCATACATATGAAACGTATGGACGGGGGGTCGGAGTCTTGGATGAGTTACAAAGCGGGTGTCGTGTTTCCTCTTCTGCATGGGGTTTTATGGGAGGCCTGCATGAAGCCACCAACATCCCCATCGTCCCTTTCACTGAGCGTCGTGTAAACAGAGCCATGTTCCCATTCACAAATCCATCTGCAAGATCCCAGTTCAGGAAGAGGTCTCGCTTTTATATCGACTTTAACTGGAGGCTCTTACGAGAAATCCAGTAACTGATTAGGAGGTATAGTAGGTGATCTTTAACTCTGAAGAATTAAAAGAAAAGAGACTGTTACTTCCCTGATGGGGGGATGTGGCAGTGGGTGGTCCATGAGCTTAGGTGACAACAAGCTCTTTTTACTTCAGAACACAGGTAACAAGTTTCCTCTCTCTCCACCTCCAAATTATGGCATTTACTGATAAATATTATTGAGAAGAGTTTTTTTGTTTGTTTGTTTGTTTTTTTAATAGCAAAACAAAATGCTGAGATACTCTGCTAGTTTTCTCTGGAGCCTTGATGACAGAAATATCCAAGCCTTGTTCCAACCCCTGTTGAAACACAGCCACCTCTGGGTAGTGACACAGCAGCTGTTAGCCAGCCCTACCCCGCACAGCTGGCTTCGAACAGGAAATGAGGGAGACCGTCCCTAGGGAACACTCCGGGGAGCTTTGGTGAGCAGAATGCAATTACCCCGGCTGGAAAGGTGCCAGGCTAGCATGGTACACTCCTGACTGTGGCAAAGGCAGCAGGGGGCTCTTTCCCACAAAAAAAAAAAAAAACCGAAAAAAAAAACAAACCTGTGTTTGCAACAGAAGACAAAATGAGAATATAATTATGATCATCTTAATCACGGTGAAGTAATTATGATTATGTTAATAACTATAATGTTTTTCAATAAAGATTCTTCAACTTCTCAAGGTTGACAGTGAACGCTGGTGGACGCAACAACTGAAAGCAATGGATTGGTCACAAATGATATCTCAGTGGTGGTAGCACCAGCCTAACTCATTTCTTCAAAATTATCAACAGGTACACATCAGTCCTTCAGTGAGCGCTGGTGACTGTTCTATTGGTTAAAATCTGGCCCACTTTGGCCAACAAAGAAAGCGGATCTAACCAATAGCATTATGAGTTCTCTCTAGAGCCTGCCTTTACTTTTGAGAGTTTCACACAGCCATTTCCTTCTGTGGCCACTTCACAATCTGTAAAGCCACTTGACAATATCCGTGCTTTTATTATTCCCTCTTGACAGGTGAGGAAACTGAGGCTTAAAGAAAGGAGCCAACTTGTTGACAATCATATGTCGGTAAGTGTTAGAGCAATCACACCATATTAAGTCCTGCACTTCACCAGTCTTCCAATGAAAACTTGAATAACACATAATTCTTCCCCTCTAAAAATGCTAATTTATGGTTCTCAACATATTTTTAGTGCCGGATTTAAAATTATGTAAGATGTAGTCTTGAAGTTGGAGTCATCAAAAAGTTCAATCGTGACTAGTTGACTGGAAAATATATTTGATAATAAAAATTCAGTTCAAAAAAGTGGATTACATAATCCATTTTTGCTAAACATAGACTGAGAGAGTCTAATGAGAGTCAACTCTGAAATCAATCACTCAAGAAGCTAAATTGTTAAAGTTCTTGTGAAGTAGTTTCCTGATAAATGGCATTCTTTGACAGAGAGAATGTCTGGGTAAATACAGTGCTCTCATGATTGATCCTCAAGAATGTTGAGTTATTTTAAAAAGAATATTTCATTTTTATATTAATAGGAGGTCACAAAGAATGATACCCATGGATTCAAATTCCAGTTCCACCACTATCTGGATGACCTTGGAGATGGTCCTTCATTCAGGAGGGAGATGCCAGGAGGTGGACTGGGTGAACATCATATGCCCAGGTAAAGATGACTGAATAATATATATGGCCATACTCAGGATGACATTGGTCACATGGTGTGTGGTCCTGAGCTTAAAAAATTATTTCTTGAAGTTATTTATAGATACTGACGTTTAATCAAAATACTGTAAAATACTAAAAAAAATTTACAGAACACCGTTCTTAATAAATATATTAAGTGTCCTGAGAGTTCCTTGAAATTTAACTTAGATTTTTATTTTATTGTTTCATTTGGATTTATTGGGCCGATACTGCTTAACAAAATTATACAGGTTCCAAGTGCACAATTCTATAACACATCTCTGCACACCATATTGTGTGTTTACCTCCCCACCCCAAGTCTAGTCTCCGTTTGGACTTTTAAATTGGAAGGCTGAGTGAACTAAACCATATTCGGAATTTGAAGATATAAAAATCATTTAAAAAAAATAGAAACAAGAGCGCAGCAGAGAACTGTTTCAGATGATCAGAGCTCCAATGGATTAGATTCTTATCTAAAAAAAATAGTCATTTTCTTTTTGGATACATCTATTTATCTACATAGTATTTGTTGCATACCTACTAAACGGCAATGTGCTTGGCAGTGAGACTATAAAATTTTTAAAGAGAAATAAAGTGTTATGCTCTTTGATCTCATAAGACTTGTAGAATAACAGCTAAACAGATGTGGAGACAAAGTATTTTCATATAATGATTATGTTTATCTGTAAATGCTGGCAGGTTAAGATCAAATCCTGTTGGAGATTTGATCTGTGAAGGTTTCTAGATACTTTCCCTTGCCTTGAAGCATCACTGACCCTTGGTTACAAATCCCTGGTGAAGGTAAGCAAGGGTCGTGCCAGATGCTAGACCTGGTTTGTTCAGATGTCCTAAGTCTTCTTAGCAGGCTCAGCCGGTAGAATTCACGCACAAACCAGGAATCTCGTGTAGCGATGAGGTAATGCTGCTTTCTGATACAGACAGACCCCGGGATTCCGGGGCTTGCCGATTCAAGTCCCTGCACCACGCGGAGCCCAAAGCAACAGATGCAAACATGCTGGGGCCCCTCCTTTGCAGGGCCCAACACCGTGAGGAATTTAACCAGAAGCACGAGTTAAGGTCATGGGTCCATGAGGACACGTGGCAATGTAGACAGTGCTCCTCAGGAAGACTAGAGAGGACACAGGACTTCAGGGCCCCATCTCCTCAGGGGTGGCCCCTCCAACAGCCTGTCTCTTTCTCTTCATGGCAGGCGAAGGGACAGGACAGGAGTGAACATTAGCAAAGGAAGGGGGAGGGAGCCTGACCTGTGGTGGCGCAGTGGATAAAGCGTCAACCTGGAATGCTGAGGTTACCGGTTCGAAACCCTGGGCTTGCCTGGTCAAGGCACATATGGGAGTTGATGCTTCCTGCTCCTCCCTCCTTCTCTCTCTCTTCTCTAAAATGAATACAGTCTTAAAAAAAAAAGGAGGGGGGAAGCAGGAGAATAGAATGGCAAGTCTGGGAGGTTCCCTAATACCAGCTGATTGGACTCCTTTGTCCATGATTGGACATCTCCATTTTCAGGGTTCCTGTTACAGGCTGCTTCCCAGTTAAATTGGCTGCATGCGTCACAGTTTCTACTGAACCACGTCCTCACCTCTTGGCTAAGCCGTGGGGGCCTACCTGCAAAACATACAATCTAAATTTCTTTTCATTGTGCCACTTACGACCTTTTGGAAAATGTACAATGTTCATTCTCCGTTTCATTTAGAACTAGAATGATATCTAATTCCTGAAACATGTTTGGAAGCAGGAGGAATCTGGCCTAGCTCCACTTGCGAAGTGGTTTTGCTGTCTCTCCGAGGACTCGCCTGGACTGAGAACACAGGACGAGGAGTCGGTGGGGCTGAGGGTGTGTTCCAGCAGAGCTGTCCCACCATCTCGGGAAGCCACTGGGGTTTTCTGTCTTCCAGCGAAAGGACTGGACTTCGTGTAGCTTTCAGAAATGTGACTCATCAGTCACAGGTTATGTCTTTGGCCCTGATGACTCACAAAGTCATGACTGGCCCAGGAAAATTTCCAGGTCATTCCTTCATTTCATGAAGGAGTCTCGGGCAAAAAAAAAAAAAAAAAAATGACTGACATCCATTCTGTTTACTCAACCTCTAGAATTTTAGAGCGTCTAAGGGTCCCCTTGTATTTCCATGAAGAAAGGGGCCACCTTATGGCTTCGTGACATTTTCATAGGTGGATTAGTATGCTCATCATAATAAATCTAGGCAGCATTAAATTGAGTATCAGGAACACACGCACACACGCGCGCACACACACACAGACACACACCACCAGAGTGAATAACATAGAGGGACATTCTTCCATCTTTTTATTCTTAAGCATATAAACGATCAGGATGTGACATGTGGCTGTGCTATTTCTATTAGGCTGCAGTGCATTGGGGAGGTTAAGTATGACTTGGAAACAAGGATTACGTAACACACAGGATTTACATAATCTCTTTCGTGCCAGTAAAAGCGAGCGTCGGTGTTCAGACGGAGGGGGGCCTTCACGAAGCCATCGAGCCGCTTTGTGTTTCACTGTTCCCTTTCCCGCCATCCCTTCTGGAACCCCCTGGACGTGGGGAGTCTGGAGGCTGCCTTTCCTGTCAGCTAGCAAGCCACACCCCTGCACACTTACCGTGAGAGTGCACCATATTTTTCATTTCTTCAACTTGCACTGGCAATCTGTTTGAGCATAATTTACACATTTACACATTTTAGAGAGCAAGGCACAGTCATGCAACTTAATTCCAAAAAACATAAGCAGGGGAGGCTGCGTCTGCACGGTAGCTTGGCGCGGGGTCTGAGCGCCTCGCCGGAACCCCTTCCACGGCGCGCTCGTTTGGAACCGGCGTCGAGAGGTAGCTGCTCTTTGTCATTTTCCCGACAGAAACCGCCGGGCGTGGTCCTCTGGAGCCCTATTTGGTTGGCCTTCGACTGCTGGTGTGGGTTGAGCCAGCCTTCGACCTGGGTTTGTCCTCCCTTCCAATCCTCCGGGTTCATTAGCATCTGCAGATACCAGGGGCTCCACGGGAGAACCCGCTTCTATCAGGAAAGCAGGTTTTACCCCCCTCTCCACCCCGCCTATTCAGAGTCATTTGATTGATGCATCCTCCCACGCTGACTCTTTCTTTTAAATGGGTTTCTACAGCTCCGATGAAACCCAGCGTTGGTACCTCTTAGCCCCAGCGAAAACCGTTGCAATGGGACGGAATTGGGTGCACGTCTCACCTCTTCTGTTCCTGGCCCGATGACCTTGAAGGTGGCCTTTCCGCTTCTGGGACCCCAATTTCTATTTCCATAAAGCGATGGAAAGGGTTGGAGAACCCATAAAGTAAGGGTTCTCCAATGACCTCGCGGGCCTGGGAGGGAACCTGTGACAAAATATATATTCAATAAATACATGAGCCAGCCTGACCTGTGGTGGCGCAGTGGATCAAGTGTCGACCTGGAACACTGAGGTTGCTGGTTTGAAACCCTGCACTTGTCTGATCAAGGCACATATAGGAGTTGATGCTTCCTGCTCCTCCCCCTTCTCTCTCTCTCTCTCTCTCCTCTCTAAAATGAATAAATTAAAAAACAAAAACAAAATGTACATGAAAGTGTTCGCTGGTCACATGAGTCCTCCATTGACGTCCCTTCTCTTTCCTCTCCTCGCCCATGGGAGGTGGCACTCTAGCTAGTGGAGGACGAGGACCTATCGTTTGTGGGACAAAGTGTGCCTTGCATCTGCAGAGGAAGGCTCCTCTGGAAGACAGAGTTTGTGACCCCCTCCGACTGTTGTCTTGCCGTGGAGAGAGTAATTGAGCTTCTGTCCTAGTTGATCGGGCGGCTTCCTGAAACGTAGCGATTAAGACAGATTTACTGGAGGGAGGGCAAGATGACATTTATATGGACTAGAGGCATTTTCCTGTTCATTTTGTTGGGGGAGTAACCTTTTGGAAAGGGTAGATTTAATTTAGGAAACACTTCATTAAGCGGGGAAGTGATCACTGGAAGGAATGCGCTTACAATGGCAAATGCCATCATCTCAGAAGGGTGTGCTCACTTTTCAGAAATCTGACAGTTGAGGGAATTGAGGATTTAGGGAGTTGGGGATGTTTCTTCGAGTTGATTGTTCTTGGATTTATTTTCTTACTTGTGTTTTTTTTTCTTTTTTATTCCTTTTTGGGTTTGAATAATCTGTGGTACAGGAGTGTGTGTTCACGACTGCTGGAAATTTCTGGTGAACTCTAATTGATTAGGGCCATATATGTGGAGACGTTTTGGGTGCTGATTTCTATGCTGAATTTGCTCAAGGGGTGATTGATCTTCCCCCTTACTACAAGATCCACCTTTAGTTATTGGCACTATTTAGGGATCTTTTAGGCTGGGTGTGAGCCGACCCTCAGAGGGAAAACCTTCGGTGTCTGGTGGAAAGTGTCAAGGAGCAGGAGGACCAACTTCATTAACTTGGAAAACACGGTAGTCTGGGAGCATAATATAATACATGTTTACGCAAAAGCAGCATGGATTGACCGAACACTTCCTCCTTGACCCCAGCATAGCAGAGCACAGAGGTGCTGTCCGACCATCTCTGGGAGGTCCCTGGCGAGTCCTCGGCTGACACGCCCTTCCCTGTGTTTTCTCCACGCCCTGGTGTTCCTTCGCCCCTACCCACAGTTTTCCCGCCGCCTCTCCCTATTGCTTAGTTGAGTGTTTTCTTATGGCTCTTATGGCCTCATCCCAGAAAGACTGTTGGAAACCAGATTCCCCACCATCTCTTCAGTTCTCCATCTTGAACTCAGAATGCCAGTCCAAATACCAAGGGCACCATCCTCCTGCCCCCTTTGGCGAAGCACCAAGCCTGGAAATAGGAGGCTGCCGAAACCTCACTTCTAAAGATGCCCTCATTTGATTGCCTTTAGAATCTAGAGTGAGCTTCCTTAAATTAAATACAGAAAAGTAGTATTCCCTAAAATAGGGACTCGTTTCCCTAAAATAGTCCCCGGACTAGAAAGACTTCTCTACAAGCAGGCCGAGGGCGACAGTATCTCTAAGCACACAGTGTTCTACGTCCACTGTAGCACTGTGGGTTTAGTGCCTTCTTGGTCAGAAAACTTCCTACATGGAAACTTTTAAATTTTGTGACAAATTAAAATAGTAAAAAAATAAATCCATTGCTCAGTGTAGGTTTTACAAATTATTTCAGGCAAAAGGTACCATTTTTTCTTTCTTCTCTCAAATTTGTAGACATTAAAAAAAAACAAAAAACAAAAACCCTTGGAACGGAGGAGAAGCTGTGGAACAGGCCATCTTATAAGCTCATTGCAGGAGGTTAAATTGGTATAATTTTTACAAAAGGCAATCTGCCAATATGCGTCAGGAGCATTAAATATGTTGGTGCCCTGTGGCCTAGTAATTCTATTTCCAGGAATCCACTCGAAGAAAGTAATCCAACATGGAGAGCTATTTTCCATGAATCAGTTTATTTAAGCATTACTGTAATCACAACGGAAAAAGAAATGGGAACTGCAAAATGCCCCTAAACAGGTGAGTGATTAGGTAGAGTATTGTATATACGTATTAAGTTATGTAAATAAATACACTGTAATGATAGAAGAACAGGTTTGCTGACAAGGTGAAGGGCAGAGTGCCGTGAATTCCGCTCTGTGAAGTGCGTCTGCGTAGCTGATGAGAAGAAACGGGACGGCATGTTGATTACCGCCTAGCCTCTTGTCTTGCGTTTACCGGACTTCTTTCTTCATACTTTTTTTCTTTTTTTTTTTTTGGATTATAAGCATGTATAAGAATTCAAAACATTCTAAGCAGTAATCATCATTTGGCTGAAATTATGTGTATGTGTGTGTGTGCATCTGTGTAAGATGAAGAAATGTGGGTTTTGTGTTTTGTTTTTTGTTTCTTTTAGAAAAATAAAATATGTCTAGCAAGAAAGAGGAAACAAAGAAATAGTTGGGCTCAAGTTCACATTTTTCAAACCAACTCATGCTTCTAAAATAAAATGCTGCCTCTCCACACACTGGGTTCCTGGAAGCTGACCAAAATCTGCTCGGTAATATTAACTCCACTTCAAAAAAAGGAAGAGAACATATTGAACTGTACTCGCTGATGGTCTGGGCTCTTGGAAGAAATCAGTTGGTGAGTACCAAAGTGATGACATGCGTGTTTCTATTTGCATTTGGAAAATTGACAGATAATTGAAAAGAATCAGCATATGAAGTTGCTCAGAGGCAGAAGCTGAAAAGCCCCGGGAACCTCGCCTATGGAGGCGTCCTGGTGCCCAAAGCCTGGTGACAGAATGTTCTAGAACTGTATACCTCTTCAGCTATCATCCAATGGCTCCTCTGCTTAGCTGAGGACAGGGAAGAGCTACACCCAGCTGTCGGGTCTGTGCAGTAACTACTCCACGTTCAGAGCTTTCTGTCCATCACTTTCTCCAGTCAGCAGAGCTGCTGGAAATTGCATCCACCACCGGAAGCAGTAACGCAGCCTGCTGCCTTTGCAGGGTTTCAGAGAGCAGTCTCAGTGCCACTCGTGGTTTCATCCTGCTTACTAGTTTCTAACTGGAGATGGTAGGGTTGGCTTTACATTAGGAAAATATTCAACGCACCTGCTTTATTATTATTTTTTTTTTGTATTTCTCTGAAGCCGGAAATGGGGAGAGACAGTCAGACAGACTCCCGCATGTGCCCGACCGGGATCCACCCAGCACGCCCACCAGGGGTGATGCTCTACCCACCAGGGGGCGATGCTCTGCCCCTCCGGGGTGTCGCTCTGTTGCGACCAGAGCCACTCTAGTGCCTGGGGCAGAGGCCAAGGAGCCATCCCCAGCGCCCGGGCCATCTTTGCTCCAATGGAGCCTCGCTGCGGGAGGGGAAGAGAGAGACAGAGAGGAAGGAGAAGGGGAGGGGTGGAGAAGCAGATGGGCGCTTCTCCTGTGTGCCCTGGCTGGGAACCGAACCTGCGACCTCTGCACGCCAGGCCGACGCTCTACCACTGAACCAACCGGCCAGGGCCTCAACGCACCTGCTTTAAAGTGATCGCAACATTTCACAGTATTTTGAAAGTGGCGGGTGTACACACTGACTGATTTTTAAAAAAATGGAATCCAAATGGAAATACAAAATGTTGAATTTGTCTCGAATATATTTTTTTTTTTAAAAAAAAGAACAACTACTGAGAAATAAAGATGATTTGTGGAGGGAAGGAGAGGGGAGAAAGGGAGGGAGGAACATGGGGAGGAAGGAGAGAGAGAGAGAGAGAGAGAGAGGGAGGGAGAGAGAGAGAGAAGAGAAACTTCCCTAACTCCGCACCGGGGTTGGAGCCCTGTCAGTGTAGACAGAAACTGCCTCTGTGATAATACAGATCTGGACCAAATCCTGCCTCTCCACCCCCGGGAGCTAGGACGAGGGTGCGAGGAGCAGAGAAAACTGATGGAAGAACAGTGATTGCGTCTCATATGCTTTAGTGCCACGGTCCCCCGCAAAATGTATTATTTATTTAACAAATGTCACCCAAAACAGCTTGGTAGCAGATGAGGTTTAATGGCAGTAAAACAGGTGAAACGTTCCCTACATTTTCTTTCTTTTTTTTTCTTTGGTCTCTGTTTATGTTTCTATCCAAAAAAAAAAGAAAAGAAAAAGAAAACCTGAGCTAGTTACAGCTCTTTACATACGCAAACAGAGCCTGGTGCGTACTGGGGAGGTCCCAACGCCGATTTCCGCTTCAGAACTGGCTTGAAACAGACAAATATCTATATTTTCCCGAAGCAGTGGATGAATTTTCTACCCAGAGGGATGGGAGCATCAAATCCGGATTTGGTTTTGCTTTATTTTTATTCCCTTTGACTTTTTTTTTTTTTGACTGGCTTTCTCCTTCAAGGCGTGCCATCGCCATTTGGCAGCGGCGGTGAGTTCTTGAAAGTCTTCTGTTCCTTATTCCTGTTGCAGCTTCCCTGGGCTTTGGAGGGAGTGCCCTCTGGGTGGGGGGGGAGAACACCCACCCCGTCCCCCCCACCCCCAGCCCTTTCATCTGTAACCTTTCTACAAGTAAATGCTAATTGAAAAAGAAAGAACACCACTAATCTTGGAATTTAAATGCATTTAACAAAAGCAATCTCGCTCTAAATTGTCGTTTTGCCATTCCCTTTTCCCCAACAGATGTCGAGACGCTGCAATTCCTATTAAGAACACTTGACTGTTTACTCAGCACGGGCAACTGCAGCCCGCGTCTGCATCCATCTAAATGCCTTTTCGAGACGTCGGGATCCGGAAAAGTGCAGACGGTTAGTGGGTTATTTTTAAACGTACTCTTCACATAAGAGAATCACCGCGTTTTTTCCTTTCACTTTGTCATCCCTCCTCTCCTTTCACGGTGGCACCCAGAAGAAGCATCGAGGAAGATTTGGATGACCCCGTTCCGTCTAAGTCGCCTTTGGCATGAGCTGGTAGATTTGTCATGTGGCGAACGGCATTATTAGTTAAGTTTATGAAAGGGATTGGTTAAAAAAATGTGAGAAAAAAAAAAGTGCTGTCCGGTCTTCTGAAGCTCCGATGTTTAACATCGATGGTGTGTGCGTGCCTGTGTGTCTGTGGGTGTTAGGGGACATGGGGACACAGACCTGCAGAGGGAACGGCTGGAGGCCGAGGGGGTGCTGGTGCGGCTCCCTGGCTCGGTCCTGGCTGGCAGGGGGTGGGGGGACAAGGTAAACCTGTAGCCAGATGTGAGTCTAGGAAACCTTCCCCTGTACTTCCTCCGAGTGTCTTCCTCAATGTGCCATTTGCTTAAAAATCCCTTGTTTGGCCCATGGCACGTGCCACACATTGTTTCGCACACTCGTGCTGCGTGGCTTCAGCCACACGGTGTTCGCGCTGGGCCGTGGGAGCCCCCTCGTCTCCCCAGCACTGAGCCGCCGCACACTTTGGAATGACAGAGTTTTCAGAATTCTCAGCATTTGGACATGTTTTCCCCTTTCAGTTTACTGTCCCTTTTATTAAACTTACCGAGAAGGGAACGGGGAGAGACACACACAGATCAGGAAATAGTGTATACTGGAAACTGAAAAAAAAAATCATCCCATTCAGGACAGAATTGGGACAGGGATGCTTATCAGGCAGGCGGTAATACACCGGCTCCTGCAGTCAGGGATCTCACCGCGACTCTGCATAGCAACCCGGCGACCGGGCTCTTATTTGCTCCATTTTATAGATGAGAAGAGTGAGGATCTGAATGGGGCTTTGACCCCAAAGCGGGTTGTGGAAGAGGCCAGACTAGTACAAAGGCTCAGGCTCTGACAGCCCGACGGTGCAGGTGGCTGGCCCTTTTCCCCCTCCCCTCCCCCTCCCCCTCCCCCTCCCCCTCCCCCTCCCCCCTCCCCTCCCCTCCCCTCTCCTCCCCTCCCTCTCCCCTCCCCTCCCCTCCCCTCCCTCTCCCCTCCCCTCCCCTCCCCTCCCTCTCCCCTCCTCTCCCCTTCCCCGTAATGAAACATGTATGTTAAGCCTTGGACTCCGTGATTAGCTGCTGGTGGGCAGGAGCTTGTCATGATTTAATGTGTGACAGTCCTCAGAGTTAGCCACCTTCAATTCATCGTGTATCTGTGGTGAGGCGATGAACCAAGGAACGAACACATCCATTCACGGCTAGGGTCGCCATTGTGTCTACCTCCTTGGTGTGTGATTTTCTGGCCGATGCTGATTTCACTGGCCTATGATAAAAACAAAGTGTATATTTATACATATGCATGGAATGGAAGCCTTTGGGGCCTGGCCTCCACGTCACTTGGGGTGTCTGCTTCAGGCTGAGACCCGTCTTCCCTCATGTGTTCTAGTTTACTCCCACACTTTGGAGTCCAGCTGTGTGTCTGAGACTCTCTGGATGAGAACGGGGTTGAATTTGGGGGGTGGGCTGCCCAGGCTGGTGGATGGTCTTGGACGTGAACCACACAGGCCTGGTTCGGGGTGCGACTCTTCAGTAACTGCAGCAAAGGAATCTTGTCCAGGATTCAGTGTCCTCATGATGGTAAAAGTAACCGTCTTCCCCGAAAGGGTTACTGCAGGGGCCCGGCACGGAAAGCGTGGGGAGATGCAACCTGCCCCGTGGATGTGTAACAAGTTTCAGTATAATGAGCAGAAACGTGAAATTCAGAAATGCCAGACAGTGACTCCCAGGGGTTGTGACTGTGCACAGTGGTGAGCGAGCATCCCCGCCTCCCGACTGGCTCCTGTCTCCGTTTCCTGCGTCTGTTTGTGTCTCCGTCCCTTTCCCGCCTCTCCTTCTTCCTCCCTGCTCGCCTCGCTGCCCCGGCCCCTGGCCCCTGGCCCCTTTCCATCCTTGTCTTTCTTTTTCTCCTCTCTGTCCACGTTCCCTGGGTCCTGCTTTGCCACCTTTGCTTGCAAATCCTGTTCTGAGGCTTTGGTCGTTCCCTGGTGAGCAGTCCCAAGGAGCACAGCGCCGCGGAGAGAGGCAGCGGCAGGCTGAGTCTGGCTCAGGCCGTGGGCGTTGCCCAGGGGCCAATGTGGTTGGAGGCTCTCCCCAGGCAGAAGGCTCTCCGAGGTCCTGTGTCCTGGAGACCTGGACTTTCAGAATCCTGCTCCACCAGGTAGGAGCCTCGGCCCCAAGTCGACCCGGGGAACCCTGAGATGGAAAATCCAGGTTTGCTGTGGCCTCAGCCCATGCATCTGCAAGTCGGGGTGTGCCAGAGCTGCTGACCGCAGGTGACAGCAAGAGGGGGTGCAGATGGTGCCGGGGAGGTTAAGGTTCCAAGTCTTAAAGCAATGGACTCCAATCCCTTTCTTTTAGGGAGAAAGAGACTGAACCCCAGAGTTCCAGAGACCTTTCCCAACTCAGAAGCAAAGAAGGAAAAGGCAAACCCAGGACTCCTAACTCTCAGTTTTTCTCTCCTTCTCTACCCAGTATTTCACAGGACGTGGCCAAGGGCCAGGGCGTGTGCTGAAGACGAGGAGGCCTGAACACCGGTGGAGGACGGTCTCCTGGGGACCGGCCTGCCGAACAGTCCCTAGGCTGAACTGCACCCTTGATTGGAAACCCAATAGCCGTTCGTTAATGGGCCTCGTGAACTTGAACGAGTCATCTGGCTTCCCCAGGCGCAGGAGAAGAGCCCGGTTCAAACTCAGCGAGCCTCTGTGGGCTCCTGCTCATCTGCGGCGACGCTCCGGCCTGGGATCCTTCAGTTGTCCCAGCCAGTTTCGGGGCTGCACTTTACTCCCCCACTTCTCAGATGAGGAAACCAGCCCTAAAGCTTTCCTCCTCTTTATTCTGGAGACTCGAACTCAGCGGCGAGGGAGGGGAGAAAACTTGGGAATCAGATGTTCTTGTGTCTGAATCTTTTCTTTTCCTTCTTTGCTACATCGTGTCTATTCCTTTGCCTTAGGTAATGACTCTGAACTTCAGCCTCCTCCGCGGGTGGAGAGGAGGAGGCTGGCCTCGCAGGGTGAGGGGGTGACGTCAGGACGTGGGCGACGTCAGGATGTGGGCGACGTCAGGACGTGGGCGGGGAGGCAGCCGGCGTCTGCTGGGGGGCGGGGCTCTCCGGGACGCAGACGCAGAAGGAGGACATGCAGGGCGCCTGTGGGACTGCCCTGGGAGCTGGGCTCAGAAGGTGGGTGAGTCAGGTAGAGACAGCTCCAAGCATCTTCCTACACAGTCGCTCAGGAGAACCAAACTGAGCCCCCGCTGGGACGTGAGTCATGCTTCTCAGTTTTGAAACTGTCAGAATGCTTGAAAAAAACACACACAACACAAACACTATTCACTGGTGGGTCCAGAAACAGGAACCTTTTTAACGAGGCAAAAACAATGGCTGGAGGAGCAGGCACGAGGCCCGTGGATTGCTAACATGTCCCACAGGCCCCCCTGTGTGGTGGCCCCACCGGGCCCCACGTGGATGAGCCACAGGAAAGAAGTGGGCGGGGCCCCGCACAGTGACAGGCATCCGCTATGCACCTGTCTGTCTATGCGTAACCTCAGCAGAAAGGATGACAGGACGAACAGGAGGAGGGTTAACGGCAATAATTTAGATTCTACGTCCTTCGATGCTAATCCCCGTTGTTCCCACCCAGATGACAATAACGAAGGCCTTCGGGGGCGTTCAGGGACGTGCTGAGGACAGGTTCTGCCCGCGGCCTTGCCTATCACACCATCGACGCGGTTGAGAATCCTTGTGCCACATTGCAGCCAGACTTTCCAAAGCCCCTGCGTGCCCGCCACTGGCATGCAGCTCTGTTTGACACAAAGCAAAACAGAAAAGGGAGCCAGTCCACAGTGACAGCCTCTGTGGGCCCCTTCCTCTGCAGAAGGAGCTCCAAACTCAGCCCCCGGTGGCAGCGGCCCACAATCCACTCCCTGGCCCGCGTCTCCCCATTTCCATGCCCAACACCCCCTCACAGCCCCGGGTGGCAGCGGCCCACAATCCACTCCCTGGCCCGCGTCTCCCCATTTCCATGCCCAACGCCCCCTCACGGCCCACTCCCAAAGTGCCTTTCATTAAGGGTGCCCCGACCCTTCGGCCAGGGTTGCAGTTCCTGCTGTCGGGGGTCGGCAGGGTCCCCTCTCCTGTACTGACTCTTCTCTTGCTAAACTGCAGCTCCTCTCCCCAGGCCTGCTCATTCCAGCTGGGCCCTCGGGCTTCTGATGACACAGTGATGACACTTCCCGGACCCTCGGTGCTGTCCGGTGCCGCGCAGAGTGCTGTGCGCGTGACTCTGTGCTCACGCCCGCTTGTCGGGGAGCCACTGCCTTCAGGGGTCCTTCCCTGTAGGTCTGCGCCTCCTGCGAGGGTGGGCAGTACTCTCCGTCCTGCATTTTGGAAACACGTGGCACAGGGAGGCATGCCGTCTGGGCTGCTTCCCGCATGTAAATTAGGTAAGTTCTCCAAGCCTCGGTGTCCTCATTCACGAAATGGAGAGATCAACACTGCCTGTCTCCCGAAGTGGGTGTTTGTGAGGATTAAATGAGGTGAGGGAGGGAAGGCACACAACAGGGCCCGGCCCCTGTGAGTGCTTAGTGTGGGTCAGATCTAAGCAAGGGGACTGACCGAGAGTCTTCTCTCCGCTCTCTGCTGATGCAGGTTAAAAATGCATGGTCAGGGGTGCTGGGAGCCCAGGCCAAGGTCACATCCAGGTGGCCAGCTTAGGGTAGTGGCCCAGCCAAGACCGCTGACTCTGTGACATTGAACTTCATTGTGTGTATGTGTACGTGTGTGTGTGTGTGTGTGTGTGTGTGTGTGTGTGTGTGAGAGAGAGAGAGAGAGAGAGAGAGAGAGAGAGAGAGAGAGAGATGAGGATAGTGGGGAGGATGGTGGGATGGGGAGAGAAGGGAACACCAGCCTGTTTCCAAATCTGAGCAGATTTCTAATTAGGATAACATTCAGCCATTCTTATGAGAAAATATAAGAAAGGAGGAACTCATCTCCGGGCCTGCTGAGGAGTGCACGGCGGCAGAAGGTAATCAAACTTTCTTGCACCCGGGCCGCCGCCCGGCTCGGAATCTGGCACGCGCGATCTTTGTTCCCCTATCTTTTCCCGGAGCCTTTAGCAATCGCTAACAATCCTATTTACTCTGGGCACCAGACAAACACAGTCCCCGTCGCCATCTCACCAGCTTTATCTAATATTGAAATTTCTCTCCCTAAGAGGAGCCCTGAATATATTATGATATCTGCTGAATAAGTGATGTCTGTAATAGAGTGTGCGGAGATGGTGTTTATGGAGCCGGGCTCTAACTCAAATAGGGGAATCATTCCGTTTCCGTCTGAAAGGAAATTCAATTGGATACATCTTCAAAAAAGCAAAATCGTGTTTTCTTCTTTTTTTTTTTAATAAATATTCTTGCCAACTTTTGGATTCAAGACCAATTTCTTTCTATCTCTTAGTAGGATAGATGGTCCTGCTGTGACTAACATATTTTTCCTGCAGAAATGGAGGCTGGTCGTCTTGCTCCTATGTAAGGCATGGCCCACTGGTAGCATCCTCACTGCTGTTTTTATCGATAATAGGTTGAAAACATCTGATACGGTTTCAGGCATTGCAAATAGTTCTTTCCACGTGTCTTTGACTGAAAGGGGGTTGGTTAAAGTCCCCCCCCCCATTTTGCAGAGGAGGAGGCTACTCTAAACCACAGGCAATATCATCAGGGGATCACTGAGCCCTCAAAGGCTCTGCCAGCTACGTTAAGTGTCTAATACCCACCATGTAATTTTGTGGTTCCTTGTGTATTTTGTGCAGAGTAGCCACAGTGATGGAGGTAGCAATGACATTAGAGGTAATACCTTTTGGTTATTACAACGGTTTAGAGTCCGATGTGACCGTCACAGTCTCCAGCGATAGCATGGGAAACTGAGGCAGGAGGAGAAGAATGGATAGTTTGTGTGAGATCTCAAACGCAGGACGTGGGTTCAGACGAGGACTTCCGCTCCCGGATGCAAGTCCACTGAGGGGTCCTCACAAGCCGCAAGCTGCTGCTGTTCTGACCTTCTTCCTGGGGCCGGACCCTCACCCTTCTGAGTCCTGAAACGAGATCTGGCCAACTGCTTCCACAGCTTTGAAAACAAGTCCATAGCGGAAGACGTGCTCGTCTTCATTTCTCTCCCCCTTCACACTATGAATTTGTCTTCACATTCCATCTCCCCTTAAAGACCAAAAAAAAAAAAACCACCCCAAAAACATATAGTTCAAACAATCTCCCCAACAAAGTAGCAAAACCCTCCGGGACTTCCATTTCTAGCCGAGGAAAGCAGTTTTCAGAGGAAGCTCGGGAAGGTGACACAGCTTCCCAGATCCGCAAAGCCAGTTAATGGCCAACTGCAGACCCAGACTCGGGGCTCTCAGACTGATCTTTCCGTTAGATCCCAAGGCTGCTTCCTGGCCGGTCCTCAGCCCGTGGAGACCAAGTATCCAACCAACTAATCGTAGACCTTCCGATCCCAGTTCTACCCCCAGCCCCGGACCGTGGCCCACAGAGGGTCAGAAAAGCAGGGTACAACCATCTTTCCTGTTCAGCACCCTAGAGCCTGGTGACAGGAACACCCTTCTGGGCATCTTTCCTGTTCAGCATCCCAATTGGAGGCCCATTCAGAACTTCCCAGAGACAAGAAGAGACAACAAGCTTTGTCCGGCTGGTAACGCTAATAGTCACAGGGTCCGGCCACTTGGTTTTGCTGTGGGTTTAAATTTAGTATTATGTTGTTTAACTCTCTTTTTTTCCCCTTTGTGGCAGATTGGCTTCCAGTGAACAGAATATTAAAAAGGTATTAGGAGGAGAAACGACCCCGCCCGCTGATTGTTTTCTCCCAAAATGGATGCAGTGATGAGCAAACGCTTTCATTTGCATAAACAAGCAGTTGAAAGGGCCTCACGGAAGGCGAGCGTGTATAGTTGATGACATCCTGATTGTAAGGATGTCATAACCATAAATAACAATATTTTCATCCTTGGGTCATCAACATCATTACTCAGCATGTTTTGTTTTCAGTGAGCAGGCAGTGGGGGCTGGGGGGCAGGGAGGTCGGGGGGGTTGCTCGGAGCCCTGGGCCTTGTGGAAGGAGATGACCTCGCCCGCTGGAGGTGTACAATAAATGTCGCCAGGGGCCCGTTGGTAAACCTGATGGGGCCTTTGAAGCAGCCCGGGCTAACTAGTACAAGTGAATGGATCAAGGCAGCAAAACGGTCTCACTCAGCCCTCCAGCCTGTGTGGAGAGACAGAACGTGCCAGGCTCTGAGCCCGACGAGCTCCTGGCTGGGCGGGATGACAGCCCCTGCAGGCAGCGGTGACGCTGTCCCGCCATGGACGTCAGAGAGAGGAGGACATGGTGGCTCAACTGTTTTTTATTTGAATGTGATTCTGATTGTATCATTCTCTTCTTTTGCTTCATTTTGTCTTTTGGCTGTTTATTTTTTAATTTCAATTTTTTTGGGGGGGTTTAAATTCTCGCATTGAGGTCTGACATACTTTCATAAAGCTCGTTAACCTTTGGTACCTAAGCTGATGGGTTTTTGTATATGTTCACACTTAATCTGACTGCCACCCAGATCAAAACACAGAATATCCCAGCAGCTTAGAGGTGGAGTCTTTATTTTTAAATGGGAATTGTTGAACTGAACAAATATTTAAAATGCAAGGTTACCCTTCTATATAAACTTGGAGTGGGAAAAAAAAATCACAGAGACAAAAAGAAAAATACACCAGGAAAAGACCGTGAAAAAGGCAGGTGGTCCAGTGGTCATGGGTTCAGGTTTCCTCACAGGTTACTGCTGTTATAAGCTGTGTGTCCCTGTCACCCACCTCACCTCTCTGAGATTCAGTTTTCACATATGCAAAATGCAGGTGACAGTATCCATCTGTGAAGATCAAAGCTGTGAGGCTAGTGGGGATAGTTGTGCAGATAACCGTGGTGGCATCTGTGGGACAGGCCACCAGGGACTGGGTCTCCAAGGGAGAGCTGTGTGTACCCACAGCATCATGAGAAAACAGGAGAAGATCGTGCCTCAAAATGGTGATGGTGTGTGTAACCGCTAAGTAGCGTTTTCCTGGTCAAAAGAAAACCGAGCCCACAAAGGAAGAGAGACATGTTGGTGATAGATGACCGTGCATTGTGCGTGGTGCTTATGGTGACTATTTTAAAGAAAAAATGAGACACTCAGACTATTTTTACAAAACTCGGGGTTCATAGGTGATGGTTTGTCTTTGTATGTTTCTTTTCCATAACTTCTGTGCTCCTTGTCACTTGGGTCTTTGGCATTTTCTGGGAACAGCGGACCTCCGCCTTGACAAGCTGGCATGAGAACTTGAAATATCAAGGGGTTTCCGAACAGGACAAAGTGCTTCTGAACTTGGGGGCAATTTTCCCTTTGTCACTTTAGCTCTTACGGGGCATTATCCCCAGGTGGTGGTTGATTTTACATGTCAGCTTGGCTGGCCCAAGATGCCCAGGGATTCGGTTAGATGTCAGCTGTATGTTTCTGCAAAGGTACTTTGTGGGTAGGATCAGCATCGGACTCAGGAGACGTTGGGTGAAGCAGCTTGCCCTCCCTAACGTGGTGGGCATCATCTAATCAACTGAAGGCCTGAATAGGAGAAGAACTAACCTTCCCTGAGCAAGAAGAAGGTATGCCAGCCGATTGCCTTTGGACTTGAACTGGAACTCTCGCCTGGGTTTCTAGACTGCTGGCCCAGGCTGCAGATTTTAGATGTATAAAGCCTCCATACGCATCTGAGCCAATTCCTTAAAATCTCTGCCTCTCTCTCTCGCTCAAAATAAACACATCTTATTGGTTCTATTTTCATGATGACCCTAACACACCCTGCAGAACCATCCAATTCTGGTGGTTTTCAGGATGCTAGGCAACGGTCCCTTTCAAAGAAAAGAATGTCCTGTGAAGTGTTGGAATTCTGGCACAGGCACCTGCTAGTGTTTTTACAGCCACAGGTGTCTCCAAGCCTTGCTTTCGTCATTGTCACAGGGAGGCAATGGGATCTATGCTCGCCGCTCCTCGAACATTACCTCTGGGCGCCAGTGAGCACCCCACACGTTGATGCCTCCCCCTTCATTCTAAAGTCAGACCATGTTGTCTCAGACCAGAAAAGCCAACAAAGGCAGAGTCGGAAAGAAGGGTGGGTGAAGTTCCCATTATTTTTCTCTTCCTTTAATTCGAGCTGTATCCTTATGGCTCAGTGTCATCAGAAACTGGCCAGACACTTGATGGCTGAGGAAGGAACTCTAACTTGGAGAAAGAAAACTCCATATGAGGAGCCAGGGAGTTACAAAATACATTCTCTGGCCCTAGATAGTCGTGTTGATTTCCCACACTCATGCCTTGAGGTAGGCGTTAACCGGCATCTGGCCAGTTCACAACTGATACAATAATTTTGTCAAAGACTGAGGGTTGATTTCTTTATCTTTGAAAAAAAAAATTAGTTTATAGTTTATTAACTTAGAGGACTGGAAATCTGTCCCGTGGGCTTTTCAGCTGCAACAAGACCTCAGAAAACTGTGTCCTTAACACTAGTCTGAAAGACTTACGACACTAATAGCTATCATTGAAACAGCAGGAGGAAAGATAGACTGTCTTTTTTACTCCCTCTGCATTCAGGACCAAGTTTTTGTATTTCCCCAATAAACATCGTGAGTATGACTTTTCAGGGTTTTTTTTCCCCCTGCCAGACAAATGGCTATTTTCTGTAATGATGATAATTATATAGCACCTAAGGGCTTAAAAACACAGTCACTTGCGTGCTTTCTATTAACATTAACGTACAATTAGCTCACTTTAGAAAAGGAAGATTATTTTTGATTATCTCCTTTTTGGTTGAAGACACTGAAACTCGGGCAGGCAGGCTGGCTGGCTGGACCAAAGTTAGGTAACTGCAGTGGCTGAGAAGGGTCTAGAAACTGACCTCTCCCCGGGTACTGAGCCTGTGCACTTTTCTGTGATAATGACCTGCATGTCCAATTTAGACACACCGAGCGACCAAGCTGAGGACCAGCCCCTCCCAATGTCCACCCCCTCCCCACACCAGCCTTGCTCATGCTCTTCCCTTCCCATCTGTGAAGACACAACAGGACACGTCTGAATCTTGATCACTGATGACTCATTCTCACCCTGAGCCCAGAGCTCTCAGCTGAGTCCCTCCCAGGGACCCCAGTGAAGGGCAGCAGAGCGGGCGTCTCCTGTTCGGAGTTCAAGTTCTCTCTCTGACATGTTTGAAGTCCAAGTTTCTTTCCTGAAAGGGAAAAGAATAATATCTAACTGGCAGTATTGCTGCTATTATCATTAAATAAACTATGTGTCCACGGGCAAGGGTTAGAGTCAAGCATATGAAAATAGGTGCTTAGTAAGCTAGCACACAGTGCAGGATGCCGATGAAATGGTGCGATTTCTGTCTCCGCTCCAGCCACTGAAAACAGAAAGAAGGAGCGAGTTCATATTGGGTGGGTCGTCTGAACCAAGGTCTTCGCCCAGTGTTTGTATGAGCATTAAGTCAATTTAACCCCACTTCATCTTCTCAGATAAGGATACCACCTGCCATTTTGGGAGCAGCAAGGGAGAGAAGAGTTTTAACACCTTCCTGAGAGAGAGAGAGGACTCAAATTCGGCGGGGCTCTGACTAATTCTGGTGCCTTTTCCAATATGCCAGGTTTCCCTCCGGTGTGTTTTCTGGTCTGCCCAGCGTCTACTCTCCTGAATGAAGGACCAAACATAATTTAGGCACTGAGGATTGCTTACATGGGCCCACACGGCTGCCGTAGAGCTGAACTCAAGAACTGTCAGATAAAAGTGGGTGGGATTCATCTGACCGTCAGGGACAAAAGGGGAAGATGGGTACACAGACACTTCACAAATATTACCTGCCTTTGAACCTAATTTAAGATAATAAAGTTGCATAATCCATGCAATCCCAACGTCCTGACTTTTGTGAAGTTGAGTCACCCAGAGAAGGGAGGAAGCATCACCCAGGATCTACAAAATGCAAAGGCGGTGGCAAAGTTGCATTTCACGAGGTGCTCAGGGGCTCTTCTGGGCGGGTAACGGCCCACCTGGGGACCTTGTAGCCCTTGGGTGCCCGCGTGGAAACTGAAAGCGGGAAACACAGCCAGAGAGGGCAGTAAAAACAAACTATTCATTCGGCTTCTATGGCTTGTATTTATCACCGCAGACAACCAGGTAATTCAATTATCTCTGGCCTTGGACCTCCGGGTCCTGTGGTTTATGGGGCCCTCTCTATCTGCCCCCGCTGCTCAGTCAGACCTGGGGCGGTGGCGTGGGGGCGGCTGGAGGGGCGGGGCCTCAGTGTGCACGTGGACGGGAGGCTGAGGAGGAAGACCTGTGTTATTTACTCTGAAATTGATGGGAATGATCTTATGGTCCAGAATGAATTGTTCCCTTGGAGCCCCCAGGAAGCATACCATGATTCACTTTTATAGCAATGCATTTTATACAAACTCTTTTGTTGGTGGAGAAAAAAATGTCTCACCTGACACGATTTTACAGGAAAAATCTCCTTGTGTTTCTCTCTCTCTTACCCCTAAGAGTCTCGTTCCCACCTGTGCCTGCCACGCAGGATGGTAATGAGGTGGCAGACTCTCCCCAACATCAGAATTTCAATAAGGATGGAATTTGCCTCCAAAAGAGGACAGTGATCTTTTCAAAAACTGTCCTTTGTCCTGAGGCACACAAAATCCCCAAATCCCTAAAATATTTCATCTGAAGATAAGATAATTTTGCTCTAGCCTGGGCTGGAGAAGAAAGGGAGGCGGGGGGCGGGGGGGGGGGGGAGAGAAGCCGTCTATCAGATGTAGCCAGGAACGTCTGGTAGCTTGGGGAGAAGGTAAATTAAAGGGTTCCATCTTATCTGTGTTTCAATTAAAATCTTATTTTTTGGTCCCCAGCAGTGCAACCCGTTGAAGGAAAAAGAAAAAAAAAATGCCGTTTCAGTGGGTGAATGTTGGAGAAATCTTTAACGGGCGTTTCTATGTGTGATACGGGCTACTTTTCACATGTGGGAGAAACGACACAAACAGTATTTTGAAAGAGAAGGGGAACTTGACAAAGTTGGAAGGGCAGTGCGTGTGTTGCCCTGGTGAATTCTCTCTTGCAGGGTCTTTCATTTTTCCCGCAGAGCCCTCATCTGAATATTAGCGACACACCTCTTTCTACCAAGTGCTGAAGAAACCACAGCTAGGAAAGCGGACGGAGGGGAGACGCCCAGGGAAAGGAGTTAGGAGCTGTCTGAATATCTTGTCAAAATGCTTTTGAGGTGCTAAACTCAGGATCGGGGTGATCTCAGCAAAGAGGCTGGAGAGAGAGAAGCCAGGGTTCAGATTTATAGGATGTCATCCAGGTACCTAACCTTTATTGAAACGGCCTGGCACACCTCAGTGACCGAGAGCTAAGGCCCCGGGAACCTCATCCAGTATCACACGATAGATCAGTATGTCAACCAATCAGTTAATAAAGCTATATGCAGAGGGATACAAACCTGTGTCCCAATTTAAAATATCAGGCCAGGATAAAATGTGAATTTTTCAAGGCAGCCTGGCGGGAAAACTGAACGAGGCATTTTTGTGTCCACGGGGCTGTGTTGTGGCATCCTGGGGTTGGTGGGTGGGAGGAAAAAGGGGTGAGGAGCTTGTTCTGGACTGGACGGGTGGGGAAGGCATGGGCTCCATTATTGGCTTTGCTCCAGATAACCAAGGCAAAGGTCAGTAAACTTTCTCCTTCGGACAGATAAAATATATTATGCTCACTTTGTTAAAGATGGCGCTGCCCACGTGGAAGCCCGTCTCCCAGGTGACTGCTTGGGATGGGCTTGATTATATTAATGTGTGTTGGGGGCGGGCTGTGGGCAGGCAGGATCCTTGTAGCCTGGGGCTTGGTTTTGGGACTAAGCCTTTCCCATCCTTTCTGATGTGGGGTGGTGCACTCTCATGAGGAATCCCATGATGCCTCAGATAAGTGACTTTGTATCAGAGATTTCCTTATTTGTATATTGGATTAAAGGTTTTGGTTTCTACACTCTAAAGTGGGGCAGACCAGGAGCTTGCTCTCTCTCGGTTCCAAGGTTAGCATTAGAGGAGAGAGCAGAGAAAGGCCACATGGAGGAGGCCAGGAGAAGCAGCCAAGATGGCGGAGTGCTGAAGGAGAAGCCAGTTTGTGCAGAGTTTGTGCAGAGAGAAGGAGATGGGGGACAGAGGAGAATGAGACTGGTTTCTACTAATAGTAGAAACTTTTGGTCCTAGGAAAACTCGGATAAGTCAGTAGCTTTGTGAGTGCTGAATGAGTGGGTTTTGGAGCCCAGTGTGTGTTCTTACTTGCCTGCTGGGCGCAAGCTAGGATTAAAGATGATGGCCCACCAGTTCTTGGCTCCGTTGTTTCATTACCGACTGTCCAAATCTAATGCGAACCTGCATGTGAATGGCCATGATGGCGGCTCCTGGCCTTACACTCTCTAAAGGACTAGAGCATCAATATGTCGGTCTTTGCAAGCCATGTGGCCTTGGTCACAGCCACACAGCTCTGTGGGTACCGAGCAGAAGCAGCCACAGACGACATGCAGACGAGTGGACACAGCTGCCTTCCAGTAACACTTTGCTGATGGACACTGAGACTAACATTTCATATAATTTCCACTTCTTCAAATATTCTCCTTTTGATTTTTTTTTCAGTCATTAAGCACGTAGAAGCCACTCTCCACTCACAGACCGTCCAAAGCAGACAATGGCCCCTGTGGCCTGTCAGTATCAGTTGGCCTGCTACGCTTCTTACTGTCATAAGCTGACCAAGTTCATTGCGAAAGATGTGACGTTGAGAAGCCGTGGTCCGGAGCGTCAGCCCTGTGACTCTTGGAGTTCTGAGATGCAACTCCTAGTCCTGTTCAGACAATGTGTTTACACAGAGAAAGATAGTGGCCTCCCTAATTAACCATTGTGTTAACTAGAAACAGTTATTAGAAGGAGTGATGGCCCATAATCTAAGGAGTAAAGACCTTGTTGAGCTCCCACTGCTCGAGCACTTAGCCCGGGCCAGGCACTGATCTGGACACCTTCCCGACTTTTTGACTTTTCAACCAACATAGCAAAGTAGGTATTATTTCTACCAATGCTTTGCAAATGAGGAAACCAAAGCCCAAGGATGAACTAACTTGCCAGAAGGCACAGAGCTGACGACGGGCAGATCCAGACCACCCTGGGCCCCGTCGGTCAGAGTAAGAAACGTGGCAATTGCCCTGGGGACGCATGGCAGATCTGGAGCCCAGGAGCCAAACTGTGACGCCACCCCATGCCGACTCCAGCCTCCTGGCTCTGAGCCTCAGCTCCTCATTGGGGGAACAGAACAAGAGTTGCATCAGTTTCCTCAGGCGAGGCTGAGGAATAAGAATTTATATAATCAGTTCCCAATAATGTTGAGGAACATTAACGTTCACTGCGAATTATCCTTAGTTTTCGACAGCTTAGTGATGTGTGGGGCCATAGTACATCCTCAGCTTTGAAACGATCCCTTTCTGACTTGGAGAGATTCTTCTAGGGTCTCTCTCTCTCTCTCTCTCTCTCTCTTTTTTTTTTTTTTTCCCGCATCAGAATTTGGCAAATGAGGCCGTGCTCACTCCATCCATAAACATCAAGTTGACGACATTTGAGACAGCCTTGAAACGTCCTGAGGGGTGTTCAGGCGGCCGCGGTGTCTCCCAGGAGCCGGTGTGTCTTCCCAGACTCCATCTGGTCTGCAAACAAGTGACATCCCAAGCTGCTTAGAGAATGCAGCATCAGGGGGCTCGGAGGGGCCTGGAGGGGGATGTTATCTGACCCCCGCTGCCTGCCTCCCCGGGGACAGCATGCACATTACCGCCGCCAGCGCTGCAGGGACGCAGCCGGTCCCCGCAGGTCTCTCGCACCTCGCGAGACAGCCCTCCTATCAGCTCAGCTCACCTCCACGCGGTCTCCCGTGAAAACTCCTCATTATGTCAGGTAATGGAATTCCTAAGCCTCGAGTGGATTTTTCTTGTTTGTTTGTTTGTTTTCTTTTCAGTTGGTTCCAAAACCAAGATCAGAACCTACCACCCTTCACCTCGTGGGCTCTCGGTGAGAAAAGTTCAGCCACAGCCTGTGCTCCGTAGGGGCAAGTTCAAGATTTTGTTTTCTGATATGCAGGGTATTGCAAATTCTCGCTCACCTCCGTGTGCCGCAGTGTGTGGTCCATCGGGTCCTAGCACTACCTTGCAAGCATTTTCAGAAGCGCACGCCAGCAGCTCTGAACTTGGGGCGCCCCTTAAACTCGGTGTCATGACAGGAAACCCGTTCTCCTGCCTCTGCACCGCGGGGCAGTCAGGTCACCGCTGTCCCGGCCCGCGCATGCGCACCTCGGAGGGCCAGGGCTGCGGTTTGAGGAAGGCGCAGAGACGAACGAAGGTGACCAGGAGAAGACGGCGCAGCGCCTTTGTAAACCCCTGGTACCAAACGGTTGTGCGGAGCAGGTCAGCTGGCTGAATTTAGCAACATTCCTCAGGAAGAGTCAAAAATTGCCCGGTTTCATGTAATTGGGAAGGTGACTTGAGAGCTTGGGGCCAATCGCCTCAATTCTTGTGTGAATTCTTTAAAGGAATGCTGTCTCACTAATGCTCTGGGCGGCTGAGAATGTAAGAATGTAACACCGTATGGAAAACAAACAAAAAAAAACAGAAAAAACACTGACTCTAACTGAAGAGGTGATTCAGGAAACTTGCAACCTGGGAACAAATTTTAAGACTACCTTAACCAATCTTCCTTTCTATCATAGGAGTGATAGCTGATAAAACTCCATCTCCTTAAGAGTAAAGGGTTTCTTCCTGTGTGTGAAATAAAAGGTCCAAGTCAGGGGTTGGGAACCTATGGCTCGCGAGCCAGATGTGGCTCTTTTGATGGCTGCATCTGGCTGGCAGACAAATCTTTAATTAAAAAAATAATAACGTTAAAAATATAAAACATTCTCATGTATTACAATCCATTCATTTCCTACTGCTCACGTTCATGGTTGCGGGTGGCTGGAGCCAATCACAGCTGTCCTCCGGGACAACACCAAATTTTTATTAGATAATGCGTAACGTACACGGATCGTTGTGTGGCTCTCATGGAATTACATTTTAAAATATGTGGCGTTCATGGCTCTCTCAGCCAAAAAGGTTCCCGACCCCTGGTTTAAGTAATGAGAATGCGTTGCGCCATAGATTGTCAATATTCCTTATTGTTTCTTCTTTTAGTTTTAGTGGAACATTAGAGATTTCATCTTACAAGTGATGGCATCGTGGAGTCAATGAAATATGGTGTGTGGTCATCATGGACTATACTGGAAGTGGGGGCCCCGGAGAAGAGAAACACAGTCTTTGCCCGTAAAGGCTCACAGTCCAGTACGAGAGGACATGAGTCCCCAGGTCGTGTAGGCATCGTCTCCCTGAAGTACCACTTTCTTCTTGGTGCACTCCTACTGACCCCTCGAGGCCCAGCTCAAACAGAGTCTCTCTGAGCAGTTTCCCAGAGAGTGTGCCCTCCCTCACTGTTGGCAGAACGGATGGTTCCTACTCTGTGCCTCTGCAACGGTTCCATTAGAACTATAATTTCTAGGGCCACGCACTTTGGTTTAAATTCTGGCATCTCGGCTTCAACAAGACAAATAAGGTTTCCAGATATCAGTATCTTCGTTCATATTGTGTGTATGTATCTCATGCTCAGCTTGTACAGCTGATTTGGGGATGAAATATATTAATACCTGTAGGGTAGTTAGAGGAGCACCTGGCATAAGGTAAGGAGAGTTGACCATTGTTGTGGACGATGTCAGCATTGATCCCCTGTACTTTGATTCCCTGTGCTGTGGTCTGTGTGTCAGCTGCCCAGAGCTGGCATGATGTCCGATGTCAGCTTCATTTCTCTCCCCGCACATAGTGCAGCATTTGGCTTGAGGCAGGGAGTCGATCATGAAGACTTCCAATAAACATTTATTAAATTAAATTCCTACTATGCATGACCTACTATTCATCATGCATTAGCCAGCATTCTAAGCTCTTGTCATAGAGAGCATGAAAAATATTTGTTGAATAGATTAGCATATGATTATTCAGTATACAAAGAGTGGGTGATGTCCAGAAGACCGCCAGCTCCCTCCTTTTCCTTGGTCAAAGCACAGAACTCTCTAGACACCATCAGCTGGTAACAGTCCATGAACTCTGGATGCCATCTTTGCCATATTTTCTTCTGTTTGTTTGTTGGTGTGAACTAACAAACTCTTAAAATCACAGCCAGTTCACCTGGAGGTGTTCAAGGTCATGCTGGTTCAACCTAATGCTTTCAAGGGGTTATTCCTGCCTCCCCAAGAATCCTGGGGCTATTCGTCATGGAAAAGTCCCCCCACCTCCAGGAGTTTGGGGGATTGACATGCCAACGGCTCCCACTTCGGTTACTCACCGGCCCTCCCTCTGTCCTACCCACGGTCTCGGCCATGGAACTCACTTCCAAACAGGAATCTGTCTCCTGGCTCCACACTCCCAGGTTGCCTTGGGCTCTGTTTACCTTTCGGTTCTTCGTTGCTTCTCTTTTGGTTTCTCTGTGTCCTTCTTCCGCCATGATGACTCTCTAAGTGGCACTCGTGTTGGCTGGCGTCCAGTCTGAGGATCTCCCTTCCCTTGGACCCCCTCCCAGGCCACGTCCCTAGCTTCTCCTCACCGGAGTATTGATAAGAGTTGGGACACGGCCGTCAGAGCTGCTCTCCAAATATTTCCGAGTCTCTGCCTTCTGGGTCAGTTTGTATCTGGAACTTTGTTCGTTCTGGCCAATGAGTGCTGAGCTAAAGAAACATGGGCCGTTTCTAGCTATGCTGTTTATTTATAGGTAGAGGACCCCTCATGTCCCTTTGTCCTTTGGCTTCTGTGACCAGCACCATCGACATGGCAGCTGACCCTGTGATGTGAGTCCTGGAGTGAGAAGGCAAGAAGCAGGGCCCCATAGGACCTGAGACAGAGGAGGAGCAGGAGAAAGGAGCAAAGCTTGGTGGCCGTCAGTTATGAGTAGATGAGGTTTCTTGCTCACCACAGCCTAGTGCAGGGGTCCCCAAACTACGGCCCGCGGGTCGCATGCAGCCCCCTGAGGCCATTTATCCGGCCCCCACCACACTTCCGGAAGGGGCACCTCTTTCATTGGTGGTCAGTGAGAGGAGCATAGTTCCCATTGAAATACTGGTCAGTTTGTTGATTTAAATTTACTTGTTCTTTATTTTAAATATTATATGTGTTCCCGTTTTGTTTTTTTACTTTAAAATAAAATATGTGCAGTGTGCATAGGGATTTGTTCATAGTTTTTTTTATAGTCCGACCTTCCAGTGGTCTGAGGGGCAATGAACTGGCCCCCTGTGTAAAAAGTTTGGGGACCCCTGGCCTAGTGTATTAGGGCACTTTCTACAGCCCTCAGCTCTACTTCCTTCCAGGTTATTCTAATGACCCCTTCACTGTCTGTACAACGTGGATAATTTCCCTGTGGCGTTTGTCGGAAGGCGTCAGTCAGAGATCCAGATAGGTGTGTGTGTAGCCTACGGAGAACGCTCCGTGTGGCCAAGCCGCGTATTGACGCACCTGTTTTGGCATTTGTTTACAATTGAAAAGTAGCAGAAAACTGCCTAATAGAAATTCTACTGTTTAGTGAGCGGGGCTGGAATTAGGTAATAGTGGCAGGCAGCATTATGAGCAATTGTGTTCAGTGCAAGGTTCGCTTAAATCCATTCATAGCGTAGGGTCATTCCAGATGCCGGTCGCCACTGTGCGTGAGGCGGCAGCGCCTAATATTTCTAAACACATCTCTCTCAGTGACACCTTAATGGCGTACAATAACACTGGGACTCCCTCTTAGAAAAATGGATACTCTTATTTCTCTAAACAGTGGGCCTTTACCTTCAACCATTTCCATTTAAATGCAAATTTCAATCATGCCCACCTGTCCGTATTCCAACATGAGAGCGTAGGGACCTGGTAGCAACTTGACGCCAGATTGCAAGGGGCTGGGGACTGTTCCTGAAGGGGGTCCTGGACAAGCTGAGACCGTTCCTTTTTCTCTTGTCCCCTTGCTGTTGAGATCAGGCTCAGAGGAAATGTTCTGCATCCATTGGGAAGAGTGGCTGAGTCAGCAGGAATGACGACTCCCAGAACAGAAGCTGTGTAGGGTATTATATAGAGGTCCCGGCAGTGACCCAGTGGCATTTTGACATGTCCCAGCTTCTCCCCCTACGCCCGAATCCTCACAGACAGACTTCTGGACCCAGGAAGCCCTCGCAGGGCTCTGGTGTCCAGGGCTGCCTGCCATGTCTCCCCTGAGGGGTTCTCAGTGGCTCTGCCAAGATCTCTGTCCTCACCCAGCCCTGAGGTGAGTCCCTGTCACCCTGGCCCGATCAATCCTTCCTCATCTACAGACCGGCTTCTGGGGCCCAGGCCAGGCGGGCAGCCCTGCCTCCCAGCGGGGCTGAAAGGTTGGCATAGCCTTCGAAGGCGTTCGCTGAGCTGAGTTTTTAGGGCGGTCAGAAGGGGTTGTTGAGGGACTCTACAGCCCAACTGGTGCAAAAGCCAGGGCCCAGGAGCAAGACTGTTGGGACCTCAGAAAATTCTGGAAGCTCACCTCTTAGAGGAAAGAATGTAAGTTCCAGAACAGTAACTCCTTGTTGCAAATCGAGCACTGTTGTTTTCTAGCAATGGAATTGTGTTCAAGTGATCAAGTGTGTATGTCAGTTTTCACAAACGTACACAGAGCCCAGAATGGTGCTTGTACCTCACGAGGCCGTGGTCAGGAAAATTACGCTCGCCTTCATGGAAGAGGCTCAGGACAGTGCCTGACCCCCGGCAGTGCCCGGGGACCTTGAGGGAACAGTGCAGAGAGCAAGGGGCTGGATGTGACTGTGTGTGTACTTCTCCTTCGGCTTGTGCTCCTCCCTCCCTCCGTGCTGGGCAGAGAAACCCTTCCAGGGAAAGGACCAGTCCCTGCCGCAGGAAACAAAGTCTGCAGGGAGGCTGGTTCCGCAGTCCAGCTTGTCTCCAGACCAGCGGAGGCCCCCAGGGAGGCAGCCCAAACAAGGAGAAGGGAGCAAGCTCACCGGCAGAGGGAGAGAAGAAAAGGAAGGAAGCCCCCAGGGCCGACGAGCCGAGGTGAGAGCCGAGGTCCCCGGGCCTCGCTCCTCAGAGTCTGCACGTTATTGCCACCGCAAGTTGGTATTATATTTCACATGCTGCTCTGTCTCCTGTGGGCTGTGCGAGTGTCTGAGTGGAGACACCAGGGCGGCCCCAGGAAGCCCTCGTGGAAGACAGGGACCTCGTGGAAGACAGGGACCTCGTGGAGGACAGGGACCCCGTGGAAGACAGGGACCCCGTGGAAGACAGGGACCCCGTGGATGGAAGACAGGGACCTCGTGGAAGACAGGGACCTCGTGGAAGACAGGGACCCCGTGGATGGAAGACAGGGACCTCGTGGAAGACAGGGACCTCGTGGAGGACAGGGACCTCGTGGAAGACAGGGGCCCCGTGGATGGAAGACAGGGACCTCGTGGAAGACAGGGACCCCGTGGAAGACAGGGACCCCGTGGATGGAAGACGGGGACCTCGTGGAGGACAGGGACCTCGTGGAGGACAGGGACCCCGTGGAAGACAGGGACCCCGTGGAAGACAGGGACCCCGTGGATGGAAGACAGGGACCTCGTGGAAGACAGGGACCCCGTGGAAGACAGGGACCCCGTGGATGGAAGACGGGGACCTCGTGGAGGACAGGGACCCCGTGGAAGACAGGGACCCCGTGGATGGAAGACAGGGACCTCGTGGAAGACAGGGACCTCGTGGAGGACAGGGACCCCGTGGATGGAAGACAGGGACCTCGTGGAGGACAGGGACCCTGTGGATGGAAGACAGGGACCTCGTGGAAGACAGGGACCTCGTGGAGGACAGGGACCCCGTGGATGGAAGACAGGGACCTCGTGGAGGACAGGGACCCTGTGGATGGAAGACAGGGACCTCGTGGAAGACAGGGACCTCGTGGAGGACAGGGACCTCGTGGAAGACAGGGACCCCGTGGATGGAAGACAGGGACCTCGTGGAGGACAGGGACCCCGTGGATGGAAGACAGGGACCCCGTGGAAGACAGGGACCTCGTGGAGGACAGGGACGGGGCCCCAGGCGGGGAAGCCCCGCGCGGAGCAGGTGGAACAGTTCTGCGGAGCGCCTCTGCACCGTCCAAGTGCTTCTGAGAACAACACTCCACATTTAAACCTGACCTTTGGTCAGTCTGAGCCCTGGCTGCTGGGTGAAGAAGCAGGGAAAACTGAGCTCTGTGGAGCAGATTAAAGACGGAGCTACACAGATGTGACTTGGGCCCAATACGATCAGGAAAGCGAGCGCAAAAGGGTGGTGGATCATAGAGCGGCAGCACGTGTAAGTATCTTCCTCAGAGGACCCAGCATGGGGCTCGTGTTCAGCTGGGGAGGGTGTCGAGTGTTGCCTTTTGGTATGTTGTTGAAGAGACATGAAAGAGAGCAGCAGTTAGAAGAAGATAAACTGTAACGAAGACTGAGTCACAGCCCAACGGCCACAGAAGAGCCAACCAGAGCAATTCAGAGGAGCAGTTGCCCGAGCGGGGTTCTTCCACGGGATGATGAGTTTCTGAAGAGCGAACACTGGGTCTCAGGGAGAGGAGAAGAGGCGTGCGATGTGGTTGTTCCACGGAAGACTGGGTCACGCGTGGACGAGTCAGTGACTGTGTGTATGTGCTCACGAAATGCTCGTCCTTCCCTCCGCTCATCGTCACCACCATCAGGATGGACCTTCCCTTCCCTCTCCCCGTAGCCTCCTTCGCCGACATCCCTACCGGCTGACCCCGTCTTGTCATTCGGCTTCTGCTCAGCTATGTCCACCCGCGGACCTCAAAGGACCAACCCCTCTGCCTGTGACCCCGCTGCTCGTCACTCTGCACCACACAACCCTGGTTCCCGACCTTCACGACGCGGCACGTGTTGGGTGCTGCGTGTCCCCGCCCCGCCCCACGCTGGGTTACCGGCTGCACCAGAGCACGGGGGTTACTGATCTGCTCACTGGTATTTGCCCAGAAACAGAGGCTGGCCTGGGGCAGAACTAGGTAATAGTGGCAAGCAGCAGTGTGAGCAATAACTGTTGCTTAATAACTGTTGGTGTAATTTATCAATGACTCTCTATCAACTGTCCTATAGCTACTGCATGTTTGTGGAGCACAGAGGTCATCCTAGGGGCTGGCTCTTTACAATACTTTACCCCAGATCCTTGTGCTTCTTTATAAAAATAGGTATTGTCAACCCCACGGCATACAGATCAGTGATCTCAAAATGCACGCCAGCACACACCAGTGCACAGGCTGTTGTTCTTTTAGGACAAAGCCCCTGCAGATCTCAGAGAGAGATGGAAAAGGTCCAAACTTTGTGAGCTGGGACCAGATGGCCAAGAATGCCAGGCACAGGGGACAAGCAGGGCAAGTATTTAGGAAGACCCCCTTCCTAGGGTCAGCCCCGGTCTCCCAGGGCCAGGAATGCGCGCCGCACGATGGGGCTCTCCCTCAGCAGATGGCGAGCCGCCCCGCTGGGCAGGGCCATGCTAACCGGACTCAGATGTTGCAGCTTCAGGAGACAGGCCAACCCCTATACATTTGGGAGAACTTGAAAGAATTCTGGAAGAGCCATAAATCTTGGACTGGAGCCTTTTATCAACCTCTAATTTATCATGGTCTCTTAATTACTTTGACTGGAGAAGTCGTAATCCATATGTATTGGAAATTTGGTCGGCACTGGCCTGTGTTTCATGCGAAGGGCAGTTCTTGACACATGCGATTTAACTTAAAGCGATTCCACTTGGCGGCGACGGGCGTCTGGGTCCCTTTGCTGGTGGTGCTCACGCGCCCAGCAGATCCCCCGACCCTCCCCACGAAGCCGTGTCTCGCTCTTGCCCGGGAGATACAAGGCAGAGGAAGAGGGTCTGACCCCCGAGAAACCTGGTGTGGACCGGAGAAAACAGACCACCCGACAGTTCCTCTGGACAGTGATTAATGACACAGGGGCCAGGAAGGGGGTGTTGTATAGCCACCAAGAAAAGGCACACAACTAAGCCTAAGAGTATCAGGGACAACTGCCTAAAGGAGGCACTGTTCTGCCCTAAGTCTCAAATGGCTCTGGAAAGCGAGGACCAGACAACGGCCTGGAGAACGTGATGAGGCAAACTGTGGGGAGAGTGGAAACTAGCCAGATGTGGCTAACCCTGGAGCAGACGGCTTTGCAGGCGTGGTGATCAGGACCGGTACCTGGTAGGACCTCTTCTCTGAGCTCCAAGCAATGCCATGCACCTATCTAGCATCTCTATTTGGTTGGTTGATGGGCCATCCCAAACCCAACATGGTCAAAACAGGGCCCAAACTCTCACCGTCCTTCCTCTCTGCCCCTAAGCGTACTCCCATCCTCTCCGCCCCTAAGCATTCTCTGCTCCAGTTCTTCCCCGTCTCAGCCTACGGTACCGTCGTATATCCATGTGGCCAGGCCCTGCCTCTGGAAGCCAAACTTGCTTCCTCTCTGCCCTTGAACTCCCTCACCAGGGCCATCAAGGGGTTCAGCTGGTCGATCTTCACGACGAGTCCGAGGCTGTCCGTGTGCCACCCCCGCTGCTGCCCCGACTCCGATTTCAGCCGAGCTGAGCAAGCGGGTTTCTTCTGTTTTCTTCCTCTTCCCCACGCATCTTACCCTTCTGCTCTTAGACCAATAGCTGGGGCTTAGTCAGCCAAAAACTCTCCTTCCTGGGCACAGGGCTTTGTTCTGTCTTCTGCTGATTCATGGGAGCCAAGATCTATTCCTACAAATCACAGGTGCTCAACAAACATGTATTGACTAAGCAGCCACACGTGACTGTATCTCTCTGAAGGCAGACAAGAAGGTCACGTTGCAGTGTGGGAAGGCGTGTTTGTGTCCCAGCTCTGCCACTCAGCAGCTACCTGACCGCAAGGCTTCAGCCCAGCCCCCCGGAGTCTCAGTGTTCCCTTCCAGCAAATGAGGGCAACACGCCGCTCGCCTCCCAGGTTCAAGGACAGGATCCCCTGATGGCCGTGGAAGATTTCCCGGGCACTAAACGGACATAGAAATCGCAGCGCTGTTATTGCTCCTTTTCTCTTTTAGACTTCAGTGATTTTATTGAAAGTGGACATGTTGTTTGCAGCACTGTTTGGGGAGCTATTAAAAATACTCTGGACTTCGGAGCTTTGAAGCCATTCGTTACTTTTTAACATAAACTTTACTAAGCAGCAAAGACACTCAAATTCCAATCAGCGACCAGAAAACAGTGGGTGTGTTCCAGTGGGAACCAGGGAGCCCCAGCACGGAGTTGGCTCGCCCAGGAGATCCCAGATTACCAAAGACGAGTGAATTCAGAGAGGATTTGTCACGACGTCTCCGAGACGCAGTAATATCTGGCACCTGTGCAGCACTCTTTTTCTCTTTTCCAATTATTTGAACAACACTTGTTTGTTGTAGAAATAATCAAACGATAGAAATAAGTTCAATCATGCAGTTATTATTTATGAGTGACTGCCACGTGCCAGCTATGGTCAGAACAAGTTATGACTCTTACTGTTATCCTCACAACCAGCTTAGGAAGTAGATGTTATTATTATGGCCATTTTACAGATTGAAAAACAGAGGCACTGAGCAAGTAAGCATGTCCCCAAGGCTTTACTGTTGGCAAGGGGTAAGCGGATTCGAACTCAGGAAGTCAGATTCTAGAACATAGGCTCTTAACCAGTAAAAATAACCACAAATAATTTTAATCTCAATCATTGTTAAATTGTGGCTAAATTGTGTCCCTTCAAAGGTCATATGTTGGAGCCCTAACCCCTCCTGTCTCGGAATGTGGCTATGTTTGGAGATAGGGACATTAAAAAGGTGATTAAGGAGCCATAAATTCTCATGGATGAGTCTTAAGCCAATATGACTGGTGTCCTTATAAGAAGAGATTAAGATATACACCGACACCAGAATTACAGACACGCAGAGGGACCACCATGTGAAGGGGGCCGTCACTAAGCCAAGGAGAACCCTCAGAAGAAGTCAACCCTGCGGACACCTTGATCTTAGACTTCCAGCCTCCAGGACTGTAAAAAATTAAATTTTTGCTGTTTTAACCCTGAGTCTATGGTATTTTATTATGGAATCCCCAGAAAACTAATACACCTACCAATATAAACTAACACAAACTATGAAGATTTCAGTCATTCCACCTATCTACACTGAGCACCTTGCACGTATGTTTGTGACCATGCTAGCTAGGCCCTCAGTAAACAAAGATACATCCTCTGAGATCTTTATTCTAGTTGAATGAATAAGGAAATTTAACTTAATAGGTTGGTAAACATAAAAAACAAAGATCTTTATTTCTAAAAATGTATGTATTCCAGAAGTCAGGCTTTGTAGGTTCAAGTCCCAGATCAGCCACCTGCTGGCGGTCTGATTATAGACAGAGTTCTGAAAATCTCTTTGCTCATTTTTTTAAGTCCACAGGGCATCAAAAAGCACCCACGGTGAGCATTGTCGGTAAGGATGTTGCAGAGATATGAAGCGCCGTTGCATCTGCACGGTGACGCGGAGCTGGAATGGAACACAGAAAGGCCGGGGCACCGGGTGACCGGGTGACGCTAGTCTTCATTCTGAGTGTTCCTGCCAAGGACGTTTGCAGCCATGAGGATGTACTAGTCACAGGACGAGGATGATGGCCCTGTGAGAAGATTCAGTCCTCAGAAGTTGGGTGGTCCAGCATTTCAACTTCTTTGGGTCAACACCTTCTCATTTAAAATCTGGGAATTGTAATGTTTTCATCACTTTAGATATTTTGTTAGAGTTTGGGCACACGCTGTCATGCATCTTCCACTAGACACATGAGGAAACAGAGGCAGAGTGTCCCTGTCAGTAGGCCAAAGTCCCGTTGCTGCTAAATGTCAGACTAGCTGTGTTTTGACTCCAGAACCTATGCCCTTGGCCACAGGAGAGATAGAAGAAGTGGCCTGCAGTTCCTTCAATGGGAGCGGGAAGCCGCTCTGCCTGGGACCTCAGAGACCATTAGAAATAAGATGGGACACACCACTGGATGATCCGAGGACCGATGCCGAAAAGATGAGCTCTGAGAGGCCCAAGGAAACAACCTTTGTCAGTCTTCTCATATCTGGGGACCTATCGTCCCACCTCCATTTCTCCCGCCAAGCAGGGTTTGCGCCAGGAGCCCGGGAAACAGCCCACTCGTGTGCCTGGTCAATCCGGGAGCGAGAAGGCTCTGAAACCCCCACCGACGTAGCCCCAGGAAAGCCTGGTACGATGCTTGCCTTGCCATTCTTGGATTTTGTTGTCAGTCCCAGAAGAGCGCCTTAGAACAACTGACGCTCACTTCCCAGTTAACGGTCTTTGTTTCACACGAGCTGAGGGGAATGGGACCCGGCTCCCGACTCCAAGCCTCTGGGACCCAGCTGCAGGGCGTGGGCTCGGACCGGGGCCTTCCCGGGAGGAACGCTGTAGGGTAACTCTTCCTCTCTTTGCTTGGTTTCCTTGTGAGCTTGTTTGTGTCCAGTTAAGAGAAAGGAGCACAGAGCCACTGATGAGCATATAGGTTTATATTCCCATTCAAGTAGCCCCCGCCTCCGAGCGCGTGGCACCCATCGTGTTGGCAAAGATTCGCTCAGGACCTGAGCTCTTCATCCTGATTCTGTTGCATATGGAGATAAATTAGTGCGATCTGTATAACTTGTTGCCGAAATTGCGAATTTGGATTCGAACTCGCGCCATCTGTCTGGCCCGGCCCGGCCTTCTGCCCCTGGACAGGAGACGAGCCTCGCTCAGCTTTTCTCTCTGCTCCGGGATTTCTGCTCTGCCTCGCTCGGCATTCATGTTTCGTTAGGAACCGTGTGGGTGAGATCTCCTTCGGGTTTGGCTCAGACTCGGCCCTCTCCTTCCGTGCTGGGTCGAACAGCGTTCCCCAAAACTCCTGTCCACGAGAACGGCAGCAGGCAACCGCATTTGGAAATAGGGTCTGTGAGGCCTGATCCAATTAAAATGAGATCATCCGGGATTACGGTGGGCCCTAATCCGCTCGCTGATGCCCTTATTAGAAGAAGGAGGCCGTTGGGACGCAGCGCCGTGCACAGAGGGAAGATGACATGAAGACAGACATGCAGGAGCCCACGTGGGGACGCAGGCGCACTGGGAGTGATACGTCCACAAGGCAAGGATGCCCTGGGGGCGGCCAGCAGACCACCAGATGCCAGGAGAAGGCACGGAACACATTCCCCCCTACGGTTCCCAAAAAGAACCAATTCTGCCAACATCTTGATTTCAGACCTCCAGGTTTTAGGACTGTGAGGAAACAAATTTTTCCTCTACTTTAAAGCCACCCAGTCGGTGGTGATTTGTTCTGGCCACCCCAGGAAACCAATGTGCTTTCTCATGAACCGATAGGGACGCCCGTGAGACCCTGCAGATCTCACTACTGATGAAGATTTCCCAGGGCCGCTGCCCACTCCGACCCCAGCCCTGGCCGGGAGGCCAGCTCTGCACAAGGACCGGCCTCCAGCCCCCTGAAGAAACTGAGGTACGTCTCCCTCACACAGCTTCGGCCTTGATAATGCGTGTTTCTCTCCCTCTCCCGTTTGTCCTCTCTGCATCTGCGTCGTCCCTTTTGACTTCCGAATGTGTGGTCCAGCTTCCTGTAACTTGCAACTAAATTTCAGTAAACACTGAGAGTCCGCATGACACGTCCTTTTCAAGGTAAGACACGGGGGAGACAGAGCTGGCCTCTCGGGTTTGGTGGCCCGTCCCTGGGGTCTTCCATCAGGAGTCTGGCTTTCCGGGGCTGGGGACACCGGATGCTGTGGGCACCGGAGTCCGTGCGGCCTCAGGAATGTGGGTGAGGTATATCGATGGGGGTGGGTCCTGGGGAATGGACATCCAATCCCAGGTCATATGAATGACGGAGCCCTTGAGTGGCTCAGGCATCCTGCCCCAGTGCCTGTCGGGGGGGGGGGTGAGTGGGGGCGGCTGTGGCATCCTGGATGGATGGAGACAGCCGGTGCAAGCACAGAGGGAGGCGTTTGGAGGCAGGGCCAGTGCAGGTGAGGAAGGGTCTTCTGCCAGGTGAGCAGTGGTCTGCCTCTAAAGAGTGGTGACAGATGGCACGGACCAGTGACGGAGGGGCGGTCATCGTGCGGAGATTGAGTCTTGAGTAGGACTTGGTTGGCAGCGCTGTCTCAGTGGTGGGAGGTCTTTGAGGGTGTCCTGGGTATGGATTGAGGCAAGCAGGTGTGGGTGAAAGAGGGTGGTCTCCAGGCACGTGGCAGGCGGTAGAGCAAGAAAAAACACAGCAAGAGAGGGACGACGCTCTGGTGGGAGGACTGCGCTCCTGGCAGCATGAGGCCCTGAGAGGTCAGGGAGCAGCCCCTGCTCACAGCCGTGAGCACAGGAGCGGGGGGATCTCCGGCCCACCACGCAGTGCCTGAGAGAGGACACCAGATCCTAGTGCAGGGTTTCCCGTGAGTGACGATGTGGGGAGATGGAAAATGGGTCCCCTGACAGTGCAGCCAGGGGTCAGAGTCCAGATCAGCCTCGAGCTCGGACTCCGGGACTCGACCAGGGTCCTTCCTGCTCGGCACCAGGGGCCAGCCGCGGAGGGGAAATGATGTGAGCGGGGTTCGGAGCAGAGCGGAGTGTGGGTGCTCATCCAGATGGGCCCGCAGCTCTCAGACACCCACTGGGAACCCACCTGTGCTGAATACTGTCCTCCTGTCCACGGACAGTGGGAAGGCCGCTGAGGGACTGGCTGCCCCCACCACAGTCTCAGGGACTTCTGAATGAGGAACGAAGATGGCCCAGTTTTAAAAGGTGACCCACACTGGTGCCTTAAACCACATGGCGTAATGGAAGAGCTGTATCCAAAGCTCACAGCAAGAAGTGGTAGAGGAAATAAGTCACATTACCTTCTTGGCCATTTCCAAAATGACAAGGCTAATAAAAGGTACGCAGGGCGAGGCAAAGGTGAGTTCACAGTCGTATGGAAACTTATACAGTGATGAATCAATAACAACACAAGAATTAACTTCGTGTTTCACGTGCTCACAACTGTAAATGGACTCCTTCTCCATCTTGTATGTATATATACGTACGCCTCACAGAATTTCAGATCAGCTCCAAAGAGGAGGAGGCCGTGCAGGATATTAAAAGTTTAACGAGGTGCAGTTCCAGAGGTGTTAACATTTGACAACCAGAAACAGCGGTAGCCAATACTTATAATCTGAAACAGACAAGGAGTGACGGGCTGGCTGGTTGCTGGCGTAGAGCACCGTCCCGGGCTGCAGGGATGTCCTCGGAGGAGAGCATTGGACCTGATTTGAGGCTGGCACAGGAGCCAGCAAAACCCTTAGCTTGGGCATCTTCACCTTTAAATGAGATGACCATACATGTCTGGTGGTTTTATGCTCAGATGGAGCCAATGAATGGGAATGCACAGGATGGCACTGGGACCATGGTGGGTGCCGATGGTGGGTGCTTCCAGTGGTCCTGGGTGCGGGCATCGCCATGGTTATGCTGCTGTTAAACGCTTCTTATATTGGGAAGATGCAGAGGGGCCGTGTTTTGAATCGTGCTGACGGTTCTTGCTATCACTCGGAACACTTTCCATAATCATTTGATTTTGCCAAGCTTCCACATCTGGTTGAATAACTCGGAGGGCAGCAAACCTGCCTCCGCCACTCCCAATGAAACAACCCGTCGACTAAGGGGGGTTTCTGTGGCTTTTCTGGAACGGGTCCTGGTTGCTGCTTTCTACAGGAGAACGGAGAAGGAACGTGGGTTCGGATGTGTTTGGAAATTTAAATGAGGCCCCAAGAGGGCTGAGAGAGGGGCCCTAAGAGCTCACCAGCTTTCCGGATTCTTCTGTGACACGTTACCTAGCCTGCCTGTGTGGGCATCACCTCTGACTTAAGTTGTTGAATGTACACATTGTTCCCCCCAAAAGATTTCAAGGTCCTAAAAGACAGGCTGCTACTCCAGCATAATGAATAATTTTCATGTAGTCACTCACTCATTCATTCATTCATTCATTCATTCGTTTTGGTTGTGGGAAGCAAAGACTGGGGTCTTGTTCAAAGCCTGATCGGGGCTTGAATTCCACCCTACCCCTCCTTGTGCATCTTAGTAATTTTTGCTGGAAGAGAAAACATAGGTAACATGACCTTATCCTTCAAGGAATGCATGTTTCAGTGAGAGTAAAGATTTACAGAGAACTAGTGTTGGATATTACAGCATGGTGGTAAAACTCACTGCAATGTGTTGGACATTTTTTTTTCTATCGCCAAATATCATACTATTTTACATGCTTCACGTGTACCCACTCTCTTAATCCTCACAAAACCCCAAGAGATCAGTGTTTTTTTTTTGAAAACAATCTTCATTTGAAAATTAAGTCAATAAACTTATAGACAGTTTGATCTGTCCGAACCCACAGTTGTGGCTGACGTTTGTGAAGCCCTTCACAATTGTCTAATTCTCCCCGTTATTACCCCTCTAAACTCTCACAAGAACCCAGCACCATGGGGATGGCTGTTATATTTCAATATACTTTACAGACAAAGGCACTGAGCCATGAGGGGTCTGGGAAGCCTGTCCAAGGTCACTGGGGCTAGAACAGATCTGTATCTATTTTGGGGGGAGCCTTCTACACCCACAAGTGTCACCTCAGTGATTCTCAGAGCTGCACCTAACTAGAAAGGCAGGACATTCGCCCTGGAGTTTGATGGATGTGTGCAGGTTACGGCCATCTTCCAGTGTGGGCTTCCCACTCCTCCCTTCCCCGTGCAGCCTGCGACCCATCTCCGGTGGGACCCCTGCATTTCTTTCTGGGACCTTCCCTCTGCATTCTCTGGTTGCTGCTCATTCTGTCCATCCAGATAGGTCTATTTGCATTTTTTTCAAGCTGCATCTAATTTCTGACCCATTGTACCAGCTTTGATGGGTTCCTTGCATGATGGCTCCCCTTAGATCAAGCTCCCAAGCCATGAGGATCTCTAGGGTGTCTCAGGCTAACTTCATTCACCTGCTCTCAACTCATGAAGGAGGCTGCAAAAGCAGACCAGACTACACCCTTCCCACCCAGTCTTCCATGGACGACACTGGACCGCTAGGCATTGCCACTTTTATTTTGTTTAGTCTGTCTCTGAACCTGCATTATCGTCTCTGCTCATTTGCATGACTTTGGTGAGTGCCAATTTCAAAAGATGGAAGTTCATGTGTTCTCCTGGCGCCGAACACAGACACTTGCCCTGCTTCCTTCATCTGGTTTTACAAACCTATCAAAAGGGGAAGATTTCTCCTTCACCGCACATGTTATTATTTATAGGTACAGACACACTATTATTTTATATTATGATTCTGAATCCTTCAAATGTTTCCTGGAGTCTTTGTTCTGTTGTTTCTCTTATTAGAGACCATCCTTTGATTTACTGCCTGGGATTGTTCTCTCTTTTCTCGAACATTTACTAGCTGTTACGCATCTGGTGCAAAGCTCTGTGTCCTTAAGGACACAGACAAGGGCAAGAGCCGTGAGAAACCAATCCCATCACGAAGAAGGGGGCCAAGCAGCTTTGCCTGGCTCGACCATGTGAATTTACTGAGCACTTACCAGCACTAGGCTGTGGTTGAGTGTCTACATAAAGGATCACACTTTGCCCGAGTAGCAGCCCAGCAGGCAACATCCAATAATCCTCCCATTTAACCAAGACCAAAGGAACTGTGAAATCAACAAGTGGGACTTCATCAAATGCAAAAGCTTCCGCCCAGCAAAAGAAACAATCAGCAAAATGAAAAGGCAACCTGTGGAATGGCAGAAGATATTTGCGCGTCATCTATTGATAAAAGGTTAATATTCAAAATACATAAAGCGGTCACACAACTCAATAGCAAAACCAATCGAATTTTTTAAATGGGCAGAGGCTCTGAAGAGACATTTTTCCAAAGAGGATGTACAAATGGGTACACGGAAAGATGACTGACATCACTTATCACCAGGGAAATGCACATCAAAACCACTTCACATGGATTAGGACCACTACCATCGAAAAGTCAAGAAACAAGCCCTGGCTGGGTTCCTTAGTGGATAGAGTGTCGTCCCTGTACAATGAGGTTGCAGTTTTTATCCTCGGTCAGGGCATGTACAAGAAGCAATCAATGAGTGCGCAATTAAGTGAGACAATGAGTTGATGCTTTCTCTCTCTCTCTCTCTGTCTCAATTAATAGAAATATTAAAAAAGAAATTGCAAGTGTTGGCAAGAATGTGTAGAAGAGGGTACCCTTCTGTACTTTTGATGGGATTTCAAATTGGTGCAGCCACTGTGCAAAACAGAATTGAAGTTCCTCAAAAAATTTAAAATAGAACTACCATATGATCCAGCATTCCCACTTCCAGATAAGTATCTGAAAGAAATAAAAACACTATTATAAGAGATCTCTGCACTTCCATATTCATTATAGAATTATTACAATAGCCAAGATATATAAATAACTTGTGTCTGTTAACAGATGAATGGATAAAGAATTTGTTGAAATATCATTCAGCAACAAAGAAAAGGAAATCTGCCATTTGTGACAACAGACAGAGAAAGACAAGTACTGAATGCTATCATTATTACGTGGAATGTAAAAGATACATAGAAGCAGAGAGTAGACTGGTAGTTACCAGGGGCTATGGGTGGGAGGTGAGGGTAATGGGACGATGTTAGTCAAAGGAACCAACTCCCAGGCCCTGGGCCAGTGGCTCAGTGGATAGAGTATCGGACTGGCATATGGACATCCTGGATTTGATTCCCGGTCAGGGAACACAGGAGAGGCAACCATCTGCTTCTCTCCCTCTTCCCCTTTTCTCCCTCTTACCTTCTTGCAGCCAGTGGCTCAATTGGTTTTAATTCACCAGGGCACTGAGGATAGCTCGCTTGGTCCAAGTGTGCCATCCTCAGGCACTAAAAATAGTTTGGTACTCAAGCATTGGCCCCAGATGGGGCTGCCAAGTGAATCCCATTTGGGGTGCATGCAGGAGTCTGCCTCACTATCTCCCCTCCTCTCACCTAAAAAATAAAAATAAAAAAATAATAAGAAACCAATTTCCAGTTATAAGAATGAAATTCAAAGATCTAATTAATGTACAGCATGGCGAATAGAGTTATGATACTTGAAAGTTGCTCAGAGAGTAGATATTACTCGTTCTCATACCACTTCTTAATGTTTTGAAGATGCTTTTAAATAATAATGTCTTCTTCCAAGTAAAAATATTTCTCTCTCTTTCTTTTTGCTCATTTGAAAATACCTTAGTTTTAGGACCTTATTATCCATTTCTAGTCTGTTTTTTATCCCAGAGCGGTCAGATCCTCAGCTGCGGGAGTCGGTAGGGGGTCAGCTCACTTTCTGGTCCTCGGTCTCTGTACTCAGAGAGGGAGGTAGCATTTTGCAGAATCAATGGCTTCATTCATCAGCGAACGTCTAGAAAACAAGAGCTATGTCCTTTCTTCCAGGTTGTATCCCCACTGCCTAGAACAGCGCTGGCACCCAATGAAGACTCAATAAATATCTGACGAGTGAAAGGGTGAATTACTGAATCTCTAACGAGGTTCCTGGCCATTTCAATCTGTGATGTATATTAAGCATTTACCTTTTTCAAAAAAAAAATTATTTCCATTTATTCAACATGAGACCGCTTACCTCCTTTCATGGTCTGTGCTAAGCACTTACCAGCTAATAACTCATTTATTCTTCCTAACCGCAAATCTGTGATTTTATTAGCTCCGCGATGGGGCTGAGAGAGCTGAGCCTTAGACACATTAAATATTTTACCTAAAGACCTAAAAAGGAGAAGTCCACACCTCAGCCACTTCCTCCCCAAACGCCGACCCTGGGCGACTTGCAGTTTGGATTATGACTCCATGGCTCCGGTTCCAGTTTCCGGCTTCAGGGCTCCCAGTGGCTTTTTACGTGAGGAGTTAGATTTGCTCGCAGGGGACAGACTGCGCTGTAGGGAATGTCTGAGCTCACTGGGGCTGCTGTGACCAGGTACTGTAAACGTGGTGGCTCATAGCAGGAGACATTTATTTTCTCCTGTTTCTGGAGGTCAGAAAGCAGAAGGCGGGGAGGGGGAGGTGGGTGGGGTAGGGGGGCGGGGCCACCCCCCCTCTCCTAGCTCCTGGTGGCTGTCAATCACCCTCGGCACTCCTCAGCTCCTTGCTCCAAACCCGATCTCTGCCTCCATCTTCCCATCCCATTCTCCTCTTTGCGTTTGTCTCCAAACGTCCCTCTTCTTATAAGGACATTGGTCACATTGGATGGATTAGGGCCACCCTCAGGATCTCATTTTGATTATATGATCAAGAACCCTATTTCCAAAGAAGGTCACATTTGTAAGGACTGGGGTCCAGTATTTTGACATGTCTTTTTTGGGGGGAGACAGTTAAATCCCTAACAAGGATTAATGCCCATGAGCCAATGTCCCTGCGTGTGGCTCTTGTCCTGGAGGTCCCTGGTGACTTGGGACAGCTTCTGAGCCAGGCCCCTTTCTGTCCCCCCCATCCCCCGCAGTTTGGTAGGGTTGCCATAGCAACGCACCACCGCCAGCCTGCCTGGCTTACACAGCGGAAACGGATCGTCCCACAGCCTAGGAGGCCAGAGTCCAGAAGTAAGGCCTCGGCAGGGTGGGTTCCCTCCGAGGACCGTGAGGGAGGGTCTCTCCAGGCCTCGCCTCCTCGGAGGGAGGCGCCAGCCATCTGCTCCCTGTGTCTCTTTACATACGTCCTCGTCCCTCTTTGTGTGTCTCTGCGTCCAAATTTTCTTTTCTATGACGACACCAGTCATATGGAGCAAGGGCCTATTTTAATGACCCCATGTGAACTTGGTTAACTTTGTAAGAACCCTGCCCTCAGGCAGGGTCACATCCTGAAGCACTGGGCGTTAGGACTTCAACATGTGGATTAGAGTGGACACAGTTCAACCTGTGACGGCTTCTGCCTGAGACAGTCACATGGCACTTCCCTTATAGCCCCTGACACTCAGTTCCGTGACCCCCCCCTCCTCCCCGCCCAGCAGGAAAGGCTGGTGATAGTCTCTTTCACTGGGCCGGGAGTCTGTGACCACACCCAGGAGAAGAGAAGAGAGTGCACACTAAGCTCACGAGTAAGCCAGGCTGCGATGGGTTCCTATTGTTTCACCCCCTTAACTTCTGCAGCAGAGGACCTGTTGTTGGTCGTCACCCCTTAAATTCTTTCCTGAGACAGTACCCCTGTTTTGGCCTTCTAGCGGCTGTCAACCCGGCACCCCCGTCCAGGAAGATGCTGGGTTCTGACATTAGTTCCATGCTCCCGGAAGGCCAAAGGGGCCCGGTGAGGAGTGAGGGGCAGAGCAACCCTCTCCTTAGTGATACCCCCACCCAGCAGTGAGCAGGCCTGAGTGCCTCTCTGTCTGACCCACCGAGCGGGGCCAGTCCGCATGCCTGACCTTGTGTCACGGTCCTGGGTGTGCCTTCACTGGAGCTCCTGGTGGACCAGGAGTCTATAGCGATTCTACATCCCGAGGGCGGGCAGCCCGACTCCCGGAGACTGTGACAGCACACACCCTTCTGACAGGAGCCACACGCTCATCATCTCAGCGTTTGGGTGCTGGGAGGTGCAGCTGTGAACACGTCCTCCACACCGTGAGGTGGAGTGACTCTGGGACCCCCTGGCTAAGGAGTGAACGTGCCCTGGGCCCTGGTTCACCCCCAAAGCCCCTGCCACACCCCTCCTCAGCTGTCAGAGGAAGATGGCCTCCAGCCGGGGCCACAGGCGCACAGGCAGAGCTGTTCCCCCCGGGGCCACAGGCGCACCGGCAGAGCTGTTCCCCCCCGGGGCCACAGGCGCACCGGCAGAGCTGTTCCCCCCAGGGCCCCCTCTTCCCTCTCCTTCCCCCCAACATGGTTTTCAGGCTCTGGACCACGGAATGGGCTGGCCTAGCTGGCTGTCAGCACGCCCAGTCCTGACTCTGGCTTCCTCCAACCCCCTTCTCCTGACCCCTGCGAGCTCCCCCGACAACGGAGCACCTTCCACGGTGGGAGGGGTGGGCCTGACAGTCCGACTGGGTGAGTTCAAATCCCGAAGCCGCCGCAGGTCGGCCGCCTGAGCGTGGTCAAGGTGCTCGACTTTTCTGTGCACACGCGGTTCATCGGGAGCTGAGTGAGGACTGTACTCCTTGTCTAGAACGTTGGGAGCTTAGTCTCACTCCTCCACCCTTAGAAACACAAGGGCGTTCCAGCTGGTTTCCAGGCCCCGAGCTCATTCCCATCTAGTCAGAAAACGAAGTCTCGTCCTCCATCCTCTCGGGGCGGCTCTGGATGGCCTCCCCGGCCGGAGGGGCCTCCGTGGCCCCCACGGCTCCCTGGTCCACACGGCCCCAGCTGGACCGGCCTCGGTCTCGGTACGTCCCCTGCACTCCGGTGGTGCACTCGCCTGACACGCTCTCTTCCCTTGTCCCGTTTGCACACGTTTAAATCTCATTAGTCCTTCGGTACTTCAGGCTGCCTGTCTCCAGAAGCATCGCTCTGCCTCCTACACAGCGATTATCTCTCCTCCCTCTGAACTGGCTCCCTCCCACCCCACAGCACCTGTTCCCTCTCTCCTACGTCGGTCACCCACCTCTGTGGGCTGGTCCAGTCCCCTGGCCCCGGCCCAGCGGGGTTCCACCTCAGAGTGGGGCTTGTGAGTGCTGAGTCACTAACAGCAAAGAGCTAAGGCTTTGATCCACTTCTCTGTTCTTTAGAAATCTAAGCCGTGCAACATCAGCTCTGTGGTGACCTCACTGTCACTCATGCGCTTGTCACTTGCCTTCCTTGGAGGGCTGGAGCTCCAGAAGCCCAGTGGCAGCTGGGCAGAGCCTGACCACAGGAGTGGGTCCCCTGCCAGCCACCCAGCGGAGTGTCTCAGCAGTACACAACCGGCCACACAAGGGGGGCCATCCGGGACTGAGCTGTGTGGTGGGCAGCTGGGTGGCATCCTCTGAGCCCCATCCCTCTGGTCCCTGGCACCTGGCACTGTGGCCACTGTACCACAAGACCTGGCCCCAGACATGTCACTACCGCCACCTTCCGCACACGTGCCCAGAAAAACGATACCGCTTGCCCTTAGTTCTGCTGGAGAATTTTAATAAGGCAGTTGCTTTATGAAAAATGTTCCCATAAAAATAGGTCTGAAATATTTTACATATAATTAATAGAGGAAACTCAAAGGGCGTCACCGTGCACCACTCAGCAGCTGAGAACGTCAGGCAGGGGAAGTTCGCGTGCCTCGCCCTGTTCTCACGAGGGCACGTGCCTCGTCCTGTTCTCACAGGGGCACAAGAGTGTGGAAGGTCAGTCAGTTCTAGCGTTCTGGGTTTTCAGGTGAGGACACTGGCAGAAAGAGGTCACCTGTCAGGGAAGAGACAGGGGTGACAATGCTCCTCAAGGTTGCCATGAGCCACCCTCCCTCATTTATGTAGTGGTCCACAGAACGTGTACCGGGAAGTTGGAAGGATTCTGAGACGGTGCTACAGTCTCTCCAAGACCAAACACATCACTCGGAGAACAGACTTCTGAGTCTCAAAAGATTGTTTCCCCCCAGTTTGATTGAGGTATCATTGGTATCCCAAAACTTCATGTCATTAATACATGCAATGTGATGAGTATGACGGAGGTATACCTCATGTCCCCCTCTGCACAATCAAGGCTGCGACTATGTCCGTCACGAGGCTCCTGCTCTCCCTTCAGTTGTTTTGTTCTTGTTGTCTTTATTCGGGACTGGGGTTGGGGTGGGAGATACGGAGAGTTGTTCGATGCGTATACACATACATTTATACAAGATTAGCAAGCTCTAGAGAGCGTCTGTACAGCAGGTATTGTGTATTCAAAACTTGGTTCAGAGGGTACATCTCTTGTGTAAGTATTCTTATTCCAAGGAGTGTTTGGATTTGTGTAAAATACTTGATTTAGCTCTCCTGACAGGTGTCATGAAGAGATTGGTCAATTGCTGTTCCTCGGTGTGGATGGTCCTAGCTGCGGTGGGACTCACCCGACAGTGTGACCTTCACCTGTCCCAGGTGCCACTGTCCTTCCAGCCGTGGTGAGTCACCATCCCTCGGTTCCCCCAGTGAGCAGTCTCTGTTGTCAAATCCACACATGAGGCACTCGGCACCCGTCTGGTCAGCCATGCCCAGCATTACAGGAAAGATCCTGGTGGCTCACGGTTGGAATTGGAATCCAGCCAGAATAACGCCTATAAGAAAAGCGTGAGCAGTGCATTCTTCCACTTAGGGGTGCTGAAGAAGCCTTGCGGCCCCTCGATATCTAGAGGCTGACAGCTGGCGACCCGGTCACTCCCAAGTCGCACGGAACCACGGACACCATGTTACTTCATCGGCTCCCCTCAGCACTGCGGCGTTGATCTTGCCCGAAGGGACAGGAGCTAGAGCATGGCTGGGCACCAGGGCCCTGACTGGTGCCAGCAATGTGCAAGGCACACGGTCTTTGCCTCACTGACGCCTCGGGCGCCTTTGCCAGCGGGGCGGTGGCCCCGTCTTGCTTGTGGGCTCTCAGGTCGAAGTCCGCACTGTTCTTCGGTGGCGGAGAAGGGACCCCAGTCCAGGCCCCAGCTCCTTTCCCGTCTTCCCTCCTCCATCGCGCGTCTCTCTGGATGCTCGCCTGCGCCGTTGATTACTTTGGGATACATTCTAGCAGTGCAGGTCAGAACCACGAGGAAGGGGTTCAGGGTCAAGGACTAGCTCGCCAGCCACAATCCTCATTTTTCCCCGGGGCTAGAACCAAGTTCTGTAAGTAAATACTTTAGTGAAAAAAGACACTTTTTTTTGGAAAATTCCAGTAATTTGATGCATGTAAACAAAGTGTTTTATAAGAGCCCCTTTGACGCTGGGGCCTGCGGGCAGATGACATCAAGCAAAGAGTCGTTTTAACTGAGACAGACCCCCAAGGAAGGCAGGCTCAGTGCCAGCAGCCAGCCCGTGCTGAGTGCTGAGTGCTGACGGGTCAGGCACGCACGGGGATAGGTACTCGCTCTGTCGGCGTGCTGTCCTCTTCCCTGTAACCCTCTAGATGTAAACTGAATAGCTCTGGAAACTGGGGTGCGGGTCACGCAGCCATAAAGAGACAAAACGGGTTCCACAGAAGACGGTCTGATGTCAGAAGCTCGGCTCTTATCCACAAAGCTCTACTCTCCCTGAGCCTTTATAGGGAGAAAGGTACTGTGGGTGGTTCCAAGCCAGCCGAGGGCTTCGCCCTGAGTGGCTTAGCCTTTCGTATATACCTGTGCTAGTTCCCTGGGGCCGCTGTGCAAAAATACACAAGAACTTGGATAATCTTTTCCATAATCATCTAGTCAAAAGACATAGTTAAAGGCCCAGGTATACGGAACACCAAAATTTCATATGTTCACCGTTACATAAATGTTTGCATCAAGTCTCGCCTTAGAGAAGTTCCTGTGCTTCTGTTTGAATTTCAGCTTAAAAATCATCAGAGGGAGTTGACTCTTCCAATGGGTTGGTTTGACGGAAACCCCAGAGGGTTGTCCGGTTAGCCGGGAGCAGCCCGCCAGGAACTCAGGGGCCACACCCAGCCAGCGAGCCTCTGCTGGAACCGCTGTTAGCGCTTCCTGTGCCCTGGGATCTACAGCGGCAAAATCCTTAAAGTGAGAGCGCCTTTGGGTCTATCCCGGGGTGGGGGGGTCAAGAGAAGAATGAGAAAGGGACTCCAAGTCTTATTTTTTAGATACCACGGGGGGGAGGGTAAAGAAAACCTAATGGACCTCAAAGTAACTTGGGGAGCGGAGGGGAGAAACGAGGGGGCTGCGTCATCAGGCTGCTGGGGGACCAAGGAAAAGCCATGTGGGAAAAGAACCCTGGGGACCCAGAAAAAAAAAAGAAAGAAAGGAAAGAAGCCAGTAGTGATAACCACAGCTGCTACTAATACCCGTGACCACATGCGTCGTCTGGGGTAGATACTTGGTGTCTCTCCTAACTCTCTGACACCCAGAACACAGGTAGGGAAGCGAGATTCTAAGATGGTAAGCAACGTGCCAGGGTCGTCACCCAGTCACTGTTTGCAAATGGCACTCAGCCCCAGAGTTCTGCACAGGGATATCCAACGGCACTGTCCGTGCGGGACATTCCACAGGGCCCCTGGCCCACGCGGGCCCTCAGTCCATGCTGCCTTCGCCAGAGGAAGACAATGATCAACTGTGCAGCGGCAGCGAGAGTGCTTCCGGGGCCCCGGATACTTTTCCTGCGGACCTGGGGCCCCCAGCCGCTCGTGACGCCGATCTCTGACGCCGCTGCCCACGACCGTGCTGAGCTGATTGTCGGCAGGGCAGCACGCACGGGGCCGGGGCCCCCACCTCAGGCACACCTGCTTAGAATTCCAGCTGGGCCACCTATCAGGGGCGGAGGATGTGGGCGAGGTCCTCGGCCCCCGCTGACCCTGGTCCCTCCACCAGTGAAACAAAGCCTGCGAGGCCTTCCTTGGGGTTTGCCATGTAGAGGAACAACGTGAAGCAGGCAAAGACCCGGCGTCCAGCAGGCACTCTGGGCCAGACGGCAGTTGGGCAGTTATTCCTGTGAGTGGTGTGGCGTCCTCGCCCGACGGTGTCACTTCCTGGTGCCTGGGGGCCGGTGGGTGGGAGGCCACGCGTTCTCAAGTGGATCAGATGACCACGTTGGTTGATTATAGGGTTCGCCGCGTGTGTTTTAAACCAGCTCTCAACACTTGCCATCTCGGCTGTGACAGGCGTGAGTCAGAGGGGAGCGCGAGTGGAGGGCGGAGAGGACTCACGGAGGCCAGACGCCCCCAGGGGACGAGGAGGCGTCCGGACACGTCCCCCCACGCAGGTTCCCAGGTACAGGTGACCGGCCTGGCAGATGGCAGCCAGACGGGGGTGTTGTCATCCCCGGAGCCCGAGGAAGGGGCGGGGAGCTGGCACAGGGAGCGTTCTCTCACAGAGAATTCCTGGCACTGGTGGAGATGCACTTTGAAATACTTTGTCAACACTTCGCAGTCTGGGCACTGGCGTTCTTGAAGGCAAGCAAGAAAGCGTAAGTGACAGCCAAGGTCAACAGGGAGTCACCGAGGACTCCGTCTGCTGGCTCCCGAATGCCTCCTCGTTCCTTGCAGGCTACCTTCCGATGCAGCATTGTCCTGACCCCTCGTCCACGAGGAAGGAAGCCTTATGTGCGTTGTGCAGGGAGCTGGGCCATGACTTCTCATAACAGCAGCCCCACCTCAGCTACGATAACACAGCAGCAGCCGCTGAGGCTGACCACGTACTTCCCAGGGGCCAGGCACGAAGTCTGTGTGCTTCTAAATTCTATTTCATACTCACAACATGCTTCTCAGGTAGAGACCATTGTTGTCATCTCCATTTTAAAGGGGAGGGAAAGGAGGCTTAGCTTTTTTTTTCTTTATATATAAGACAGGGGGTGAGAAAGTAAGGAAGCCAGGATTTGAACACAGGTCTGCCCTGAGATGCTGACCACCCTGACCGGCCCAGGATCGCCCGGGGAAGGGCGGTGTTATGTTCACTGAGAAGCCCAGGCTGTGAAGACGCAGACCGGAGACCTCCCGAAGGGCGGGGTCAGGCAGAGCGGCTCAGGTCAAGTGCTTTCAGGGTGGAGACAGCTGCCTTCCGGCCCAGGGCCGAGCGAGCCCTGTCCGACTCTGTGACGGTGGCCTGATTCCTTCATCTCTCTACCCAGTGGGCTGGGAAGAGGGCTGGGGAAGTCCGAGGGACATCACACGCAGAGGGACATCCTGTGACCTGGCACACAGCTACGCTCAGTGAGCCGTGAGGGAGGACGGTGGCTGGCCTGGTGTCTGAGGCCCCACAGCTGGGGGCTCGCTGACGCTCCAGCCTGCGTGGGTTCTACAATGTGGCTGGGCCTCGACTGATTCATAAATGGCCCCCGGGGGACAAAGTCGGTTTCAGGCTGTCTTCGCAGCCTCGCTGGTGCTTCCTCCCAGGGCTGTGTGTGTGCACTGAGTGTTTCCAAGAGAGTGAGAGGGAGAATGGAAGCTCCTTTTGCCTCTCTAGGTCACCCCGCATGCAGACAGAATGTTTACATGGTTAAGGAGAGACAGCTCCTTCCTCTGGGCAGAGCTGGCCACACAGTGCACAAGGGGACACGGGGCTAGATTTGGCCCACCTCCCGCGTCTTGGTCAGAAGCCCTCGTGAACAACCAGACGAAGCCGCCTCAAGTCTCTCCAAACTCAGTTTAAACAGTGAGGAACCAAGGCCCAGATAGGAACCCACCAGTGGGGGACCGAGGCCCAGATAGGAACCCACCTGGGCCACGCCGTGAGTAGCGGAGGGAGAGGAACACCATGAGCCCGGGCTCTGGGCAGCGGTGCTCCACCTCCCCTGGGCTGGCTGGAGGCCGGTGCACGGCCTGGGCTCAGCGGGAGGGGCTTCCTGCCGGGGCATCAGAGGGAGGGGCCAGAGATCCTCCCCATTGCTAACTAGTGCTGGGGCGGTCGCCCAGTGACCCCACATTTGTAACACGGGGTTAATGCTATTTTGCTTGAAGCCTGGATCCGAAGCGTATATAAGAGAGCACACACACAGGCTGCCAGCCCCGGCACACTACACGCGAGTTACAGTGAGCATCGGAGGGAAACATCGAAGCCTTGGGAGCTGACGATTCAATAGGAAAACATCTAAGGCTGAGCAAGACCTTGGGACCCACGCTGTTGAGTTTCATGGGACCAGAGTGTCTGCATCCCCAGAGCTGGCGCTGAGCCCGGCTCAGTGAAGGGCCCAGGAATGTGAGGAATGACGAGTGAATGAATGAATGAATGCATCAACACACTCTATCACAGGGGTCCCCAAACTACAGCCCACGGGCTGCATGCGGCCCCCTGAGGCCATTTATCCGGCCCCCGCCGCACTTCTGGAAGGGGCACCTCTTTCATTGGTGGTCAGTGAGAGGAGCATAGTTCCCATTGAAATACTGGTCAGTTTGTTGATTTAAATTTACTTGTTCTTTATTTTAAATATTGTATTTGTTCCTGTTTTGTTTTTTTTACTTTAAAATAAGATATGTGCAGTGTGCATAGGGATTTGTTCATAGTTTTTTTTTATAGTCCGGCCCTCCAATGGTCTGAGGGACAGTAAACTGGCCCCCTGTGTAAAAAGTTTGGGGACCCCTGCTCTATCACATGCTCAAGGACACTGAGAAAATGACCGGCGGACACGGGAGTCAAATTCTGTTTTTGTTTTTGTTTTCAATTGCAGCTTCCATCCAATATGAAGTCACTCTACTGCTGACCCTCCCCCGCACAGACTAGCAGATGACGATGACGGCGTCTAGGGGACACCCCACAGCCCGCGCCTGGGGGGAAGGGTGTGCTGGGTGGGACGCGTGTTTGGCTATTCAGGGCTCGTTTGGTTTCTGTAGTCTGGTTAACTTCTCCCAGAGCTGGGAGGACCCTCGTGGGGGCTCTCTTCTCCTCAGAGCACTGCGTTTCACCACTTTCCACCCCCACCCCCACCTTTCTGGAATTATTCAGCTACTGGTTTGGACCAGCCCAAGCATTGCCTTCTGAGCAAGTTGAACAAAGCCTGTTGAATCATTGCCTTCCCGGACGGTTTTCCCAGAATCACAGAATGGTCTGAGCCCCACACCGGGAAGACCACCCACCTCTCCTTCAACACAGCAAATCCTGTTTTGTTTTTCTACAAACCCAAATGACTGCGTCTTTGCCGCCACAACCAGCATCTTCCGAGAGACCGTGAATTCCAGGGTGATTCGTGCCGCTGGCCCGCGCAGTTCGGCTTCCTCCTCGGATGATCAGAACGCTTTCTTGGAAAAGTGATTAACGCTGAGATGCTACGCAAATTGGCATCCCTGGGCGGTCGTCTCATTCTGAGAAGTGCCCACAGGATCGCCTCCAACACCTCGAGAGTCCACAGGTGCCATTATCCCCCCGCTGCCTCCCTCTCTCTTCTTCAGAGCCTATGACTTAAATGAAGAATGTTAATTGTTTCTGAGAAGCACGCAGTGAGGGGCGGGGCTGGCGTCTGCGAGGAGCCGGGTCTCTGCGCACTCTCCAGCGGCTGCTTACTCTCTTGCTTGATGCTCCGCGGGCCCCCACTTTGTGCGGCCCAAGGCACGGTTTACATCCAGCAATGTTCCCCCGCGGGCCGTTATTGATTGAGACCCGGCCCACGATGAGGAGGGCACGTGCTCTTGAGTAATTGGAATCCTGTCCTCGCTGGGGAGCGACAATGACTTCCTGCTCTCTCCGTCTTCTAATGGGTTTTGCAATGGCACTATCTCCGCTTCCATGAATAATGTGCTCTGTGGAAATCGGGAGCCCCTGAAAATGGGGCCACGCCTACACATCATGTCATAAAGGTGAGGGAGGGATTTAGGAAGAGCCTCATCCGTACGCAGGTTGTGCTCCATATTGCACACTGAAGCCTTCTGGAACTGAATTCATTCCATCCATCGCTTTCTCTGCGCCGAGTGCTGGAGGGTCTGGGCCCGGAGGTTACAGCATGAGATCCAGGTAGGATTCTCCGCACCTGTGACATCTTGGGCAAATCACCAGGGCTGTCCGCGTCCTGGTCTTCTCCTCTGAGCCATGAAGATAGCAGAGTCTACCTGATTTGATTTGCCAACCACGGCCTGTGCACGGGTTGGGTTAGGTTGGGTTTATGCAAAAAGAAACTATATTTTTCACATCATTTCCTTACAGGCGTCTGTGTCCAAAAGTGATTGCTTCTTCTAAAATGCTTTTATGGGTTCCTTAAAGATCTTCCTACTGAGACCTCTCTCGGAGAGTCCCTGGCGAGGGTGATGCCCCCATCTAGCGGGTCCTCTCTGCCATTCGCGTGAGAGGGGCTCTCCAGCCTCTTGGGGCTGAGATCCTCTCATCCTTGAGGGACATTCTCTTGGGCGGCCCAAGGGCCACCGGAGGAGAATCTGACTCTGATGGTTGTTGCTACCTAGCTTTCCTTTGCCACCCAGGCTGGTTCAGTCTTCCACCTGTAGACTTTTATAAGTCGAAGATAATGGTACCAATATGCCCCAACCCAGGGACCAGGTATCCAATTCTCATGATGCTTTCTTCAGTGTGATGGACGAGTAGCATGCCGTCGACTCTTGTCAAGAAAACTTTGGCTCCTCAGTCCCCACCCCCCATGCGCTCTCAGCCTGCAGAAGAAGTTGATGGGCTGATAAGGGAAGAGACGGGCTGTGGATCTTTTAGGGTGTGAAGGGACGTGTCACTGTTTTCCTTGGCCTTAGTTAGCGCTTAGCTGAAAAACAGACAACAGGAAATGTCCCGCCTTCCGTCGACTGCGATGGGGATTGGAGGCGGACGCGTTTTAACTGGCACTGACCCACGCGTAGATGTCAGTGGAGGTTGGCGTTCGGCACGGGGATCGCCAAGTACCAGATGAAAAGCACAAACACATCCCACGTATCACGGGTGGCTGGGGTTCGAAATGCTTCCCACGTCCCAGCAGCCCTGTGGCAGAGGTGCTCCCTAGCATTCTCCCCAGGAGACATGAATGAGGACTCCCAGGTCGGGAGGGGCCCTGGGGGTGGTAAGTGGACCCCGGAGCGTAGCCCTAAAACACAGGCTCTTCTGCACTTTCCTCTCTGCCCTGAGATGCAAGTGGGGGCGACTCCTTCATCTTCTGGAAAGGCGTTCCCGCCAGCACGACGCATTCCTAGGAATTCATCGGGATTCTGTTTAACTCCCAGCCCCTTCTTCTGAATCCTCCTTGTTGCTATTGGTAGCAGGCTTCTGCTACAGCCCCTTCCCGATTGTCCTTCTGGAGTCAGGCCTGAGTTCACGTCAGAGCATCTCAGTTCCCCGGATCAGTCTCAGACTCCTCCCTTTCTGGAACCCACACCATCCTGGCACGGCTGCTGAGCTGATGCTTCAGACTGCCTCAAGCCGAGTGGCCTGGCTCATCTGGTCTACCAGCTCATCTCCCCTCACCCCAGCTCTGGGCTGCCACCCCTTCCTGGGTCGGGTTCCAGCTGCCCCTACTCCCAGCCTGGCACTGGCACCTCTGCCACAGCCTCGGGTCATCTCTCCTCCTGGCGGCGAGACCTCAGAATCCCCTGGGCCCGGCTGGACCCTTCCCGGCTCTGACCTACATACACTGTCCTCTGTAGTCCACGCACAGCGTGTTTGCTAACCCAGCCGTGTCATTTAGAACTCCTGCCTGTCCGTGAGTCTGTCCTGTCATTCTCTCCTTGTCCGTCGTCTTCTTCCTCGTCTGGAACGCAACGCGAGAGGTAAGGTGATAGGAAGCGAGTCCAGTGAACGCAGGCCCCTACCCTCAGTGACCTTACAGTCTAACTGAAGGAAGCAGAGGCCACGGGCACCACGGTGCCATCTGCTCACTGTGTCAGCTGCCCCCCGGGCCGGCGGGCGCAGCTCAGGGCCAGCCTGGCATTCCCCACCTCCCCCCCCCCCCCCCCCGGGCGGGCGGGCGCAGCTCAGGGCCGAGCCTGGCCTTCCCCACCTCTCCCCCCCGGGCGGGCGGGCGCAGCTCAGGGCCAGCCTGGCATTCCCCACCTCTCCCCCCCGGGCGGGCGGGCGCAGCTCAGGGCCAGCCTGGCATTCCCCACCTCTCCCCCCCGGGCGGGCGGGCGCAGCTCAGGGCCAGCCTGGCATTCCCCACCTCTCCCCCTAGAGGCGGGGCCGGATGATTAAAGGGGCCAGTCCCGCTTTAAAGATCTATGGCTCTGAAGCTGCGGCTTCCCTTAATGTTCCTGGGAGAGGAGACAAGTCCAATTTGAGATCCCCGAATCTGATTAATGCGGGGATGGTTACCATCGGGATGAAGGCGCACCCCATCCCCTTCTTCTCTTTCGCCTCCGGGCAGCTTTTATGTTTCTGGGCTTTTATCCCATTATCCCAGCCTGACTTTATTAGTACCACCTGTAGAGGAGCCCCCTCCCCACCAGACGCGAGAGGAAGCACAGGGAGTCAGCTGTCCGCGTCTCGTTAGCCTCCGCTCTGCTTGCACACCCCTGGACCCTGCTCCTCCCGGTCGTCGCCCCTGTTTGCTTGAGAAAGACGTACCCGCCACCGGCCGGGACTGAGGGCAGGGCACGCCTGGGTGCTGGCTCAGACCACTGGAACGTGGAGTCCAGCTTCCCGGGTTTTCCCAGCCCCGGAGAACCAGGCTACCGTCTTCAGATGACTGGAGTCTGTCCAATGAATATGCAAACAGCAAACGGATCGGATTGGAAGGCTGGGCGGTCCGGCAGACCTCGCCCGGGTGGCTGACCACGGCTCACTGATGCCCCTTGAGGACTCCTGGCCTGGCTCCTGATCTCTAGCCCTCCCACAGGAGCCTGGGTGCTTTCCAGTCTGCAGATTCGGGGTCCTTCTTCCCCTCAAGGGTCTTCGTACACGTCCTCTCTACCTGGAAAACACTTGACCACCCATTCTCGTACCTTCTCCAGTGGATACTCAGAGGTCACGTGCCCCAGGCCATTTCTCCTCCTGACCTTTCCAACTGTGCAGAGCGTCCAGCTCTGCGTTCCTACCACCTCCCTCAGGCGGGCTCGGTGTCGGGCCTGTGGCGACAACAGTCAGCCACGCAGCCCCTACCCTCCTGGCAAGTCCCACCGTCTCTGCATAAGGGGACAGATGGCAAGTAAACAGGCGGGTAAACGGCGGGGTGACGTGAGCCACAGTAAATGACACCCAGGGAGCCACAGACACTCAAGGCGAGGGTGCCTTACCCAGGTCCGGGGCGAGGGGAAAGCCTCCCCAGAGAGAAGCTCTGCAAGGGGAGTAGAGAGAGGAACGGGAAGAATATTCTAAGAAGAATGGACAGCATGTGCAAAGGCCCTGCTGCAGCGAGACAAAGTGTCACGTGGGAAGGAGAGGAGAGAGACTGTATTAGTTAGCTTTCACCGAGTAACAAACCGCTCAAACACTTAACGGCTAAGGCAAACAAACCAACTCACAGAAATTACTGTGCTCGTGATATTGTGGGGTCAGCAATCTGAGACGATGCAGAAGGCCAGTTCTGCTGATTGGAGTGAGGCTCACCTAATCTTGGGGGATCCTGACTCATAAGTCTGAAGGTAGCACTGAGCCATTGGGAGGCTGCCTGACATCATCTGGGGCACCTCGAATCTTCTCCCACACATTCTCCCAGAATTGGTTTTTCTAGCTTTTCAGAATTTCAAAGAGAGATCAGAAGCTCAAAATGCTTCTTGGGCTCTGTGCTCCAAACGTGCCCAATAGGGAGTTCTGCCACATTTTATGGCTAAAGCAGGTAGCTCAGACTTCAGTGGGATTTAGACCCCATGTCTGGATGGGTGGGAGGAGGCCAGAGAATTGTGGTCAGTCCCGTAGTCTTTGTTGGTGTTTAAGCCTGAAGTGATTCAAGGTTGTACCATAAGAGGATTATGGGGGGATATTAAAGTTTGGGTTTTCTTGAGTGTAAAGGAGAAAGATACTCTTTTAAAGAAAGAGTGAGAGACTATGGCATGTGCTCAATTTAGAGGCTCTCCCTGGGTCCTCTTGTGGGTGGGCAGAACTACGACTCGCCTAACCAGAATTCGTAGAATCATCTGCCTGCAAAATCCCAGGGCTAACAGTTTGCTTCGGTTTGCAACCGTGAATCAGTCCAGGGATCCATGGAAGAGCACACAAGCCCAGGAATAAACCCTTCTATGCACGGTCCCTTGATTTTTGACAAGGGCACCAAAGACCACCCCGTGGGGACAGAATCGTGTCTTTTCAGCAGATGGCATCAGGTGCCCGCACCTCCAGCAGCTGGATCTCTGCATGCAAGAGGATGGGGTTGACACCTACCTTATGCCACGCGCAAAAATCAACTCAGGATGAATAACAAGCCTCCACGTGAGAGCTGAGACTATAAAATTTTCATCCGTAACCCACTAACTCCATCTGCATCTCCTTGTTTTTCTGAGGTTGTCATGGTGGAGGGATTTCTCCCATCTTCAAACCAGAAAAAAATAAAAAATAAAAAAAATACAACCATTCCCCCCCCCCCCCAAAGATTGGTCTGTCCTTTGCTGGTGAACTCTTTGAATACTTAATCAATCATGTTTGCTTGGACTCCCGAGGAAGCTTGGGGTGTGGATTTTGCGATTTTCTTTGAGTCATTTTCTAAAAACAATGGGACAGTGATTCTCAAACCTTCATGCAAATTACCTGGGGACTGACACACACAACTATGCTGTGAGTGTGTCTTCCTGCGGATCTGAACATTTGGCAGCTCTAGGGAGGGGCCGGGAATCTAGATTGTTGACAGACAGGGGGCGACCCAGTCCAGGTGGTAAGGGACTACGTTGTGGAGGCGTCCCCAGGGGAGGGCCGGTTTAGGTTTTCCTTCTCCCTGTTTTACCTGACCTATTGGCATGCTTCCTCTTCCAGACGTGCGCACGCGTGTGCATACGCTTACTTATAATTTATTATTTTCATTTTAGGTCAACATATTTTTTAATAATGGAGGATGTCAACTCATCACTTGGTAACTGGCATGCTCTAGGCATATTAGAGTTTTCCAAGCGCCTTTCCTGGTATCATTTCCTGCACTGCGATCCTCCGCACAGCCCCCCGAATCCCGCGTCGGCGGTCTCACGGAACCGGTGCCCTAACCCGAGACAGCGGAGACAGAGCTTGTGAAGAAGCAAACATGGACCTACAGATGTCTACAAGGACAGCTCGGGTGGCATTTCCGGGAGAGGCCTCCGTTTGTGATGCTGCAGAGACAGGGTTTCAGGACTCCGCAGAGGAGGGTCCAGTTTCCATCGGGGGAGGAGCTGCTCTCCCAGGAAGCGGCCCCAGGGGAGATGGCCCCGGGGGAAGCGGCCGCCGTGGGCAGCCTAGGCAGTCGTCAGGGCAGCTCTTGGTCCGGCTTCATCTCAGCCTATTCCTGGCATCTGAAACCACATCAGATACCCCCTTTCCTCAACTATCTGGGCTCCAACCGCACATGAGGGTGTTGAATATTCAGGGCCAACCAGAGAGGCAGAGCTCAGCGGCCCAGATGGCAGGAGTGGGGGTGGGGGGCAGGGAGCGGGGAGCGGTAACCAGGCGTCTGGTACCTGAGAAAACTGCTAGAAGGTGGCAACATTTGGTGGGGAGAACTAGACCACCTGGGTCTAAATTCTGGGTCGTTTCTCACTGGCTATCTGTTCTCTTGTGTAATTTATTTATTTTTTTGTTTCTTTGTGGTTATTTTTGTTTGTTTGTTCTTTTAGCTTCCACGCATTTGTCTTCCTCTGACTTATTTCACGTAGCATTGTCCCTCTTGCTCTCTCCATGTTGTCACAAAGGTCACGATCTCATTCTTTTTGATGGCTGAGTAATATCCCGTTATGTCTCTGTGCCCGGTGGGTTTAGGTTATGACACCGGGAGTAGTAAAGAGAGATTGTCCGAGGACAGCGGGGGAGTGAATGTATGGCTCCCTCAATCTGAGACTTGAGCTTGGCCGTGCTCCAGGTTCAATGTGACCCTTCCCGTCATCCTTCCCTTATGGCCCTGGGTGAGTCTTCCTTCTCGTCGTCCTTCCCTTACACCCTGGGTGAGGCTTCAGGCTGCGTGCTGTTCTTACACTCACAGAACGGCAGACTCAGGCACCGAGCGGTGAAGTACCTCGCTGCAGGGAGTCAGTGGGAGAAGGCAGAGGCACTCCCAGCCGACCCGCCCGGGTCCGTGTGGTCCTGACTGCTGTGCCCCGGGCCACATGCCCCTGCACCGTGTCTCTACCCCAGTCCAGTTCCACGGGCGGACCACACGCTGCACAGACACTCATGTCAGAATACAGTGCTGGACCGCAGCTGAGCGAGGCAAGCCACAGAAACCAGCCAAATTACTAATGGAGGGCTGAGTTCCAACCACCGTTGTCCTTCTCTGGTCCCCCGCCACGAGGCTGAACCGAAACCAAGGGCAGGAACCTGCTGCATGACCCCCCGCACCCCAAACGCATGATCGGCTGCTGTGGGCAGAGCGGTAAGCCTTGTCTCTTCATTAAAGCAAATACCGTTAAACATACGTTCATGATAACAGAGTGATTTGACCCCGGGAACACATGGACCACAAAGCAAATTCCTTTTCCTTCCCCGAGGGTGGAGGAAGCAGACGTTCCCTCCCCCAGACAGACATCGCTGTTACAAATATGTATTTCTCAGTGATAAAAGTTGTGTTAATCAGTATGTACGTGTATGTACAATCAATCACTAATGCAACAAATATTTTGGCACATCTACTACGTTTTGGCTGTGTGTGTGTGTGTTCACATACATGTGCACAGGGCATCTCTGTGACTCACCTCTCACCATCTCCTTTTAGTATCTGCCCACCTTGGCTCCCCAGATCTTTATTGTTACTATAGGACCCACCTTTGTGGTAGAACGTTCCTCTGCCCACTAGCTATTTTCGTTGGTTTAACGTTGGTCATCCGACTCAGACTAAACCAGTTGAAGTCTTATCCAGGGAGTTTGGGGTTAGGAATTGAGAAATAGAACTCAGTCTTGTCGGGAAAGCCTGGAACACAGGCTGGGTACGTGGAGGTTTTGGTTGAAGTGGCGGCTGCCGTGGATTCCTGTTCAGTGGGTAAGAAAGACTAAGTGAAGGGGTAAGAGAGAGAGAGAGAGAGAGAGAGAGAGAGAGAGAAGAAGGATGGAGGAATGGAGAGAAGGGAGTTAGGAAGGTGGAAGAGGAGAGAACGGAGAATGCTCACGACCAGGAGCTGAGAAGAAGAGGAAGGAAACACCCTTTCGGAAGGAGGGTCCCAGTCTCCAGCCGTCCCTGAAATCGACGTTAGTACTGGTCTTCCTTTCTCTAACTCCACGAGATTTCCTGTTATCTGTACCACAAATTCCCCTTTGCTTCATCTAACTGAAGTGGGTTGTCAGGACTGTTTCACTAAGATGATATGCCAAGTGGCGATCCAGCAAACCTTTACTGAGCATGACCTGTCCGCCACCCTCCAGGCTGGGCACTGGGAACGCCCCGGACACGGACCTCGCTCCTGAGTCTTCCCAGTCTGCACGGGGGGGGTGTGTGTGCTCGGTTTGGGGCATTGCGTCAGCATTCGGGTACAGGAGACTCCTCAGAGGGGTGAGGGCCGGGGGCTCTTCCCAGAGAAGGTCATGCTCCCAGTGTGTCCCGGAGGACCGGCGCCCCTGCATCTGGGAGAAGCCGTGCACGCTCAGAGGTATGCAGACCAAGACTGGAACTGCTGAGCACGGCTTGGTCTGTCTGTAAGGGAGGAGTGACGAATTCTGAGCGGGTTAGGACAGGAGGAGAGTCTGGAAGGGAAGATGGAGACAGAGTAGGAGGAAGTTTCTAGCGCAGTTTAAAGTCTTTGGGCTTTAACTTGGAAAAGGGTATTAAGCAAGTCTTTTTGCAGAAGTTGACATTGGTGCTCCCACTGAATTCCGGAGCAGATGTCCCCGGAGAAAGGCAAGCCCACATAGAGAAGAGTAGGTTATGCAATACTTTCCATTTCTCAAACTGTGATTATTTTCTGATTTGTAGATTTTCTAGGAGGTCTTCCCTGAAATACCTAACACACACAGGCTCCTCCATTTTCTGCATTCAAACACATTTAGGTAAAGCCGAAATCCTTAAATTAAATGATTCCTGTTATTTTTAAAATTGGCTTCAACAAGAGAAAAAGTAACTGAGTCCAGGACCCTGAATAAGTTGCTGTAATTATAAATCAGGGGTAAATAATAAACACACAACAATGACCACAGCTGACGGTGTTGAGCATCATCTGTGGGCCAGGGCAGTGCCCAATGCTGTGGGCCCCATGGCCAGAGCTGAATGGGGTGGGGCGTGGGTGTGGACAGGAGCTGACCGCACGCAAATCCTGGCTCTACTGCTTTCTGTCTGTGTACCTTGCACATGTCACATAAAACGGGGATGACCACAGAAGTTCCCTTGTAGCGCTGTTGTGAGCATTCAATGCAGTGGTTCAAGTCCAGTGCGGGAACACTGTAAGGTTTCAAGAATGGTGGGTATTTTTGTTCTTTGAAATTAATAAAAAAGAAGACAGGTAGATGATGGATAGAGAGAGAGAGGGAGATCTACGGATAATGTTAATATATTTAAAAATATGCCTGTTAGCCATATTCCAATGCAACTGAAATTGTATCCATTTCTTTTGCTGAAAAGTCCAGTATGTTTGCATGGTGTGAAGTGTCAGCATCAGACTACCCGGAGTTATGGGGACAGCTGACGGCGACTCTTCCAGACTGGGTTAAGTCAGAAAATTATGCAATTTACTGACTATACTTAGTGGACAAAGAATGGTTTTTTTATAAGCTCATCTGTATTTTAATTTTACTGCTCAGTAAAAGACATGCTGTAGGACATTTGGAAAAATAAAATGAATTTTAAAAGCCTACTGCCCATGTTAATATATATTTTTGCTATTTTCCTCATTTCTTTCATGAAGACCTTCCATAAAGTGCTGCGAATCCCAACACACATACACACAATTTGGTGCCTTTTGGCTCCATTTTTATTATTTAATAACTATTTTAAAAGTGCATTTGATTTTTTTTTTTGTAAACAAGGTTTCACGTATCTGCTCACTATTCCTTCAAATGGATCATTCACTTAACTATTTCCATGTATTGAATACTTCTACTGCTCCCAAACAGTGATGAGTTTTGATAGATATGTCTTAATGTCGTTAAGACTACGAGAAAATTACTGTGAAGCTGCCCCATGAAATCCAGAAACACACAAACTGTCCCGGCCCCGGTTTCGCGACGTGACAAGTTGTTATCCTGCGATGACAATGTAGGAGAGACAAGCAGAAACACCCCAGCTGTCCTAAAAGAAAGCAGAGCCCAGGCCCCACAGGCGGGCGGATGTGGGCTCAGAACCCAGCCCTGTGTAGCTGGCGGCCTTGGGCAGCTGCTCGGCCTCTCTGAACTTCAGTGCTCTCATCTACAAAATGTGAGTAAGGTGGCGTGCTCACTCGGTGATCACAAAGCTTAAGTAACGTCTTTCTGTTACTTATGTGCCCCCCAAATCCCACATCCCTGACGTGCATATGATATCAACCTAGGTGATGTTTACAGGTCTGAATCCCCTTTCCCCTCCGAGACAGAAAACCCTATACAGGCGGAAATGATGTCCCTTCTTCATTAGAACCTTTAGTGTTCTGAGTGGTGACTGTCACATAACAGGCACTTGGTGAACAGTTACCGAACAAGTGAGGCACTGCTCTTCCCCACGAGACCTTGGAAAATTTAGTAATCCGTTAGTCTTCCAAGGAAACCGTGTGATGTTCTTTCTTTTCTTAATGCCCATACTACCCTCCCCCACGTGACCAAACTGTGATTTATATTTTCCCACGCGTGTGTAATTGTATATTTATGGAAATTGTATTGTATCTTCTGCAAAACAAACCCCGACCGGGTTTGTCCATAAATCTAGACAACAATAGACTTTCTCGGCGGAATCCCCTCCTCCTCAGGACTCTGCTTTACCAAATCACAAAGAGGGGGAGAAAGAGAGAGTCATTTTCCCAACAAAGCGTCTCTACGTGTGGGTGGTCAATGCTGTTTAACCAACGTGGAGTTGGGGTTGAGGAGGAAGTTCTTATTTCCTGCAAGGTGGCACGCGCCTGTACTAATTTCAGAAATAAGCCGTGCTGCTCAATGTGAGGAAGGAGGGAGGACCTTTCTAATCGACCCCCTGCCCTATACAAACAAGGTGCGGGGAGGGGGGGGGTGTGTGGAGGGAGACTGCATGCTTCTGGCCCTGAGCTCTGCGGAAGCCTGACGTGGTATCAATATTAGAAATGCAAATGCTGGGACATTAGATTTGCTTTCTGCCATGGGCAGCAGGCTCAGAGGTTTTTCTGCTAAGTGTCGTCAGGGGCCCGAACTGTGGCTCTTTGGGGATGCCAGGCTCCTCCCCACCCCTCCTCTTCCCCTGTGCGAGGAGGAGGCCAGTGAGGCCCAGAGCCAGCCGCGTGGGGCCCACATCTTGTTCATAGTTTGCTGCAGTTTTGAGTGTTGAGGCAAAAATCAACATAATCACTTTTGTCTCCTGAGACATAATTAGATCTCAAAAGGTGCCTATGACCGAAAACCTTTTGCATAAAAAACAAGGTAATCATTTTTGTTGTTGTTGCTTTTTCTTTTTTTTTAATCCCATTCCATCAGAGGCTGTGACACACACTGAGAACACGTGTGTCCCCGACTGGGGCTCCCTCCAGCATCCACGGGAGGGGTTGCTGGGACTGCAGGAGCGGGCTCTGAGGACAGCAGAACAGGACACAGGAAGAGAGCCGGGAAGGGGGGCGGGGTCATCCCTCCTGGCCAGCTTGTCCTGAGCACGTCTTCATCTCTATGACCCTCGGTTCCCCTCTGCCAGCGTCAAGAACGTGCGCTTCCTCTTGCCTGTCAGGAGGACTCGGCGCGACCAGGCTGGGCTCAGAGGGCCACTTTCCAATTACAAAATGTGTCTGTGACAGTTTCCAGCCCAAGGAATTGGCAGGTATCACTGGTGAAAGCTGATCACACAGGGATCTCTCTCTCTTGATGTGTGGGTTCACCATTAGGAACTGATCTAGTCATTCACAGACAAAGGACCCAGGGGTACAGGGGGGGGACAACAGACCATCCACTGTTAACCAGAGTATAAACATGTCCTTATCAGGTAGAGGGCTTTGAGTCACATCCTGGGACCTTTCCTCTTTACAGCGCATCGAATCTCAAACCTCCCCTTCTTCATTTCTTGACCATGGCGATAGAAATGACATGCGTGAACACGTGCACTTGCCAGGCTCGGTGTTCGGGGCACGGGAAGGGCCTACTTCACAGCCAAGGGGGACTCGAACTGACTGGTGGCTGCTCTGACATCTCCCGTCATGGTGAGAGGTTCCAGAGGGCAGACGCAGGCCTGGGCGGGAAAAGACGGTGACAGAGGTCTTCCCTGGTGACTTCTTTTGAACGAGGCTTCGACTGCTGGCCACACATTCGCTTAACTGATCCTGTCACCCAGCAGAGGAGGTTTGTAACGCTCCATTAATGAGGAAACAAAACAAGAGAGGTTAGAAACTTGAGCAAGGCCACAGAGCCACAGGGAAGGGGCACGGCCGGGCTCCGAAATCACGTTGCTCTCCCCTCAAAGCCTGGTGGCCTCCGCCTGAGCCAGTGAGGAAGGTGGGAGCCTCTCACCCCCCCTCCGCCCCATCAGTGCTCAGTGCAGCGAGCTGAGGAAGGAGTCAGACCTCCAGGCTGAGATCTGTGCTTCCCCATGGACTCCCTGCACCACTCGGTTCTTATTTATAAAATTGGGATAATACTACCATGATGTTTCATTGCCTATTATGTGGCAGCTGCTGTTCTAAGTGCTTACAAGTATTGACTCATTGAATCCTCACCAAAACCCCGGGAGGTACATACTGTTATTGTTCCCGGTGTGTGGGGACAGAAACTAAGTCACAGAAAGGTTACAAGTGAGCTGTCTTCAAGTACAAGTCTGCAGCAGAGCTTGGATAGTCACCCAGGCGGCAGCCCGGGTGCTACCCTCAGTCCCCTGACAGCTGCTCCCCGGGGACTGTTACCCTGTGACCAGGCTGAAATGGTTCCAGGTTTGAAACTCCTCAGAACAATGCCTGGCCCACAGGGTTATTCAATAAACATCAGCTAACTATTTAATATTGTTACTACTGTTGTGGTTCTTTGATATGCAATGGATCACCCTCATGAAGTTCAGAGTAAATTAGAAATAAAGAAAAAGGGGGAGGTTTAGGAAAGACAGGCCCCTGTGGCGATGACCTTGGGCGAAGGAAGAGGGAGCATGTCTTTTGGTAATGAGGGCTGCTTCCAGGTAGGGTATGATTCTTTCCTGAATCTTCAACTGAACTGTTTCAATCAGTTCTGGAGAAGGATGTTTATAATCCTATTCTCAGTCTTTAACCAGGAGGGAGTGAAGGAGGCAGCTGTGCTTCTGAAAAACTGTTTACAAAGAAGAAGAAGAGAAGGAAATCTGATTACATAATCCCAGATCATCCCAACAAAAATAAAATGGATTAGTGTTTAAAGAAACAAGAAAGTGGCCCTGGCTGGTTGGCTCAGCGGTAGAGCGTCGGCCCCGCGTGTAGAAGTCCCGGGTTTGACTCCCGGCCAGGGCACACAGGAGAAGCACCCATCTGCTTTCTCTCTGTCTCTCTTTTCCCCTCCTGCAGCCAAGGCTCCATTGGAGCAAAGTTGGCCCGGGCACTGAGGATGGCTCCATGGCCTCCAGCTCAGGCGCTAGAATGGCTCCGGTTGCAGCGGAGTAATGCCCCGGATGGTCAGAGCATCGCCCCCTGGTGGACGTGCCTGTGGATCCCGGTCAGGCATATGCAGGAGTCTGTCTCTCTGCCTCCCTGCTTCTCACTTCAGAAAAGTAAAAAAAAAAAAAAAAGAAAGAAAGAAAGAAGTGGCACAAGCCCCTCTCTCATAAGCTCAGATATTTATGTAGTATTTTCCCCTTAAAAATGTGTTAAGTCAAATTATTCTTTACATCTGCTTAAAAATGTTAAAGAACTCAAGAATTTATGATAAAAACAAACAAAAAAAACCCCAAGAGTCCTTGAGCTCCATTCACACATTCAGTCTTCTCCTCCAAGGAGATAATTTTTAGTTTTTTCTATTATTAAATCTTTGAAGTCATATGACTTTATACTTTTATTTCTCATTTTTCAAAGCTCAGAATATATTTACTGATTTCCTACTATGACCAAGCAGGGTTCCGTTCACCTAGATTCATTATTATCACCGTTACCAAGTTGTCCTTCATTCAGTTTATTTCACTTCTCATTTTAGCTGGCTCAGCTCATCTACTGGCTACCCGCATGTGCAGATGCTGTATGATTCCTACCTCTTTTCTGTTATTTATTTATTTATTTATTTATTTATTTATTTATTTATTGTGGCATAGACAGAGAGAGTCAGAGAGAGGGACAGATAGGGACAGACAGGAAGGGAGAGAGATAAGAAACATCAATTCTTCGTTGCAGCTCCTTAGTTGTTTATTAATTGATTTCTCATATGTGCCTTGATGGAGGAGGGGCTACAGCAGACCGAGTGACCCCTTGCTTGAGCCAGCGACCTTGGGCTCAAGCTGGTGAGCTTTGGTCAAACCTATGAGCCTGTGCTCAAGCTGGTGATCTTGGGGTCTTGAACCTGGGTCCTCCACATCCCAGTCCGACGCTCTATCCACTGCGCCAATGCCTGGTCAGGCCTGTTTTTTATTTAGAAAATTAAATTTAATACGATGACATTGATTAACAAGAGCACATAACCTAGGTTTTAAGGAAACATTTCTATAGCATTTGAACTGTTGATTGTGTTGTACACCCATCACCCAAAGTCAAATCATCTTCTATCACCTTATATTTGCCCCTTTTTACACCCTTCCCCCCACCTACTCCCCCACGTCCCCCTCCCTCATGTCCCCTCCCTTATTTCTTATTCCATACCTTTGGCGGTATAATGAGAGGGCTTTCTCCCCTGCCACCCCTCCCTGACTCCTCCTCTTTCTGTCAGATGCCCCGCCCCCTCACCTAGTCCAGGGCGGACCCAGTGCCTCTGCTCCGCCTCTTTACATAGCTCCACCAGGTTTTCTCGCGGGTTGAACTTACAGGTAAAAAGGAAATACACCTTCTTCCGTTAGCATGAAACATCTTCCCTCCGCTGTTCCGGCCCCTCCGCGCCCTCAGGGACTTCTCCAGGGCACTGCAGGGGGGCAGCCCTCCGGCCCCCAGAGCGCTCTTGCTATTCCCCGCCCACCTGCTGAGCTCAAGTCGTCTCCAGGAAGCCTTCCTCAGATCGGGGTTGGGGAGGAAACATTTTGAGCCTTTGAAAGTAAACTCAACAACAACAAGAACAAAAATAAAGATTTTTTTTTAAAAAAATTATACCTTTACATCTGATTCATAATTCATTCTAGTATAAAACTGTAATTATAAAATCATTCCTTACCCCTCCCCTCCAAACCCTGGAAGACGTTTCACTGCCTTCTAATGTATTTGTGCTCAGCAAAGAGGGAAGCTATTTAAATCTCACCTTTGGGGCAGGTTATGTATTTTATATATATTTTTTCTTCTGTTGTATTTTAGAATCTTTATCACAGGAATTGTGATGCTGAGAGATATAGGTGGATGGACGTGGGGCAGGTGGAATTTTCATTTCTAAAAAATAATGATTCAAAGAACAATATTCCCTGAGAAGACTGACCTGTTTCATCTTACGTCATCACTTAAGCTGAAAGGTTTGATTAAAGACGTAAAAACACAAACACCAAATTTCAGACAGCATAAAGAAAGCATCTGAATGATCACATCAGAGTTCAGATGATGGAGATAGAGTTAAATACACAGTTATCTCCAACAAGTGGCCGTGTGAGAAGGAACAGAACACCTATGAGATTTGCTAAATAGTTGCACGTATGATTTCCATTTCTTTTTCATATCCCACACCCATCTCTAAATTCATAATCTCTCACGCTAACGTCTCTGAAACTGTTCAAGTGTGGGGAGGGAGTATCCTCTCTCTCCTTCGCCCCGCAGTGTTTTCTCCTTTCTCTCCAGCACCGTCTATGTCTCTCTGCGTGGTTAACAGATTTTGTTTCCCTGGGTAATGACCAGGGGCCCTGGACTCCCTTTTGTCTTTCCTTCCACCAATGGACTGTGAATATAGAGCGAGCACAGTTCATGCCCTGGCCGGGGTTGGAGTTGAACAGGGAACATAACATGGGACCCGCCATGTTAAAGTGCTATGAGGACATACCAGGGCCATCCAATATATGTTTGGTGGGGAGGTGGCCTCGTTCGCTTCTTTGAGTCAGCCATCTTGAATGGTGACTGGACCAGAAAGGTGAATTTACTTTCCTTCTCAGAAATTCTCCCTGCAGCACTTTTTGCTGTTTAATCTTAGAACGCCAAAGTTAATATTTCATAATGTAAAATCCACATTCTTAGAGAATGCTTTATCTTACTGTCAGAAAAGCCAGTTGCTAGATTAGGGGTTATTACGTATTAGATGCTCAAGAAATTGTGGCTAAAATTCTTAAATACAGGTAGCACAAGTATGCACATGCATCCCGTGAAGGCTATCTCATCCAGCCCTCGCCCTAAACCCTATCTTACATGGGAGATGATGGAGGCGGGGAGTAGTGAAGAGACTTACATTAGATCAGGTACCATTGTTTGCTTGTCAGTTCCTTTTTTAAAATCATTGGTACATCAGTTCTGTTTTGAACGTCATTCAACATGTCTGACTGCATGCGCATTGCTATTTCAGGAGTTATTGGACTAACAAGAGTTAAAGCAGTGTGATTCAATACCTGCCATCACCAGGCTTATAGGCTAGTATGCAGGTAGAACAGAGCCCAATATTCACAAAAACCTACTTGTGAAAAGTTTGTGATGATTACATGGCAGTTACGCATGGCACATGGTAAACATCCCAGCAAGAATGACCGAATATTAGCAGCAGTGGTAGCAACATTGGCATTTTTTTCTCAAATAAGAGATGTTCTAGTTGATGTTGGGAATCAAGCTAAGAATTTTATTGAACTAAAATGATCAACTGTTGTATGTTCTGAATTAAATAAACCAACGGGTCTTGTTTCTGCCTGACAAAGCTGATTACTCGACAGAAAATAACTCTGTTAAGAATAACAGGGAGGTAGGATCTTTGAAAACACCAAACATAGCATCCTACATTTAGTAAAATCCATGACTTGCAAATTTACAACCTAATGAGTAAGTAAATTATGGCATAGCCCCTATATGGCATAGGTAGAATATTATGTAAACTTTAAAGACCATTTTAATAAAATCTATGTAATAAGGGTAGAAGACTAAAAGCAGTAGAATGAAGCCTGTGTATGTAATAAGATTGCAACAATGAAAAAAAAATACCTCAAGACAAAAATCCTGGAAACAGATATACCAAAACACGGTCTCCTTTGAAATGTGACAGCAGAAGGAGTTATTTGTATTTCATTCTTTCTATTTTTACAGATTTTCTAACTTTATTTAAAGAACACCTATAGATTCTATAATGAAAAAAATAAGAATATCATTTTAAATATATTTAAAAAGTTGAAGCCTCATTAAACTAAACATATCATTGTAGAATGGACTCCCTTACCAGAGGAGGTGTTACTTTAAAATGATTCGTGGAGTCCCTTGAAATTTAGCTTACGTCTTTCACAGCCCATATTGCAATACTGCTCACCTGGAGGCACCTGGCAAACACCTGGTGAGGGAAGCATGTGAGCGGATGACTGCAGGGGCCAAGAAGGTATAAACACTGTACAACTGGTGGAAGACCCACCTCCACCTCTACACACCCGAGTAGCAGAGTGCTTGGCAGGACAATTTCTGGAGGTTGAAAAGAGATGATGCGTCCATCAGGTTGTCCAAGAATCCTGGGATAACAGCCTCCAAACAGCCCCCATCCTTTCAAAATGGCTAAGACTGGATCTTCCTGCTCCTGAAACATACTTTGAGCACCAACTATGAACCAGACCTTGTGCAGAAAGCTGCCATTTTCTTGGGGAAGGGGTTCATTGTTATTGTTGTCATTGTTCCTTTTCAGTTTAACTGAATCCAGTTCTCTGATTTAAAGCTATGTCAATTTCTTCTTGGAAGCAGATTGGGAAGAAAACTTCATCACATGAATAAACATGGCCAGTGACAAAGAGCAGGGCGGTCACTAGGGTAGCAGCAGTGTGATAAGGAAACAGCGGCGACTGCATTGGAGAACCGCCATAGTTTGTAGTGAGTGACCCTTATGATGAGGAAAGACTGAACAGTGCCATTGGTCCCCAGTCTGGGTACAGCCTTAGCGATTTATAGATAGAAGCAATTCTTGATTCCGCAAGGATGAGTTCAATTTTAGACATTTAGAATTCAAAGTGTAACACAAAATTCACGGGTGATGCCCAGAGCAACAGGGCAGAGGAGGAGAACGGAACGCATGGGGGAAGAAAGCCGGAAGGGCAGGAAGAGCCCCTGCCCCAAAATCCAGAATTAGAAGCCCTAGTTCTACACACAGTAGTTGATGCTCTTGGTTTGGAAGAAGTTACCCAGAATGAGATGAGATGTCCAAGATTTATCTGTGTGTGTGTGTGTGTGTGTGTGTATGTATCTGTGTGTGTATATGTATGTGTGTGTGTGTATATATATATATTTAGTTCACAAAGAAGTAGGTGGAGATGTGTGTGATACAACTACACACGGAGTTCTGAAGCAAGAACGGCTGTTCGAAGCTGGAGATGGGGCTTCGGGTCTTGTCAATATGCGGAGAGTAATTGAAGCCACGGGCTGGGACAAGACGGTCCGGAAGATGGGAGGAGAGCAGGATGAATCCACGGTGTGGGGCCGGAGGAGGGGCTCAGGGCAGGGGATTCCTGCTACACCTCCGTGGCCCCAGGTTAATTAGGTCGGGGGGGGGGGGCGGGGAGAACCTAGGGGCCATACCACAGACAGGGTTAAAAGCTACAGTGCTTTCCAGATGTCAATAGCCTCTTGTAGACCATGAGGAGGCTGCCTTACTTTTTTCTCTCTCCTTGGACCCCTAACACAAACTGTCTGAACCACAACAGTTGAGTCTGAGCGTATCAAATAAGTAAAGCAAAGAGGGACCCCACGAAATAACTGTGGTTAGTGGCTTGTGGGACTGTGGAGGGGGTGTGTGTTGGGAGGAGGGGTTGCCCAAGAGACAGAAACTTGCTTCTAATCAATGTGCTAATCCAGGACATAAGGTCTCCTTTCTCTCCTCTCCCCTTTTCTTTCCCAGGGTTCAGCGCTTGTCTCCCCCCACTCGGCCCCCTCCCCATACCAGTTGAATGGAAATTTGGTCCAGTTTTTTTTTTTTTTAATATAGATACATTAAAAAACAGACACTGATCTTCAAAGAAGCCTGCAATTTCACTGGAGACGGAATGTTTATAGCCACAATTTGTTTGGTTCTGATAAAATGCACATGCCCTCTTATTCCATTCGATTTTGCTTCTCGGGACAGGCTTGCTCCATGCATGGGCCTGCCATCTTTTCAAAAAGAGAAAGAGAGAGAAGAGTCTTCCCAGAGCTCTGGCTGCATCTGTCCGTCTGTGTGTGTGTTGTATGTGTGTGTGTGTGTGTGTGTGCGTGTGTGTGTGTGTGTGAGAGAGAGAGAGAGAGAGAGAGAGAGAAAGAGAGCAAGAGAGAGAAGAGAGAGAGATCTGGCCCAGAAGTCAGCCCATGTAGCAGAAGGGACCACACTCAGGGGTCAGGAAGGCTGGCAAGAGGCACATGCCAAATACTCCCTATGTCCTATCAAGAGCATCAAGAGACACGCCCATCTTTGCGGGCCTAGTGCAAGCTGGGCTGTAATCTCCCCCGTTCTTTCAAAGAGGTTGTGTAATGGAGGTAGGCGAGCCTTCAAGCCAGAAAGACGTGGGTTTAAATGTCAGCTTAGTCACTTCCCTGCTGTGTGACCTCGCACAAAACTTTCTCTGAGTTGGGTTTCGCCCTCTAATACCCAGGGGCATCTCCCCTGCAGCGCAGTGAGGAGATTAAAGGGGTTGGAGCCAGGCCAGCCCAGCAGAGGGGGCCCGGAGAGGGGCAGAAGCGGAGGGTCGGTGGGAGGGGGTCCTGGAAGTGGGGCGGCAGACGCCCCCACACAGGCACGAGGCAGCAGCGCTGCTTGCGGGAGGAGGAGCAGTGTGGGGGGCCTGGAAGTTCAGTGCCAGAGCATGGAGCGGCGGGGAAGGCGGCCGGCAGACCCAGGGGTCAAGCTGCAAGCCGTGGGAGGAATCTGAGCTCTTCTCTGAGGGTGGTGAGAGGGCCCTGAGGAGTCTAAGTGAGGGCTGTGCGTGGTCAGATGCATGCGCTGTAGAAAGCAGACCACCGCGCCATGAAGAGCTGAAAGAAGTGAAGCTGCGGGCTGCCCCTCAGTGCTGTGCACGTGTCCATGCCGCTGCGTGGGCAAGGGCGCGCGCCCAGTGGTCAGGAGTGACAGCTCTGCCACGGACGACCGTGGAACCTGGAGCGCGTGCCTTCAAGTCTCCGCCTCAGTGGCCCTCTCTGTGTGCTGGGCGTGGTGATAGTGTGGATTCCTCACGTGGATGCTGTGATGCCTAGATGAGCTTTCTATAGATACATACACACAAAGCACTGGCGGGGGGGGGGGGGGGGGCGGCACTTAAAAGCAGGCACGTGACGTGTCTTTGCTAAACTTTGTGACTAAATAAAATTCCAGAGCACGCTGTGCTCTGGCTGAGCCCTTTGTGTAGACCGCTCCACTTCCTCTCGCTGGACATCCACCCCTCAAAAGGGTGGTTCTCTTTATTTCCTTTACAAAAAGCAAAGCTCAGAGAAATGGAGTGGTTAGCCACTGGGTGGAAGGGCCGGGATATAACCCGGGATTGCTTCCAAAGCCAGTGCTCCTAGACTCGTCCTACTGAACAAGGACAGACAGGGATGAGGCCTCCGGACCTTTTTAGTCTTGAGATGTGTCGAGTACAGAAAACAGCCAGTGGGGAAAGACTGGCTTTCTGCTTTTGAAAGACCTCCCTGTCTTCCACCGTGTGTGTGTGTGTGTGTGTGTGTGTGTGTGTGTGTGTGTGTTGGGGAGAGGCATTTTCCAGGTAGAGCTAGGAGTTCTTATGGTTTTGAGGAACTTGAAATGAAGCTTTGCTTTTAGACAGAACCGTCAACCGAAGAGCCGGTTTCTCCATTTTTGCTCTTGGCTGATGTCTCCGTCTTCTCTTCCTCCCTCCTCTCAGCTATATTTGGTGGGAGTTTAAATCTGATAAAGAGAAGCTCTATTTAAAGCCAGTCAGGCTCTATTTCAAAAAAGATTTGTGTGATTTTTATCTAAAAAGTAAATTTGTAATTATAATTTGAAGTTTCTCTACAAGTAAGACCCTGGCACCGATTGCTTGCGCCCAATGAAGAAAGCTATAGAAGGATGCGGCCCTGGAGTTGGGAGAGGCTTCCGCCCCATCCCCTTGCACACCTGAGGCCGGGCACGTCCCCGGGGCCACCGCTCACCTCCAAGATGCAGAGCGCTCTGCTCTCGGGAACTCTTTCTTCTTCTTACCTGGGACGGTCTGGCTGTCAGAAGGTTATTGATAAAATGTCAGTCTCCAGAGTCCCCTACTGAACGTAACCGGCTCCCAAAGCACTGCTCCATCTCTCGTCCCCGGGAGAGCTCTTCTGGGACTGTAGACATCACTCGGTGTTCTTCTTGAGTCTCTCCTTGCTTGGGTTGACTTTCTGGTTTTGTGCCGTCATTCCCTGAAAGGGCACGGATTTCCACATCCCTTGGGGGAGCGCTGTGCTCCCAAGCAAAGTCAGGTCCGCAAGGATGGCACTTCTGCTGTGAAATTATGATCTGGATTTTGTCACCAGATGGTTTCCAATATAACTGATGTTCTCCATGAACTTGTCGGGAGGACGCTGCGGGCGGGAGCTGCTGCTTTATTGACACGAGCAATCCTCCGATAGGTTTCCGCCATGCTTGGAGGAAGGTCCGAGCTCCTCGTCCTCACACGCAGGGCCGGGTGGGTCCCAGCCTCTGCCCTCAGCTCCCAGCTACACTGGCCTTGGTTGGCCTTGGTTTTGTGCCTTGAGCATGCCAAGCAACCCTGTAGCATCTTGTCAAGCACTGTCCCCTCTGCTGGAGCGTTCCTGCCGGTGCCTGCGCGGGGCGGCTCCTGCCGGCCTCCAGCTCCCTGCTCTTTCCCTGAGTCTTCCATCGCACCTGCTCTCCCTCACTCTCCTGCTCACCGTCCCATGTCACCTCTTCATGGTTCCCATCAAGATCGCAATTACCTCCTTTTGTCACCGGTTTTCTCGATCAGTCCACTTTTTCCGAAGAGACTGCGGGATCCGTGGTAGAAGTGATAGGCTTGTCTTGCTGACATTTGTGTCCACGTTGACTGGAACTGTGTGCGGCATGTGGTGTGGCCCACAGAGGGGGAAGCATTTGCTGAGTCAATGCCCCAGGTGAGTGAATGAACAGGCTGAGTGTGAGGGGACTCAGAATAAGTATGTGGGGGGATGGCATCTTAGATGTTGTGAAATACTTGAAAGACTGAGCCTAAGCCATCGTGTTGACCATGGATAGTGACTGGCCAGTGGGGGTACCCAGTGCCATACCGTAAGCTCATGCAAAATCTGGCACAAGAACCCAGCTACCTAATATGAATGACACTCCTTCTTCTATTTTTTTTTTTGCAATAACAAATGTATCAACACCGATTAAAAACTTAAAGTATCAAATAACTACGGTGCCTTGGTGGAGAGCAGTGACTCTTTTCAGAGCAGGTTTTTAGGCAGTCCCTCCGGTGCGGGGGAGGCTAGTGCAGACAGTATGTGGCAGGGAACACGGAGAGGAGCCTGAGAGAGGCCCAGAGGCAGGCAGAGCAGACACGGTGCAGGGAAAGCCCGGAACGGACTGGCAGGGGAGCCGGGAGAGCCCAGGGAGAGGGGGAGGCAGCCCAGGGGACAGCCGGTCTGTCCAGGGAAAGACCCTGGGTCTCAGCTCCTGCGTGTGGGTGGTCCCTGAATGGGTGAATGAGATTTAGGGGGGTTCCTAGGGGCATACCAGGAAAATGGGACCAGAAAAGGAGCCAGTGGGCGAAGGCCTGGTCAGAGGTCACCCAGGGGTCCAGCCAGTCTGTGACAGCGACCACACCAGGTAGCCGAGGAGAGAGGCAAGGTGGTGGAGAACACTTACGGGACTGCTTCCAGGCTTCCCGCAGCCTGAGTGCTCAGGGTTAGAGCCATCCCTGCTTCTTACCAACTATATCCTCGGTACCGTTGCCAACAGACGGACGAAACCCGGGTCGCGGTAGTGAGCACGCAGCCCCGCAGCACTGGCGCCCGGTGGAGCAGGTGTCCTGGAGTCCGGTTTTCCAGGGAGCGGCCGTGTGACCCTGAATGCCTTTGCAAATTTTGGCATCACGGTTTTCTCATCTGTACGAAGAAAACAAACAGGCCTACCACCCGGAGCTGTTGGGGCAGGTGCGTGAGGATTTGTGCTGGACCATCTCTGGAGAAAAGGAAGTGTTCCCTTCAGTTCGCTCCCCTGGAGGCTTCCGTTTGTATGTAACCCGGCCCTTTGATTAGACTCCCACTGTGGTGCTTCTTTAGTGGTGAGCGGATTTTGAGAAGAATATTCCTCGCAAAGAAGTTTGAAAGTCATAACTTTATAGGATGCTATGACGAAACAGGAATGTAAGTTTAGTTCTCCTCCCCAAATTAAAATCTGTGGCTGGCAGATACGTTTTTTTTTGGTGGGGGGAGGTTATAAAATTGTTTGAAAACTTTGGAATCAGTTGCCATTTTAAAACCGGGAGATTTCACATGCTAAGAGATTCTGGCCTATCTTGAAGGGTCTGGAGGCCCAGGAGGCGGGGCCTGCACACGTGACCCGTTAGCTGGAGCTCCTGGTTCCTGCCCAGTGTCCGGTTACATCAGCTTGCCAGGGCTGCCCTAACACCGGGTGGCTGAAGCAGTTGGAATCCACCGTCCTGGTTCTGCAGGATGAAGTCTGAGATCCAGGCATGGGCAGGGTGTCCCTCCCGAGGCTGAAGCAGGGTCCGCCCCGGGCCGTCCCCGAGCTGCTGGGGGGGGGGGGGGGGGCGGCATCATCGCTGTCCCGCGTCATGGAAGCATCACGCTGGTCTCCGCCTCCATTCACATGCGGCTCTTATGTGTCTGTTTCTGGGTTCAAGTTCCCCCTTTGAAAAGAACACCAGTGTTGTTGAATTAAGGACAATCTACTGACCTTATCTTGACTAATGACATCTGCAACGACTCTTTTCAAATAAAGTCACATTCTGAGGTCCTGGGGGTTAGGACTTCAACATAGGACATTTTTCGAGGACACAGTTCAACCCATGATAGCAGCTTCTGTCACCTGTACCCGCCGGAGCCTCGTCCCTGCTTGTGAAGCCCACCTGACCCCGGCAGGTTTCAGCGGGCCCTCGACACCTTTTGGATAAGTGTCTTCTTTCCGTCATTGAGGCCCTGAGGCCCAAGCAGCAAGGTCTGATGGGGTTGGTGAGTGGAAGCTCCCAGTAAGTGGCTCTCCCGAGGTGGCACGGGTGGCGACAGGCAGAGGTGAGATGTGGCCTTTCTCTCCTGTAGTCCTTCCATCCCAGCGTCCCCCCATCACAGAGGAAGCCATGAGAAATGTCCCTGTATCTCGCTTGGGGCCTTGCAGATTGGGGAAGAATCAAGAAGTCTAGAGGAGGCTTTGACTGGTGAGGGGTAGGTGACAAGTTGGGGCTGGGACAGGTGAAGCCTGAGGTGACAACATAAGAGAAATATCCAGGGGTCAGTGGGAAGTGCGTGATTGATGTCACTGAGTCTCTCCTCCGAAGTAGTCACGTCAGGATTGTCTCCCACTAGGTAAGGCGGCAGGGTGACCATCCTTAGAGGTTCTGGGCCACCTGTAACTCTCTAATGTGAGTTGATGATTAGGGAGCATTACATGTATTAACAGAGTAAAGACATTGGGTAGAACACAGTGTCTCAGAAATTTATTTGAGAGGAACAATGTTTCTTTGTGTGTTACTCTTATGAACAGCAAGGTTTTTTTCTTTTTTTAACCTACCAAAATGCCAGTTAAATTATATTTTGATAATTTTCTCAATGTGTCAGCTGTCAACAGCACTTTGAATAATAAGGATTAGATCCCTCCTAAATGAGGCCGTAATTCCATTAAAAATTGCCGGAGGCCCCAGAGTTCGGGGTCTAAGGAATTGAACCACGGGCTTGCTGCGAGGTTTACAGAATTCTGAAAACCTGAGCATGAATTTACTGTGCTTCTCTGGGGGTCTGCCACCCTGTGCAGTCCCGATGAAGAGAGGACAAGCCGCTCTGAGGAGCGTATTAGGAACACTTCTATGATTCCTTCTATTTGGGTATCTTGAAACTTCTTGTGGTGAGGTAGGGACGTCTGTCTTCACGTACAGAAGAGAAAACAGAGGCTTAGAGACAAGACAAGACTCCTCCAAGGCTGTGCGAAGAGGGAGCATCTGAGCAGGAACAGTCACAGCAGCCGCGTTCTGGTGTGAGCACCCTTCGGCTTGGCCACAGTCTACGTACAGGAGTAGCCGTAGCCGGGAGCCATGACAATAGGCTGGCAATGTGTCCTACTTTGTGGGGTGTTGAAAAGGGCCAGGCATTTGCATTCATGATTGGCTTGACTGTTCAGAGCTGAAGTTGAGTATCACAGGAAGGAACAGGCATAAAGTCCAAGTAAAGTACTAATGATTTAGGAACGATCACTGGGTGCCAGGCCATACACTCGGTTCCTGAGTTAGGGTCACAGCACACATCCATGTCCCTCAGTCCTCCAGACATCCTCACCACCGTCACCATCACCAGCATCATCCACTTTAAAGTGGGGGAAACTGAGTCCCCCTTCATCCCGAATACATATAACTTGTGCTCATCCTACAGCAAGTCCTGCCCTCTTTCTTTAAAAATGTGGAATCTAAAGAACAAAATAAACAAGCAAACAAAATAGAAACACACTCATAGCTACAGAGGACAGACTGACAGCTGTCAGAGGGAAAAGATTAAGCAAAAAAAAAAAAAAAAAAAAAGCAAGCCCTCGTCTGACCAGGCTGTGGCACAGTGGATAGATCGTCAGACTGGGATGCAGAGGACCCAGGTTCGAGACCCCGAGGTCACCAGCTTGAGCGTGGGCTCATCTGGATTGAGCAAAGCTCACCAGCTTGAGCCCAAGGTCGCTGGCTCAGGCTAGGGGTCACTCGGTCTGCTGTAGCCCCCCGGTCAAGGCACATATGAGAAAGCAATCAATGAACAACTAAGGAGCCACAACAAAGAATTGAGGCTTCTCATCTCTCTCTCTTCCGCACAGACACAGACAGCAGTATGGTGACTATCAGAGAGGAAGGAGGGATGACAGCAGGCACATGAGGGAAAGGGGGAATAAATGGTCACGGAAGGAGATTTGACTTGGGTGATGAACACTCAATACGATATACAGACGGTGAATTATAAAATTGTACATTTGAAAACTATATAATTTTATTAACCAATGTCACCTTAATAAAGTCAATAAAAATTTTTTAAAATAATAATTCTTAAACTGTCAAAAAATTAAAAAAAATGTTTGGGAAAGGTAAAAAAAATCCACTGTAACCTGGAACAAAGGATAACTCTAAGAAAAACGCACACTGAAATTATGAAACGCTCCTCAGAACTGCCCCCCGACTCTTCTCAATGACTTAGATGACTCATCTAACATGACTGAGAAGTAAGTCAAGCAAGCTGGTATGTACAAAAGAATGTTGGGACAAAACACTTTTACTCAATACCTACCACCCACAAATATAAACTTTCTGCCCTATTTCATTTTGATTGTTCTTCCCATCGAACATTCTGGAGAGGCTCAAAGCCTCTTCTTCCCCTCAGTGAGCCCCTTTCCACATCCAGAGGTCTTCAGGACTGTGAAATCAATCTGCGTTCTCCTCATCCACATTTCATACTTTTATTATCCATGTGTATGTCTATAGCAATTTGTAAAATGTTTGTCAAATTATAACTTAACTGCAAGTATACTACTTTTTAAAATAGCTTTCTAAAAATTTATATTCATAAAGTATATCAAACATGTTTTTTAAAAAACCTCATAATAATATAACGAACACAGGTTTGACACGTGTGAATATTTTATTTTCTTCAGATACTTTTTTCTTGCAAGATATAAAGTATACAAATTTAGCCAATGGATCCTCCTTTAGCCACACTTTCTTTCATTCCCTGAGAAATTCTTTTCTAGAACCATGTTATTCCTCTCTGTATTTTCTGCTTTTATTATATGAATTTATCCCTAAACGATAGAAGATATGTGTTGTGTTTTCTTTTAAACACCTGCTATCTCCTTCCTCATCTCTATGTCTGTATCTGTATCTCCATCTTTGTCTCCACTTACGTTTCTACCTGTGCCTCCAGCTCCATCTCTATCTTCGTCTCTTTCTATCTTTTGTTCAAATACATTTTTGAAAACAGTCCATGAAAATGCATCATAATTTATGAATCTCATTGCTCCTGAATATACCATTTATTTATCCATTCTTCTTGTAAAGGCCATGTAAGTATTTTTCTTTTTCTATTTTAAGCAATCCTACGCAGGTTTTCTGGGACATCTATCAACACTTAGTTTGGGAAGAAATGGATCTCGAAGTAGAATTACAGATCATTGAGCACATTCAGCTCCAGTCACTAGATCTTCCCAAACTGATGCTCAACAAGGTTGTGTGACAATTTGTATTTCTATTCTCCGTGTCTTCACTGACATGATAGCATCAGATATTTTAATTGAAAGATTTCAATGTTGTAAAATAACAGTCTCTTGTTTTAACAGCGTCACATTGCTTTAATTTGTATTTTTCTGATTACTAATGAGTGAAAGTGCCTTTTATATACATATATACATATATACATATATAATCTGTGGCTCATCCTTTTATTTTGCTTATAATGTTTCCTATATCTCAGAAATCTTTACATTTACTATAATCACGTTTAATTTTCTTTTTAGTTCTACCAAGAGAGATCTATGAGTAGAAAACTCTTTTTGTCTATTGAAAGTGTCATTATTTTTCTATCAATATTAAACAACAATTTGATGGAGTATAACACTCTAGGTTACACAGTTTCTTTTAAACATTCTTCTCTCTCGCCTATTTCCCCTCTACTCTTTTCCTTTCTGGTTCAATCTAATTGGCGTTCTTCATACACAACCCATATTTTATTGTCCTGCAAAGTTGTCTAGTTGTGGATTTATTTCTCATCTTGTTCAAGATTCGGTGTTCTCTCTCCAACCGAAGGATCACCTCATATTAGTTTGGGGCTATTTTCATTTATTACATTTTTAAGAATATTTTCTGTTCTCTCCGTCAACAAATTCTCTCCAAGAAATATTGGACATTGAAGCTTGAGAGTCCACTGGCTCAATCTTTCTTTCACGATTTCCATCTTTCTCATCCTGTGAGGCGTTCCGGCAAATGCCCGAAGATCCGTCTACCTGTTGGCCCGTTCCCCTTCTGTTCCTGCCAATCTGCTTTTTCACTTATACACAAGGAGGGTTTTTAAAAATAAGTATGTATATATGTACATGTGTATGTATATATATGTTATATATATATATGTAATAACCACATATATGCACACAGATGACTTATATGAATATAAATAAATAATTCTATGTTTTTTTCTTGATCTCTACTTTAAACCCCTAAGTTAATTCTCCGATTTCAACCCAACACATTACAGGCTAGAATCTAGTTTCCTCCTTTCCATATTTGTAACTCCTTTCACCACAGTGAGAAATCTGTATCCTATTATGCTCCATGTATTTACTCATTTGCTCTAGTCTAAAATACACAGAAAGTGATTTCGGAATTGCTAACCCACACCAGGGTGAAAAGCAAACCTAACCAAGGTTCAAGATTTATTTACAACTTTTTACCTACAATTTACTTACTTTGAAATGGACAAATCTTAAAAAGCACCATTGGAGGCATTTTGACAAATGAATGCCTCCCTGTACACCATACCGCTACTGAGAAATAGAAAGTTTCCGTCTTCGTAGAGAGGTTCTGCATTTCTTCCTAGTCAGTTGCCCCGGTTCCAGCTGGAAGCAACCACTGCACTGACTTTTCACCGTAAGTTTGCTTTGCCTGTTCTAAAACTTCATGTAAATGAAATCACACAGTGTGTTCTGTCTTGTGGATAGCTTCTTTCACTCAGCATAGTATCTCTGGGATTCTCTGATGTTAAATGTATCAGTAATCCACCCAGTGTTCTTGTCGAGTAATATTTTATTATGTTATGATTTTCTAATCCTTTTGCTGGTGGGTATGAGGATTGCTTTCAGTTTTGCGCTACTATGAGTGAAGTGGTGATGGACATTTTTGTACAAATTTGTTTAAAGGCATATGTCTTTAATCCTACTGGGCTAATGCGTAAGATTAGAATTACAGAGTCAAAGGTGGGGCTATAATTATGTCATCTTACATCCCTATTAGTAACATAAGAGATATGTGTTTGATATTATCACAACACTTAACTTTAATTTTAGCCTGTCTATGTGTGGTGACATCTTATTGTGGTTTTAATTGCATTTCCATGATGATTAATGATGCAGAGAACTTTTCAGGTGTTTATTGATAAATTTCATGTTCTCCTTTGTGAAATGTTTGTTAATGACTTCTGCTCATTTTATTTCATTTTTCAGTAATACTGAAATTTTTTTAATAATCTTAGAGATTTCAGTATATAAGGTGAGAACTTTGAGTACGTAGATTTATTTAATAAAAAGCATTGTTTTCTTTTTTAGATTATTAGAATTTATTCAACATTATAATCTTTGTTCTATTATTATATATTCTTTAATTCAATAATTAATTTTCTTTGCTCATTTTAAAAATTAATTTTTTTCCATTGTCCAGTTGTAAGAATTTATATTCTGAATAAGAATCTTCTGATAAAAGCTTTGAAACTTTTACATTTATCTTCTTAAATGCCTCTCTAAATAAGATTTTTAAAAATTTTACTGAATTCTAAATTGTTATTATTTTGTTTTTGTGTTTATTGAGTCTGTATCTTGTCCAAGAAAACTCTGTCTACCCTCATGTATCAAAGATATTTTCTTATGTTTTCATATCTGAAAGCTTTATAGATTCAGCTTTTACATTAAATTCAAATTAAACTTTTGTGTACTGTCAAGTAAGGGTTGAGATTCATTTTGTTCCTGGGTGAATGTACAGTTTGTTGAAAAGACTTTTACATTGCTCATTAAATCTCTTTGACATTTTTGTTGAAAATCTAATAGCTATATAAATGTGGGTCTGTTTCTCAACTTCTTATTCAGTTTTACTAATTTATTTGTCTATCCTCAATGTCAACACCACAGTCTTGTTTAATGTGACAGTATAGTAACACTTGAAGTCTAGTGTGGCAAGTCCTCACCATGGTCCTATTTGTCAAGATTACCGGTACTTTGGGCATTTTAGTTTTTTTTAATTTCCATATAATCTGCTTGTCAATTTCTCTTTCTTTATCTCTCTGTCTCTCTCCAGTGAGAATTATATTAAGATACTGTTGAGATTATGGTGAATCTGTGGGTCAGTTTGAGTAGAATTGATATTTTAACGCTATTGAGATTTTGGTACATACATATGGTATATCCCCCTATTTAATTTTTCTTAATTTCCCTCAGTGATTATTATAGTTATTGGTGTAGAAATCTTATACTTATTTTAAATTTATTACCAAGAGTTTTATTTATTTTAAATAAAATTAAAACTTTTTTTTCTCTAGGATACATAAATAACTTTATATTGTGTATTGATTTTATAATCTGAATCTTTAGTTTCTAAGTATTTTGTTTATTTTTTTTACGAATGTATTTTCTAAATTAATAATCAAGTTGTCTGAGAAGAGAAACAATGTTACTTTTTTCACAATATTTATGTCTTTTATTTATTTTTCTTACCTTGCATATGTGACTTGGTCCATCTTTACCTGATTTCTAATGTTAGGGGAAATAAATCAATGTTTCCTCATTTAACATGATGTTAGTTGTAGCTTTTTTATACAATCCCTTTATCTGATTAAGTTTTCTTCTATTCTTATTTTGCTTAGCATTTTTATTATGAATAGATGCTCAATTTTGTCATATGCATTTTTTCTACCTATGATTAGTTTTTAAATGTTACAGTCTTTATTTCTGGGATAAACCTCATTTGGTCAGGATGTTTATAATTTTTTAAAAAAATATTTGACTGGATTAAATCTGCTCACTTTTTCTTAATGATTTAACAGTTTATACTTCTCATAAATACTGGTTTATGATTTATTTGTCATGTCAAACTGAGTATATCCAGGTTCTTATGGCTTATAAAAATATAGAAAATGTTCATATTCATATATTCAAGCTTGTTTTATGTCAGTTTTGGTAAAGACACTGCCCAATTATTCTAAATTGTCCATAATATTTTCATAGAATCCTTTTAAAGTCTGTGGGATTACTAGCAGTGCCATTGACTCATTTTTAATATTAATGCCTTGTTTTTGTCTTATTTGTATTTTTTGGATCAATTTTTCTACACTTAATTGATTGCATTAAATATTTTAGAAAAAATCTCGTCTTTTTTTTAATGTTCATTTTCTAATTTATTAATTTCTGCTTGTATTTTATTTTTTTTTACTTGTTTTTGGTTTAATTTGCTCTTCCTTTTTAATTCTACTGATAGAGTCCTAGATTATTAATTTTATACCTTGTTTATATAATACAATATAGTATACTATACCATAAGTATTTAAATTATACATAAATATATTTAATATTTATGTAAATATATTTAAATTAGATATGATTTAATACAATATAAACATTTATAGCTATACATTTTATCTATACACTGCTCTAGATGCATCCCATAAATTTTGCAATATTGGTTTCATTATAATTCAGCTAAAAATATTTTCTAATTTCTCTATTTATATATCTACTCATAAAATATTTAGAATGTATTATTTGATTTCTAACTATCTGAGATTTTTCTGTATATCTTACAATTGTTTTCTAATTTTATTGTGGTGAGATAGTATGTTCATTAATTTTGTTCTTTTGAAATTGACTTAGACTTATATTTGGCTCACTTGATATATATATATATATATATATATATATATATATTTATATATATATTTGTGAATAGTCCACATATACTTTGAAAGAATTCAATCTCTACAGTTTTGGAGTATAATGTGTTATAGATGTCAATTGTGTCAACATGGTTGATGTTTTTGTTAAGCTCTTTTATATTCTTACTGATTATTTTATCAAGTTATTCTGTAACTTCTTAAATTTTAAATATCTGTTATTTGGTGCTGACAAATTTTTTGTTGTCTTAATGAATGAACTCTTATGAAATGCCCATCTTTTCTCAGATGGAACTCTTTTTTTTATTGTCTATTTTGTCTGATATTAAGCTAGTGAACCACTTTTTTTATGGTTACTGTTTTCATGGTATTTTATTTTTTATTCTGTTTCTTCCATTCCATGTAAAATTTTTATCTGTTGTAGACAACATGTAAGTGGTAATGCTTTTATGTTTAATCTGGATATATTAAGACTCTTTATATATTTAGACTTTTTAGTACATTTCAATTTAATGGAATTATTGATAACAAAAATAATGTATCAGTAACTATTTCACTTCAAGGTTAACTATAATCTTTCAAGGTTAGTTTAATAGTTCTTTATTTTGTTATTAATTTTTTGCATGATTGATAATATAATAAGTAATAATAAAATAACCTTCAGGATTATGAAGGAGCAAAATATTTCAGATAAAACTAAAATAACATCACTAAGATCCTTTTATGTATCTTAAATATATAAATAAGTTTTATGGACCCATATAGTAACTGCAAGATAGAGTAAGTTTTGTTCTATAAAAATATTCTCTAAAATGCTTTGTTCTTTGGAAGACTGCTAACAAAGAACAAAGCTATAAAGTATCAGTTTTTCCTAATAAATACAACAGTTCAGTATGTCAACTCAAAACTAAAATGTGGACTGTAGAACCCTGATAGTACAAGAATGTTTAAAGTACTTGTCAGTTAATTTAATAGTTGAGCTCATCTTGGAGATGGTTTACTAACTGCTTTTGTGGCCATATTTTCTTGTTGCATATCTAGTAATCTTTCACTGTGTCTCAGACATTGTATATGATGCATTGTAGAGACACTAGATTTAGTTATGTTCTCCTGAAGACTGTTACTTCATCTTCTGGAAGGCTGTTAACTTGGTGGGAATAGAACTCCCAATTCTGTTTCCCATGTGGTAAGGCAGTATCTCAGATGCCCCTCAGTTCTCTTGAGTTTTAGCTTCTGTTTTAGCCAGACTCTCCAGAATCTCCCAATTGTGAACAGCTTAGCACTTAAATAAGGATTTAAGCAGGTTCGTTGACGACTTAGTCTCTATATCTTGCTTTTTTGTATCTCCTCCCTGATGACCAGCCTTGTTGGCAGTCCCAAAGTCTTCCCTCCTAAGCATGGAGCCAGAAAGGCAAGGGCTTGTCCCTGACCATGCTGCACAGGCTGGAGAAGGCTTTCAGGCAAAAAGTCCTGAGCACACACTCACCTCTTCCAGTTTGTGTCTTTCAATAGTAGCCCTCCCTTCAGTTTTTGGCTGCTTTTATGGACTCTCCAGTAGCTGTAAATGGTTGATTATATTTTTCTCTTTCAGGTCTTATAATTGTTACTCTGAGACAGTTAATTCAACCAAATTGTTCTACTATTAATACAAGCCAAAATGGAACCGTTTTGTGTTCGGTTTCGACAACTACAATTTTAATTTACAGAAGCTCTAAAAGGTTAGTTTTCTAATCTTACCATTCTTTTATCACATCTCCTTCCTTTTAGTTTTATTCTTATTGTTAGGTCTTTCATTATTTGTAAATAAACTTATTTTAAAGGATATTTTTGAATTCTCCTCTAAGGATAATGATCCAATCTCTTGTCCCCTTGTGAGCATTAAGTTTCTAGCCATTGAAACCCACAAGCACATCCCACTCCTGTAGTCCACCAAAACTTCAGCTCTAGCTTGTATTTGACTTTGAGTTCTCTCTTTATTTCAGAGTCCTGGGAATTTCTCTTCTCCATGCACACAGATTTATCTTTATTTGTTCTACTGGCTCCTGTATTTTTGTTTTCTTGTTAGGAAAGGGGAGATGACTCCTTACTGCAGTATGAAATTAGGTTCCCAGTAGGTCACTGGGCACAAAGCAGAAATTGGACATAATGACCCACTGCCATGTACTCACCCTGTCGAACTTCACAGAACTGGTACCGTAGTAAATGACAAATGTTGACTCGTAAAAGGCAAGCGAACTTCTTGCCCTAAGGAGTGTCTCTGTTTTCGTTCGTCACACTCAACTCCAGATCTGTGGTATTGGAATCATGCATGGATTCTCCTAGCTGCGGGCCGGTCTGCAGTGGGAACCAAGTGCATTTTATCGTCCCTTCTGACGGGAACTCCTATGGCACAAGGTGACAAAGAGTCGGCTGTCTGGTCGATAAGCCACTTTACTGATACTGCGTGGCAGCCACCCTGGGAATGACAGTAACTCCCCGGCAGTTCCCAGAGCTTAGCGGGAGAGGCTCACCGGGGGCTCTTCTGATATTTCAGTGCCCCTGCGGTCCCGTGTTTTCAATTTCTCTCATTTCCCTGGAAGACTGCGCTGGTGGAATGTTGCAATTCCCAGTAACCCAAAACCTCCACAGTCTGCCATACTTCAAACCCGGAGCTGTGCATCCAACCGAGAATTCAAAACACTATTTTCACACTTCACTTCTGACCAAAGGAAATGTGGTATGTTGGCTTGAGCTTTGAATTTCAATCAATATAATTCAAAATAGATGAAATCAAAGTGTATTTCCAGGACATCTGAGGGAGTCACCACGGGCCTCGTGTCTTCCACCGCGTCCTGGCGGAGCTGGTTCTGATTTGGCATGTTTCAAGGCCCCGTTTGAAGTTCATCCATCCGTGGGGCTGGCTCTGGCTCTGGCTTGGTTTTCAATCCACACCATGTTTTACACTCACTCTTCATGTCACATAAAAACCAGGGGCCGGAGAAGAAGTGAGGACTGTGGTTAAAAAACGGGTGGGGGAGGGGGGACAGGGTTTTTTTTTTGTACAAGTTTGAAATCAGACTCTAAGGGATGATGTAGATATTTATTGGCAGCAATATCTTTAATTGAGCACCTACTGTATATAGCATATTAGGACCTCATGTTAGAGGAAAAATAAATGTCAGTCTCTGTGACTGAACAAGAGCCAGGCAAGTAACCACCAGCGGTTAGGCTAAAATGTGCTGACTCAGGAACCCTAAGAGCACAGCAATGCAGAGAGGCACTGAGGAGGGCTTCAGAAAACACAGCCTGTATCTTCCGTCACGAGCAAGGCTTTTCCTGGCGAGGTGGACAGAGAGGCCAGGGAGACTCAGGGTGATGATGCAGGCTGAACCCTCAAGTGTGACAACAGCTGACCTCACTTATACCTATTTATTTGCAAGAGTAGAATCCCCCCTGGAGCTGGTCCGGTCCACTGAGGGTCAGTTCTCCTATTGCTGTTTTATCCTGAGAACCATGGCCGGTGGCCAGTGGGTTCGCGTTTGTTAGGGTGGCCTGCTGTCTTCTGATGTTTTGGGGTCATGTTGTTTGAAGAGAGTAATGCATCACACTGCAAAGTTTCCATTAAACAATGTGCGCCGTGAACACAATATGTTTCTTCTACCCCGGACCCCAGTCCCTTAGAATCTCTCCCGAGGGAAGCCTCGGGAACCAGTGCCTAACAACGCCATCAGCAGGGAGCTTCTGCGAATGCGACCAGATAGGAGGAGCCACGCGGCTCTCATTTTGCACAAAAGTCCGTGGGATGTAGTGCAGATGTGTCCTTGGCTTTGCACATGCGGCCACCTAACTTGGGGGGCACGTCTCACACTGTGCGTGTATCCCCCCATTCTGTGTAACAGCGGCCTGTTTCTAGGCACCAACCAGCTTTGTTTGACCGGCCCCCTCATGTTGGCCCTTAGGTTGTTGCCGGGCCTCCGAGGGCAGACGGTGCCGTCAGCGTGAGTTCTGTACAGACACCCGAGCTCATCCGACTGTGTCTACTACATGTTCCCTGGTCACCCTGCCCCGGAGAGAGTGGGCCTGGCCCCCCGACTTCTTCCACATCCCCTCAGTATTCTGTGGGTGCCATCCTTCCTTCGTGTTCAAATCCTGACTCTTCACCTAAAACTTTCATCCCCTTGAGGAGGAGGGGTTTATCCTCACCCACTCTGGGAGCCTCCTTTTCCCCATCTGCAGTCCAGTCTACTCCGATGTCCCATGCAGGACAGGTCAGAGAAAGCCCCCCTCCCCCTCCCCACTGAGCTGGAGCACCGGGGGTCAGTGGAGTCCAGCCTGGGGCCACAGCTGCTGAGACCAGGAGGAGAGGGCTGGGCACAGCTGCTGAGACCAGGAGGAGAGGGCCGGGCACAGCTGCTGAGACCAGGCGCCGTGAAGGCAGCCACTGTGCGGAGTGAGCCCTGAAGCACAGGGTTCGGACAGGCGTGGGGACAGCTGGCCAGCCCTGGCCACCTCTCACTCATGTGCAGGGCAGAGGGTGCCCGTCCCGGCCAGCTCCCGGGCAGAGCTCCGGGAACACGCAGCGTGGGCCCTGCTCCCTGGGAGGGGTGGACGGGTGGAGAGCCCACGCACTCGGCACACTGGAATCCATCATCCTCTCCCCTCTGGCAAAGCCTGGGCTAACAAAACCCTCAGGAGATGGATGAGATCCTGGAGTTGTTCCTACACCACTCTTTTTTTTTTTTTTTCAGCGTTACATTTGGAGTCAACCCCTTTGCTATTTTAGAGTCAGCCAGAGACTTGCATTTAAACACAAATCGTTTTACCACACGTTGCTTATGGGATCTGTGTCTCATCACTTTGTCCCCTTTGCTATTTCTTTAAGGGAGAGGGGAGGGGAGGGGAGGGGAGGGGAGGGGAGGGGAGGGGAGGGGAGGGGAGGGGAGGGGAGGGGAGGGGAGGGGAGGGGAGGGGAGGGGAGGGGAGGGGAGGGGAGGGGAGGGGAGGGAGGGGAGGGGAGGGGAGGGGAGGGGAGGATGCACCCGTGCTCTTAATGTCCTCAGGCCGGGAGAGGGACACAGCCCCTTGCACAGGCCTGGCCGGGCTCAGTAGTGTGGCCCTGGTCCAACCACAAGGCAGCTGGGAAGTGCAGTCTTCCCGCGCGCCCGGGACAGAAAGGGATGCAGCGAACACCTCGCATCAGCTCTGCCTCCTTTTCCCACAGTGTCAGGGGCTAGATGAGGATTTCCAGGGGAGAGACGATTGTACCTCCGCCTCCCCAGGCCGGCGGCGAGCCCCGCGGAGGTGCCTCCTGGGCGAAGGGTGTTCTTGGGCAATGTCAACTTCTGCGAACCTGCCTCCTGAACCCGTTGATTGTTATGGATGAAAGAGGAGCCGGTTCAGACAGCGGAGGCCCCCGGAACCACAGCGGCTCTTTTGATTAATGTGGCCAGTTAAGCTAAACAAAGAGATTGGCCATTACTGGGTAAAATCAGTCACTCCAGAAGCCCCAGAGAGACCAATTCCTGGAATCAAAGGAAATTAAATCCAAATTAATTCCTGTGGTTGGAGGGGGCCCGGCGGAGAAAAAGTCTCTCACCCGTTGCTGGAGGAGTAGAAGTAGGGATTACGTTTTGGGAGAATACATCAGCAATATTTATCACTCACTTTAATCGCTTCCCCATCCTGTCTGCCGCGAAGATTCCTGCTCTGCTCTGGGAACCCATCTCTAGAAACCCTGTCAAGATCGGAGGAGAGAAGAGAGGAGGGAACGCGCGAACAGATCCCTCGTGCCTTCACTGCAGGTAGGAAAAGGTCAGAGACCACATAGCTGTGTACGCGAGGAAATCCAAGCACCGGGCAGACCTTAAAATCATTTTTACAAGAACCTTTGCCTGAGGAGCCTGCGTCAGTAATAGTAAGACACACGCTTGATATCCTAGTGCGTGGAAAGCTGCACACACCGTGCATTTATAGAGCACAGCGACAGTGGCATCCTGTGCAGATTAGAATAGTCACAATGATGATAGCACCCACTGGACACATGACTTCTGTGATTCGATCTCACCCACATCTGGGAAGTAGGTGGTACCTTCCCCACTCAGTGGGTGAGGAAATAGAGGCTCAGGCAGGGGTGGCCGTTGCTCTGGCTACCCAGCTGTTGGAGCAAGATTCACATTTCGTTTAAGTCTTCCTCCTAAACCCACATGTTCAGGGCACGGTTTTATTTCTGCAAATGCATTAATATTCAAAAATAAAAAAGAGTGAAGGGTGAGTATCAGAAAGTTAAGCACAGTGGTTAGCTTGTGTGGCAGAAGTGACAATAGTTTTCAAGTTTTCTTCATTAGGCTTTTCTTGATTTTTATCAATTTCCTCGTCAATCAATATACGCATCCACTTTACGATGGAACCTCTCCTCGTCAACAAACAAGCTCATTCACAGAGAGTACACAGATGACTCCATGCATGAGGGGAAACCCGGCCCGGGGCACCCACTGAGTAAAATAATCACTGGGTCGTGAGCTCTGGTTCTTCTCTTTACTTATGCTTTCTTGCACATTATCTATAGACTAGGGAGAAAAAAGGTAGAGTAAGCTGCTTACAGGCCTCTTTCATTTTTATTTCTCCTTGATGACAACATGACACGCACATCTTTGTGGGAAAGGGAAATGCCAAAACTGGGCCCATGCCATAAAATGAAAGAAAGTGTTGACTCACCAGGAAGGCGGCATCAGAACATTGAGTGCTTCATCCTGGAAGCTACAATGATGGAAGCTGGAGGTTGATGTTTTGGAATAGTGGCTGGTAGCACAAGTGTGTCCTGCAGCTGTGAGGGCACTATCAGAGCCAGCACTGGGTCACAACAGAGGAGGAGCTGAACAGATGGGCTGAGTAAACGGGACTCCTGGAAATCATGTTCTTTAGTGTCTTGTAGCCCTGAAATCAGGTCTCCACCTACTAAGGAGATTTAAGAAATAGTGAAAAGGGCAAAGAGACTAAGGGATATGACAAGATTATAATAAACTTGCCAGTTTGGGTCTGCTGTCTCATCTTTTCTCCTGGAGATTATCTACTTGAGCTCATTAGGATGAAGTTTCTGGACCTGAGCTGAGCAGTTAAAATTGTCTGAACTGAGGCTCATGGTCTCCTAAAGGGGGACCGTGGGGACATTGGTCTTTATTGCTGTTCTTGTTGTGTCTTGAGTATGATTGGGTGCTGAAACCCAGTTCACCTTTCTCTACTTGGTATTTATGTTTTATTTTTTGAACACAACTTTTAAAATAGGTAAGAAAGGACAAATAACCATTCTCACTGGGCTATCTATTTTATCTTAGAGATCAAACACCTTACCTGCAAGGCTGATTTCACCAATCTCTGCTGAGCTCACCCAGAATTTCCTACTTTCCTGAAGTCCTTTCCCGTGTCAGATGCAGCCAAGGGTCTGGGGGAGCTGTTTTAAGAGGTGTCATCAGGGAAGCCAGGGCTTGGATCCAGGTGAGGGATCTCAAGGGGCACAGATGGGGTCAAATTCCCCCTTGGGAGGCCCCCTGGAGAACAGGAACGTGAGGCTCAGGAACTAGATTGTCATGTCCCCAACATGCAGCTCATCTCACGAATGGGGCAGTAGTTTTTCTTCTAATAGCTTGGAAAGTAATTGTGAGTGGTCAGAGGCAAGTTGCTTCAGCTCAAAAGAGTGGTTCAGCCCTTCTTGGCTGATTACTTTGGGTCACTCGTTAAACCCTTGAGCCCCAGGTGACTTATTGATTAAGTGGAGAGTTAATCTCCTCTTTACGTTAAGACCCTTCAAAATATCACATTAGGACATTTTGAGGGTCTTGATACAGAGCAGCCTCCCTCCCCCCAAATGTTAGCATCCCTTCTTCCCTTCCTCTTCCTTAGAGTCCTCCGTTCGTGGGCTCTGGCGGAATTCCACTTGAGAAAATATTTTCTCTGTCATCTCCCAAAGCCTCCCTCTTAGCTCACGTGGTACTAATGTGAGTCTAGCTGGTCCGGTCTCCCGAGTCCTTATTACTCTCATCTCTGTCCAACAAGGCCAGACTTGATTAGCGGGGGCACCGTGACATGCGTTCTCATCTGAGAGTGAAAGTGTGTGTGGGGGGGAGAGACGCCTGGACTGGGAATGAGACTCTCAGTTTCCTGGACTTGGTGCCTCCCGGTACGTCCGTTGTCCCCTCTGGGACTCAGTTTCCATGTCTGTAAAATGAGGGGGGGGTGTCGCGAAAGATGAAATAGAGCCATGCATGTGAACGCATTTTGTAAACTGTGGAGCAGGGGTCCCCAAAATTTTTACACAGGGGGCCAGTTCACTGTCCCTCAGACCGTTGGAGGGCAGGACTATAAAAAAGACTATGAACAAATCCCTATGCACCCTGCACATATCTTATTTTAAAGTAAAAAAACAAAACGGGAACAAATACAATATTTAAAATAAAAAACAAGTAAATTTAAATCAAGAAACTGACCAGTATTTCAATGGGAACTATGGGCCTGCTTTTAGCTAATGAGATGGTCAATGTGCTCCTCTCACTGACCACCAGTGAAAGAGGTGCCCCTTCCGGAAGTGCAGCGGGGGCCGGATAAATGGCCTCAGGGGACCGCATGTGGCCCGCGGGCTGTAGTTTGGGGACCCCTGATGTGGAGTGTTCACTCTAAGCTTTTGTATGTTTGGAAGGCCCTTTAGTACCATTATTGACCTGTTTTAGCAATTTTGGAAGGAAAAGGAAATGATGGTTTTCCTTATCTTGGTTTTCTGGAGGTTGACTCAGATCATGTGTTTTCTCTGGTGTATCTGGGTCCCTTTCCTTCATGTGGCTTTGGGACAAGCTGCTGATCTCTCTGAGGCTCCCTCCCTCCAGCCACAAAATGAGGACCAAGAACTGTCCAATTCACAGAAGTCCTAGGATGCCCTTTGATGACTTGGAGAGCCCTGAAGCTTGCAACAATGTGCAGAGGAGGAATGTGGAATACTGGGCTGGAGTAGACAGATGTTTTTTTAAAGATTTTTATTTATTTATTTTTTAGAGAGGAGAGAGAGAGAGAGAAGGTGGGTAGGAGCAGGAAGCGTCAGCTCCATATGTGCCTTGACTGGGCAAGCCCCAGGTTTCGAACCAGTAACCTCAGCATTCCAGGTCGACTGCGCCACCACAGGTGAAGCAATGAACACAGATTTAATACTCAGGAAATTCACATAGCATCTGTAGTGTTTCTTCCCATACCTTGGGGCTCTATGAACATCGGAGGGCAGTGAGAAGTTTTCCTCAGTGCCAGCATACAGAAGGTTTTCAAGCAACAGACATTTTTACAATATAAATTATCTGGTTAGTTCAATATGTTCACCTTTCTTCCTGGTAATGTTTTATGTCTACTTGAAGACTTTACAAAGTCTGCCTTAATTTCATTTGAACCTAACAGATCAGTCCCAATATTTTATATACCTCAAGGAAGCTTGGCTATTACAAGATGATATTTTCATTTTGCCTGAGCTATTCCTGTATGTGCTTTAAAAACAAGGAGGGTCATGCTTTAAACTGACTGCTGACCAGCTGAGCCACGGGCCCCTCCCCTCGGGCAGCGCTGGCCTGGCTCTCTCGACCCCAACATGCGGAGAGGCGTGTATCCTACAAGCTAGGTGCTGAAGAATTGTCTCTGTAGGAAGGAACCACCACCACAACTTGACTTGTATTTATCTCTGTCTTTTATTCCCAAAATAGCTCCCAGGAGTTGTTTTGGTCAAAAGCACATACTTAATAAATGTGTTGTTTCCTGTTTTATGATTATCTTAGAAAAATCCCTGAATGGGAATTGACATACAACCGCATGCATATGTAGCCATATATGTCTATGTGAAACGACATATTTGAGATGCATTTGAGATGCTCTACATTCTATAATACAGCGGACATCCTTTTACCAACATCACGCTAGCTGTGGGGACAAGCTCCCAGCATGCTCTCTGTGTCACCCTGTGCTCGCGCCTTGGTCTTACAAGTGACTGGCTGTGCGATGGAGACGATTTATCCTATTTTATTGATTCTAAGGCAATATTTTTTTTAAAAAAAAAGAGAGAGAGAGTGAGAGGAAGGGAAAGAGAGAGGAAGGGCGATAGAGAGGGAGGGAGAGAGAAACATTAACTCACTCCACTTAGTTGTGCATTGATTGATTCTCTAAGTGCCTTGACCAGGAATCGATCTGGTGACCTTGGGCTCAAGCTGGTGACTTTGGGTGGAGCCTGTGACCTTGTGTACTCAAGCCAGTGACGCTGTGCTCAAGCCTGCAACCCCAAGCTCTCGCTGGGGACCTCAGGTTCCGAGCCGGCGACCTTGGCGTCCCAGGTCTACACTCTCTCCACTTCCGTTCCCTGTACCACCACCAGGCAGGCCCCAAAGCAGTGTCTTAAGAAATATTTTTACACCCGATATGGGATACATCTTACAGTTGATGGTATCTTACAATTAACATTGTCAGCATCGTTTTCTCTCCCCTGGCACATAAAGTAATGGAGCATCTTACAATGACCTGGAGCTCAAAGTCAATGAAATCTGGTAAGGCCCTCCCTGAATTCTTATTTCAACCTAACAACATTGCTAACATGGAGTTTAAAATCCTCGTGAATTCAGTAGACTTCCTGGTACAGGCATGCAAGCAAGGACACTTTGCTATTATTGCCAATATATGAGCTTATTACAAACAGCTACAACGTATCCAGAGGGCACCGCACTGGCTGGCACTGTTTGCTCCCATTGCAGAGATGAGAATGTTTAGGCTCTGAAGAGCTCAGCTCTGTCCCCGCAGCCGAGATCCCATTCAAGTGCAGGGTCCATCTGACTCCAAAGGTTGCAGTCACCCCCCACTCACGCCACCTCCTTAGATACAGACACACTCTGCAGGTCATATGGTATCCACCCACAGAGTGGAACCCCTTGTGTACAAACCCCGGATCTAGGCTGCTTTTCCAGCGGGACCGGAAGGAGGTGCCGCCTCCGACACCCAGTGGATGCCTCTGCCCCGTCCTGCTGACTCCACGCCGGTTCCAAAATGAGAATATTGATTTCCGGGTCCCTCCAAAGGCTGGGGCTATTTACTCACCCTTCCCCGACCCCTCCAGGAATCACTCTGGATTGCGTGGTGCTAGTCAGCAGATTCTGTTCACTTTAATATACATGAGGAAGAGGGAGGGATATTTCTCACTGAAGGTTTTACGGAAAATTCAGCATGTATTGATTTTCTTCCTTAAATCTTATTCTTTACCTTCTCTCCCATTCCTAAACACACACACACACACACACACACGTGCGCACACACACAAATGCATACTAATATATATGACAAAAATGATGGCGATAGCCATGTTTGTTCAACCTAACAAACATATAGCATATTGACAACATTATCTGTCATCCCCACATTTCACCTGCAGTAGGAAACTGTTTGATCTCAGAAGGCTGCGGCCGGCATCAGTTCATGAGAATATCTTTTATTCATGCACAGTAAAATAAAGACAACCATATGCAAGGGTGTCTATCACTCACAAGACGCAATAGGTGAAACTTGTCTCTGCTCGCAAAGCCTCCCGTGCTGCTCACACGAGCAGGGCTCTAGGCGTTAGCTCTCCCACATTTCTCTTGATCCCTTCTATCGTCCGGGATTGGGGCAGAGTCACAGGCTTGTTGAGCTGGCAGTGCCCTTGGAGGTCATCACTTTCCCAGGGAGAAAGCCAAAGGTCCGGTCGTTGAGGGACGTTTTATGGGTCACACCTTGTGTTCTGTACAAGACAAGACTAGAGTCAAATGCAGGGGTCCCCAAACTTTTTACACAGGGGGCCAGTTCACTGTCCCTCAGACCATTGGAGGGCCGGACTATAAAAAAAACTATGAACAAATCCCTATGCACACTGCACATATCTTATTTTAAAGTAAAAAAACAAAACAGGAACAAATACAATATTTAAAGTAAAGAACAAGTAAATTTAAATCAATAAACTGACCAGTATTTCAATGGGAACTACGGGCCTGCTTTTGGCTAATGAGATGGTCAATGTCCGGTTCCATATTTGTCACTGCCAGGTGTAACAAGTGATGTGACGTGCTTCCTGAGCCGTGAGGCGTGCATCCCACGTCACTGGAAGTAGTACTGTATGTGGGCAATGCCATGCTTTGCGTCTCTCACTGACCACCAATGAAAGAGGTACCCCTTCCGGAAGTGCAGCGGGGGCCGGATAAATGGCCTCAGGGGGCTGCATGTGGCCCACGGGCCGTAGTTTGGGGACCCCTGGTCAAATGTATCTGACTTTCTGTTCTCAGCTTAGATCCAGGTTCTGAAAGGGATGGGGCAGCCTTGGGGAAAATGTTTCATCTCTATCATGTTTTAAAGATTTATCTATTGATTGAGAGAGAGAAACATTGATTTGTTGTTCCATTTATTTATCCATTCATTTGTTGTTTCTAGTATGTGTCCTGACTGGGGATCGAACTCTCAACCTTGGAACATCAGAATGAGACTCTAACCAACGGAGCTAACCAGCAAAGGCCAATACTTCATCTTTTTAGGCGTTTGCTTCCTCCTCTGGGAAATGGGGACAGTAGTGCTGACCTCACACGGTTGTTGCCAGGCCCACTGGAACCTACCAGACCACGCTGCCGTGGGGCTGGGCACAGTGCCACCCACCTGCGTGCTCTATTCCAACATCTTTGCCTCCTGTCTCCCCCGCTGTGGAAACAGTAGCACAAACCTGAAATGTGTCATAGATTTCAGTTGACTGCAGAAAGCGTAACAATACCTGGGTTGTCTTTCATTGTTGTTGTTTTTTCCCATTCAACACAGCTTATATATTGCCATTGAAAGACGGTTTATCTCCAGCGCTCTCGGGAGCTCTAGGCAGCACGCGCCTGGGCCCCCACCGGGGTGGGGCGTGTCAAGGCCCGTGATCCTGTGTGCGGGGTTCTCTCAGAAGCCGCTGGGCCCCCACCGGGGTGGGACGTGTCAAGGCCCGTGATCCTGTGTGCGGGGTTCTCTCAGAAGGCGCTGGGCCCCCACCGGGGTGGGACGTGTCGAGGCCCGTGGTCCTGTGTGCAGGGTTCTCTCAGAAGGCGCTGGGCCCCCACCGGGGTGGGGCGTGTCAAGGCCCGTGATCCTGTGTGCGGGGTTCTCTCAGAAGGCGCTGGGCCCCCACCAGGGTGGGGAGTGTCGAGGCCCGTGGTCCTGTGTGCGGGGTTCTCTCAGAAGGCGCTGGGCCCCCACCGGGGAGGGACGTGTCGAGGCCCGTGACCCTGTGTGCGGGGTTCTCTCAGAAGGCGCTGGTTCCCCACCGGGGTGGGACGTGTCGAGGCCCGTGACCCTGTGTGCGGGGTTCTCTCAGAAGGCGCTGGTTCCCCACCGGGGTGGGACGTGTCGAGGCCCGTGACCCTGTGTGCGGGGGTTCTCTCAGAAGGGGCTGGGCCCCACCAGGGTGGGACGTGTCGAGGCCCATGGTCCTGTGTGCGGGGGTTCTCTCAGAAGGGGCTGGGCCCCCACCAGGGTGGGACGTGTCGAGGCCCGTGACCCTGTGTGCGGGGTTCTCTCAGAAGGCGCTGGCCCAGAGGCTGTGCTGTGACTTCTGGATTGCCCGAGTAAATGTCTCTGCCCGGCGGTCCCTGGCCCGGGGTGCTCAGGGAGACGGGTGGTCTCTGCTCACACCTCTGGGATGGTTCTCTGAGTGGAGAGAACTGTGCTTTATGTCGGCGTTCCTGCCCCCGGACTGTCCGTGGGCCCACGCACTGCCCTGACAGGGGCTTACCCGTGTGTGCCTATCACCTGCCAGCTGTTCTCAGCCGGGTCACACACTCCACAGTGAATCTGGACAGCATGGGAAATGACCCTGGGGAGCCTGGCTCTCTGGTCCTGTTGAGCCAAAAATGTATAAGAGACAGCCATTCCTCCTCATGAAAGAAATATACGTCATGGGGGAAACGAGGGCTGAGCTCTGTGACCTGTGTCTCCCAGGCTGCTGTGTCCCCGGCTTCCCACGGTGAGCGGTGCCCGCGGCGGGGACACAGGAGAGCGAGAGGCAGGGAAGAACCAACCTTCTGGTTCTTCTTCTCCCTCATCAGGGGCGGTCCCTCCGGCCGCAGCCCTGGGCTCCAGTCTGCTCCGGTCTCCCGCTGCCGGGCCAGCCTCTTCTCGGCTCCACGGACTCAGGAGCCGCGGGCGGGGTGGGGGTGCCGTCTGCAGGGCTCTGCATACCCTCTGGGAGCCGTTCTTTCCTCCCCAGCCCTGGGATCCCCACCACTTCCCTATTGTTCTCTGAGCCCCCCAAAGCCACCGCTTGCTGTGCGTATTATCTGGTCATTATTTCAGGCGAATAATTGGTTGTGCATGGGACCTTCCAATTTTCTGATTCCTCACATGAACTATCCTCTGTGTGAAATACCTAGGGTGGTTTGTGTTTTCTTTGCCAGACCATGAATTACAAAACAAAAAGATGCTTGAAGAAGCAAGCCCAGACAGAAAGTTGGATGGGGAATTCAGTCAGGCCCCTAAGGGGCTCGCAGCCAGGGGAGGGGAGGCACATCCTCGTGCTATTTAGGATGCGGGAGCCAGGTCTTCCTGCCGCGCGCCAGGGAGAAGGTGATTTCTAGAGACTGGAACCACTCAAGCTTGGGATTGGATTTGGAGAGGATTTTGCTGGGAAAGGGACATGAGCTTGCGTCCTCACACATCTCAAAGCTCATTCACTGCGAGTGACAATTTCTAAAAGTTCTCCTTACGCCAGTCTTTGAGACGAGGGGGAGGACAGATATCAAGCCCTTAAACAAAGAGCTCTCAGGTAAGGGCTGACATTGACGAGGCACTGGAGACGAGCCAGGTGCCACGCTTGGCTGTGACATGACCAGATCCATGTCATGCTCACTGCAGTCTGTCCTGCTTTGGGGGAATGAACGGGTCCAGAAGGTGTGCAGGAGGCCTGAGCCGGGGACGCCGCGTCCAGGGGCAGCACTGTGTCACCTGCACAGACAGGGCTGGGTTATTATCGGAGGGCACCGGTACAGTTGCAGCTGTCTGGCCTCAGACAAGTCACTTAATCTCCCTCAGATTTGCTTGTGTCTTTAGAAAAACGTGTGCTCATGGGCTGTGGGGATGGTGACGTCCAGACGGAAGCCCACCATGACCCGGCAGGGGCCGTTAATCAGCAGGGCTGGTCACCAGTCTGACAGTACCAGCTTGGGCGGGGATCCCTACCCTTTCACACCTGTTCCCTCGGACCCAGAGGCCCCGCTCCTCCCGAGCGGAGAGGTGGCACTGACTGCACGGGGGTGACTCAGGTTCGTTCCGTGAGGCCCTGACTCTGTGTGCGACCACAGGTCTCTGAACTACCTCCAGTCACCGGATGTCCCAGGAATTAGGTGCACCAGCCCCACCCCAGGCCACACCCTGCTCCAATGGCACTGAAGACCACTGTCCTGAAAAGATGCTCACAGATGCATGCAGGAAAACCAGCTGTCCCCGGGAATGCGTCAGGGTCTCAGTGGCGGGAAAGCCGTCTCCAGTTCTCCGTCACCAAGTGTCTGAGTGTCCTGAGGCCACTGCGGAAGGTGTCTGAGACTCAGGGACTCCAACAACACCCATGCGTCCTTGTCCTAATTCTTAGCCTTCAGAATCCCTCAGTGAGACTTCAGCAGCTGGAATCAGGGTGCCATCCGGGCTGGTTCTCTCTGGAGGCCCCAGGAACCGATTTATCCCTCGTCCCTTCCGGCTTTCAGAGAACGCCGACACCCCTTGGTGGCCAGGTCACTCGGCTTCCATGGCTTCCGGCCTCCCCGTGTTCCTTTGATCGGACACTCAGGGTCCCACCAGACCCACCCGCATAGCCCAGGGTCTCCACTACTCCCCGATGCTGCCATTGATCAGGCCGATCACATCCTCTGGTCGGACACTTAGGGTCTCCACCAGGCCCACCCGCATAGCCCAGGGTCCCCGCCGTTCCCCCGATGCTGCCATTGATCAGGCCAATCACATCCTTTCTGCCATGGGAAGTAAACTGTTCACAGGTCCCAGGGACAAGGGCATGGACCTTGTTGTTTTTGGAGGGGGGCTGTCACTATTCAGCCTCCTACACACATTAATGTTAGTTTCTATTTGGAGCTCTCTCGTGCCTAGAGATCCAACCCCCAACCTCGCTTTTTCACGGTAAACCCAGCAAGGTTAGAGTCCTCCCCTCTTGTCCCCGAGGCTGAGTCTCAGGTCACAGTTACAGGTCCCGAGGTACCGGACGGGTGGTGTCTGTCCTGTTGTTCTTGCTTACCTATGCTGGCATGCCTGGGAGGTCAGCTTCCACCTGCGTCACCTCTGCCTGGCTGCCTCCGGGCACCTGGCCTGGGGCCTCTCCACACCCCCCCTGTCTCTGTGTCACCCCCCTGCGCCTCCGGCCCCTTAGACAAGGCGGTCTGCCTCCCGCACCCGGATGTGCAGTGGGGTGCCTGGCCCCCCTCCCGTCACACCCTGCTCTCCCAGGTGGGCAGGGGGCGCTCACCACCTCTAGGCACAGGTGGCAACTGGGGCTCGAGGTCTCCCTGTCTTCACACTTCTCGTCCCCGTCTGGGAGTTCCAGTCTGTCCTGCCGGAGGGACTCCTCGCACATCACCCTGCAGCCCACAGCGGGGAGGCGGGGCACAGGGCCCCTCCTCAGGGGTGTCCAAAGGACCTTCTTTTTCCGTTTTCTTCTTCCACCTTCCTTCCCCTCCCCCACTACGTCAGTGTGCTCAGGCTGCCGTAATGCAGCGGCAGCGTTTACGTCCTCCCGGTCTGGGAGGCCGTGGTCCAAGTTCACGGTGTTGGCCGAACAGCTGATTGTCATGTCGTGTCTGGCACGGTTTTCCTCCCTGTGTGTCTGTGCCCCCCCCCCCTCTTCTTATGAGGAAACTCTCTTCTGTTAAGGACACCAGTCATGTTGGATTAGGGCCCACCCTGGTGACCTCATTTTAACTTAATCACCTCTTTAGAGACCTGATCTCAAAGTGAGATGAGATCACATTCGCAGACGCTGGGACTCAGGATGTCAGCATATGAATTCAGGGCGGGGGACACATTTTAGCCCATAACATCCATTCAGGAAGCTTTTAAGAAAAACGCTGGGGTGGCAGGGTGGCAGCGAGAACTGGTCGTGCCTGATCAGGCACCTTTCCCAAGTCTTTCCGCTGGCCGCCATCCAGACCACAGCGTTTGGAACTCAAGTGCCTAACTTTGATGTCTCCTTGCGTTCGCTATCCAGTGACGGGTCCTCTCCAAAGCCAAGGGTGCCTTCCATCTGGTTGCATGGACTGGAGTGACAGGTCTCAGAGCACGAGAAGTGTGTATAATGTGAGTGTGAGTGTGTGCGTGCACAGGATATACACAAACAGTTCTTGCGTGAAGAGTGCCAAGGTCCCAGGCTCACTTCTGCTCTTAACGTTATTCTCAGGACTAGACGGAGTCAAAGGCTCAGGAGAGGCCATGCCGTGATTCAAGCAGGAGTTTAATGTTCTGCCAGCTTGCATTGTGTGCCGTGTCCCTGGTGGCCCTTTCTCGTTGGTTGGATCCTATTAATTTTTGGAGCAAATCCACGTGGCTCTCAGCATAAAACCCAGCTCATGGATAAGCAACTCAGGATGAATCAAACCCCCAGTGCCCTCAGTTGGGCCCCACCTGGGGGCCGGGGTGCTAGAATCCCCCTGCCCGGATTCTGACAGAAAAGCAGGCTGGTGCACTGCTCAAACGAAGAGAACGATTTCTTCCTGGGGGAGATGAGAGTCTCAGAAGGTTTGGAAGGTGACCAGGGCCCTCCAGAGAGCAGTGGACAACTGCAGCAACTTCTAAAATGTCAGTGTGTGCCCGGGATCACCGCCTATCTCGGCTGGTCAGTAATCAAGGTATTTGGGACAGAGTAGTCCTATCGGACATCCATTCTGGCTGAAGGTTTCATTTCACGTCCCCCCTTTACAGAACACACACACACACACACACACACACACACACACACAGTCTTCCCTCCAACGGTGAAATGTTTTTGATATATCTTTAGTCAAATGTAACATCTTGGCAATTTTAATTGACTAATTATACACCCAGAATCATCTTGAAAAGTGCTCATTTTGGGTCTCATGTCTTAACATCTGTCAGTGTCCTCAGCTGGAAAATTGGGACGTGGACAGAGAATTTCAATGGCTCTGACCCTGGGAAGTTGAGAGCCACGTTCCCTTCCTGCGAGTGCCCATGAGAAACAGGAGCTGCGGAAGGATGGCATGGCCGCCCCAGAGCTGAGCGTGGTCTCTGCCTGCTCCTGTCTGGAAACTGGCCGGGAGAGCCCCGTGGCCGCACCAGAGGCGAAGGACAGTGCGGATGCCGCTGCGTAAGCATCTTAGAAACTTCAGCGAGGCTGGCTTCTCAGCTGCCTTGCCTTTGTTTACGTTTCTTCCGAGTGGACCTTCTTCCTCCTCTCTTCCCTTGTTTCTTTTCCTTCTCCCTCCCCCACACCTCTCTGTCCCTTCTTAAGAGACACGAATGAACATTCCATCTTTCAAACTTATAGGGAGGGTTGGTTCACTAATACCCGCGAAGGATTTACTTAGCGATCGATGAGTTACAGTTACTTCAGCAAATTCCAAAACTTAGACGATAGCATCCTCATCTCACAGACGCAGAGCCTGAGAATCAGAGGATTGAAATAGTGTGTCCACGGTCACCCAACCAAAGAATTGCAGCTGCCTGAATACGCCCAGCTCTGTCTGACATTAGGGTCCCTCCCTACGAGGGCATCTCACACTTAGCCTGACCTCTTCCAGCCCATGCCAGGGCCAGTGCGGGCCCTGCCGAGGACGGGGTCCAGCCAGCCTTCACCCCGATGTGACTGTGGGTCCCGTGGTCTGGACAAAGCCCAGGGGAGTGTTCGGAGGCAGCTCAGGCCGCCACCTGGATCACATTTCCGCAGCCAAAGCCAGGAGGTGGCTGAGCTTGGATCCGGGATCCCATCGAAACCCCTCGCCACAGGTTAGCCCAGGTTTCCGGGGAGGGCTGCAGGGCTCCGGGGAGGGTCTGGGAGCAGGCGGGGGCGGGGCTCCCAGGTGGGCGGTGTCAGGTGTGCCCCGTCAGGATCATGCAAAGACCTGCCGCCAGTGCGGCGTAAGGATTCTGTCCATCTACTGACCTTTCTCACAGGTGCGGGAGCCGCACACACAGACGAGTCAGACGATGCCTGGCTGTCCTGGAAAAGAAGCGTCCCTCCGGGATTACGTTGCTGGGTTTATAAATTAGGTATAGCAATGATTACGTCAGAGCATCGTTTTAAGAATCCAATTGAAAACTTATGTTAAACACCTACCCCAGGATCTGACTCATAATAAAAGCATGATGACATTGTCCTCCCTCCCTCCCTCCCTCCCTCCCTCCCTCCCTTCCTTCCTTCCTTCCTCCCTCCCTCCCTTCCTCCCTCCCTCTCTCCCTCCCTCCCTTCCTTCCTCCCTTTCTTCTTTCCTTTCTTCCTTCCTTCCTTCCTTCCTTCCTTCCTTCCTTCCTTCCTTCCTTCCTTCCTTCCTTCCTTCCTTCCTCCCTCCCTTCTTTCCTTTCTTCCTTCCTTAGGGAATACCATACCAAGTTTTGTGTGAGCATAGGGTTGCCAGATAGACTACAACTAGGGTTGCCCAAGTTAAATATTAGGTGTTCAACAAATTATTTTTAGTATGCCTCAACTACTGCAGGAGGCATACTTATACTACAGTCTACATACTTATACTATGTTTACCTGATTTTCAAATGTAACAAAGTGCCTTGCGTGTAATGTTGCTAAATCTGTCAACCTGACGTGGTGCCAGGCAGGCCAGAGCATCAGACAGAGCAGGTGTAAGCCCTGCCGGCAGGAGAGGGACAGTCGCCTTCCTTCTGCTCACCCTCTTCCCCGTCCCCGGCCTCCGCTGTCCCACATCATTGCTGGGCCGGCAGGCAGCCTTCACTGCAGCTGCTTCCTCCCTGGGGCTCCCGCTGGGGACACTACCTGTCCCTGCTGCCACTGGCTTTGCTCGGTCAGCCCTGCCCCTGGGGCCCGGGCTGTGTGCCTCTCTAAGAAGTGCTGAGCTGAACGCACCTGCCTGCTCCTTGCTAAGGCTGGTCCTGCTGCAGGTCTTCCATGACAGTGACCCCGAGGGACAGGCCACCTCGGCTCTCCATAGCTTCTCAGGACCGGGACCTGGGCTGGTCTGACGGGTTCCAGAAGTCCCAGCTGAGGGATTCTCAGGACCGGGACCGGGGCTGGTCTGACGGGTTCCAGAAGTCCCATCTGAGGGATCCTGGGTGGGCGGCCAGGAGATGCTGAGTGAGGCGGGCTGAGGGGCATTCCTGAAAAGATGGCCCCATCCGAATCCACGGAGCCTGGGACTGTCTTCTGTTGTGACAAAAAGGCTTTGCAGGCGTGGTGAAGGGAGGGGTCCTGAGCTGATCCCGGTGGAGACGGAAGGTGAGCACCAAGTCCTCCTGAGGTGGGGCCAGCTGGGCAGGAGCCGCAGCCGGACACACGCAGGCAGAAGCGGAGGAGGAAATGATGATTTGAAGATGAAAGGACCACGAACCAAGGGGGACATGTGGCCCCTAGCAGCTAGAAAAGGCCATCAGAGTGGGTTTTCCCTAAAACACCCCAGGAGGAACCCCAGTCTGCTACCATCCTGGTTTTCGACCTCTGACCTCCGGCACTGTCAGGAAACCTACGGGTGTTGTTTCAAAGGGCGGAGTTCGTGGCGGTCTGTGTCTGTTAGACAGTCGCAGGACAGGCAGGGGAAGGACAACGTCCCCCCAAGGCCCTGTCCTGGCTGGCCATGCAGAGGGCAGAGCGGCTCCTGCCTGGGACGTGTGGTCTGCTTGGGGGTCAGCCAGGTCCCCAGCCTGGACTTGGAGCAGGGGGCCCTCCCGCAGGGACCCAGCCCTCCTCGGGCAGTGGAGGGGGGCCGCCATCCCTGCGCGTGTATTCCAGATGTTTCCGCCCATGGTGGACTGATGATCCCCTGCACTCACAGTTTGGCTCTCCAGTCTGTGAGGCTCAGAGAGGTGAAACAGGAAGCCTGGAGCCACACAGCAAGCCAGGGTCCCAGGGGGCGTCCAGCCAAGGTCCCAGGGGGCGTCCAGCCAGGGTCCCAGGGGCGTCCAGCCAGGGTCCCAGGGGGCGTCCAGCCAGGGTCCCAGGGGGGGTCCAGCCAGGGTCCCAGGGGGCGTCCAGCCAGGGTCCCAGGGGGCGTCCAGCCAGGGTCCCAGGGGGCGTCCAGCCAGGGTCCCAGGGGCGTCTAGCCAGGGTCCCAGGGGGCGTCCAGCCAGGGTCCCAGGGGACGTCCAGCCAGGGTTCCAGGGGGCGTCCAGCCAGGGTCCCAGGGGGCGCCCAGCCAGGGTCCCAGGGGGCGTCCAGCCAGGGTCCCAGGGGGCGTCCAGCCCCAGAGCCTGAGCCCCTGTCGCAGCAGCCCCTGGGCAGGACGCCGCTTCTCCCAGCCTTTCCTAGCTGCCACCTCCCTGCTCCTGCTTCCGGCCCCTGCAGGCCTGGGGAGGGCTCCATGCTTGCAGTGCTGGCTGCCGCGCGGGACCCCAGGTCCGGCTCCAGGTCCCCAGGAGCACACTCCAGCAGCTTTCACCAGGGAACCTCACACAGAATGGCTCCTGGGGCCAGGCCTTGCAGAAAGAGTGCTTTCTGATGCAGCCTTGACCCCATGCCCGGGAGGCAGGCGGCCGGTCCAGCCATCAGACTCAACTTTTCCTCCCTGAATAAAAGGGGCATTGTTTCCCGGCTGCCCGGCCAGAAACGCCTTTGACATGTGCTGAGCTGCAGCTGGTAATCGGAGCCGGGCTCGCCGGGCGGTGGAGGGAGCAACACGGTCGTTGGACGCAAAAGAACCCTTTTGACTTCCCGCTGGCCCAGGGAAAGAGGAAGCTCCTATATCTGCTCCCTGAACACCTCTTGCCCCAAGCACCACCTCGCCCGTCACTGTCTGTAATTTGTGATATCGAGGACACCTCATCCAGCGCTGGCGTGCTGAGTGTCACTGGCCCCAAGCTCACAGCACGGAGCACCTGGGCCACGCCGGGGAGATGCTGGCTTCAGAACGGGGAGCTGACGGGCTCTGCCGCCCCGCCACCAGCAACCGCAGGGTTCGTCCAAGGGCAGCTGGGTCCCTGCGGGGCCGGGACCTGGCCGGATTGCCTCCCTCCCTGGGCTGCCCGGGGCCGGATGTGCGGATCCGGAGACAGAAGGGGAGAAAGCAGGACTCACGCGCAGCTGAAGTACGTGTCGTTCTTTCCACCTGCCGCGCTTTCGCGGTGTCCTGCGCCCCCATCCTCTCTGCCCGGCAGCTCTTCTGAACCTCCTGTCTAGTGTCTCAGTGTAGGTCTCTGTAGGGCAAACAAGTGTGTCAGGCTTGCTCCCTTGTACTTGGCCCGATTGGTGCAGGAGCTCGGGGCAGCCTGGTGTGTGTTGTCTAGGGAAGGCTGCAGGTGCCTGCCCTCAGGGCGCAGGTTGTAGATTGCGGATTGCTTGCTGCCATGGGGAGGGGCCACTGTTTGCTATTGTTTGCTGGAGAAGCCCCCCCCCCCCCACACACACACCTATTTGCATGTCAGCCCTGAGAGAGAGAAAAAGATAGAGAGAGCCCTGGCCGGTTGGTTCAACGGTAGAGCATCGGCCTGGCGTGCAGAAGTCCCGGGTTTGATTCCCGGCCAGGGCACATAGGAGAAGCGCCCATTTGCTTCTCCACAACCCCCCCCTCCTTTCTCTCTGTCTCTCTCTTCCCCTCCCGCAGCCGAGGCTCCATTGGAGCAAAGATGGCCCGGGCGCTGGGGATGGCTCCTTGGCCTCTGCCCCAGGCGCTAAAGTGGCTCTGGTCGTGGCAGAGCGATGCCCCGGAGGGGCAGAGCATCGCCCCCTGGTGGGCAGAGCGTCGCCCCTGGTGGGTGTGCCGGGTGGATCCTGGTCGGGTGCATGCGGGAGTCTGTCTGACTGTCTCTCCCCATTTCCAGCTTCAGAAAAATACAAATAAATAAATAAATAAGAAAAAGATAGAGAGAGAGAGAGAGAGAGAGAGAGAGAGAGAGAGAGAGAATCAGTTTTCCCTGCCCGCTTGCTCGTCTGCTGTTGCGAGACTCTAATAAACGGAATTTCCGGCTCCACAGTTCCTTTACCATCTGCCCAGATCCCACGGGAGCCTGCGTGGGCATGGCCCCGGGTCCCACAGTATCACTATTGGTTGTCGCAGTGACAGGTCCATTTGTCAGAGCTGCCCTGCGCCCAGGCTCTTCGGAGCCCTTCCGCACCGACTCGAGGAGGGGCCGTGTGTTGGTGAATGCCATGACCTTATAGATAATGCGAGCAGAGACCTAACCATAGGACCTAAAAAGTGCCGGACGTTCAGGCTTTCCCCCTTGAGAACTGGCCGGCATGCAAACGGGCTGAGACTGACGTGCTGGAGGGGGAGCGATGAGATGCTGAGAGAGCCCCCCCCCCCCAGCACGGTCATCATAAACCAGCCAGACCCTCGAACCCGGAGTAAGCAAGCCCCGCCCTGACCAGCAGAAGCGCCCAGCCGTGCCATCCCGAACGGCCAGCCTAAAGGCGTATGGGCAGAATGGCTACTGTTTCAGACCAAACCTTCCGGGTTGGATTACAACACAGCAAAGTAAACTGATACACGTAGTCTGGGGAGCTCGCGTTGACTTGGCAGGACGCTCATTTCCCCCTTTTGTGATCTGTGCCACACGGGCACCCTCACGTACACACTTATTTGACTCTCCAAATAAACCGCAGGAGCCGTCAAGGCAGGCGCGTGCCAGCCAATCACAGCCGAGATTCCGTGGTCTCGGGCGGGGCCGCCTGGCGCTTAGTGGATGCTAGAGGAATGCCAGTCAGATCAGTCAATGGCTCAGTAAGGAAAGCAGACGGGTCTGCTTTCGAACCCTGACCCTGCCAGTATTGCTGGCTAACTCTGCCACTCTGGGCCTCAGTTTACCCCTCTATGAACCGGGGCTGAAAATAGCCGTGCTGTTATCGGGAGGACTGAACGAGGTACGGTGGGCGTCGAGCTGGGTCTAGGACTGCGCCAGGCCGACACTCAGCAACGGCGGTGAGCTTGTCCACACAGGGACGGGCTGAATGTTTCCAACGGGCTGGTTGATGTAAGACCATTCCCACAGAAGAAACCTTCCACCTGCCCTGTCTCAGCAACTGGGTATTCCCAGGGGAAAGTCTGACACTGAGATGGAGCCTGTGTGTATAGATGTTTGGGGTCCTCTCCCTCTTCCTTGGACTTTGGGGTCACTTACCCCTCAGAAGCCGACATGCAGACACGTCAGTGGCTCTACTCCGCCTGCAAAGATCAAATTAGTAAGAGAGAACAAAGGAGAAGAAAAGACACATCAAGCATGTATTTCATTCATTTGTTCCAGAAAGGGGGCCAGGGCACAAAGACCCTGAGGCTGGAAGGACCCTAACTTACTAAGGAGGCGGAAATGCAACAGGAACGGTCTTGAGCACCCTTCTGGGAGCTGATGCCAGAGAATGAGGCCGGGGACAGATCACACGGGCCTCCTGGGTCATTTTATTTTTATTTGCATTTATTGATTTTATTGAGAGAGGAAGGGAGAGAGAGAGACACACACACACAAGACCATGGAGCTGTTCCTGTAGGTGCCCTGACCAGGAATCCAGGAATCGAACTGCGCTTCAGGATGGCGCTCTAACCCACGGAGCCATCCGGCCAGGGCAGGCCACGTAGGTCATTTCCAGTGCTGCTTACTTTCTCCTTAGAGCTATGGAAAAATAATAAAAAGGCTATAAGAGGTCTATTTTAGTCCAAGTTTAAATCTGGCTCGTCAAGGAGTCCACGGCCAGTAGGGCTCATGTTAAAGTGCTCCTGACTCGCTGGAGACTCTCGGCCGTACGAGCCGTCTGAGTTTGTGAATGATTCACTGGGGCCTCCCAAGGTGTCTGTAATACAGGGACGAGAGTGACGGACTCGGTGCTGCAACAAGGACCCGTGCCTGTGAGAGCGCCCTTCTAAGTGCTTTGTAACCGCCATCCCCCGGAGACGCCCCTGGCTGACCCGCAGAGTGACCGTCCGTCCGCGCGCTGAGCACAGCTCTCCCAGAGGTGGGTGGAAGACCTCGTTTAATTCTCAAAACAACCCTAGGAGTTATTCCCGGCGGTCACCCTGGTTCCACGGACTTAGAGAGGGTGCCACTCCGCATCAGTGGGGTCAGGACCTGAGTGGGCTGACTCGGGAAGGCTGTGCCCTCACTCCTGGGAGTGTCACTGGGAGGTGATAACACGTTCACGCCCATCGTTCAAAGACGGTTAGGTCACACGGCTGGCGCCTGGTAGAGCGGAGATTTGAACCCGTGGAGGTTGAAGCAGCTCAGACTCTCAGTCCCCATGGGATGCACCTCTTTCATCAGCAACATTCTCATGGACGCATGCGTGAAGGTGTCACGATGGATGTGTGTGCGTGTGGTACACACTAGGTTCCCTACTTCTCCGTGTGCCTTACTGGGGATCCGCAGAGGAACGCAATAGTGGGAACTCTGACCACTGGTTGGCTGTAATGAGCCATCATGGATGCTGGGACCAGAGCAGAAGGTGCCACCTTGCTGTGCTGCCTCCAGATGCTACACCTAATAAGGGACAGGGCTGGGACAAAATTCAGCTCCAAGTGCACTGCCTCCAGGCTTCTCCTGGAGAGGAAAGGGAAAGACGAAGCTTGCATCTCCATGTGAGCAGTGCCGTTGCTTTGCGAACTGGATTTTTAAGAGTTGTGGTCAACATTCTCTGATGATTTACCCCCACCTCTGAGTAAGACAGCAAGAAGACAATGCAGGGCCCGCTATATTCAGGCGGGAGGTGGGGCGGTCAGCTGCTGGGAGGCTCCTGCCGTGTTCAGGGCAGGGTGACCTTCCGTGAGTCACCGATTTACTACCTGAGTGTGCACGGCAGCCCGTCTGTGTTCCATCTAAACCTCCCTTCTCTTGGCGTGCCCAGGAGCACTGTCCCAGGCGCTGAAATGTCTGCAAACCATCAGCACAGCACCTCCTTCCCCAGGTGCACAAAATTGGGTTCGACAGTCTAGGCTTTCTCGGGAGGGCAGGCAGCTGACCTTGGTGGTGAGTGTTTCTGTGGGATTTCAGAGGTTACCTCTGGTTTGTTAACTGCACCCCGAACAAGGCGTGATCCCGGGCATGGAGGCCCAGGGTGAAACCACACACACCTCCCGTCTAGCAGTTTAGGCAAAGCTGGGGAGACAGAGGCAGGGAGGGCTGCACGCACACTTGCCCCCAGCGACTCGGGAGCAGCCAGAAGCCAGGGGTCCGCTAGCAAGGATCCTGCATCACCATGCAAACACCCCGGAGGACCTTGGGAAGGATGTGCGATTTCCCATCCCTGCAAGAGGGCAGAGTGCCTGGCTTCAGGTTTGAGAGGGGTCTCAACAGGCAAGCATCTCTCGGGGGGCAGACACTGAAGGGTCATGATTTGGGAACGGGCCCCCCGCTCTGCAGGGTGTCTGGCTGTGGGGGGTCAGGGGCATGGCTGTGCAGACAGGGCCTCCTAGTGGGAGGAGCGGAGGAAAGGAGGACTCATGCCTCCGTTTGGTCCCTGGGAATTTTCCTGGAAACTCGGAGCAGTCTCTCGGTCTTATTATCACAGTCCCCATTCCACGAGAGGCCTCCAAGCAGATGCAGGATGTGGGCGGGGCCTGGGTGGTTTGAGAACCTTTCTTCCTCCCTCGGGCCCCCTCAGAAGGCTCAGCGGGGCCGCAGCAAGTGTCAGGAGCGCCCCAAAATGATGCCCAGCGTCTGAAGTCCCTTCTCTTTGCAACGCCTTTGCATGCATCCAGACCCCCGCCCGTGTCACCAGCTAGGGGGGCTTCTTTCTGTGGGGTCTGGGGCCATCTGGCTCAGCAGAGCTGCTTTTTCCTGCCCCACGGGTTTCTGGGTCTCTCCCCTCACAGGACCAGAGCCCTGTGGCCTACTTCGGAGGGGAACAGCCCGCCAGGCCCGCGATGGGAGGAAGTGATAAGAGCAGCTGCGTCCTCAGCCCCTGGCTTCCTCCTCTGCAGAAACCCGGGTTCCCACGGTGCCTGCAAGCCGGCAGCTGGGCTGGAGCCTGCCCCCTTGCAGTTAGTCACCCGCTCGGGAGGCCGCCCTCTCTCTAGGGCAGAGCTCTAGATGCCTGGGGCAGATAAGATGGAAAGGCAGCGGAGGGCTGGTCGACCAGGCTGGCTCCTGAGACGGCCCCTGGTTCGGCCCCGGGTGCAGGAATTGGCTGGCACTGGCCAGGTCCAAGGGCGGTTTGAGAACCTTTCTTCCTCCCTCGGGCCCCCTCAGAAAGCCCAGCAGGGGGTGCAGCGGGTGCCAAGAGCGCCCCAAAATGATGCCCAGCATCCGAAACCCGTTCTCTTTGCAACGCCTTTGCATGCATCCAGACCCCCGCTTGTGTTCCCAGCCAGGGGGGCTACTTTCTGTGGGGTCTGGGGCCATCTGTCCAGACATGAGGACAAGTGCCCTGAGTCGGGAAGGGAAGGAGACCAGAAACCTTTGCATTTCTCATGTCTTCTGGGCTCTGGACGGTGTCTCAATGACCCTTCCCAACTCGCAGCTGAGTCAGGGTTTCTCAGCCTCAGCTCCATCGGCGTTGGGGGGCTGCATCAGTCCTGGCTGTGGGGGCTGCCCTGAGCTTTGCCAGCAGCATCCCCAGCTGGGACAGCCGAACCTGTTCTCCAGACGTGGCCAATGTCCCCGTCGCGACCCACTAGGAGAGAAACACGGGACCTCAGGGGTGACCGAGCACGAGGCAGAACAGATACGGTGGAAACAAGGGTCACACCCCAGACGTCTGTTACTCTCGCCTTGACCTTTCACTCCGCCTGCTCCGTGAGCACAGGAAACCCTAAGCTCCCCGAGTGTGTGCCCTCGGCCGTGTCTGACATCACCGCCATCTGCCTCCAGTGTGATCACAGAGATCAAATACGACCGTGGGTCCTCGACGTGCAAATGGGGACCGGTCAGTTGGGTTTGTGGAAGGGTCCCTTCCCTAGCCAAAGGAATTTTCTTTTGAAAGAAAACAAGTGCCCACGAGAATGCTGCGTTCTTAACCTTGACCACGTGTGAGAGTCCCCTGGAGCCTTCGATGACAGCAGCCTCCTGAGCCCCAGGGCAAGAGGGTCTGCTTTGACGGCTATGGGTGAAACGTGGCATCAGCGGTTCTTAAAACTCCCGGGCTCGCCCCATGCTCAGCCCGTGTGGAGGCTTGCTCAGGGTCCCCTCTAAAAACTACGGTGGCCCTAAATATGAAGTCAACCCACTTTCCCTTCTGGGCTGGGAGCAGAGGGACTCCGTCCGCCAGGCGCCCTTTGGTGGGAACGGCTGACAGACGATGCCACCGAGGGGGTGACATCCCACATTGCCGAGTGCTTCCTCCAGGGTTTTCAAGGAACAGCCCAAAATATTTACCGCGCAATACAAACCTAAGTCTACTGCCACTTAGAGACGAGGGAAAGGGGACAAATATGAGAGCTCTGGGGCCGGTGCTGTCGGTGATGAAACGCATTACGGGTGTTCGGAAAACACAGGTATGGAGAATTCTCGCAGGTGAGGGCTTCTCCTCTCTCCTCCCTCCCCCTGCTTCTCCCCTTCCCCCTTCCCTTTCTCTTCTTCCTCCTCCTTTTTTATTATTTTTATTTTTTTAGCCTTTCTCTTTAACACCCTTTTGTTTCTTTTGGGTTATTACTCCTTTAAAAATGCAAGAATAAAGCTGCTGTTCGCATGGGAACCAGTGCTGCCCAGGACACGTTCATGCCTGTCCTCTAATAGGTCACGAGATTAGAACATGTTCCGGAGACATTGCGGTATACCCTGCTGCCCCTGCCTGGTGGCGAGAGCGTGTTTCCATACCTTTAACTTATTCTTGAACGCGCTATCTCAATATTTACGTAACTGTTTATTCAATGTCCGCATCTCTTTACTGCGTGCCGGTCCTCATTCCCCTTTCACTGGTCATCCGTACTGTTCCCCGAGTTAGGAAGAAAATACTGCGAAGGGAGCGGAAGTAAGCACGCTGGGAGCATCTGCACGCGCTCTTCTGTGTCCTCAGGAAACACTCCTGGAGGTGAGATTATAAGGACAAAATTGTGCACTGGCGACAAACATGTGCCTTGGGCATTAGGGATTGCTTTCTGTTCACAGGACGGACACCTCTGGGATTAGGGATTGCTTTCTATTCACAGGACGGACACCTCTGGGATTAGGGATTGCTTTCTGTTCACAGGACGGACACCTCTGGGATTAGGGATTGCTTTCTATTCACAGGACGGACACCTCTGGGTGCCAACATCCGGGTGTGAGGAGCTGAGTCGCCCATCTTCAGCCACCTTGATTAATAGAATTAAAAAATCGACAATTAGATCACTAAAAATAGTCCCTTATTTTTGTTCAAGTGGCCTCTGTTAGATTATTGCTGGAGATTCATATTTTTCTCGTGTTGATTAGTTACTTGGACATCTTTTTGGTTGTGGATTTCTCTATAAGCATCTTTACTTTCTTGGCCTGGCTAGATGTAGAAATGACTCTGTCTTAATCTAGGAGATATCTTTCTAGATTACAAATATTAACATCTTGTCTTTATTTTTTATTTTAATTTTTTTTTTCTAAAGTGAATAGCAGGGAGACAGAGAGACTCCAGCATGTGCCCTGACCGGGATCCACCCAGCATGCCCCCTATGGGGTGATGTTCTGCTCATCTGGGAACGCTTCTCTGTTGCTTGGCAACCAACCTATTTTAGCACCTGAGGCAGAGGCCATGGAGCCATCCTCAGCGCCCGGGGCTAACTTTGCTCCAATGGAGCCTTGGCTGCGGGATAGAAAGAGAGAGATAGAGAAAAAGGAGAGGGGGAAGGGTGGAGAAGCAGATGGGTGCTTCTCCTGTGTGCCCTGACCGGGAATTGAGCCCATGACATCCACATGCTAAGCTGACGCTCTACCACTGTACCAAACAGCCAAGGCTTATTTTAATTTTTTAATTAAATTTTACCAGGGTGACAGTGGTTAACATGACTGTGCAGGTGTCAGGTGCCCAGTTCTACAGCACATCTCTGTGCACCGTACTGTGCTCACCCCCCCAAGTCAAGTCTCGTCCATCACCCTTGACTCGCTGCCCGCCTCCACGCCCCCCAATCACCACCCTGTCTTTATATTACAAACACGACTTCCCAGTTTGTTTATACCCTTTAAATTTTCCTGTGCTTTGGACAATGTTTATTATCTCTTTTCTCTCTGACATTTAAGAGAAAAACATACTCAAGGGGAAAATTTATGAAAACAAAGATTGAAATGTAATCTCTAAAGCAAATAATCACTGTCCAATCTGGTGCAGCTCCAGCAGTGACAGAGGATAACCTTTTTTTTTTTTTTTCAATTTTACTTTAAAATTGGAATTAAACAGTGTATGTCCCACTGTAAGCTGTTTTTGTGAGCATTTTCTTTGGTTGGCCAATGGTCCTCTACGGCATGGGATTTAATAGCTATAAACTCTTCCATTACAGGGATGAGATGTATCATATCAAACAGTTACCAGTAGATGGGCATCCTAGATACTTCCAAATGTTACCAGAATAAATGCGGAGGAATGCCCTTCCACACGCAGAGTATTGCTATTTATTTTCTTTGGATCGAGTCCTGAGAGTGGAATTGTTAGGACTAAAATCCGCCCATTTTCAGACTGGGATTAAAAATGAGCAAGCTGTCGTTAGAGACCTAGGTGCTGCCTGGTCAGGTAGCGAAGGCTGGGCCAGATCACCTCGACGCAAACTCTACGGCAGCAGGAGAGCCCCTAGGTCAGAGCCTTCTGCACGCCACGAGCTACCCAAACGTGCATTCCCTCCCGTTATTTTTCCCCTTCTGGGTGAAGTTCCAAGCTTTTGAGAAGTTTCAAATCAAGCACTTTGGGATTACGAAGCTGTGCATTTTAATGGTGGGTTTCACAAGTGGGTGACTACGTGGTCCATTTCTAGTTTAAACAGCATGCATGCAGCCTGACACCCCCCACCCAAACCACTGCCTTTCCCTCCATATCTCTCTCTTATGCACATTTTCTTTCTTTCTTTCCTTTTTTATTTATTTTTGTAGAGACAGAGAGAGGGTGTCTCAGATAGAGACAGACAGACAGGAAGGGACAGAGATGAGAAGCATCAATTCTTCATTATGGCACCTTAGTTGTTCATTGATTCCTTTCTCATATGTGCCTTGACTGGGAGGTTACAGCAGAGCAACTGACCCCTTGCTCAAGGCAGTGACCTTTAGGCTCAAGCTAGTGACCATGAGGTCATGTCTGTGATCCCATGCTCAAGCCAGGAACCCCGCGCTCAAGCTAGTGAGCCCATGCTCAAGCTGGCGACCTCGGGGTTTTGAACTTGGGTCCTCTATGTCCTAGTTCGACACTTTATCCACCATGCCACTGCCTGGTCAGGCTCTTAAGCATGTTTTCATAACTTCCTTACAGCCAATACACAGAATGACAAGGCCACCCTGTGTCTGTCCATGCTCGCTAGGGGCTGACAGCTGACATTTTCTAAAGTGACAGTGTGATGTGCTGGGACCAAGGCATTCTAGGAAGACAGTCATTGCAGGGGACCTTGGGCACGGGGGTGGGGGGGGGGATACGTCATCCTGACTCTTTAGTCAGCAGAAACAAGAGTGCTGATTGTGCCTTGCAACTAAGGTCATCTTTTTTGGGGGGAGGGGCAGAGACAGAGAGAGACACAGAGAGAGACAGATGGGGACAGACAGACAGAAAGGGGGAAAGATGAGAAACGTCAATTCTTCGTGGCATATTAGTTGTTCATTGATTGCTTTCTCATATGCACTTTGACCGGGGCGGGGAGCTACAGCGACCTAGTGACCCTTTGCTCAAGCCAGCGACCTTGGGCTCAAAGTGGTAAGCCTTGCTCAAAACAGATGAGCCCACACTCAAGCTGGCGACCTCGGGGTCTCGAACCTGTGTTCCCTACGTCCCAGTCCGACGCTCTATCCACTCTTTCACCACCTGGTCAGGCACTAAGGTCATCTTTTATTAAAGTCAAAGAGTTTAGAGTCCTGGGCAGCAGAAGTCTGGGCAAGTGAAACTTGAAACTATGCTAAATAGTATTAGTGATAATGCTATTCTGCCATGGTCCAGGGGTGGATGTGAGCATACCAGAGGCCTGCAAGCTAAGCCCAGCCCACCGTAACTCATCTGGACAAAGGTTTATTGGAGCACAGCCACGCCCAGTTGTTTGCCTGTGGTTGGTGGCTGCTATCAGGCCACACGTGCAGGCTCCACTAGCTGTGACAGAGACCGGATAACCCACAAAGGTGCAAGTATTTATGGTTTGGCCTTTTACAGAAAAAGTTTGCTAACCCTTCGTTTAAACAGTATAGCTTACAAATTGATTTATACATTTTTTTTTTCATTATAGTTGTTGCATGTAACTTTTGGTTGTTATTTTATCCTAATTTTTAAAGAAATATATGTGCATTATAGCAGTTGCAGAAACACAATTATTTGTATTCAAATTCAGGAAGGAAGAAAATCCAAATTGCCCCTCTAAACGGACCCCATGCGTAATTTACTTCCATTCTTAGTGAAACAGTGTTTTCTTCTGTAAAATGGGTCTGCTGTAAGTTATCACAGGGCTGCTATGAGGATATAAATGAGCGACAGCGCTGAGCTGCCCGGGACACGTTAAGTCCTCCGAGTGCCCAAACTCCGAGTGTATATTTCACCCTGGTAGTGGGGTGAGCTTTCTCCTGTGGATGTGTAGACACTCCTGAGATAATAAATATGTTACACTTCCCTTTTCCCGCTGAAACCACAGGTGTGGGCCCTATCCCTCACACTCCCGTCCCTTTTCCTCTGATAACCTCAGAGCTGCGTGCTCCAGGCCCGGTCGCCGGCACGACACCGGACCAGTACTGTGCTCCCACACACAGAGAAGAAATGATGCTTTGGATCACTACTGATTTGAATGGACCCATCTCCATCCCAATGGGAACATGGAAAACACTTTGAGTATTCTGAACAGATGGGATTTGACGCAGACAAGTGGCTGCCCAAGTGACAAAGACGATGGGGACTGCCACCAGGAGCCATGCTGCTGTGCAGGGACCAGCAAAGGCAGGAAGCCTCCCCCCCCTAGAATGAGGGGGACGAGGTGGGGGTGTCCCCGCATCATGCCCCAGGTCTCCTGGGGCATCACCCTTCTCCATCATAGCTCTTTCTCTCTGGACTGCAGGCGTCCACTGCTGGCCACCTCCCCTTCCGGATCCGGTCTCCCTGAGAACAAGGTCATCCTTGCCCATTCTGTTGTCACCACCATGGGCCACAAGGAAGGTGCTCAATCAAAGCTTGAGAGAAAGAGGCACTGCAGACGGTTGGGACACCTTCCAGGGGAGGATGACAACTAGGTGAGCAGAACACAGGCCCGGGGACTGAGCAACCAGGGTTAGAACCCTGATTCTTACTGGGACCCACGGGTTGTCCTTGGGCAAGTCCCATCCCCTCTCAGACCCCTGATGGAAACATGGTAGGAAGGTGCTTCCCTGCAAGGTCATCTTCAGGCTTAACTAAGATGGAAAAATAAACTGAGTTTCTCTGCTCATTAAAAGTTTGGAATCAAATGAGGCAAAAGACATAACATTGCTTAGCTTTTTTATTACTTATTATTTTCAAAATCTGAAGTGTTTCCTATTCTATCAGTCCAAAAGGAGGAGGATAAGTGGAGTCTGAGTTCTTCCCGGAGGGACGCCTGTCCATACAGAACAGGACCTGGCTGGATTTCAAAACACCGTGCTCCAAGGGGCGGGAGGAAGTGACAATTGTCAGCTGGGCTCCTGCCGCCTGGCTGGCTGTGAGGTTGTGTGGATTCCCCACGCCGATGGGGATGGGGTCGGGCAGGAAGTCCTCACTTATGGTCATCCACAGGTTTCTGGGTCGGTGTTAAAACATCCTCCAGTGACACCAATACTACTACGGGTTCATTGACATAAGAGCTGAGTGCCTCCAGCATCACATCAACGTTGTGAAGAAACGTCATAAAACAGTGAGGTTATGTGAGGACCTGCTGTATCGTCATCCTTCTTTAACCAGGGAAGGGAGGTGGCTAGAGAGCACAGGTCACTTAACCAGAGCCCAGCAGTCAGGAAAAGGTGGGTGGTCAGCAGCACCCAGGTACCGAGGAGTTACTGCATAACCACTCTGTGTGCTGTGTTGTTGTTATAGCCAAATAAGAGACTATTACAGCCTTATGACTGCGGACTTCTAGGGCAAACAGAAATAGAACAGGGAAATTGAGAAGAGATAAGAGGTGGAGGGGGGGGGGAAAGAGAGAGAGAGAGGGAGGGAGAAAGAGCTACTGATTTCTCTCCATTTTCCCTCCCCCCTATGGCGTCAAGGACGTCTGAAGACGCAGAAATGCTCCCCCAGCTGCAACTGTGAGAGAAGTTGACACATCACTAGGGGACACAGTCTCTTTTCTCATCCTTGTCCTGGTCAAAGCAAGAAAATCAAGAATTGTGCAAAAAAAAAATCATTCTTTGAAGTGAACGTTTCCAACGCTCTGCAGGACTTCTGGTTGATTTTGGCGTGGAGGTGGGGCTTGTACTGGTCCTGTCCCCAATTTAGCCACAGTGCCAGAGTCCAGGTGACCAGGACACGAGGGAGATACCTACTGATGGGGTCCCGGGAGCCTGTCCTCTAGGAATGACGGCTGCAGGGGACCCTTCAGTTCCTCGCACTGCTGCTGGGTCGGAGGGTTTGGGAGAAGCCGCCATGTCCCTATTCCGGGTTTCACTGATGTGTCAGGAGGTGGGACCCCTAGGAAGGCCTTGCAGGCCTTTTTTGGAGCTTAGTTTTCCATCGCCTTTCCTATCAGAAACGCACCAGGGACTGGGGAGAAGAGCTGGGGACAACCGCACGCCGATCCAGGAGATGTCACAAAGACCCGTGAGGGACACGCTCCAAACCCACTCACTTGCCTTCGCACCAGCTGTCCTGTAACTAACCTTTGCGTACCCTCCCACCCACTTTCACTTCCACGCTGAAAAAAAAATGCCACCCAGAACCTAGAAAGGGCCACCAGAGGCAGCCCAGGGGGCGCAAAACATGACCTTGATGTATTTATCCAATGTCCCTGCCCTTGAAAAACCCCATGAAGAGGACATGTTTTCTGGAGAGCAAGTCCCCAGGCCTTCCTGCTCTCTCTCAGCCTTGGGGACAGTACCAGGGGCAGGCTGGCAGGCCCATCCCCATTCCACAGACATTGGTCATTCAGTCACTTGTGGCTGGAAGTGTGCAAATCCAATCGTGTGCGTGATTCAATAGAACGGTGGGTAGCCCCACCTAAGGCAGTCGTTTGGGGAGTACCAGTGGCTTGGTAACAAATACGTCTGTAATGAAATTAGACGATCCCGCAGGATTTATTGACGGAGAACAATTGATTTTAAATACAGCCTAGTAGCTGCTAAGGTTGACATTCATTTTCATTCAATTAACGCCATTGGTTTGAATTAGAGACACATGGCTATTGGCTAAGAAAAATAAATACTACTGGCATCCAGAGTCAGAGCCGCAGACCCCGCCCCCCACTCGGACACGTGGCAGAGCCGCCCGCAGAGCGGATTGGGAGGGCGTGCCAGCTGAGTGCGGGGACGGGGGTCTACAGGAAACCAAAGTCCAACTGAGTCCAACGTGGAAACCCACGTGCCTTGAACACGGGGCAGGGGAACGAAGAGACTCGTCCGGTTTTTTCCTGCAGGGTCTGGGCCGTCCCTCCAAAACCAGTTCCACAGCAGGGTCACAGGCCCTTGTTGGAGGTGCTCTATTTGCTACACGATGTGTCTTGGTGAACAGAACCACCATCCATCCCGTCACGCAGACGAGAAATCTGGGAAGTATCCGTGGAGCCTCCTCTCTCCCACCCCTCGTATCCAGTGGGTTCCCACGCAGAGGGAGTTCTACATCCCCCATTTTCTCCATCTACCCCTTCTTCTCCCTTCTCTGTCCTTAGGGAAGGACCCACCTCGTCATGACACCTTGCCCAGATGATGCATTCGTGTCCTGGGTGGGCCTTCCGACCTTAGTCTCTGGTGGGATTCAGCTGGTTCGCACCAGTCCGGCAGAACCGATACCTAATTTTTTATAGAGTTCAGCGAACTGGTTGTTAAAATGGCCCTTGTCATCAGGGTTCTCTCTAAGGTGGAATCACAATGTGAAAATCACAAACTGACATTCCTTACTCTTTTCTAGCGTTCATCTGCACAACAGCGTATTCTAAGCGCCCGTAGTCATGTTCATTCCGTCCGCAGGTGAAAAACCAATCAAGAAGCAATATGGAAATATCTTAAATAACACCTGAATTGTTTTTTGTCAGATATTATTTAATACGTTTTTATTAATATTTTTAAAACTTTCTTATAACATAATCGTTTTGTGTACATCTTTTATTGTTCTTATTTAAGTACTGAATGTATGAAATAATAAACTACCTTTCAGTATGTTTTTTTTTATAAGTAAAACTACCTTTCAGTATGTTTTTTTTATAAGACAGAGAACTGGTAGTTAAGTTATTTGAATCCCACCACTGCTTACTTTCCCTTGAAACTGGAGGTATTCATTTTGGAAGGCTGCCATAAAAATACCACCAGAAATTATTATTTTTATAGTCCTGAAAGCTGGAAGCTCAAGATCAAGGTGTCGACAGGTTTGTTTTCTTCAAAGATCACTTCCTGGGCTTGCAGATGGCCACCTTCTTGCTGTGTCTTCAGTCTGTGTGGGTCTGTGTCCGGATCACCTCTTGTTATAAAGATCCCACCTGTAAAACCTCATTTGGCCTATTTACCTCTGCAAAGATCCTAACTCCAAATTTAACCACATTGTGAAGTTAGGACTTCAACATAGCAACTTTAGTGCCCAACAGGTTTTTTGGTTTTGAAAACCAAAAATGTAAGCAGGACACTTTCCCACAGAAAGATTCCAACAGATCCCTGTGGCATCGGGATAAAGGTCCCGTTCCTTAGCTACAACCACAAGGCCTGCCAAGATCCAAGTCCTGACTATCCTTCAGCCCACCTCTCCCGTCCACCCTTAGACTGGGTCTCACCTACCCCTGTCCCAGGTGAGGTTCTCAGCGCTCGTGACTACCAACTCCTGTCCTCCAGGTAACAATCAGCTGCAGAGACAATGACAGTGACCTGTACTCCGGGGAACTCCTTTGGACAAATCCATGTGCTAATTACTGTATCTTTCAGACCCCAACACCTGGCATGGGCTCTAATATGAAATAGATGCTTGATAAGAGATTGTTACGTGAAGTATTTTCAAACCGTGCTTGGTCCGTCACTAAGTAGCTGCCTGCGGGTTTGCAGGTGTGCCTGACATATCACATGGCTGTTCCTGACTTGGATGCAAGCCACTACTCTGAGGTTGGTGTGACAGGAGTGTCTGCTGTCCTTCAGACCTGAGCATCCACTTCTCGAAGCCACATCCGCAGACTGCCCAGCTGAGCCTACCCTCAGCCACTGCTTCTTTGTCTTGGGAGCAAGCATTCCACGGGCATCTTCCTGCTGTGTCCTCCCCTCCTTTGCCCCACGCTCCCCCTCTGCTGCCGACCTCACTCCCGCCCTGCTCCTAGCTGGGTGACGTGTCTGCCCTGTGATGGGCATGCTCAGCACCCCCACTCTCTGTCCTGTACAACCCCATCTTCCTCCCGTTTGGTTGGTATCAGTAATGAAGGTAAGTGGTGGCCTCGATCCATTTCTCCCCTTTCTTAGTGTTTCCATTTGTTTGGATCTCAGGCGGAGAAGAAGGATGGTAGCAGACTCTACAGTTGGGTGCCCTTGCCGGGATGACCGAGCCATTTGAGGATGCAAACCGTTCGGAGCGACTGCAGCTCTGGTGGGGCTGGGGGGTGGGTCTTGGGCTATGTGGGTGGCTGTGCGTTTTCACCTCGGCAGTTGGAGAAAGCTCAGATGGCCCAGTTGGATCTTTACAGCTGTGCAGCTGGCTTTTAACTGCCCGGGCCCAGGCGAGTAGTGTGGGTGGTGGGACAAGTGTTAATGTGCCTTTTGTGGGTGATCGCAACTTATGACGACCGCATCCTCAGTGGGACAACTCTCTTTAGAAACAAAATATGTCACGTGGGCTGTGCACAGACCCAGGGGCTCTGTGAATGGCTTGTAGCAAGAGGGGATCAAGCATACAAGCAGCTTTAAAAAAGCACATGACCACTGTAGGTGACCTCCGAGATGTCATCCCCACGAGGCCCTGGGGCCTCTCTGGGCTCACTCAGAAGCCCTTGTCTAATTGTTTGAGCTTTTAAACTTATGAAAACAAATTTTGGGGGGGATGCCTCTGTTTTTGTTTGCCCTTTTTGTTCTATGCCATCTACTCAAGGGCTTGACCATTTCCTCTGGGAAAATGTATGAGGAAAAATAAATAAATAAATAAATAAATAAATAAATAAATAAATGGTCCCTGGTCTGAAATGCCCTTTTAAAATTATTCTAAATCGGGGGTAAAATACAGATAACATAAAACTTGCCGTCTTATCCATTCTACGTGGCCTGCGGTCCGTTCCCATCACTGTGTCGCTATCTCTGCCCCCATCTCCAGACCTCTTTCATCTTGCCAAAACGTTAAACATCAATGGCAATGGATGATAACGCCCCACTTTCGCCTGTCCCCAGACCCTGGCCATCACCGTTCTACTTTCTGTCTCTATATAAACTCATCTGTGCTATGTACTTTATACAAGTAGATTCAAATATCCGCACCTTTGTGACTGACTTATTCCACTTAGCGGAGTGTCCCCAAGGTCCCTCCAAGGTTGTAGCCTGTGTCAGAATCGCATTTGTGTGTTAAGGTGAGATGCAATCCACGGAATGTATATAGTGTAAGAAGTGCATCCATTCATCTGTCCGTAAGCACTCGGTGCGCTTCCAGTGGAATGACTCCTCCTCCGGCTGACACAGATGCACAGAAGTCATTCTCAGGAATCCCCTCCCTCCTTTCCTTATTAAGAAAGGAACGAGCTTGGCCTGGGTTTGTCTCTCAGCTCAGGTGTTTACTGGGACCGTGGCTGGCTTGGGGTCACAAAGTCTAACCACTCTGAACCTGCGCCTTTCCACTTTTACGTGGGGGTAGTAGCACCTACCTGACCGCGTGACTCCGGGAGAGCGGGGGCGCTTGTGTTCAGTGTGGGTCCTGGCGTGCTGGGTAGGGGGGTCGGCTCTTAGCTTTGTGGGGACTGTGACGTAGCTGGGTGCTGAGTGCGCCCCTCTCTGGGAGCCTCCCTCACTCCGCAGGGGCCAGCTGACTCCCCTGGAGTGGCCGTCTCTCCTCTCCGGCACCCCCGCCGCAGGCTGCGGGCTGCGGTCAGGGAACGCTGGGTGATGTGTCCCGGAGGCACGTGAAAGAGGGGCGCCCTTTGTCGGCTCCGCCTTCGTCACTGTTTCCTGTGCTTCAACGCGAGAACTGAAAGCCTCCGCCGCGCGCGTGAGGAGACCGTCCTCTCCTCTTCTGTGCTTTCCGAGGCGTCTCCTGGTCCTTCCACGCTTTGAATTGAACACACCCTTCCCGAGCACGGACGCTCTGAGCCCGGTCCCGAGCGTGCGTGGGACCCCGTGTACGAGGCTGGACTGGGCCAGGTTCCTGCCCTCCAGGAGCTCAGCGTGACGGGGCCACACGCACACCAGCGTGCCCTCCGCAGTGCGGGACTGAGCGCAGGACCGAGCGAGGCTCAGAACCCGCCTTCTGTCTGCCGTGCGTGGCGGCTTACACTGCGGGACTTGCAAGGAGACCACCTAGGCTGAACAGTGGCTGCAGGGCCTTCAAGACAGGGACTCGGTGCCCTTGGGCCTCGGTTTCTTCAGCAGCCAAGTGGAGATCGTACCTGCCTTTAAAGGGCCCTTGTTCCCGGAGTGAAAACGGAGTGCGTTGCCCCTCTGCGGGAAATCCCACGTGGACTACGATACGTGAAAGCAGCCAGACCCAAACTAAACACTATCTGGCTCTCTTCATATCATATTCTGGAAAAGCAAAAGTATAGGGAATGTAAGAAAAAAAAAAATAGAAGTGTAGGGTGTGGATGCCAGAGCTGGGGTGGGGACAGGCAGTGCCAGCCAGCGGGAAGACCCCCTGTCCTGGCGGTGGCGGTGAATAGCCAGGTGCTTTGTCCAAATTCTCAGAGAGGTGTATTTTAAACGGGTGAATTTTACTGACCGCAAATTGCACCTTAATAAATAAACAAGTAAACAAACAAAAGGTCCTGGTGGATGGATGGAGACAATGTCCATAAAGGGACCTGTCATGTGGCCCTGTCCCAAACGGGGATCCCCATAAGAATTTGTTTCATCTACCTAAAACAAAGAAAAATAATTTCTCCGCAGTAGAAAGATCCAAGTTCAAAAACCTTAAAAATTTGGACAATTTGCTGAAACTTTGTGAAGTTCTCATTCAGGAAATGGAAATAAGATGGAGGTTTTACAGGGTGAATGGAGGCTCGTGACAATCTGATTGTATAGTGTGAAGACCTCAAGTCAGGGTGTGTTTTATTGGAAAGTTTTATTGTATTTTTTCAAACACAGTAAGACTGTGCCTATTGCGTATTAGGCATTGTGCTGAAGACTGTGCAGAAACTAAATTAATCCCTATTATGGTCCCATTTTACGGGTGAGGAAACTGATCATAGGGAGGCTCAGTACGAGCTCCAGGACGCCCTCTCTCCGGTACGAGGGAGGCCAGGGCAGAAACGCAGGTGGTTGGAGTCCAGAGTTCCCACTCGCACCAGTGGTCAGTTTTTCCTGACAGGTTTACTAACCATTTGCAATGAGCCCCCTGATGCAGGAAATCATTTCGTACAATTGCGCGGGTTCATCGTCCCACCAGAAGAGGCAAGCCTGTTGTTATATTTTTTTCCAGTGAAGACTTTTTCTGAAACTTTAGAATCATTCCAGGCAGTGGAACTGGATCTCAGAGATGTGCGAGAAAAATAAGAGCAGAAAAGGAAATACACGAGTCAAATAAAATACATCAGAAAGTTGATAGTTCTGTCAAGGTAGGAAGATTATGGGTGATTTTATTTCTAGCGTGTTGCTTTCCTAGATTTTTCTAAATACACACACACACACACATAAATAAATGCAGACGAACACACACACATGCTAGTTTCTCCATGTCAGATCTCTCCGACAGTGCCTTTATTTTCCCAGTAGACCCCTTGGGTGGCCGATGTCCCCCCTGTGAACTCTGTGGAAGGCAATGTCAGAGGGAGCCTCAGCGCTCTCACACCCTGGACAGCACAGCACAGGACCCACGGAAGCTCAGGGTGGTGGGGAGGGAGCTGTGGATGGACAGCTCCCCTGCTCACCGGCCCGGGGCAGGAATCTCCGAGTCTGCAGCCCTGGCAATGGCCGCCCAGTCTTCTCCTGAGCACCCCCAGGGCCAGGGAGCCCACACGGTGAGGGGGCCTCTCTCACTGCCACGCTGCTCAGGGTGACTGGCCAGTCCACTGAGCGGAACTCCATGCTTCCTGCCTCTGGGGGCTGCTGGAGCACACGGCCTCCATCAGGTCCCTCCTGGGAACGGCAGTCTCCCCAGGGTGGGAAGACAGGCCACGTGTCCCCCAAGCCCTCCTTTCCCAGACAGACTGCAGAAAAGACCAGGCGCTTTCATCAATGTCAGCCAGCAGCGTGGGCCGCGGACTCAAGTCAAGTGTGAAGGGGGTTCCTCCTCGTGTGCTCTCAGGACACTGTCAGCGGACACAGGGTCCCCCCGTCTAACTCCCACAGCAGTCGCTCTCTCCCCATGCTGTCGGGATGGGGTTCCTTTCCTCAGAACTTTGTGACCTTCCTCCAGGCAAGGGGTCTTTTCCAGCTCTTATCAGTGTGCCCAGCACTTGCCCCCGGGACAGACATCGGCTCACTCACGGGGTCACACAGCACGTCTTTACCGAGTGCCCGCACTGAGCCCGGCGCCTGAGCCCGGCGCTGTGGTGACGCTGATGGACAGCTGTGAAGAAACAGGTAGAAGCCTTTGTTGGGTGAAGCCCATGATCCATGGAGGACGTCAGAATATAAATAGACGATAGATAGAGAGTGAATGATAGATAGATAGATAGAGAGTGAATGATAGATAGATAGACCAAAGGACTAGTTTGGGTGAGTGGGTGGATGGATAGATGGACAGTTGGATGGACGGGTGGACGCATGGAGGGACTGGATGGTAAGTGCAGAACACACAGCCGGTACCGGTCATCTGACGTTAGCATAGTACTGGGAAGAGAAAGACAAGCGGGTATGAGGACAGTGAGCATTAGAACAGTGTAGCAGGCCTGACCAGGCAGATGGTGGCACAGTGGATAGAGGTCGGACTGGGACACGAAGGACCCAGGTTTGAAACCCTGAGGTCGCCAACTTCAGCGCAGGCTCATCTGGCTTGAGCAAGGCTCACCATCTTGAGCCCAAGGTCGCTGGCTCGAGCAAGGGGTTACTCGGTCTGCTGTAGCCTCCAGGTCCAGGCACATATGAGAAAGCAATCAATGAACAACTAAGGTGCTGCAACAAAGAATTGATGCTTCTCATCTCTCTCCTTCCTATCTGTCTGTCCCTCTCTCTGTCTCTGTAAAAAAAAAAAAAAAAAGAAGAAGAATGTAGCTGTGAGGAGCGAGGGTTCTGGGACCAAAGGGTGTGACTCAGCCCCAACTCTCTCTAGCTGCACTGAACACAGGGAAGTGATTTTGTTTGTTTGTTTTTTGTTGTGATTCCTTTAATCTCAACCAGGCAAGTTAGGATTCAGCGAGTTTATTTTTGTGACCATTTTAAAGCGCACGTAGAATTAAGTGTGAGTTGTTGCTGTTGTCATCCAGACGCACATGTGTAGGGGTCAGGGAGACCTTTCTGGGAAGTGGCTCCGGAGACATTAAGGACACGAGTAAGAAACAGACCGGGGGAGCGTGGGGAACAAGGAAGGGGAGAGTGTGGACGAAGACCCCAGGCTGGTAAGGAGCCCGACGTGCTCCTAGAACCAAAGGCCATGGGACCTGGGGCGTGAGGGACAGGGGACGTGGCCGAGAGCCCCGGGCGGCCGCCGCTCGGCTCCTGCCAGGCCTCTCAGGACGCCGCCCGCCCGCCCGGTTGGCGGGTGTCGGAGGCCCTGGGAGATCTCCTCAGGGGAGGACCATGTCGTACTCTTTGTCCTCTCTGGTGGCCCAGGGGGACGGAGAAGGCAGAGGGGTGGGGCAGAGGTTGAGCTGGCCCCACGCCGTGATGAGGAAGTGGTATGGAGTGGAAGCTGAGGCTTGGGAATATGGGGAAAAAGATAGACCGGTAGACATACCCTGGGTGCCAGAGAATAATGAATGGTGAGTGACCAGAAACGGGGTTCAGTCGGTGCTAACACCCTCCTGCAGAAGCCCCTGTTCTATACTTTATTCCTGACACTTGCGGAAGATGGTCAGGGACACTTTACCCAGGACCATCCTGACGAGCTCAGGGACCACTGTGGTAGAACCTGGCAATGGGGAGAGAAATTGGACTCGACTCTGAACAGAGCGTGGGCAGGTGGGAATGTGTCACCCAGGAGCGCAGTGGGGGGTAGTGGAGAGGAAACTACTAGGAGGAAGCATCCGACTAAGAGAGGGGTCTGGCTAAACCGACCAAGCAGGACTCGTGCTGAGGACAGGACAGGCTGACGGGGCGTGGCCCGGGGGAGGGCGGGCGGGGCGGAACCCCAGCAGATACCGAGGGGTCAGATATTGAGGATGGGTTCTCATTGCTAAACTGACTTTGCAGGGTTCTTGCTAAAACTGAATTTTACAAGACGGGGCACAGATGGACCTAGGAGAAGGTCCAGGAGGCTCACTAAAGCATCTTTGTCACCCTGCACACATATACAGAATGAAGTGTGTGTTTTTTTGCTGAACATTTTTTTTTTATTGCTTAGAAGTTAAATTTAATGGAGTGACATGGATCAATAGAGTACACAGGTTTCAGGTAAACATTTCCACAACATTTGCACATTTGGTTGCTTTGTGTGCCCATCACCCAAAGCCAAATCATCTTCCATCATCGTATATTTGTTCTTTATTCCCCTCCCCCAATCTCTTTCTCCTGGGGACCACTTCACTTTTACCTACGTCCATGAGCTTCAGTTTTATACCCCACCTATGTGAGAAATCCTATCGTTCTTAGCTTTTTCTGATTTACTTATTTCACTCAGTACAGTATAATGTTCTCAAGGTCCATCCATGTGGTCGTAGATAGCAGTGGGATGCTGTAGGTGAGACAGCGTTGACTCCGAGGCCTTTTCAGGGAAAAGAAAGAAAGGAAGTGAGAGGAGAGACCGAAACCTGGAGATGAGTGACTGGCAGACAGCCCGGGGAGGTGGAGACAGGAGAACGCAGCTCAGATACGCAGCCTACTCTTCTCAACACTTGGAGGGCTGCCACCAGAAGATGAAGTTCAACGGACCCAGCACAACTCTGCTGAGAGCACTAAGGGCGCCTGGAGGAAGCCAACAAGCATATGAAAATCCACTTAACATTCTTGGTCGTTATGGAAATGCAAATCAAAACCACGATGAGATGCCACTCCGCACCCACTATTACGGGTATAATAAAAAAAAAAGGGCAGTAGCTCGTATTGGAGAGAGATGGAATAACTGAGACCCTCGAGCCTTGCTGGTGGGAACGGAAAATGGAACAACCCCTTTCCTTCAACCCTGTGCATAGAGTTGCCATATGACCCAGAAATTTCACTCTTAGTCATATACTCAAGGTGAATCAACACAGAGCCACAGAGAAACATTGGGCATACATGCCCGTAGCAGAATCATTTGTAATAGGAAAACAATGGAAACAACTCAAATGTCCATCAACAGATGAATATAGATAAATCAAATATGGTCTATCCATACAATAAATATTCAACCATAAAAAGGAAGTACTGTTATACATGACAATGCAGTTAACCCATGATACTATTCGCTGAGTGAAAGAAGCCAGACACAGAAGGACACACATATTTGAAGATTCTATTTATATAAAAGGTCTAGAATTGACAAAGCTGTAAAGACAAAAAGGAGAGTAATGGTTGCCAGGAACACAAGAGAGTGGGAAATGGGGAGTGATAATTTGATTACAGGGTTTCTTTTCGGGGTGATCAAAATGATATGGAATTATATATCAGTGATGATTTCACCGTCTTGTAAACATATAAAAAATTAATGAATAATACACTTTAAAGGGGTAGGTTTGATGGTATGTGAGTTCTATGTCAATAAAGCTTTTGTTAAATAAAAAATGATAAAAAAGAAGTTTTTATTTAGAAAAGAGAACCAAGAACACTTTAAGCCTCTTACCTAAACTAGAGGATTATTTGTAATAATCACTCTAAATTAAAAGATCCTAAATAAAAGATATATTCTTTATATTTTTGTAATAGTAGAATCAATCTATATCATAATCTGTTATTACCCAATATTTCAGTTTATTGTGAATATTTTTCCATGTCAGAAAATTGCAGTACACTATAGATTATAGAGCAGGTAATATTCCATGTAGAACTACACTGAGCCATTTATCTAACAATGGCTGTGCAGGTGGCTTCCAGACCTAGATTTTATAAATGCTTTCTGAACATCCTGTACACACATCTTTGTTCACGTCCCAAACAATTATCTCAGCTTTGATCCAAATTGGGATTCTTCAGATGAAGGTTCTATATAGGTTTTCAGGCAACTGCTGTGTTTTGAGATTCTTCTTCACCCGGGACCTGCCAATTTTGGCTGTCCTGCAAGTAGAACATGGACTTGACTCCCACTTGAGTTTGCATACCTCGGTATGTTATTGTCTGGGCTGAACGGGTCCTTATAAGGCTTGGGAACAGGGACAACTAGGATGAATACTCAATGTGCAAGTCAGGGTTCCCACTTCTTGTTGACCCAGGCCTGACTTTTGGGAGTCTCCCCCTATATCATGACCATCAGGGTTCTCAGCTAAAGAAGGAGAGAGAAAAATGACAATTAAGCTAAGTTAGGGCTAGCTGACGCCGAGACCTTAAGGCATTCGGAGGTGTTCAGGATGTTAGCCCTGAGTCATCACAGGCTCTGATTCAGGACAATGTCATGATCAAAATGACCCTGTAATCTCTCCATAATTAATTGAGGATCTATAAAAATAGCATAATTTCACTGTCTTGCCATTAGCATATTAATACAGGGACCCTTGTCAGGGGAGCAGAATGGAGTTACACACGGGTGATGTGCAGGGACTCACGGCTGGAAGGCAGAACTAGTGCAGGGAGGTATCTGAGTTCCATTATCCCATAGACAAGCTGCTTTGTTCCAAGACAAGGATTAGTGCTAATAATTTCTCCCCGGGGAAGCGCTATCTAAATCCAAGTTTTTTGCAGAGTCTGTCAATACAGCCAGCGTCCTATGGGGAGCAGAGAGGAATGACACAAGTAAGTAGGTCAATCCCAGGACTTTTGTGTGCCAACAATGTAGGGGGCATTGAAGTTTCCACGTGGCACGTGGCTTCAGTGGTTGTTCTGCTTGTCCTGACCAAGTGCGCTGGAGATCCAGGAGGTAGATGGTTTACAGAATTAGAAGCCAGTGAGGCTCTTGGAGCAGTCCTTCCAAAAAACAAACAAACAAACAAACAAACAAAAAACAAAGCCAACAAAAGAAGATTTCTCATAGAGTTGTCTTGGTGTAACTGGCTCTTAGGGCTCTCTCCAAGCTTTACGACAGCGCAGGTGGCCACTGCATACTTTGAGAAATAGATTTGCACAGATGGTTATGTTTCAAATTAGGAAGGGGGCTGGGTGGCGTGTAGGACACCTTCCTCATTGCATGCCGTGGTATGTTCTTCCTCTTCTTTGCCAAACTCTATCAAAACTCTTACCTGTTGACATTTCGTCCGGGAAACCTTCTGTAATATTTACTCCCTTCTCTCAAGATCTGGTAACTTTTTTTTTTTTTATGTTTTTGATTTCTTTTTCTTTCTTTTCCACTCAACTGTGATGTCTCAAGGGCACAGACTCACCGCTGTTACCCCATTATTATACATTGATAATGATAATAATTCTAAAATTATCTCTAAAGTCAACCCTGAATGACTTGGAGAAAAATGACACAGAGATAATTTGCGAATCGGCTAAGGATGGAAGGCTTATTGATGAGAAGGAATTGACACTTACCTGTGCCTTACTATGTGTCAGGCTCCCTGCCACGTGCGTTTCCATGGAATCCTCAAAACGACATATGATTTTGGCTGTCTCCTTCATTTCGGCAGCTGGGTCATTTGGGACTCAGAGTTTGCAACTTATCCAAATGTATGTAGCTAAGAAGTAGCAAATGTAAGTCCTTATTCTAAAAAAAGTTATAAAAAGAGTCCCAGCAGACCTATACCGAACATATTTATAAGTGTTTATTATTCTATTATTGCTAACTCATTTGATCCTCTCAACAAGGCTGGGAGGTGGGAAGCGTGGGGATTTTGTAGGTGAGTAAAGTGATGCCCTGAGTGCAGCAGTGGGCTTTTCAAGGTCAGCAGGTCAACAAACACTGATGAAGAAATACTGCTTTTTTGATTACGTGATTAAGTGGATGGGCAGATGGAGTAAAGGATGAGAAAATTAATTGGAAAGTCTCTGATGAGGCTCCTGGACAGGCAAACTGCTAACAGACATCGAAGGGGTGATCTAGTTACGTGGCTCTTTCATTGAAGAGCCTTAAATAAGTTCACATTGTCCAGGGGGGGGGGGAGATTCCTCCAACTGTGATATAATAACCCCTCTGTGATTCACTGTCCGTGTAATATACGCTACAAAGAATGAAGTGTGTCCTGCATAAATGATCTCATGAATACTCAAATTGCACTGTGAAGTATTATTATTATTATTTTGCTGATTAACAAAGTAAATAAGCTAACCAAGTTAGGAATGGGCACCCACATAACTTATTCTAACTGGGATAATTTGGGTAGTAAAAGGGAGATGTTTTAATAACTTTATTGGGGCAACAGACACAACTGGACCATTTGCACAACTGCTGGAGGTAATGGCATTGTAACTTGGAGGTGAAGAGCCTGGGATGTGAGGGTGTCCTTGTCCAGAGCCCGTGCTCCTGACCGCTGCCCTCCCAACCCTGCCGGGTTCCCTTTCCACCGTGCGGTCCAGGCTTTGCAGCTCTCACTGTCCCTACAGCTCTCTGCGTGCTGCCATGTTGGACGGGAGCGGCCGGACCTCTGACTTGAGTTGCTCATGGGATTCCACCCCTTTGCACATTCCTCTGCCTGCTGCACCGTCTTCCTCTCCTTCGCCAAATTCCATCAAAACCCAATCTGTCCGCACTTCCGATGGGAAGCCTTCAGAAACGTGTCCTCTTCTCTTTCAAGACCTTGTCACCTTTTCTTGCTGTGGTGCTCATCTCTTCATCTTCCTTTCCCGCTCAGCTGTGGGGTCTCACGGGCTGGCGCCTGTGGCGGTCACCCCAAGGTCTAACCCAGGGCTCACCACTGAATAAGACTCATTTTGAAAAAAGTAAGGGAAACCAGAGGAAAGGAAGAAGCACTGGTCTCTGTGGTTCTGGTGGAAACGGAAGATGGACCGTGCATTCACTCTTTCATTCACTCGATTATTCAACAAACGCTCACCAAGCATCTCTTACTTCCTAGGGGCTGGAACTACATTGCCAAGAAAAACAGAGGCTAGCTGTTCTCCAGGTCCCTGTTTCCTAAAAAGGGGCAGATAATACAGAAATAGCTGAGTATCAATCACAAAACCGATGTACGGCAGGTGGGGCCGAGCAGCCTATAGAAATGGATGATCGGAAAACGAGTTCCAGACGCGAGGGGCGCGCTCCCCGTTCCTGTCAGCCTGTGTCTTCTGTGAGCTCACGCCACCATCGCCGGGAAAGCTCCACCCGACACAGCCCTCTTTTCGAAAGAACACTTTGAGGCAGCAGGACCAGAATGGTTGCACCAGTTTGCAGCCTCTAAGACAGACAACGAGAGCAGTGGGGAGCTGTTTCCCGGGTGGCACGGAATACGCAGAGGGGCCTGGACGTCCACCCAGACCTGCTGACGAGCTATTTCTAGAACTCTGACGAATGAGGACAGACTCCACTTTAAAAGGCCCAGTCAAGATCCTGTTTTAATAATGGCATTTATTATATTAAAACATAGTACTATATACATTTATTAGTTTTCTGTGGCTATTGTAACAAAGAACCAAGGACCTGCTGACTTATAAACAACAGAAAGTCACTCTCTCCCAGTTTTGGAAGCCAGAAGCTGGAAGTCAAGGTCACTGGGCTGATATCAGTGTCAACAGCCCTGAGGTCCCTCTGGAAACACATCTCTCGGTAAAAGCTGCCCACTCACCTGGCTGTGACCACATCCTCCATGTGCTCGGTGTGCATGCTCAGATCTCCTACTGCCTCCTTCCTAGAAGGACACTTTTTATTGCATTTAAGTCCCTCTGACATACTGCAGGATAATTTCCCTATTTTAATCACATCTGCTACAAACCGCTCTTTTTTTCTGGTCACATAAGGTAACATCGTCACTGGCTCCAGGGACCGTGATGCGGACAATTCTCAGGGGCTATTTCTCAGCCCACCACCACAACTGACTCCTCACTGTGCTGCACTGAGACTTGCCCAAGGTATTTACCCATATTTTATCAAATACCCACAGCGCCCATGGGACACCACCTACAGCAGGCTACGGGTTCTGAGACGGACAAAAGAGGCTCCGAATCTAGCCTTCTTCAACGCTGTTTTCTACCACGGTCCATCATTATAACAGGAGATTTCCTATATTTTCTTGGACCAAAGCCTCTCAAGCGTGAAGCAGCCCAGTTTGCAGAATAGAAACGTTCCCTCTGGCTACATGTTCCAGGGATGAAGAGCTAAATTTTCCATTTTGCCCAGTTTGGGTTCTTCAATAGCGAACTCTGTAGTTTGTGCAAATTATCCTTGCTGACAGTGATGGGCAACGCCTCTTCTTCCAAGGGAGTTTTTATATCCCAGCAGCAGGTAAGGCATCTCTTTGCTACTTCCCCCAGGAACAGTAAGTCTTTTGTTATCAGCCCAACCACGTGCTGGCAAAGGAGAGAACGTCCTGGTTCCTGGAGCCTCTATGTGTCTTGTCCACACTCAGCTATCTCAGCGGTCCGCTGAAGGGGTTCTGGGGACCATCCCCAGGGGTGATCCCAACCGACCTTGGGCTGATTTCAAGGTGACTCTCATGCCAATCAATATATATAGTTTTTCTGCAAGTGAGGTCAAAGTCAGGTTGTCCTGTTCTGTGAATAATGAATACTAAATAATGTTAATAGCTGAAAGATGCTAATGTTCTTCAGAACCTGTCAAGTGTCTTCCTCTCTCTCCCTCAGCTGTCATTGCATCTTACTGGTGGCCTGTGAAAGGTGGTGTCGTCCCCTCCCCGGCTCAGACCTCATACAGGGCGGGCGAGCCACTTGTCCCCACTCCCCAGGGACATCTGAAATTGATTTCAGAGGCTGAATACTCAAACCAGACACTGAAAGCAAGGAAGATACATTTGAGGATGAATTTATCCTGCCAACGCTCAGAGAACAACCAATGAAACTATTTTTCCCCCAATTCTTCATCCACAAAGTGGGACCTCACCGGCACTGTCATGTTTCTGGAATCTGGACAGGCAAGTCAAAGACTGGAGGATGAGGACCCGTCTGCCAGTGTCGGGCCCTGCCACTGGTCTGCCAGGCTTCCCCAGGAACCAGAGTACGGATCTGGCAAGTTGAGTTTGACAAAGCGAGGCTTGATGGTTCACACCACTTCTAGAAACCCAGCTTGGCATAGTTTGGACTCAATCTATTCTGAGACCAGCCATTCAATTTCACTTCTGCATGCCAGTCATGAGCAGTCGGTTTTGTGCAAGTTTGAGAAACTTATAGGGTTTAATACAGCAAGATGACCCCTGTCAAACAAAATCTTTTACTTAGACACAAACAAAAATCACCTCCAAAACCAGTATGTGCAGGAAGACATTGTGACCCAGAAGCAAGGTCTGAATCTGAACTGTAATGATGGCATTGCACTAATAATCAAAGGCGGAGTCTCTTGAAACCGTCCCGCAATTTCCTACGGCTTTATTTCACTTTTCTCTAGTCTATACATTAAACACGTGCATGACATAGCTTCTTTGTAGAGCACTTCACTGTCCTAGATATTGAACTCCATTGGATATGAAAATAGTTGTAAATTGCAGTATTGATCTGAAAGGGTGAAAGGAAATGGCTGTTTTCTAGTGGAACAGGACTTTAAAGGTACAGCATTGACTTTTTTAAAAAAATTATTGATTGATATTGGAGAAAGAGGAAGGGAAAGGGAGAGAGAGAGAGAGAGAGAAACATTGATCTGTCCGGTACATGCCCTGACCAAGGATTGAACCTGCAACCTTTGAGCATCAGGACAATGCTTTAACCCACTGGGCTATCCGGCCAGGTAGCATTGACTTTCTGATGAGAGCAAACCCTTCATTTTCCAAGGCAGAGACATGGTATTAGGGGAAGGGAGAAGAATTGCAATTTTGCCTTGACCTTTTGACTCCTGGGTGCAATCTCAATGATAGGTTAATTTAACCTTCTGAGATGGAATTGTGGGGTCATATGGCAACTCTGTTTAAAACTTTCCGAGGAATTATGAAACTTCCCTTTTTCACGGTGGCTGTGCCACTTGACATTCTCACCAGTGATGTGTACGGGGTCTGATTTCACCATACACTTGCCGACCCTTGTTTTATCTGTCTTGATGTATAGCAGCCGTCTTAGTGGATGTGAAGCTGTACCTCGTGCTTCTGATTCCTGTTTCCCTCCTGGCTGACGACGTCGGGCTTCTTTCCATAAGCTTCAGTTGCTTTCACGATGTGGAGAAAAGCACACCACTTCTTGGACTAACACTAGCTCCCATTTCTTGCAGCTGGCCCTTAAATTCCCGCGGTATTTTCATTTGCAGCCTTGAGAACAGTGCCCAGCACCTAGCCGGTTCTTGGTAACCTCTAATAACTTTGATGAAATAGAGTTATCTTTGTCCCCTAACATTTTTATAAGACCCCTAACATATTGATAGATTTCTACAAGTCGAACTTCACGGGAGTGAAATTATTGGTGCCATCATCCTACCAGGATTTTACTCAGGTGCTCAGGTGGGTCTCACTAACCTTCAGAGCAACCTTTTTTTTTTTTTTTTAGTAGACATTGTTATTATACTCACTTCACAGAATTGGGAAACTGAGGCATGGAGATAATAGCACATACACTTATTTCATCCATTTTGCTGCATCTCCTAGCCTTTTCAGCTAGGACCAATGGATTGAGGTGACTGTGACACGTGTCACATCTGGACCCAGGCGGCATTGAAACGGCACACCGTCCTCCAGCCGTCTCCTCGTCTGTGGTAGCAACGGGGAAGCTGTGCCTTGTGAACGGGGCTGCTCCCAGAGGGAGAGTCCCCCTGAGCCTGCTGCCTGGGGGACAGTATGGTGCAGACCTCCAACAGCCATACTGTATGACAAGAAATAAACTTACTCTGTACGAACACACTGGGATTTTGGACGTACTTGTCACTGAAGCATAGCCTCGCTTATACGTAGTCATTAACTGGTTCTCCTAAAGCCACCCAATTAGGGTATGAAAGAAACTAGGTTCAAGCCATGGTTTGTCTCAAAAGTCCTCTCTAATTTAAGTCTAAAAATTGCAAGAATTATCTGTCTATGGCACAGTTTCCAAAAAAATTTTATATCCATTTCGTCTAGTACACATTCATCTTTGAGTTGACCTAAATCTGGTTTGATGTAAACCCATGTCCATAACACCTACCTAAACTTTTAATCTTTCCATAATTAATTAGAGGATTTAAACTTCCTGGTAGATTTTAAGAACTGGTGAACCACTCATTCATTCAGAACGCTGTCCTCTGGACTACGTTCTCTGGCTGTGCCAGGGCAGGTACGCGCTTGTTTCTGTCATTTGCTATCAGAAGAATCAAGACAGCGTGTACAGCGAATAGTAGAAAACCAGTTTGACCATGGCAGGCAGGGAAATGACTGTGGAAAAGTCTGCTGGGATCTTTCTTCTGGAGAGCCTTGGAAACCAAGCTGCAGAGTGTATGTTTAACCAGGGAGTCACTGAGGACTTCCTGACAACGAGATGTCCACCGCCACCATTCAGGGAGACTGAAGTGCCAGCGGTGAGTCAGGGTAGACAGGTTCTTGTCAGCACTGGCTTCCTCTTCCATGACAACAGACAGACAGAGGCAGCTCCATTCTACTTGTTGAATTAAAAATCAGAAAACAGCTATTGATTTTTGCATGACAACATTTCTGATTTCATTCATCGTGAAATTAAAAGTCCAGCCTTGTCGGTGTATATGTATATATTTTATGTTGGAGACACAGTGCCGAAACGCAACAATGACTGTAATGGGGTCTGGGCCTCTAGGGCGCCTTCAGATGAGAGTTTGCGAACATCCCAGGCTGTCAGGAATATCATGGAATGGCGATCAGAGGACTGCCCCTGTGGTAGAGGACGTGGGATTGGACGGTGTCCAGTGAGTATACTTCTGAGCTGAGCTCACTGCCTTTCCCCTCCTGAACATGGTGACTGGTCCAGGGAAAGAGGAGGGCACTCATCCTTGGAGTCTCAGCCTCCTGGAGCACCCACAGTTGTTGTGGAAGACATAAAAATCTGGGTGTCCAATGGCTTGATAGTCTTGTGGAACTCTAAGACAGAAATTAACTTTGTTAAACAGCTTAGTTATAAAAGAGAACTTAACATGTTGTCTAATTAGTCATTGCAAGTACATATATGTAGACTCAATGATTTAAAATCATGCTTTTTAAATTCCCTTCCTTCTTTCTTCCTTAGATTTCTTCTTTCCTTTTTAAATATAGTTAATCCAGTTACTTTCACTTTCATGGATATGAATAGAGTTGAGATACTCTTGGCCTTTAAATCATTGCAGACACTTTTCATCAGAAACCTCTCTGTGTCTTCACTTGGTATGGATAAAATTTGAAACAAAATGCTGTGTTAATACCATGAATTCTTTCTGTGGGTTTTGAGAAATGTAGAGTGGAGCAACTCAATGTACCTTTTATCTCCTTAAATAAAATAGATGGTATGCAAAACCCCACCCCAAATCTCTGCACATTTACTCATGAGAAAGTCTTCCAGGTGAATTATCAAATGGGGCTTACGTGTAGTGGCTCAGAGTCTATACAAAGCAGAGAGTGCCCAGTGGAAACAGCAGTGCCATGCTTCTATGACAACCACCAAGGACCCTCCTTTGGCTAGAGTCTGTTCCAGGTGGTGCACTGAGCTTGGGTGGGCCAACCATCCAAATTTGGTTCCTATCAAGACAGTTTTTGGATTGCGTACAAGTATCGATTGGGAAGTAACCCAGGAAGCACTGTGTGGGTGTGGGGACATGAGGTAAGACAGGGAACAATTCCAAGAAAGAGTGTGTCAAGGAGTAGATTATCACCGTGGGCAACTGGGGCTCACACCTCAGAGCTGTGAGAGGCACACCTTTGAGAGGCACATTGTAGGTGCTCAAAAATATCTCCTGGACATTATCTGAAATTTTATTAGCAGATTTGATGATTATAGGAAAGTGATAGAACAAGTAGAAACTCAGATATCTCTGTAGTATAAACAGAAAAAAATACCATGTGTTTTCTAGATTTCGTCAATGGTTTCCACCTCATGAGAAATTCATTACCCATTCCTGTATCACAGAAGACTACAGTCCTCAATAGCAAGTTGAACAAACTAGTTTTCAAAGATTATACTTAGGGACAGCTTGTGTCCAGATAGCTGAAGACAAGACATTGGGGTGACCTGTTAGTTAAAAGGATCAAAGACCAGAGGAAAGCCTGTGAACACAGTGCATCTCACCAAAGAGCGTGGAGCAGCCAACGTGAGGGTTCAGCTGTCTTTGTTTCTGCTCTCCGTCCCTCTCCTAGAGACCGATTTTTACAAACACATGTCTATCCTCGCCATTTCTCACTTAACACTTTTTATCAGCTGCATATCACCCATGAGAAGAAACCCAAACAACCCCAGCTCATGTTTCTAGTTTTACCTCTCCTCTCCTCTACGCAACCACACCCCCACCCACACAGCCTAGTGTTGTAGCCTAGATTCTCACTTGCTGTTTCTTGTCCTAGGAACATCTCTGGCATTTACTACCAGAATTTGTCACTCCCTCATGCTTATTCTCATTATCTGTTTTTTAAAATATTTTTTATAGTTCTCTTGCATTATTACCTCAAGTTGCAAAAGCTTGTTTATATAGATAGCTACAACCTACTGGATTGTAGAGACTGTACCTTACTTATCTTTGTGCCTGGAGCCATCGCTAGTATATTATGAACAGGTGCACAGGAAGCACCTACAGGAAAAAAATAGATGAATGGATGGATGGATGAATGAATGGATGGATAAATGGGTGGATGTATAAATGGATGGATGGATGAATGGATGAAATAATGGATGAATGAGTAAAATTATGATGAGTATACTAGATAAAAAGTTATGTGATGCTGCTAAAGCCAGACTTAAAGGAAAATTAATAGGCTTAGTTATCTTCATTGGGGAAAAAAAGACAAAATCAGCAATGTAAATATACAAATATAGATATGTTTTAAAAATCTTAAAAAACAACTTTTAAAAAAAGAGAGAAACTAATAAACAAAAACAGGAGCTGAAATAAAATATTATCTTTTTTAAAAAAGCTAAACATGAAAAAAATGAACAACATATTTATCTAACTCTTTGCAAACAATAGTCATATCTGGTAACATCAATCAAGTGTAGAGAGAAAAAGATGAACCACCAAATACAATAAATTTTAAAAACGTATAAATAGGACAATTTCTGGAAATATCAAATTTATAAAACATACTTCATGAACAACTAGAAAACCCAAACAAAATTAACAAGATTTATTCACTAATTAACCATTATCGCTAAAATTAATAATAATAATAATGTGTTTTACATGAAAGTTCCATCAGAGAAGATGCTTTCCGAGGTCACCGTGCAGCTATCATCCGAGAAGGACGTGAGCAGCGAATACTCCTTTCTACTCTTGCAGAAGTCTTTCTTGTCTGGGTTTTTCTGAACCATTTACCATTCTAGGAAAGATGGACTATTTACTTTGTCCTACCTGATTAACACAAGAAAAAAAACTAGAGAATCTGCACATTGGGTGTTTTGAATCTGGAATAACCTTGACACAAACGCGCGAGAGAGAAATTATGAAAAAGAAATTATAGGCAATTTCATTTATGAATACACTTTTATTATGAAGATAGGTTCAATAATCTGAAATAAAATACTACAAAATGAATTAAGCAATGTGAGAAAGAACCAATTTGAGTTTAACCTCGAAACATAAGGGTAATTTTAAATTAAAAGACAAATTAAAATACTTTATTAGAGTAACAATGAAAAAGTAAAATTAGAGAAAGGATAGATGTAGAGTTATTGATAAAATTTAAAATACATTTATAATTTAAAAAAATCTCTTAGTGCAGCAAAAGTAGAAATTAACTCTGTTAACATTCAAACAAGGAAAATACATTATACACTAGAGAAACATTTGCATTTTATTAATAACGAAATAAAAGACAAGTGGCTACCATTGAATGCTTCATCCAAAAACATTGCTGAACTAGAGAGAACAGGAAACAAGGCAAATCAGTAAGATCATAGGAGTATAGGGGGAGAAATCAAACTGTTATTACTAACAAAATTAATAAAAGGATTTCAGCAGGTTGGCTGTAAACATGTCCAATGTATTAAATTAATCATATTTCTATGAAGAGTCATGATTAGAAAATTTTGCTTAAAAACATTTACAGGCTCTGGCCGGTTGGCTCAGTGGTAGAGCGTCGGCCTGGCGTGCAGGAGTCCCGGGTTCGTTTCCCGGCCAGGGCCCACAAGAGAAGTGCCCATCTACTTCTCTACCCCTCCCCCTCTCCTTCCTCTCTATCTCTCTCTTCCCCTCCAGCAGCTGAGGCTTCATTGGAGCAAAGTTGGCCCAGACGCTGAGGATGGCTCTGTGGCCTCTGCCTCAGGCACTAGAATGGCTCTGGTTGCAACAGAGCGACGGCCCAGATGGGCAGAGCATCGCCCCCAGGTGGGCGTGCCGGGTGGATCCCGGTCAGGCGCATGCGGAAGTCTGTCTGACTGCCTCCCCATTTCCAACTTCAGAAAAATACAAAACAAAAACAAAAACAAAAACAAAAAACCATTAACAATAACAACAAAAAATACAAAGCATCCTGTGATAAATAACTAAAATTTTGCAATACTATATAAAAACGATTATTTTTATTAACCTTAACGATGGAGGTGTGTATGTATGCAATTATATGTATACAAAAATAAGGAAAGACATATATTTATCAATATCTATAATGTCCATGTTGGAATAATGCAGTGCTATTGAGATGTCAGTTACACCCAATTCAATGTAAATGTAAGGCCAATTCAATAAAAATTTCCATGGGGATTCCATGGGGTTTGACGACTTATTCTAAAATGCCTATGATGGAGCAAGGGGTCAAGAAAAGACAAGACCCATGCGGTGGGACTCAACCTCTCAGATGTGATGTCCGTTAGAAAGTTATACTAACAATGATAGCGTGTTAATGGGGACAGGAAGCAAATAAAGTTTAATGGAAGACAACAAAATACAGAATCTGACCCCTGTGATTTAAGGAGATCAGAAAACCAATACACAGATGCATGCGCATCCTGGCACCTTAACCTTTTGGGTGATGGACACAGCCTCCTCAGAACCTACCCTGTCCATCAGTGGTGGCTGCAGACTGCTGAGAAAGAAGCGCTGGTCCCAGAGGGGCCAGTATCTGGGTCATCGTCGAGGACCCCCATGCAGGTATGCTGGCTGTAGCTTAACAGAAGAGGAAAATAAAAAAGATGAACGCGACTGTGACATTTACCATGCCTCCTGAGCCTTGTGGGCTGTTGTTTTTTTTTTTTTAAATAATTTTATTTTTTTAATGGGGCAACATCAATAAATCAGGATACATATATTCAAAGATAACAAGTCCAGGTTATCTTGTCGTTCAATTATGTTGCATACCCATCACCCAAAGTCAGATTGTCCTCTGTCACCTTCTATCTAGTTTTCTTTGTGCCCCTCCCCCACCTCCTTTCCTCTCCCTTTCCCCTCTCCCCCCCCGTAACCACCACAGTCTTATCAATGTCTCTTAGTTTCACTTTTATGTCCCACCTACGTATGGAATAATGCACTTCCTGGTTTTTTCTGATTTACTCAGACACTTCTCCCAGGAAGAAATACAAATGGCCAACAGATATATGAAAAGATGCTCATCTTCTTTAGTTATTAGAGAAATGCAAACCAAAACTGCAATGAGATACCACCTCACACCTGTTAGATTAGCTATTAACAAGACAGGTAATAGCAAATGTTGGAGAGGCTGTGGAGAAAAAGGAACCCTCATCCACTCTTGGTGGGAATGTAAAGTAGTACAACCATTATGGAAGAAAGTATGGTGGTTCCTCAAAAAACTGAAAATAGAACTACCTTATGACCCAGCAATCCATCCCTCTACTGGGTATATACCCCCAAAACTCAGAAACATTGATACGTGGGCTGCTTTTAGAAATCATTGCTTCGCTGGGCCAGTGGTGATCAAAATAAATAAAACTGTAAAGTCAGGATAAGCAAACAATATAAAGTTGGGAAAATATTAGTCATCAAATTATTATGTTGATTATCACTGTCACTGCATTTCCAGGGCGATCGCTGTTGCCAGGTCCACAGGTAGTCTGTTATGATGCTCAGTAGGGTGCCCGCAGGCTCTGCTGTGCCAGGGACAGTCCCGGCTACTCTGTTCTCAACTCCTTTGGGCCTCCAGGGACAGTCACGTGTCCTTCCACTCTCAAAGTGCCCTGCTTTGGATTCTCCATTTTAAGGAACATCTACCAAAAAATTAAATTTAAAAAATAAAAAGAAAGAAAAAAGAAGTAAAAAGTCTTAATCTGAGTCTTATCTTTTTTAACTTTGACCCTAACTGTGTCATGAGAATTTTGGGGTTTCGCTTCGTCTCTCTGAATAGGTTACTTTGTTAGCAACACTAAGGCAAACTGTCCCTATCTACCCCTCACTTCTAAGTCCACCTCCCACCAAGTCATGTTGAGTCTCATCCTAATTCTCCTCGGACCTCAACCACCCGTGGCCAAAGCGGTCATTGTTTTCTACCAGAACAGGTTATGTAATTTGCAGGGCCCAATGTAAAAAGAACACATGGGACCCCGTGTTCAAATACTGAGAATTTCAAGATAAGGACAGCGAATTATTAAACAAAACACAAAGAACTTCTAGGGGAAGGCCCCGTGTGTCTGGACAGGTCCCGTGCGCAGGAGGCTGGCTTTGACTCTCATCTGGACCAGAGGCCATTCTCTCCTTCCTGGTCTGCACATATAACTGGGCCTTCCTCCAAACCACATCTCATGCTGGTCCCCAACCTCCGACTCTGCAGCTGCAATGGTGTCCTCTGCCCCCACAGGCCCCGCGCCACTGTCCCAGTGCCCACTGACTGACAGCCTCAGAGCCCACCTGCCCCCCGCCTTGCTTTCTTCATCTGCCCACCATGACCGTCCCTTAGCTAGTGTTTCTGAACCTGGGCACAGTTTTCGCCAAATAATTCTTTTTTCTTTGGGAGCTGTCACGTACATTATCAGACAGAGAGCACCCTCCCCGGCTTCCACCTCCCCACCAAGTCGTAAGAGCTGGAGATGCCTGCAGACGTTGCCAAATGACCCCTGGATGCAAACTCCCCCAGGGTGGAAGCCGCTGACTTGGGTCCCTTACCTAGTATGCCCTACACCACGTGGGGGCTCAGGCATGTCCCCTCTGCTGGTCTGCCCAGGGTCCCCTCATTCTGCCTGCAGGGCTCTGCCAGGGGCAGCCTCACAAACAGAGGTCAACCTTACCCCCTAGGGGACCACATGAATTTTCCTCCTTCTTGTATTCTCAGCACCACACATCTACGATAGTGCCCAGAACATAGTAGGTCCACAGTAACAACTTATAGAATTCACTAATCAAGATATTGGGTAGGATTACATGAGAGAAAGACACTAAAATGTTGTAGGGAATGGTGACAATAAGCATTGCACTGGGTTTCAATCCTTCCACTCACTTTCAGCTAATGTGAGATTTAAATCTTAGTAGTTATTTTTTTTTAATTCTCTCTAAATCATGAGGGTATCGGCAGTAAATACCACGTGCGGAGCAGTATGGTAATCCGACATGGAGACGGACTTGCAGGGAAGGGCAGTGACTTGCCTGAAGCTCGACCCCAGAAGCAGGGTGCCAGTGGATCCTTCTTCACCGCTACTCCTCCTTTTCCCTGTAGTTACAACCTTCCTCCTAAAGCCAACCTTCCTGGCCACACCCAGTGGGCTCGGCCACGCCCCTTACTCAGAGCTGTTGGTCTGTGGTTGAAGATGGTTCTCATGGCCCACCTGAGGGCCCCCTTGATTGCTGTCTCACCTCCCTGCTCTCTCCCCTGCAGCCTTGGCAAAGTAACCACATTCGGTAGGTCTCTGTCTCCTGGTCAGCAAAGGCAGGGATGGATACCTGCCAGTGAGCGTGACACCAGCATGAAATGAGACAGGCTGTGTGCAGGTGCTGAGGAGGCAGGTGGCCTTCTCCCTGGCTGGTGGCAGCCCTGGCTTCCTTGCTTCCCCTTATTAAGCTTGGAATGTGCACATGCAACGGGCACAAGGCCGAACCCCTGGTACCATGGTGCACACAGCAGGCGTGACCCCTACCACCTGGTTTTACAGAGAGGAAGGCCAACAGGCCAACTGGGTGGTCTCACACAGAGTTCTGTAATTACCACCATCTTGAGCAGAAGGAGAGACACGTGGCACATACAGTGAGGGAACTGACCCAGACTAAGGATCACGGATGGCTTCCCTGCAATCAAGCTAAGATCTGAAGAATAAGAAGAGCAAACCAAGAGAAATGAGTCGAGGTAATATCTCCAGCAGAGACTTGAGCATAGGCAAAGGCCCTGGGGCCACATGATAACTCCAGAAAGAAAGAAGGTCAGTGGGACTGAGAACAAGGTGGGGGTAGAGCACAGAACTTGATGAGGGCAGATGTGGGGACACCTGCCCAGGGGAAGCTGTTGTCCTCGGGGTTGGGAGGCCATTGAAGACTTTGTAACAGGAAGTGCCAACGGTGTATCACAGAGCACGTGTGGAGAACCAGTTGACATGATCGGAAGCCCTTGGCCTGTTAAGAGACAACCGTGGCTCAAGAGCTGCTCTCTAAGTCACCAAGAACTAAAAAGCCAAATATCTGTTTCTTTGGCTTGATTTGGATCCAGCTTCTAGGACACTGCACAGAAAAAACATCCCTCGGAGCAAACTCAGATAAGCACATGTGACAGGGTTGGAGGGCCAAGAGGAAGAACCCAGAAAAGTCCAGGCTTCCTGCTACCAGCCCGAGCTACCCTGAGAACCGAGGGGTCTCCGAAGGGCCAGCACATGGACGGAGAAGCCCAGCCCCTCCTCTCCCACGTGGAAGCCGGTCTTAGCTAGACCAGCGCAGGATGAGGTGAAGGGCCAGACCCTGCAGGGACGCCTCCGCTGAGGGGACAGCCCGGCCCTGTCTGTCCTTCGGTCTACATCAGGAACCACTAGCAGAACGCACAGACGGCATCTCAACAGTGCAGGTTCTGAGGGTGTTCTCCCTGCTCCAGGTTCACGGGCTGTCAGCCTCTCAGCCAGTTACACGGAACGCAAACGCCCTCTCTGTCCCCCCGTCCCCCCACCCCCCAAAATCATAGTGATGGGTTATCCTAGCGTGTGCACCACGTAGTGAGTCCGACCTTGTAGCGAGGGCAATGGGGAGTCTAGCTTGTCCTGACTTTGGCCCCCACCCCAGTAGCTGGGACACAGCACGTCAGCAAAACTCTAAGGAGACAGTGAGGGAGCCGGAAACCCTTGACCTCGCGGAGCGAGCGGTGAGGAAACACGGAGTGGACTTCATCATCACGTCCCCATGGGAGAAAAAAATGTCTTTGTCCTCGGGGAGGAATTAGGGCCCGGTCCTGACTTCGCTTTCTCCTTTTCACAGGAAGCAGGGAACTCCGGTGAACGACTTCTCGGCTGGGGGTCTGGGGCCACGCTCGGAGTCAAGGCCTGCCTCCTGCTTCTGCGCCCCCTTGTGTGTGTTTCCTGTCTGTTCCCTTCCCCTGGGGAGGACTTGTCATTGACTTGGGGCTCACCCTGACCCAGGATAGACCCATCTAGAGATCTTTACCTGAATTCCACACGCCAAGGCCAAGACCTTCTAAACGACGCCACAAGTTGCTTCTGGGTGGACGTAACTTCTGGAGGTCACACTGCCATCCCTGTCGGTGGGAATCCCATGGTCCAGGGAGGGGCACACACACACGAACAGGCAGTTTCTGCCTCGTGTCCCCTCTCTGAGCCTCGGTGTTCCCACTGGCCGCAGGGGCCAGCCCAGGTGCAAATCCATAGGAAAGAAGGCAGGCAGTTCAGCCACAGCCCTGGCCTCCCTCCGCCCCATCACCAGCCGTAATGACAGCTCACATCTTCCTCGGGGTGGCCAGGGCTCTGGGGGGACCCGCAGGGAAGGGGTCTGACCCTCTGAGGGAGGGCGGTCCCTCACTCGTGGTCTCCATGTGAATCACCTGAGAAACACGAGGGAAGCTGACGCCCACACCCCATCCTGGACCAACCGAGCTGACACCTCCCTGGACAGATCCTGGGCACTGGGCTGTCTGCATCCCTTCTGGGAGAGGCTCGGGCGCAGTAAGGGCTGCAAACACCGGCTGCAGTTAAGTCACGAATTGGAGCTGGCCTGCCCAAGGGGAGGGACATTCCAGGCGGGGATCCCAGCTGCAGCGCGGACTCGCTGGGGAGAAACGGCCCCCTGTGCGGCTGCCTGACCCGGCCTGGGCTGTCGGGTGTCCAGTGGGAGGTGACATCTGTCCTGGCCGCAGAAGAAGATCGAGGGCTCTGAGTGCTGGGGGTGGGGGGTTATTCCTGAGCACAGGGCACCCTGGTGACGCCCCGCTAGCGGCTTGCCCGATGGACAGTTAGTGTCCAGTGAAGACGTAGTGAGTCTGACCCAGGGACAGGGACGCAGCAGATGGGTCAGCGACAGAGGCGTGAATGGTGGTCTCAGGCGCAGGCGGGAGTGGCGAGGGCAGCCCCTTCCGTCTGCTGCTGATCCTCAGCCCCAGCCTCCGGTGGGCGCCCCTTGCGCCAGACAGCTGTAATCAGGGCGGCAGCAGTAACACAATGAATACAAGCGAGGCAGGGCCGGGGAGACAGAGAGAGCAGGGGAGAAGGAAGAAAAAAGTCTTTGCAGGATAAGATTACCAGCCAAGACAGAAGGCTCAGGGGCGGAGGGGCGGGCTTCCCTACCCAGGAGTCTGCCCTGGGGCCCCTCCAGCCTCGCCTGGGCTGGGACCGCAGCTGCTCCCTGTCTGTGATGGGAGCCCGGGGCGAGGAAGAAGAGGGTCACCGAGCCAAGGGCCTTCTGAACACAGAGGAAGAACCTGGAATGCTCCAGGCACAGGGAGGAGGCCATTCCCCACCTTTGACCACCGAACACCCCGTCCCTTCCGTCCTGTGTTGTGCTAAAACCAGAGGCCAAACTTAACCGAACAACAACAACAAAAAGACACAGCCGAGGTTGGCATTTATGGTTAAAATTTAATGAGCACTTTAAAAAAAAAGTGTCCAAAAAAAAACACCCCAGGATGATGGCTGTGAGATGTGTGCTGCCACTCATGCTTGGATACCGATCACTTATCTGGATAATTAAGCAGTATCAGCAAGCAACCAGATCCCCGAAACTTGATATTAATCCGTCCCTCTTAATAGTAGCGCGGCGCTGCGGCGGCAGAACTCAGCCGCGACCTCCTAATCCCCCTTCGTGGCGTTCCGCCCGCGGCACAGGGCGCTGCCTTCCCCGGAGCGGTTCGAGGCGTGCTCCCGGCGGCTTAGACCTCATTCCGGCTTCGAATCAGAGTGTATTAGGGAAGCCTGAAAGAGTCGGGATGGCTGCAGATTTTAAAGAGAGGGAAGTACTCCCAACCGCTTGGCCGCTGGGCGAGGGGTGGGCGCCTGAGGTTTGCGAGCAAACCCAAGGCAGCCGAGGACGGGCTCCCTCCACAGGCGGGGGTGCTGCAGCGTCTGGGATACGGCAGTGTGGGTGCCCTGCACCCCCAGCAGCCACAGGACCCGCCCACAGGCTGCACGCCTGCCCCAAGGGTGGCGAGGAAGCCCCCACCGGTGTCCACGTCCAGCGTCGGGGTCTGTTCTGTTAGCTTGCTGCCCTGTTCTTCGCCCTTGGCCCCTGTCCCCTCTGTCCTTCCTCTTCGGTCCGACCTTCCCGCTAGCGGCTCCGCTCCTGCTCCGGGCCCCTCCTGTGGGCTCCTGCTTGGTTCTCTGGGCTGCCAAACGCACAGGCACACTCGGGCTGATCTAGCCAGCGAAGGTCTCTTCTGACAGCCCAGGGGGCTTCCAGGCATAGAGAACGCACCAGGATCCCACGCCTGGGCGGCCTGCCGAGGCTCTGCTGTCCCAGGGACAGCTCCCGCCTGCCCCGGCCCCCTGGTTGTCTTGGTGACTGGGCCTAGGAGGGTGTCATTGCCCCCCTATCTTGTCACCTTGGTCACCTTCTGTTACATTCTCTGCTGTCCCTGCCTCCACCAACTGCTTTTCTTGGGAAATACATCTCAACTCTCCCCAGAGTGGGTTTGGTTGGCTCACTCAGACTCTCGTAGAGGTGGGGGACACTCAGTCTGCAGTGATGTCCGGCAGTGACCTCATCTGATCCACGTGGAAGGTCCCACAGGCTTGGCTGTCTCAGGCGAGGGGAGTCCCAAGAGAGATCACAACAACTTATACCCAAGAAGAGATGGGGGGACATGAGGGACAACCTCAGAGACACAATTCCAGGACCAGTTTTGGCACCAGAGGGTCGAGTAGACCACGGAGTTCGGGGCAGATACCGGCTGTGACACCATGGAGATGTCTGTCCCTCCACTGATGCCACCTGTGGACCCCAAGGTGGTCACCCAAAGGCTCCCTTACCCTGTCTCAGTCAGAGAGTGAGGAGGGGGAGGCCGGTGGGCAGAAGCCGTGGGGCTGGGGGTTCCGGGCCGACTGAGAAGGAGCTCACAGTGGCTGTGACCTCGGCACATGCGTGTGTCGCCAGGAAGGAGTGGGCCAGGGGGCGCTCCGGGCCAGGCCCGTGGCCCGTGGGTGGGTAAACCCCAGGCCCGGGCTCTCTGTACCTCTCACCTTCTCTACACAGACCCCTTCTTGTCTACATTTCTTATGCTTTTATTTTTAAACCTTCTCCCAGAAAATACAGTTTTTAAAATGGAGGTGAAATTCACCTAATATAAAATGAGCTGTTTCCACGTGGCCGGTTTAGTGGAGGGACAGAGATGCCCAGCCCTGGCCTCCGGCCTGCCTGCTGCCGCCGCTCCAGGGAAATGAAATGTCCCGACCTGCTTCTCGGCTTTGTAAGCGTCACCTTAGGTTTCGGGGTGAAGGATGTGAAAAGCTTCAGGCGGCTCCCAATGCAAAACACACCGGATGATGCCCAGGTGGCCACTGGTCTATTCTTCAGACGGTCCCAGAGGACTCCCTGCCCTCTGTCCTCACACCCCATCCCACTCTCAGGATGGACTGAGAGCCGGTCTGGGGGGAGGCGGCTTCAGGAGGTCAGTTTCCTTCCCAAGACCCAGCCAGGCGGACCGGGAGCCGGGCCAGGGCCCCAGTTTCTTTACTTAGAAGCTAACGGTGATCCCCTTTTCCGTGACAGAGAGGAGGGTGGCAGAGAGAGGGGCAGGTGCGTCTCGACAACCAAGAGGGATGCTACCTTTACCTTTTCACTTCTTATTTGTACAAAAACGGTAAAATGTTTTTACAGGCTCAGCCAACGGTGCCACGAAACTGGATTAGAGCATCCTTAATTAATATGTCAGTGCGTAAGAAAGGAGGGGAAATATGTATAATTAAATTCTTGCACTAAAACGGGATTCAAAAATGCGATGAAAATAGCAGCATGTCTTTCTCCCCTCCCCCACCCCCGCCTCCTTCCCCCACCTCCTCCTTCCCCTTTCTTCCAGAAAAAAAAATTAAAAATAAATAAAAATAATAATACTAAAACGAAATGTCTAGGCTGAGGCAGCTGCTGCCTGCATCGACCTCAAAGGAAGACTGGGTTGCCGGGGCCGATAGCCCGGTCACCTCCAGAATTAGACACAGATTTCTCGAGACGAAGAATTGGCCCCCAATCAGGTGCCGCCTGCCTTGTTGTCATGCTCAGACGCCGCACACTGTGCGTGTGACGGCCAGGCAGACACGCCGGTTCCCGTGTGGGCTCACGCGGCGGACAGGTGCTCTGCAAAGCCGACGTCCTGAGTAAAGACGCAATCACAGCACGTGGGGGCAATATCCAAGGTTGTTTTTTATTCTTTATGTTTAATATGCTTTGGCCTCCAGCGTGACACAAAGGTATCCCCGGGCATGACCCAGCAGGTGGGTGAGGCCATTAACCTGGATGTCACAAAATTGTTCTGGGACTCATTGTCCCCCAACCTGATGGGTAACTGAGTCCCTTGGGGACCCATCACTCCCCCCCCCCCCCTCCAATGTCTGGCAAATCCTGGGGACAGAGCTGCCTGTTTGTCCTCAAGAGGGAGACACTCGGGGCTTCCTCAGACCAACAGGGGACTCAGACACAGGCGCTGAGGGGCCTTCTCCTTTGGGGACAGAAAGGAAAAACTCCTTTCTGCTCTCTGGGGACAGGGTGTAATGAGGCAGGTTTTTTTTTTGTTGTTTTGTTTTGATTTATTTATTTTTTCAGCTTATCTGAGGATGGATTAGGGTCATTTGGGAGATTTCTTTCTGGGGGTTTTCTATGTTACCCCCACGAATGGCGATTTCCCCACACCACCTTGCAGAGAAGCAGAAGGGTGGCTTCTCAAATGCTTCCACTCTCATTGGACAGAGGTGCCCCTGTGAAGGGAAGGGAGGTTGGTTATTCATAAGCACCCGGGAGATGACATGAGCTTCTCTGTGAGCCAGGATCTGCTCAAAGACGTCCAAGGCCAAGGGTGGGCTTTGGAGATGGACCCTGGGCCGACCCTGGTTTTGCTACCTACTACTGTCTGTGTGGCCACAGGCGGGTTACTGAGTCTATTTTCTCATCTACACAACGGGAATGATGGTACCATCTCTGAGGGTTGGCGGACATCCCGTCACCCAGTGTACGTACAATCGTCCTTCCAGGAAGGGGTCAGCAGACGCTCCCAGCTCTCAGACCCAGGGTCGTGCCTTTCCGGAGACAGCCCACCGCTGGCCACTGAGGCCGGTGGAGGTCCCTGCTGGCCCGTGAGGAACAGTGTCCCTTGTGGAGCAGGGCTGCCTGTGCCTGTCTCCTCTCCCTGCCCAGCCCTGCCTCTGGCTCTCCAACGCTGTGGCAGCCTCTGCTTCTTACGAATTCAACCCGGACGAGAGCTTTGCTGCGTGCCCAGCTCAGAGCCAGGGCTCCGAGGGGCGGCTTACACACAGCGTGGCGGCAATCCTGGACCACGCCAAACCTGAGAGGGCTCACACCGGCTCTGTCGTCCTGCACTGTCCCTGCTCTGGAGAAACGCCCGATCCCCAGGGAGGGCCCCGGACTCCTGAGGACACAGGGCGGGGCGGTGGGGGGATTAAAGAGAGTCGGAGTGACAGTGTTTCTCAGCCCCCCTCCTGAGCCCCAGGGAGGGCCCCGGACTCCTGAGGACACAGGGCGGGGGGAGGGGGAATTAAAGACAGTCGGAGTGACAGCGTTTCTCAGCCCCCCTCCTGAGCCCCAGGGAGGGCCCCGGACTCCTGAGGACACAGGGCGGGGGGAGGGGGAATTAAAGAGAGTCGGAGTGACAGTGTTTCTCAGCCCCCCCCCTGAGCCCCAGGGAGGGCCCCGGACTCCTGAGGACACAGGGCGGGGGGAGGGGGAATTAAAGAGAGTCGGAGTGACAGTGTTTCTCAGCCCCCCCCCGAGCCCCAGGAGTGGGAGCGTTCTGGCACCCAGATCAGTGTTCTCCGCGGGGGGACATGCCCTCAGCATGATCCCCGGGCCATGCCCGGCTCTGACTCGTGAAGGGATATTCTGATCATGAGGCTGGAGCCCAGGGCCCTTGGGAAGCTGGAAGGGAGGGCGGGCGTGGGTGCCGGGAGTCAGGATTCCCGACTCTGACGGAATACACTGTCTGGCACAGGGTAACGCCAGCTCCACCGTTCATAGAAACAGCCAGTGAGCCTCGTGCTGGGGCTTTGTGCCAGCGTTCCAGGTGTGGCTAAGGAACTGACGCGTGGGCATTCAGGAAATGCCCAGCGTTGTCCCAGGCACAGAGCGGAAGGACGAGACAAGGCCAGTCCCCCCTCTGCCTGCAGAGAGCTTGACCTCGGTGACCTTCAGTCTCTCCAAGGGACCTCCCAGGCAGCCTCTCTGAACTGGTGGTATCGCGTTTTTAAAATGTATATCAGATAGTCTGTGAGTCCAAGTTATTTCTTCTGTCTGCACGCTTCTTTTACTAACGGCCGGTGCCATTCAGGGGGCCCCTGGTACCTTGGGGTCCCGGCAGGTCTCATAACACTAGCACATAGTAGGCATTCAAGCATAGTCGAGCGCATTCAACAGTGTGTGAAGGACATGTTCCCAGCTCAGGAAGATTTCTGTCTGTCCTGGGCATCTGTGGGCTTATTTGATAGAGAATGACAAATGAACATGTACGTTGGTTTAAGAACAAGACAGCATGCCCGTTTCCTTCCATCCAACACAGATCACTCGGCCAGCACAGGCGGAGCACGGCCCCTGCTGGGTCCCGGGAGCTGTCTGCGTCTTCCCTAACCTCCGTGGAAGTGGTCCCAGGATCTCCGAGCTTGTGATGCCAACAGTGTCCTCTGCGAAAAGCCAGAGGTCGCCCTGCCCGATACTCCTCCGTGACTGTCCGCGTCACTGCCCAGTCAGAGCCGCTGCCCCAAGCTCTTTCTTCTCTGGTCCTGTGGTCCTCGCCCCTGCCCACAGCACGCCAGCTGTTCACCCCACTGCTCCTCCGAAAACCAGCTTCCCTCCTTTGGGTTCCATGGCGATGCTAATTAGAGCCCACCGCCAATGGTTAACCACTTTTGCAGAAGCACTGCGATGTCCCGAGGGGATTAGAACCCAGGTAAGTTCCACTCAACATCGGATGTCACACTGTGTATCAGACGCCGCTTTGTAAATTGGCTACCCCCAGCAAGGAGAGTCCCTCTGGCCCACGGCTGTCCCTCCTTGGCCCCTGTGTCTCCATGGGCTGGGGCTTACCTGTGCTTCTGTCAGGGACCTCCTCCTGTCTCAGTGGTCTTCCCTTCAGGGACCTCCTCCTGTCTCAGTGGTCTTCCCTCCTGGTCCAGGGCCCCCCTGCCAAATATTCCTGCCTGGGTTCTGCACTCCCAGAGGAAATAAAGCGTAATTCACATCATCACATGCTTATATATGCTAAAAAAGGATGAAAGGGAGAGATGGAGAGAAGAAAGATGACAGAGAGGGAAGGAAGGAAAAAAGGAAGGAAGGAAGGAAGGAAGGAAGGAAGGAAGGAAGGAAGGAAGGAAGGAAGGAAGGAAGGAAGGGAAAATTATTTTATTATACACAGAATTTTTTTTCTCCTTACCGTCTAAAATCATCCTTTAAAACCAACAAACCTGTAGAAATAATTTCTCAAACATAACAGCAGTCCTTTTCCGAAGACTAATTTCATCTACTCCCCCTGCCCCTCCCAAAAAGAACAACTGAAATAAAGAACCATCTACAAATACCTTAAACATGGCCTTTCTCTGTCCTCCGGACCAAGCACCTGCACACAGACACACGGGCACACAGACACACGGGCACACAGACCTGGACGCATGGACGCAGGCCTGCGCACATCAGGACCCCAGGCCAGTCCAGGCCCCGCTGAGCCCGCTGGGTGTAAAAACTCTCTGAATCCCACCACAATGCAGAAAGGAGAAACCTAGTGCCCCCCAGTCTGCCAGGTGAGGAGCCTCACCAGAGAGCGTTGCGAGATTGGCCCAAGCAGGTAAGTGGCTGAGGGGGGGACGCCAGTCAAGGTGGAGGGGCTCTCGGGTCTCCTCCTGACAACCGGTCCACACACACACACACATACACACATACACACACACACACATACACACACACATACACACACACACATACACACACATACACACATACACACACATACACACACATACACACACACCCATACACACACATACACACACATACACACACATACACACACATACACACATGCACACACATACACACATACACACACACACATACACACACACACACACACATCCCTCCTCAAGGACGGGCTCTTGGGTCTCCTCCTGAAAACCGGTCCCCCTCCACACACACACACACTCACACACACACACACAGACACCCCTCCCCAAGGCCAAAGAAGAGGTCCTTTCCAAGCCTCCATCACAGACATACCACACTGTGGATGACAGAGGCACCCAGGCCGGTCCTCTGCTGAGGACTCTGAACGGCTGCCCACAGCTGATCCGGAGGGCACCCCCCCTTCCCTGAAACAAGGCCAGTTCTCTGCGGACAGAGCTGGGGGATGTAAATCATGTTGAAGAGCCTCAGGCTCATTTTCTATATCTTTTTTTTTTTTAAGAAAGTACAGGACTTCTTGGAGGAAATGATTGGTCTTATTTTATGGTCCCGGAAACTCAGGTAACTAACCTTGTTTCCGTCTTGGGAAACCCAGGGCCATGTGTGACCTCGGGAAGGACCCGGGGCCGGTTTGGGGGCACTCACTTTATTTGTCCCAGCATGATATTGCTCCTGCGATATCTTTTGATTTTTCTAAGTTCTTTATTTCTATTTTTTTTCCCTTAATTGTTTGATGCAGTCAGCTTTGGCATGCTTTCCCAAGTCCTTTGAGGGAGAGGTGAAATGTTTGTAAATGACGAAATAAAATCACAGGTCACTGTTGATGGCTTGTGAGGCTTTAAAGATGAGAGGGGGGGATCCAAGAAAGGAAAGACATTAGTGGAAATATATAAACATAGCAGAGAGACAGAGGGCAGCACAGCAAATCATGGAGGAAGGGGGAAGGCGGTGGGGGAGGGGCAAAGAAGGTATCAAGGAGAACATGGGGGAGGGGGGGAGAGCTATTCGGGGTACACTTGTAATTATGTAAACGCAACAAATTAAAGTCAATAAATAAAAAGATGACATGACCGCTTTGGCCAGCCTGCTTCTGGTTCCGTATGTTATGTCCAAGTCCCTGGAGCCGGTCGCAAGAAGAGAGGTTGCAGGAAGAGAGGTCGCAGGAAGAGAAGTCGCAGGAAGAGAGGTCGCAGGAAGAGAGGTCGCAGGAAGAGAGGTCGCAGGAAGAGAGGTCGCAAGTTTGTGAAGGGGGAAGGACTGGTCCTCTCAGGCTTCCTTCCCAGAGGCTGGAGAACTTCCCTGGTTTCCAAAGTAGCCGAAGGGTTGCCCCAAAGGGCTGTTTGATCTCACCTTGTTAATAGGCGTGGGAAACACTGGCCCCCGGTTGTCCTCAGGCTGGGAAGTGGCCAGTCTGGGCCCCGAGCTGGGAACCTGGCCCAGCTGCCAGTGGACAGGTGTTCATGCTCCAGCCCTGCACCCCTGCCCCAGGGGAGACGCTGAGGGAAGAGGGATCAGGTGTCTCCCTGGTGTCCCTGGACCCATGAAACCCAAGCTCTGGGGCTGGGAGAGGGCTCAGGCCTTATCAAGAGGCCATTCTTCCAGCTGGGGCCTGGGCAATGCCCATGTGGAGGGGGACCAGGATGGTGGGGCGCAGGAAGAGCAAACAGCTCAGCAACAGTGACGTTCTATTGTATCATGTGTGTTTACTGTGGGCCTCCCTCACTGGACCGCATGACACACTCTGTATGCTCCAGGAGGGGGCGGCACTTGCCCCACCGGCTCACCAGCCCGTCCCCGTCCCCAGTGTCCAGAGTCACCCTTGGCATACAATAGGTGCTTAACAAGTATTTGTGGAGAAGAGGAAGTGAGGGTGGAGGGGAGAAGGAAGGAAAGGAAGGAAGGAGGAAATTTTATTTTATTTTTTATTTTTATTTTTTGTATTTTTTCGAAGTTAGAAACGGGGAGGCAGTCAGACAGACTCCCGCATGCGCCCGACCGGATCCACCCAGCATGCCCACCAGGGGGCGATGCTCTGCCCATCTGGGGCATTGCTCTGTTGCAACCAGAGCCATTCTAGCACCTGAGGCAGAGGCCACAGAGCCATCCTCAGCACCGGGGCCAACTTTGCTCCAATGGAGCCTTGGCTGCGGAAGGGGAAGAGAGAGACAGAGAGGAAGGAGAAGGGGAGGGGTGGAGAAGCAGATGGGAGCTTCTCCTGTGTGCCCTGGCTGGGAATCGAATCCGGGACTCCTGCACACCAGGCTGACACTCTACCAGGGCCAGGAAGGAGGAAAATTTAAAGTTCTTAGTACACAGCTGGCCAGAATTCACCTGAGTGAATGTTGGAAAGAACAGAAATACCAAAAGTCTAGGTTTGAATATAAAATGTGTTTAATAGTGGTGCAAGCCATATTCCAGGAGAGCAAAGGGAGGCAGGGGGAGGGTCAATTCCAAGCAGAGCAGAGAAGACTTTTCAGACCAAGTGACTTTTTTTTTTTAATTGAGATTTCAAAGTTGAAGATGCTCAATTATCTGTCTCAAAACATATTTTTTTTATTATCACAAGCATACTACATTCTTATTAGAGAAAAAACTGACAAACATTAACATATTGTGAATGCATTATCCAGTCAAAACCCCTACGGCGCCATGGCGTGTGCTTAACTTCTGTCCTGATTTCCTCTGCTTTGTGCCACAACTGGAGCTGCCATTCATGTTTCGTATATATTTTAATTAATGCACTATATAGCATGCAGTTTTCAACATTTAGAACCCTTGGAAAACGTTTTTACTATCTGTCTCTATTCCATCACGTGGATAGTTTATAATTCGCCTGCCCATTTTAAAATTATTTTATATTAGCAAAATGTTCATCATTATGAATAATGGATGGGATATCTTTCTATAGAATTATTCGCCTTTGGGTTATTTCCTTAGATAACAAATAAAAATGAAATCAGCCAGTCAGTTGACTGTGCCCTGTTCAGCTCGGATATACGTGCAGAGGAGGAGAAGGAGGAAGAGTGTCACAGACTTGGGGAGCACCTGTAAAGTCACATTTCTCATTAAACCTGGAGTGGACAGAGAGGCGCTGGTCCTGGCCCCAGCGGTGGACATGGAAAGAAGGGTGATGGCTTAGAGATGATGATGGCAGTTGTCATGGTAACAGTAGGGGAATGGTGGTAAAACTGCAGTGATGATGATGAAGATGGTGCCGGTGGTGACTGGGGTGGTGGAGGAGGTGGTGATGGTGGTGGGTGTGGAGACTTGGTAGTGGTGGTGTTGGCGATGGCGGTGTCGGCGATGGCCGTGTCGGCCCCGGTGGCGATGTACATCTTCTCATCGGAGCTGTGACAGTAAACAGGACCGAGAGAGCTTTCCTGCTTTCTTTGGCTTTGACCCACTTACCTGTCTTCAGAGCCGTTAAGAACGTTATGTCAGTAACAGCCATTGTTGGAGTAGATGGAGCCTTAATATTTGAACGCATGACAATCATCATTTGGGGAACCAAGGTTCCGGGACAACATTCCCAAAAAAGCAGCCTGCGTGGAAACCCGCGCTCCTTTCCCGTAAGTGGGGCTGGCTCGGTCCTGCGTGTGAGTATGTGCTGGCCGGGTCTCATGCTCTAAGGCAGGGGTCTCAAACTCGTGGCCCTCCTTTCCCGTAAGCGGGGCTGGCTCGGTCCTGCGTGTGAGTATGTGCTGGCCGGGTCTCATGCTCTCAGGAGAAAATACGTTAAGCTGCAACTCTGGTTCACTCAGTGATTATATGTTCACAAGCATTTGCGCCTCCCCGATGAAAGGACGTCTGACCACTGGGGCCTGGATCTCCTGACCCTGCTCTCTCTCTATGTCAGGGGTCAGCAAACTATGGCTCATGAGCTGAATCCAGCCCACTGCCTGTTTCTGTACCGCTCACAAACTAAGAATTTCTTTTATAATATTTTAAGCATTCATTTAAAAATTTGAAGAAATAATAATATTTTAACTCATAAAAACTTTATAAAATCCAATTTTATGTCCATAAATACAGTTTTATTGGAACACAAGGACAATCATTCACTGAAGTCCTATCTATGGTTGCTATTGGGCTGTGGAGTTAGAGCTGAGGATTTGTGACAGTCACAGGGGCCACAACACCTGAGATGCATACTATCTGGTCCTTCAGGGGAAGTTGGCCAAACCCTGCACTAGACCACGCCCTGGTTGACAAGATGCCTTTGGCGGTCCAGGCAGGGCTTTATGTTGGAACCCAGACAGCTCTCTCCGACACTCTCTGCTTAGTCACTGCAATCTCTGACCGAGGGGAATAGAAACATCCCCCTAACGGGGACCCGCCATGTTTAAAAATTGTTAGTAGTATAGAAATGCAGGGCATTTGGTCTTACCTAATCACCTTGAACTTACATTTTGCCTGGGGCTTCCCGGTAGCTAAATCGTGAAGGACAAGATGTTCATGGTTTTCATTATCCACGGAGAGTAAAGTTCTTAGGGAAAACAGACTCTAGGCTGGCCCTGACACTTTGAAAGTGACAGTCCCCCATGAGGTTTCCTAAGGGGGCGAGCACAGGGGGCCCTTCACAACACCTCCCACCACAGACCGGAGTGCTTGTTGCCCTTGGACTGGGAAAGCTGCGGTTAGATCAAAGGACGTCTGGTAAAAGCAATTCTGTGAGGGGGCATCAGAAAGGACCAAACACCTTCCAATGTCTCATAGTTCCATTTGATAGGGAGATAAAGCCAAAAAGAAAGAAATGTCCCCGAATCTTTTAGAAATGCCTTCATAAATATCATTTCTCTTATATGTTTTTTTAAAAACTTGTTCTCTTTCTCTCTTTAGTCCTCAGGCCTCAGAGATGGACCCGGGGGGGGGGAGTGAGGGAGGTCTGGGCTGCAGAGAAGAGAAACCCCACCTCCCCATCGTGAGCATTTAACCCAACACACAGGCTGGGCCTCACTAACGCAAATAAATCATCATGTATTTTCAATTAGTTTGCACTCTTCCTAGCTGCTGTCCTGAATAATTAGGAAAACAATTCACATTCTGCCAGGAGCCCATCTGAAGTGTTATCTCTGGATAATTATCTGTCTGCCGTGCAGTTCCTGCTCCTCCCGGGTCAGCGGCTGCAGGAGGACACCCAGAGAGCATTAATGAGCTCTCATTGAAGATGTTAAAAAGCTTGTATTGATCTGTTTGTCCAAGAAGGGGATATTTAAGCCTCCCGGCTGAGGGCGGGAGAGGCAGGAACCCTATCACAGAGCCTTTTAGCCGCCTGGCTGCTCCTGCCTGCCCGGTGCTACTCTCAGTGGGTCTCCACCCTAAGGGCAGACTTTCAAACTCATCTGGAGGCTTTGTTCTCTGCCCTGTGTGCCACCCCACAGCATTTCTGTTCTCTCTCTCTCTCTCTCTCTCTCTCTCCCTCTGTGTGTGTGTATGTGTGTGTGTGTGAGAGAAAGAGAGAGACAGAGAGACAGAGAGAGAAGCAAGACAGAAGAAAGGTAGCCAGCCCGTTGAATTGAGCGTGAATTCATAAGCCTATACCAATACACGAGAATTGAAAAGTGAATGCGAGCAATAAGTAGAGAAAAGTTTTTCTTATCACAGAACGGCAGCTAATAAATGCAGAAGGGAAAAAGGAAGTAGACTATCACCATTTGGCAACTTGCATAGTAAAAGCTGATCCAGGCAAGAACTAGCAAACACCAAAGGATGATGAGAAACTGGATATTTGCATAATCTCAGCATATTTTACAACAAGATACTTCTTAATTAAAAAGGGAAAAGGAGAATAACTTCACAGTGGAGAAGCCCAGTGGGCACCACCTTAACCACGTGATCAAAGGGGCCGTCGGTAACAAGGGGAGGAAGCACAGCTCTGGCCTCCCAGCAGGAGGGCTGCAGGAAGACAGCCTTCCTTCCGGGCCGTTCCCACCAAAAACGCACTGCCCGACTTTGGTCACCAGGCCACACCAGGCAAGCTCAAATCAAAGGACATTCTGCAAAAAAATACTGGCCTGAGTTCCTGTCAATGTCAAGTTCATGAAAAGCAGACAGACGAGGGAGAGTTTCCAGATAATGGAGACTAAAGAGACAGGACAACTGGGTGAAACGTGAGGCCCTAGATTCGATCCTGGACCAGAGAAATATGCCTCTTGCTATAAAGAACACTTTGGGACAATTGGCAAAATTTGAATCAGATCTGTGGATTAGATTATAGTGCATCCTGGTGCTAGCCCCCTGTCATTGTATTGTGGTGATGTAAGAGAACGTCTTTATTTTTAGGAAACGCACTGAAGAATTTATGGTTAAAGGAGCTCATGTCTGGAATCCACTCTCAGAGGACTTAGTAAAAGTGAATGATAATGTGTGTATGTATCATCTATGTCTGCGTCCATGCTTATATCTCTATCTCTTTCTATGCATCTATCCATCCATCTTAAATGTCTACTTAGGGAATCTGGGTAAAGGGCATACTGGAATTCCTTGTATTATTCTCGCAACTTTTCTTTAGGTCTACTTTTTTAAATATTAAAATAGCAAGAAGGAAGAGAAGAAGGAAGGGAGAGAGAGAGGGAAGAAGGGTAACACCCTGACCCCTCTCCAGAATTTTCCCACATAGAGCGCCAGGTTATGTGAGAGGGACGTACGCAGTAATCAGCCTCAGTCCTCACGCATGGCGTGTTGAGCTCAGCAAACTGTACGTGGCAAGAGCCTCGAGTTGGGAGTTAGGAGGCTATGAGTCTGGTCTCAACCTGGTTATCAAGAAGCTGGGTGGCCCAGAGTAGCCCCCAGCCTTCCCAGGGTTTTGGGCTGCCTATCTGCAGTTAGGGTTGGACGTGAGTATTGAGATGTAGATGGAGTAACAGGCTTCTTTTTCAGTCAGAATAGCTGAGTGGGTGGGGGTGAGAGGGGCTCCCTTTCTGCCCCCGTTACTGTGTTGGCTGAAATAAACATAGAGGGGCCACGTGGGGAGAAAGGGAGTGCACTAAACCCAAAGCCGCAACACCTGGGATGGCGTCCTAACCTGAGCAGGAAAATCAGGTCACCTCTGGGAGCCTCAGGGTCTGCGTCTCTGGATGAAGGCGCAGACTGGCCGGTGCACGTGCACAGCGCTGCCCCTCATTGGGTGGCTCCCGGTGTCGAGATGTGGGAGAGGCGGGGGCTAGAGAGATGAGACCAATGAAAACAGGTCACTGTTGGTTCAGGCTTTGGAGCCAGACATACGGGAGTTGGTTCCCCGGATCTGCTGATTGGTGATCACTGGACTCTTAGGGACAGTATGGTCTGTCTGCCTGGGTCATTCGAGGTTTCAAGATAGTGACAAATCCGCATGTTCTAGAAAGAGCAAGCACTTTAGCAAGGTCGGTCCCTCATCTGCCACCCCCGCCCTGCTTTCCTTCTAGCCCCCAAACAAGAGGTGATCATCACTGTGTCAGCCGGCTGATGTTGGAACAATTCCATCTTTGTCCCCTGGTCCAACCTAAGCATCGGATCAGATTCTGTTGACGTGACAACCCGCCCCCTCCCATCTGCTGGCTGAGAACACTTCATACGAAACTGCTGGTTTTTCCCGCGGCATGAAAAACGGGCCCTCCAAACTCGGCATGCTCCGAGTGGATCCCGCAAGGCACCCGGCTAATAAGGTGTGGGAACAGGTGAGCCCGTGGGCTCTGACAACACACCTTTTGTCTCCTGAGAGGTCAACCTGCCATGCAGTCCTAATTAAGAGCTTATATCAGAGTTCCATCTGCCCAACTTGACTGCGGCTCTTCCCCTGAAAATGTATTCCTTTGTCTCCCCCTGCCCGACCAGGCAGCCCTGTCAAAAGGTCACTGTCCTGGAGCGTGGGAGTGGGAGGGTGGGGACACCCTCTGGAGGCGTGGGAGGGCTGTGGTCAGCCCTGGTGGGAACGCTCAGCCTCAGGAGCAGGGGCAGGGGCCAGCAAGTCGACAACAATCGTAATGAATAAATAAAAGCCTCCAAGGACAGCATGCGTGTTTGGACCAAACAATAGTGCGCAAGCCCTTGAGAGAGGGCAGCTCCTATCAAATAAGGACGCGTTATTGATATGGTAATTTTTTACATTAACAAATGTGTGCTGCAAATGCTGTGATTTATTTTTTTCTTGGAGGGAAAAAGTGTAGCTTGCATGTGGCATCAATAATGATATGCTAATGACCTGCTTCCAAATTTAGATTAAAAAATTTAATTGGCAAATCTCAGATAGAGCAGAGAAGATGGCATTCTTGGTTGCGACCCAGTTTTAAGGTCCAAATGGGAGGTTTGGTGAATTTAAATTCTGGGCCCTGGTATATATAGGATCTCTATAGCAGAGAGACGGACCCGTTTAGCGGGCTGTGGATTAATTATACCGTTGGAGCTGGGTGTAGCTCAGATAGAGAACAACCTAGCTTGATAGGGTACATCCAGCAAATGTCAACTGAACCTGCATGTCCCTCTTTCAACTCATGTACACGTGCACACATGTGCACATGCACACACATATAACATAGGTACACACATGCATACATATGTGCACACACACATTCACAGTGCCCCTCGGCTGAGGCCGTTTTCACAGGCACTTTAGTCATCACTAGGAGCTTTCAGGTAATTTATTTCTTTCTCTGAAGAGTTTGGAATTGGGGGGAAGTCAGTTCCCAAAATTTCCAGGGCTTAGAATTATTCTCTATTTAGACCATAGCAATGAGTCTAAAGCATTGGATAACTAATATTTAAGTGCTGTGCCATGTGATAAGTTTTTGTTGTGTAAACCTCTAGCAGCCCTCTGAGACACGATTTGTGTAGCCAATGGCGTGGATGACGTTCCAAAGGGCACCTTTTCCGTGCTCAGGGTAAGAGGGCAGGGGGACTGGTTGAGATGCCACAGTACTATAGCACAGCGCCTGGCATTGCAGGTGTCCAATGGATGCTTTTGAACAAATGAATGAATAAAGAAAATATGATATGAATTCGTGGTTCACTTCGATAAAGTGCTAATGTATTACAACTCCACTGTGGATTGCCTGCGTGGGGACTATTAGCCCTATTTGCTGAGGAGGAAACTAGGGAGGCCAGGGAGTTTTTCCAGCGAAGGGGCAGGTGGAGGAGCATACCGGAAGCCGAGCCTCTGCCTCGTTACCTACCCCTCACCTCCATTCCCAGCAGCCTCTGCGGCTTGTCCAGAGCTTTGTCAGGGACAAAGGGTTCTTAGCATTTACACTACAAGCTTCTGTCCTTGCTAAGTGCTTTCTGGTTATTTACTGGAGGGCTGTGGAAGCAAACAAGGAAAATGACAGGGTATTTTTTTCCCCTTAATTCATTTTAATGTCTGGGTCTGCCTTTTCTGGTGGCAGCTCCCGGGATCCATCTGTTTGTCACCGTGCACTGAGTGTCGAAGACAGAGCGCACCCCTCCCCAGGGCGCTGAGGGCAGGGAGGAGGGCGGGGCACAGGGGGATAGACTCAGTGGTTTCGGGAGCGTGGGAACCAGGTAGGCAGGAAGGGGGTTGGTGGTGGCAGCAGATGGCTGAGTGGCAAAAATACCTGAGGAGGGGGGAGCGGCTGTCCTTCCCCTATACAAGACAGGACGTCATTGTGAAGGGAGGAAGGAAGGACACCCTGGGCCGAGAGACTCATGGGGCGCCAGCTTCCCTGTCCACACTCAGGGAGGCAGCAGGTGCCCACGAGGAGCACGTCTGCACCCAGCTCCTCGCTCACAGGCGCCTGCTTCTTAGCTCTGCGACTGTGGCCAGTCATGGAGTCCGCCCGCGTCTGGGCTTCCTCGCGCTTATGGATGAGATAAAAACACCCACCTCAGCATGTCACCGGGAGCTGATTTAAATGATGCCTCATGGTCCTTCTTACTTACAGATGAAAAAACAAAAATGAGGTCTTCTTCTTCCCCAATTCCCTCTCTTTAGTCCCATTGGCTCTAATATTGCCACCACCCCTGCGACCTGTGGTGTCTACACTAATAGCCACTGGCCACGTGTAACGATGGAGCCCTTACTTGAACGTGGCTCATCCGAAGTGAGACATGTTGTATGTGTAAAAGATACACTTGAATATGAAGATTTGGGACAAAGGAATGAGTATAAAATATCTCATCGTCCATTTGTTGTACTGATTCCATGTTGACGATAACATGTCGGGGACGCATTTGGTTGAAGCGAACTCCTCTCCTGTAGGACGTGGTCTGCTGCTGCTACCTGCTTCCAAAAGGCCGGTCGCCTAAGCTCATCTACGCTCTGGGTTTCTGTTCCAGGTGGACGTTCTCGCTGCTTTTGTTGATTGCCATGACTTCTCTCCTCTTTTTTTTTTTTTTTTCAATCTATCCTGCCATGTGTTTTGAGGTTGAATGGGCAAACTCCCCTCCAAAGTGTGAAATCACCTTACCACCTTGCCCTGAAGTAGCCATGCCTTGCCCGCCGTTGGCATCAAAGCCCTTGGACCGGGGCGGGGGGGGGGGGGAGCTGTGTCTTTTGGAAAATGGTCTATGAAGACAGCGCGGATGAACATTCACTGTGAAAGGTGTGCATTATTTATTTCTGGTTCAAGGTGACAGGGTTGAGGCTGATAGCACCCTTTTAGTGTATTAGACTGTGATAAGGCCCCTGACACGGCTGCCCTGTTATCTGATGTCCCAGGAGCTCAGGGCAAACACTCGAGGTCCAAGCGGGGGCTCCAGCAGGGGTATGAGTACTTAAACTAAACACATTCGAGAATCCACAGTCAGGGACAGCTTAGGAAATCCCTCTCCCCCACGACTGCCTGGCTCACACTCCCTTTGCTGTTCATGGTGCCAAAGGATACAAAAGGTGTTTAGTGAACATATGTTGTAAGACCAAGTACTTGATCAAATAAATGAAGAAAGAAAGAGTGGATGGAAGGATACATAAATTAATGAATAAATGATTGAGTAAATGAACCAACTAACTTCTGGGAAAGTGGATGGATGGATGGATGGATGGATGGATGGATGGATGGATGGATTAGTTTAGCATGGTGTTTTTAAGTGAGGCTTTTTCTGGTATTTTTTTACTGCCTGTATCCACCTGTTCCCACGCTGGACATTCCTTTTCCTCTCTGTGTTGTATTTTTTCTTTGTGCTTACTGCTATCAAATAGGTTATATAATTTACTTATGTATTCATTTGTTGCCTTTTCCACTAGAATGCAAACTTCAGGATGACAGTGGCTGCACCCCTAGAGCCTTCAACAGTGACACTACACAGGGTTCTGGGGTACAAAGAGGAACTCACATTATTGGGGACACTGAAGATAAAGCTACTATAGCAGAGTGATATGTGTCATGGCAGAGTGGCAGGGGTGATGGGACACCTGTCCCTGTCCATCCTGGGTATCAAGAAGGCTTCCTAGAAGAGAGGACCTCTGAGCCAACATTTCAAGGTTTGACCTATAAGAAGTCAGGACGAGCATGAGGGCAGAGTCCAGGGACCGGAGGGGATGACACGTATGAAGAGAGGAGGCTGGAAGGGTGACAGGTATCGAGTCAGAGTCCCGTGAATGCGCTGAGCTCACACCGGAAAAGTCTGACAGTCAGATTAAAGAGTTTGGGCTCTACATTACGAGCAGGGTTTATGGGCAGAGCAGTGATGGACCCAAATATCACCGATCCAGGTCTACAGAGGGCCGGACTTGTGGCCTTTGCGTCTGCACTGCAAGGCCCTCCCAGGTCACACCACGAGAATTGAGGCCACAAAGCCTTCAGTGGAGGACAGGTCTGGATGTCTGTCCTCAGGGTAGCTGTGGTCACTCGCCGCCAGCACCCTGCTAACTGGCTCATGTATATGAGAAGAGTAGATACTCGGTCTTTGTCCTCAGTTCCCTGCACAGAGCTCTTAAACACGTTGGAGGTTCTTGAGTGATAGGAGTGTCTTTTGTTATTCATAAAGAGGCCCCTGGATTTGACCATGAGATTTGTTTTTCAATATGGAGGACTGTTAGCAGATTCATGACAAAAGCAGAGGAAAAGTTCTCGCTTCTTTGCCTGCCTGCCACTGACTGGAGATGACATGCCTAGGCTCGGGTTTTGTTTCTTTCAGGAAGGACAAGATCCCCTGGAGCAGGGTCTCTAGATGCTGAACTTCACCCAGGCCAGGTGACCCCAGCTGACCACAGACACATGATGAAGCCATGTCCAAACCAGTCAAGTCCAGGCTAGACCAGGCCCCAGCTGGTTCACGGACTCAGGAGTAAACCAATGCTGATTATTGCATCCGGATGAGATTCTGTGGTTGTTTGTTGCACGAAACTTTTTGTGCATGAGCAGACTGATACAAAGATAAATTATAGCATTGCACAAGTGATAAATTCCACAGTTTGCACCTAACAATTTAATGTGAGTGATGTTCTCAGACTATTTTCATTTCAAAAGAACCTGCTTGTTGGTTTACAGAAGTAGATTGTTAATGATAAATTTTCGCCTATAGAAGAAATTCAGGTAAATAATTCTGGGGGGTTGTGGTGGGGGGTTAAAATCTTCAATGTCTCAAATCTCTCTCTGGCTTGAACATCCATTTCAACACATTAACTCAGTCCCCTTGCTGCTCCTGTCTCAGGAGCTTGTGGGTTTCCCACCCCCAGCACACACACGCACACTCTGAACTGACCCTGTGTGTCTCAGATGTCACTTTTTATTTCACTATTTTCTTTCACATAGGGCCAGCCCTTTCCAGGCAGGGACATGGAGGGTAGATGTTCGAGCGCTTGACCCTTCCCCTAGGAAGAACTCGCAGCCACATGGCCTGAGGAGATATCCTCAAAGAGGCATCAGGAGAGATAGGATAGACTAGTCACATGATGAATCCTGAACAGGAACCCTTGCCCTGGGCTCACGGAAGGTCACCCCTGTGTTGATGATGCTCACTTGTCTGTCACCCACGGCACAGACTCCATGGACCAGGGTGAGGCAGACAGATCCTGTTCATCGGCTGACCCCAAGCCTTCCCCAACCCCCTGTCCCCCTACCATATTCAACTGTAAAGATTTGCAAAGGTAAAATCTCACTTTAAAGCCAAGAATGGTGTTATGAATTGAATTGTATGCCCCCCCCAGAAATGTTAATCTTAACTTCCAGTATTTTAGGATATGACTGTATTTAGAAATAGAATTATTGAAAGTGTAATTAGTTAGATTAAGATGAGGTTATACTGGACAAGCGTGGGTCCTAATCCAATGACGCCCAAGTCCTTCGCAGAGGAGAGAGGTGTGGGCACCCAGGTGGACACAGGAAGCAGTGAGGACTCAGAAGGAAGACGGGCGTACAAAGATGTGGGCAGAGGTCAAAGGGGTCTTGTCACTAGTCAAGGGACACACCAGGGTTACTAGACCCTGGAAGAAGCAAGAAAATATCCTCCCCTGGAAGGCCTGGGGAAAGTTGGACTCTGGCCTCCCAACCTCTGAGACAATAAGTGTCTATTGTTTTAAGTCACCCAGGTTGTGGCCCTTGGCTAGGGCAGCTGTGAAAACCAACTCAGAGAGCACACCACGCAAATATGCCGATCAGTGGGAGGGTTCAAAGTGCCAGGAGCTGCTCCAAGTGCCTGGGGCTTATCAGTACATGAACCTGCCCCCGATCCCTGCCCCCGTATAGCAGAGCTCACACCTGCTCCCTCCCCTCTCCCATTGGTCCTTCGCTGGAGCACGTTGCTCCTGGGAGTAGTCCCCTCTGGTGTTTCTCAGAGCCACGTCCCTTCCCATCTGTCCCACTCCCGAGGTCTGGACCAAGAGCACCATCGCTCCTGTCCCACAGGGCCGAGCCAGTGACCAGCACCCGTGTCCTGGTCAACTGCAATTTAAAAACTAGACAAGAAACAAAAAGCACGGGAGCCTGGCACTTTCTGTCACCGCGCTGGTGGCTGTCCTGGCGTGAGCCTGAAAGCAGGGAAGAGGTGGGCTCACCGGGCCGGGGTCCCTTCCTCGTCCCTTTCTGCTTCTGGGCCAGGGAGACCAGGGACCGTACTGCGGAGGAAAGCTCAGGAAGCCAAGATCCGTCTTGACAGTGACGGCATCACAACAGATTATTCCGGCTTTGAAACAGAGACTTTGGGAGTCCTCCTCAATCCTGCCTTTTCCGTCTTTGTTGGGCAGCAGTATCTCCTCCACATCCCACTGTATTCCCCCCCCTCTTCTTCACAACCTGCTGTGAATCTTAAAATATATTTAGGATCAAGGGGAGGTGTTCAAAGTTTGGATGTGTGTTAGGCATTCATTTTTATTGGTGCCTTTTCTAGCTAAAAAAACCAAAAACAAAAACAAAAACACCTGCATCTAAATTTAGAGAGGAGAGACTATCCTAAGTTGGACCCTTTCTTGAGAGAGGGAGAAAAAAATCTGCTCCTTTAATGTTATAAATACGTCTTCTCAGCGGAGGATTGTTAGCGTCATTAAAAAGAAAAAAAGTAAGATTCAAGCTGCAGTAAAAGAAAGGCTTTCGAAACAGGGAGAAAGAAGTATAATCTATCCAAGGTTTCATTCAAAGGGCTGTTTTTAAAGTCGTTGCAGTGACAGATTAAGAAGGGGAAACTTGAACCAGACTTTTGACCTGTCCTGGGGTCAGAGGTCGCCTCTGTCTGTGTTGGGACCCCTTTGACAACTTCCTGTATAATTTGACTATTATTTGCGTGTCTGGGCACTGTCTGACCTCCGCGTCTGGAAAAGGGAGCCAGCAGCCTGCCTCTCGCGGCCATATGGGCCGTGGTGAGGGCGGGCACGTCTAATCAGAGGTGGGCTGGAGGCACCGTTTGATCCCAGGTTGGAGGGAGATGCTGGCCTGGGGTTCCCAGCAGACAGGGAGCGGGAAGGGTCAGGTGACAGGCACCACGGTGATTTAGGGCCTGTGTCCCCGCCCCCCACCACACCAGACACTGGGAATGCTGCTAGAACATTTTGAATAGGGAGGCAGATCAATTACAAAAGCAGAAAGAGGCCGGCTGAGGGCTCTGAAGATTGCCTGTGGACGGTGCCACGGAAGTCCGGAAGGACGGAGTTGTCCACCCCCCACTCAATGCATTTCTAATGCAGACATGGTCGCAAGAAAACGGGCATCTGGGGCAGAGACAAGGGGTTTTTATTTAAGCCGTAGGTCTAATAGTAGACTATGTTCATATAAAGTAATCAGACTCGAGTTTCATAATTTTCCATAGTGATGTTTCAATGAAATATATGTCTTCTGCATACACACACACACACACACACACACACACAGACACACAGAATTTGGCTTACTAAAAATAATAAACATATTTCTCAGTGCGGGGAGTTAATAAAAAACATATACCAGTTCATCTGAGCTTCTAGGTGGCACAAAGTAGTTTGAACGAGCTCTCCAGTGCCAGCAGAGCAAACCCTGGACGGCCTGGCCTGGCCTGGAGGGGCTTCCCGTGACAAGTGGGCATCCTCGCTGACCGGAGGGCCCACAGGTGTTAGAGAGGAAAGTCCTGAGGCCAGTGACTTCACTTGTGACAGTGTCATTTGCCATCATCTTATCTGGCCCCACCACAGCCTCCTGGGATGGAAGGATTGGAGGAGCTTCCGGGTGGACGTCCAACCTACCCCAGGAGGCTGTAGGGGAATGAGGAGAAAAACAGGGTGAGCTTACGGCCCGGCTGCCAGGCTGGGCTTCCGGGAGAGACGGTGATAAGGCCTGAGCTGGGCCTGGAAGGATGGGCAGCCTTGCCGAACGGAGGAGAACGGGAAGGTGGAGGTCTAAAGGAACACTGAGTGCAGAGCGAGGTCAGACGTTTCAGACGCCATCACCTGAGTCAAGTCTGTCCATTTCATAGACAAGGCAACTGAGCGAGAACCTAGGTCAATAAGCTGGACCCACGCCGCCTCCTCGAGTAGAGGCAGGCCTGGATTGAATCCCAAGTGAGTGGCACCGCCTGGGTCAGACCCCAAGGTCACCCCAATAGCCGGAACTCCAAGTCTCGTGCCTTCTCCATCTCAACTGATACTTTCTGGTTCTGGTTCAGGAAGGTAAGTCATCTGATTTCTAAAATCCTTGAAGAGCCTCTGGTTTTATTTTATTTATTTTTTTTAATTTTTTTAAAATTTTTTAATTCATTTTAGAGAGGAGAGAGAAAGGGACAGAGAGAGACAGAGAGGGAGAGAGAGGAGAGACAGAGAGAGAAGGTGGGGAGGAGCTGGAAGCATCAACTCCCATATGTGCCTTGACCAGGCAAGCCCAGGGTTTCGAACCGGCGACCTCAGCATTTCCAGGTCGACGCTTTATCCACTGCGCCACCACAGGTCAGGCGAAGAGCCTCTGGTTTTAGATTCGTGGGCTGGTCTTCGGTTTCGTGAGTGCACAAGATGGAAAGTCACCATCGGGAAGTCTTGGCCTTGAACTCTCTGACCAAGGCTAAGATCTGAACAGAAAAATCACCTTTCTCCTTCTCCTAGGAACAAACACTGCAGAACACCTTCGTTAATACATGCGGGGCAATTATCGGGCTGCTGATTATTTTCCTTGCAGTGGGGAAAGTTTGTGAAGAGACCAATCCTCGCACGCGGGGACACCCATTACTGAGCATGCGCTATCGATTGTTCAAAACCGCAGGTCAGCTCATGGCCGAAGCTGAAGGTGCACATTAGCAATCGGGCTTTGGGTAAGCAGAACCTGCTGCTCCCGGTGCCTGCGAGCTGCTCCCTGCTTCCCTGGCCGCCCCCGCGTGTCCCGCCCCCGCGTGTCCCGCCGCCCCCCCTCGAGTCCTGTCCCCCATCCCCCACTCCCGCCTGCGTGTCCAGTCCCTGCACCTGGAGCCCCACCTGGCCGAGTCCTGGAACAGACTTGGAAGAAAGCAGTGTTATTTTCTGCAGGGAGGTTGTCTGTTTTGCATTTCTTATTTTTGCTGAATTTTTTGAAGTTTCTTATTCTGCCTTCCTGAAAGAGGATGACAGGGAGGTAGCCCGTAGAAAGAGAACTGGTCACAGGATCCAGGTTCGAGCCTTTGCCGTGATCCCTCCTGGACCCGGAACCACATCTCCACCCTTCTGGGCCTCAGCTACTTCATCTAAGACCAGTGATGCGAAGTGTATTGGAGGCTAGATGGTCTCTAGGGAAACGAACCCCGAACTCCAGGTCCAGGATCATGTGATCTCTGGTGCCGGTACCGGTTCTGGCTTGGTTTTAAGAACCCTTTGTCCCGTGGGCCCCGTGTCCCGTTTCAAGGCCTGCTGTGAGGAATGTCAGGCCCCCATTAAGTCTCAGGAGCCTCCATCTGCCTCTGTCTTTCCTCGGAGATGACTGCCAGGCAGCCGGGGTCAAGGTCACATGTGCCCTGCCGGTCCCATAGCAGGAGGGGGGGGGGGCGCGGGGCTGCCTGTATACACTGAGCCAGACACAAAGGGCGGCTATTCAGCAGGGTTTTCTGCAGTCTGCAAGACGCAAGGCCTGCACCCCCACCGCGTGCAATCCTGAAGCCAAGTTGTTTCTGTTGTTATTATTTTTCTGTGCACTTCACCCTGTGGTCACTTTAACCGGAAGTGAGGACTCACTTTGGAGTCAGGACTCCAATATAAACTGGGCAGCAGCTTTTCCTTTGCTGGTGTCTGCTCAGGCAGGAGACCAGCGACAGCCGCCTCAGCTCTGCGGTACTCCCTGGGACTCGAGATGGCGCGTTCCAAAGACTGGAGCCAAACGCGGATTGATCCAAACTCAGGAGCATGTGTCTGACTCCAGAGACAGCGATCGCTCTAACGGAGCCTGAGAGGGAGGTCCTGGGGCAGACCAGGTCGCCCACACCCTGGCTGTCCGCCTCCGCCCTGGTGGCCCCTCTCGACTGCTCTGGATCTTGGTGAGAAGTAAACAAATTAATACATAAAAACAGGGCCTGGTCATGGTAAGTGTGAAACAAACAGGGACGCTCAACCTCCTTTGGCCATTACTTCATTGCCATGAGCATCGGTGTAAAGTCTAGATGGGACAAAGTCCCCGCGTGCCTCACAGCTCCGGGCCGGGGTCACGAGATCCGGAGGGCTCCCCCTGTTCACAGAGGGTTGGAACCAGCACAGGGCTGACGGGTAAGGACCCGGGGCTCCCGTGACCCTGACTCCTGACCAGGCTCATTTCCTGGGTGCCACCTCATAATCAGGAAAAGAGAGAGAGAGAGAGAGAGAGAGAGCAGAAATTAGAAGACAGCATATAAGCAAGGCACAACTTGCTTTTTGTCACTTGAAAGTCCTCATTACAAGGCTGTTCCCTTGGCTCTAGGAGTTCTTGTGTCATTATCTTCTGTTAAAAGGATTCAAATGACATTATTTGCATGGAAACTCGAATACCAATGATGCCATCTATGCCACAGAGTTGCATTACAATGAAGGGGCTGATGACTCTGTCACATGGACCTGACATTCTTTATGCTGTTAAATTGAAAGTCAAGGCTGGTAGTGCTTAACTGCTGCTGTCCCCGGAAAATACATCACTTCTGATACGGAATGAATATTTTAGGGTGCCAAGTGCAGCACATCAAATGGGACTCACCTGTAGTGTCACTCCAGGTCAGGCACAGCTTGCTAAACGGCGGTGGAGGGACATCCGGGGCCCTGTCTCAGTCCGTAAGGCAGGACAGCTTAACAAATGACAGTCTTTCCCCACAGACATCACCGTGACTTGACAGTCTCTTTGGTGTCTTTTAAAGACAGTTTCCCTTGGACATGTCTGCAGAAAGATTTAGGGATGACTGTGCATTACCAAAAACAATGGCACGTTTTGGAGGTGGCTGTGGACCCAAACTGCCCTCTCATTGGATGGGAACTTCTGCGGAGGCGGGGCTAGTAGGCTGCACGCCTTCTTGCTGGATAGAGCCAAGTTCAGGCGGTCCAGGAAAAGGACAATTTCAGAGCATAAAATGGGACAGAAGCAGGGGCAGGGGGGGTGCAACTGCACGTCCCAGGCAGAGGATGAAAGGGAGGCACACATGCACATCTAAAGAACCAAACACAACAGCTACGATGAGAGGGGATGAACAAGGGACAGGTCTCACTGTTATGAGACGGAACAGGAGACTGGGGCCTGGGGTTTCTCAGATCTCCTGATCCGGCAAATGGTGCATTACCTTAAATTCTATAGTCTGCCAGGCTGGCTCAGCGCTCACAGGATGGGGACAGAAACAGGAGTGAAGGAACAGAAGGAGCGGCTTGCCCATAACCTTACACAGGATTTTGCAATCAGAAGATTAAGCCAGAGCTGGCAGGCATCAATAACAGTAACAAGAGCTATAGGCGGGCCCTCGGGAGTGAGAGCCGGGTACGGACGTCAGGGCCGTCGACATTCAGACAGTAAACTCACTCTGCTGCATTATAGTCGCTCTCTGGCCTTTTGTTTCTGGACGGGGCTGCTGCCCTGGGCCTCACCTCTGCCTCCAGGACATCCAGGAGCTGAACATTCTAAACCTGGAGTCTCGGGCCGTGCAGTGGCGGTCACCCCTCAGCCTGGGGACAGTCTCTGCCGCCCCGAGTGGACCCCAGTCTGACTCCAAGCTGATCCCAGCGGACCAGGTCCGGGGACCTGGCTCCTGTCTTGGGCTGGGCTGACCACACAGAGGCGTGCACAGATGAGGCCTGTCCTCACGGGGGGAGCTGGAGAGTGTGCCCCCACTGTGCTCACCAGGTGCCTCAGAGACAGCGACGGCCACGGATCCGGGTTACGGATGTCTGACTGTCCCCTCCACAATGCCCAGAGCCCCTTCAGTGACTGAGTTCAAATCAAGGTCATCCCCACTGTGCCTGGCACTGGGACCCTTCCTCCTAGTCAGGCCTAGAGCAGCCACGTATGTGGCATTCCTCAATGTGCCTGGCACTGAGAGTGGTGTTATTTTCATTCCCATTTTACAGACAAGAAAACTGAGGCAGCGAAGCAAACCCAGCGGTGTGCCCCAGCCCTCCTGTGAAGAAGAGGCAGGCCGGCGTTGGGAGGTTTGGCCCAGGGTCATGCTCTAACCACCACACACTTCACTGCTGCTCTTCAGAGAGGATCACTTAAGTGCTTTTTTAACCGAATGAGGCAGGAATGATCCCGTCTTCCAAAGACTGTGAAGAAGAAGCCACGAAAGCCATCCTCCCTTTGGTCAGGACATCCTCACTTGGCTCCTGAAAAATTTAGGGGTTCTCATTTTCTTGCAAAGCAACGCCCTGTCCTACTCTTTTGCAAACAGCAGATTCCTTGACACAATGTCCTACAGGGGTGGGAGGGCTGTAGAAATGAAATACTGTGTTATCATTAAAATGTCCTCGGGGTGGGGGGTTCCTGTCAGGGGTAAGTCCCCCGTGACAATCAAGATGAAGCCTGGAAGTGGGGGTGCAGGAAAGCTCCCTCAGTTTTCTTTTCATTTGTTTGTTTATTGACACCCGCTGAAATCTAGTGGAAACCTGTTTCCAGAACAGAGACAACGACCACCCACCCTCCCGGCTTTGACACGGCTTTTTAATCAGGGGACATCACTACCTCACAATAAAGATGGAAAGCACTTAAAATATTTTGTAGACGGAGGGCCTTTCTTCTGACCTCAGCCCGAGAGACCACATGAAAAGTAACTGAAAAAAAAACCTCACTCAGAGTCCCCCCCTGAGCCCCAAACACGGAAGACAGGTGGACACGCAGAGGGGCGGGACCATCCAGAGGGAGAGGACCAAGAGCTGAGTTAGTGGAAAATGAGAGGTCAGTGTGGCTTGGGGAGGGGGGTGGGAGGGGGGGGGGTCCGGTTTCTCAGAGCCCAAGAGATGCTAAGGGAAGCCCAGAAGTTTCCTTTGAAGATTCGACATAACTGTTGCCTATTGGGTAGTTTTTGTCTGAGTTCCCGAAGCTCCCAAGATGTGGTCAGTGGGCCGCTGGTCCAGAGGATGCCCCCCTCCTCTCTGAAATGCCCCTCTGTCACATTTGGGAGATGTTCCACACCATCACCCTCATGGTGGCTTATGACCCAGGAGGTTATCAGAGTCTCTGGGAATCACTCAGAAGTCTCTGAAGAGTTTGGTTATTTATTTGTTTATTTACTTTACATTTCTGGAGGCCTTAGCCATCTGCAGGGCATAATTCGGACACGCTGTCTGACTCTTAAAGAGGAAGAACATAAGGGGTCAGGAGCCGTCTGGAGTGACACACCCGCTTAGCCCTTGAACTTGTGTGTCCCCTGAATGGTGCCTTCTCCAAATCCCATTTCCTCCAAGCTCATTCAATTATACAAGTGACCAGGAATAAATCAAATATGTAATTAGTTAAGACTTCCTTCTTCTTTTTTTTTTTTTTAATAAGAAGACATAGATGATCTGATCTTATTAAAAGGGGAGTTGGGAGGGTTTATAAGAGTGATACAGAGGAGAAGGAAGGTGAATCCCTGGGAGTTGGTGGGCTTGCCTGATTGAATTCACAGGCCAGAGAAAACCCCTTGGCTGCGGGGCTTGGTGGAGGGGTTGGAAGGGACCCATCAGGAAGGTTTTTTAGAGGGAGGGGCCGAATACAAAGTACTTGACAGGCAGATAGCATTTTTGTAAGCGTCTTATTAATGAGAACTATGATACTCTTCACCAATTTCTTTAAAAAAAAAAACACTTCAGTATCTCATTGGACAGAGAATTAGATGCTGCAAAGAGAAAGGAGGAAGAGTTAGCCTCCACTCCAGTCCTAGAAGGTAACTGTGGAGCCATTTTTTTGTGTTTCTCCCCCACCTTCCTATAAAATACAGCTGTTTATGTAGCAGAGCGAGCATCCTGCATCCGTGACTTTGGAACCTGATATTCTTTTCTTTAATTAAAAAATAATAATAATAATAATTGTTTTTTGCCTAACATGGCAAAAAATTGTCTAACATTTTTCTTTCCAAGTTGATGGACCATTATTTAACTGAACAATCATCTTTTATTGAATCATATTTTCTTCCTAATTTTATATGTGTGCTGTTTTGCATAAGTCTGCTAAAAGTATGTCTGTGCACAACGTGTTTTCAGTGCCTCAAGTTTTACTGTTCACGTGGATGGGGAGCTCCAATGTCCCCATTAGCTAATTAGGGTACCGGAGAGGCATATCAAGTCAGCCGTGGATTAAGCATACTGTTTTGCAAAGGGCATGTCCCCTGTGAGGCCACACTCACTGAATGTCCACAAGGACATTCACCAAGTCCAGACAGACTGACAAAGTTCTGCCACTGTTTGGGGGCTTAGATGCAGAATCAGAGTGATTAAATTTTAACTTCTCAATTGAAAAGTTACTCGTCAGATATGAGACTGCGAGGTTTGGGAAAAGTGTATAGATGGAAGAATGTTTACTCCTTTCATTGCCAAAATATAGAAGCCCTTTGAGCTGAAGGGAAATTGAGAATAAGGGAGACAGAGAGAGAGAGAGAGAGAGAGAGAGAGAGAGAGAGGGCACTGGTTGAGGACAGCGCTCTGCACCTTGACTTCTGGGGGCCCATCTCTGGTTCCAAATGGAACAGATCATGGAAATGTTACTTTGGGGCCGGAAGATACAAAAGTCAGGAGGAACGCCCTGGCCTATCCCATCCGAATTCTCATAACCAGCAGTCTTGTCTTGTTAAAACTCCAGAACATCACGGGGTGGAAACAGCAGTGATAAGGAGAAAAAAAAGCAGCATTTTCTCTTCCTGCAAGTCACCTGTGAGCCTAAGAACATCACTGGAGAACAGTGGACTCTTCCAGAACACACAGCAACGGCACAGAGAGTTGAGGATGGGCTCAAGGCCTGACTTGATCTAGTGATTGAGTGTGGGCGCTGTACGGTGAAACATGATTGAGTGTGGGCGCTGTAGGGTGAAACATGATTGAGTGTGGACGCTGTAGGGTGACACATGGCGGGGAGGCTGAGGGCGCCCCCTGCAGGCAGTGGTGAGAGACATGTGTGGGATGACAGGACCAGAGCGTCGTGGCAAGGTGTGACTCGAGACAGAACCAAAAAGGAGACAACCCCTGTCCACAGCTGCCCCAACCACATAGTAAGCCCCTGAGAGTTTCACATCTACTCCAGGGAGGCGAAGTCATCAACAAGCAAAGTAAGTGCACATGGACCGTAGTTGCCCAAAGGTAGTTCTACATGGAGTTCAGATTTGTCTGAATCCTCTCGTTTTTGTACATGAAGAGTCTGAGGCTCAGTGACTTGCCAACGCCCACTTGACAAGTAAAAGGAAGGAGTGAAAATCGGATCACTGAATAAGGACCCCCCTGTTCTCACTGTGGGGAAAGCCAATACCATGGGTTGACTACAGTGCAGCCCAGTGTTAGCCATGTCTTACGTGATTCCTGGTCACCAGCAAGAATGAGGATGAAGAGCAGGAGAAGTGGTGATAGCTCACGTGTTCGTGTGCACGGAGTGGGGCGGGGCCTGAGGCTCTGCATTTGTCCTGGGGGGTCACTAGAGGCGGCAGGGAAGGGAATGGCTAGAGAAGGCCACTTGGAGCCTCCAGGGGCAGTAGCCCAAGTAGACCAGCAGACTCCTAGGGCAGAGGGGCTCCTAGCTTCTCCAGGTTTGTTTCTATTTCACATGAACTGATTGCATCCGCTTCCTCTGCTCAGCGCTTTTCATCTTTGAGTTTCAGGGTGAGGTAGACACATATTCAGAATTTATTCATGCATCAGACTTGGGTTTAATTGCTGTCATTTCTACTTTCTAGCAACTTAAATCAAGTCACTTAACCTCTGTTAGCTTAGTTCCCTGGTCTGTGACAGTGTGGGGAATGGTGGCCACTGCACACCGGGCACCACGTGCGCAAGGGCGAGCTTCGTAGAAAGCCAGTTCGTGATCAGTGGCCAGTGCTGTCCTCCTGCCACGTCTCATTGACTGCTCGGGAAGTGTCCTGTAAAGGCAGCCACCTCTTTTACAGATGAGGGAGTCAAGGTTCGCTACGTGCAATCCTTTGCAGTAGGCTGTGGAACCAGTGTCCTGGCTGCTATGTACTTTATTTCCCCTGCCTGGGGTAAAAGAGCCAATTTCTCAGCGAAGTCTAATGACCCAAGTCTGGCCCGTCACAGTCCTTTTGATTTGGAGCTGAAAGAAAGCTCTTCTCTCTTCTGATTGCCAGCCCGCCATTGCCCATGGCCATGTCTGGGCCACGCAGAGGGCCTGATCTGAGAGTTCGAAGGTGACACGCACAGCGGAGACCAGACACAGCCAGGAGGACAGGCCCCAGATGGCATGTTCATTTACTCCTGAGGCCAGCTCCACCCGGTCCCTTCTGTGCTTCAGTTCATAACTAACAACGCTCCTCTTTCTGCGTTAGCTAGTGCCAGTGGGCTCTCTGTCACCTCCAGCCATACAATTCCTAGTGAACATAGGATTTGGACACAGGTCCAACTAAATCCAAAGGGTGTCCATGTTCTTTTCACTCCAGAAGAAGGAAGAAAGAAAATAAGGGGGAGGGAGGGAGAGAAAGAGGGAGGGAGGCAAACAGAAGAAAAGGAATTTCTCCCTAGTTTTTTAGTTATTCTGTCCGGATTTCTTGGGTCTCCGGACCGGTGCGCCAGGCAAGCTGCAGAGGTGTGCAGCATTTTCTAAGGAGTGCCCTTTCTAAATCACCTTATTTTGATGTAACTGCAAAAGGCGGTACTATTTTGGGTTCTAGCTACGAGAAAGCTGAAGCTGTAAGCTAGGGGCTTTCGTGAGAGATTGCACTGAAATGTCAACAGATGGCTTGCTAATCATGTTAAAAAAATACTCACTTCTTTTCAAAAATGGCATTTCCCCCCAGTAAGTAGATCAGAAAGCAATGTTTATGATATAAAACATATTAGTCACTATGCCGTTTAATTATCCTACTTAATCATCAAGGTCATAACGATAATTGTTTCTAAAAACTAACACCTCTTTCCTCGGCAAGGACGCCTCCCCAGAACGCAAGGACAGCGACAGAGAATCCATGTGCCGAAGGGACAGGCGTGTTCCAGGCAGACAAGAGCAGCGCCCACGGGGACTGCATGTGAGGATTCACAAGGCGTCCTGCAGTCACTGTCTATGGAAGGCCCAACTGTGCTGGTCAAGGCATGCCCACGTCAGCAGCCTCGATGTTCCCCGGCAGGGAGGAGGAGTCTTAATAGTGTTCCTCCAACCATCATGCACCATTGGATCTGCCACATTGTCTTGTAAAGACGAACGGTGGTCTTCATGAGCCTGCTGCACCCAGCCCAGCGCTGAGGACCGCACCCCACAGAGATGGAGTCTCCGCACTTGTCCCTCACTGTGCTCGCCTCTCGTCCCCCGGTGTCAGGCCCTCCTCCTGGGCTTGATTGCTGAGCCTTGGCCAGCTTGTGTTCGGTGGCTTCCATTGCCCCGATGCTACCCTTTCAGGCCTCACTCTGGGTTGTCTCACTCCTTCTTTCCGAGTGTAGAGCTCCCCTCCCTGTTCCAGCCCTCCAGGACCCAAGTCAGGGAAGCAGCCAGCATCTTCTCAGAGACCGCCTCACCCCTGGTCTTGCTTTGGAAGGATGCTTCAAATAGCTCTGTTGTCCCTGTCTCTCGGGGTTGTACCCAATACGCCAGTGCACAGGTTATATGACGGACGCTTCTCTTTTGAAGCATTCCAAACAACTTATACCTCTTCAGCCATGATGTCCTTCTAAAATAGGGTTGCATAGACGGGAAAGAAAATGTGCTCTGTGTTCATTCTTCATGATGAGTCTAGGTCATTACTTAGGACTCGGATGAGAGTAATATGAGAGCGACTTCATCGAAGCCACCAAGAGGAAATAGAACCATTCGACCCCGAACAGAAAGATCCTGGCTTCTCTCTTCTTTTTAGTTTGTGAGTCATTCCATGCATTTTGCTCTTGAGTCCCTCTGCTTCTTGATCTCGAGTTGCCATGTGTCACTCCTGAGCACAGCTCCTCCTGTCCAGTACCTGATTTTGGTCTCCTGTCGGCTGCGGCACAAGGAGCTCATCTCCGTGGGCTTAGTCTGAAGGGCGGCCGAGGGCTTAGAGCAGAGCGGCTGTCTCTGAAGAGCCTCCCCACTCTCCTGAACTCCCTCTGCACGGGATGCCGTGGGTGGTGCTGAGAACGCCTGGGTTCACATCCCTGCCTTGTCCCTCACTCACGGGGTCATTTGGGTTAACTTCTTTCCTGTCCTTGTGCCTCGCTGTTCTTCTCTGGAATAGGAATGGCTATTGCACTTCATGCGTTGTGCTATTCTGGAGATTAAAGGAATGAACATTTGTTGAATGCTGAAAGCAATTTTTAGTGTTGCTGTATTTCATTAAATAACCAGAACTGATTATTTCATTTTTAATTCCTCATTGGCCCATGTATAGACAAAAGCTATACAGACATGAAATAGCAGTCAGTTGTTCTTATGTTTATATCAGTGGATGGGGAGGGCCCTGGGAGAGGCCGTGGCACAGTGTGTCTCTGTTGGGGCCTGTGTCTCGTGCACAGTGGCTGACCTTCCCTCTCTGGATTTCTGACCATTGTCACAGCAAAAGGGCACAACGAAGACCTATATCGTGTCCTATAACAGGTGCTAACACGAACCACCCTGTCCCAGGAGCTAGCCCACATCCAGCAATCCTAGCGACAATGCGGACTCAGTCCGTGAAGCCTGAGCATAAGCAATTTGGGGAACAAATTACTAATTTTTAAAAGTTGACACAAGGTAACTTGTATTCACTTACCATCTAAAGCAACTCCAAAATCTTTTACCCCTGCTTTTTTTGGCTGCATAGACACTTCACTAAGATTCAAAATATCATTTTATTTTCTAGAGAAACTAGAAAGATATTTTATATATATATATATATATCATATAAATAAATAAATATATATATTTTTTATTAATTATAGTTTAAAAAAAGTTTTTTCAACTTCATGCCCATTATTGGTAACATCAAGTAGATCTCTAAGGGGTGGCCTGGTATAAACACCAGTCAAATTTCTTAACAGAGCTGAGCAGTTACAGATATATTTTTCGTCTTCTGTCCTACTGTTGGCTTTTGTCCTAAAAACCAATCTAAGTAAAAAAAAAAAAAAAAAAGACTGTGCACTTCTACCTGACTGTGCTGAATGAATCGAGTGTATTCCCGGCAGGGTCGGAGCTCCATTCTCGCCAGGTGCTACTGAGAACCCAGGGCCCTCGGACAGTATTCCACATCCGATAAGCGGGAGACGTCTCCACAAACAGCTGGCGTGCTTGTCCCTGGGAATCTCATCTCCCCTCCTGTACTTGCCTCCTCCCAGACCCAGCCCAGGCACTGAGGACTCGCTCACCGTCGCACGGCCTCGCCCGTACCCCCTCCCTCCTGTCACACCGGCAGGCGAGTGAGCTCCCCTGACTCTGGGACAGTCTCCAGAGTCAGACCAGGGACCCCATTGGGAAAGTGAGCGGAACTTAGCGCACTGCATTTGGAAGCGATTGTGAACAAACACACAGACCCAAATGAAGTGTGTCCCCCACTCAGCTCCCCTTGCTCTGGGTTCCCCAAACACCCCGGTCATGCCAGGATCACGGGACCAGGGGCTGGCGTAAAGGGTACACAAGTCAGAGCGAAACAGACTGCTGTCTGAAGCAATGTGGATAAAATATCTTCCTGAGGCAGATGTTCTAAAGACACATGACCGCGTGGACGCCTGCCTGGGGCTGCTCCCAGGCCCTGAAAGGGGCCCGTGCCAGCAAAGAGATAAATCTTCAGCTTCCTGAGCAAGCGGGTGAATAGACACTGCCCAGGCCGCCGTGGGCTCGCTGCGGACTGGCTGGAAGAAGGGCTGAGTCGGGCGGGTCTCCTGCCAAGGGTTCTGTACGGGGAATTCTGCCAAAGCGGCAGGGAGCTGGGCTGGAAGTCGCACAGCTCGCTGGCTGGGGGTGGGTGGGTGCTCCAGGGAAAGGGGAAAACAGCGCTGATCAGGAAGAGGGGAATGAGGAAAACGTAGGTGCACCGTGCAGACAGCTGCTGGGGCCCGGGTGGGAGACCCCAGAGCTGCCCGGGCTCCCAAGACGGCCTCCGTTACAGCCTTCTCAGAGGCTTGTTTTGAAGGCTTTTTGAATTTCCAACAAATAAGTCTATTATCCTTATACTAAAAAAAAAAACTCCCTTCCTTGAGCCTGAGGCAGGAGGCAGAGCTAGAGTTGAGAGGAAGGTGCCCCCAGCGCCTCTCACAGGGGGTGAACGTGATTAACATCAGGGGTGGGGTGATCCCGTCTGTCCCACAGCGAAGCGGGGGTTTCCTCCCTTAACCTGAAAGGTGTGCGAAGGTATTTCTCTTGTCGGCCTTTGTGCCAAGGAGCTCTGCCTACCCACATTGAGTTCATGCTGGAAGAAGATCAGGACACTCTAGGACAGGGCCCATGGCCGTGGCCGGTGGTGAGCAATGCACTCGGCCCGGAAGGCTTCGGCGTCAGCTGTGGAGCAGGCTCAGCAGACCCTCTTCGTCCTGTGCTGTGGTCATACTCCACTCCTGGGTGGCTGAGCGGGTGAATGAGGAGGACTGTTCTCCTGGGAAGCAGAGGTGTGGACGCTGGGATGTATCCTTTAGGGCAGGGGTCCCCAAACTTTTTACACAGGGGGCCAAGTTCACTGTCCCTCAGACCGTTGGAGGGCCGGACTATAAAAAAAACTATGAACAAATCCCTATGCACACTGCACATATCTTATTTTAAAGTAAAAAAACAAAACGGGAACAAATACAATATTTAAAATAAAGAACAAGTAAATTTAAATCAACAAACTGACCAGTATTTCAATGGGAACTATGCTCCTCTCACTGACCACCAATGAAAGAGGTGCTCCTTCCGGAAGTGCGGCGGGGGCCGGATAAATGGCCTCAGGGGGCCGCATGCGGCCCGCGGGCCATAGTTTGGGGACCCCTGCTTTAGGGGGACAACAGGGAGTTAATTCATGTCCACCACGTTTGGGGAGGGGACTCCAAAAAATTATTTGTCCTTGGAAACCAGAAACAGAGAAAAGACATCTCCAGAAAGGAAGGAGCACATCTCTTTCCTCCCAAATTTCATTTCCTCTCTGACGTCCTCTTACTTCCTCCTGGTAAAGAGCATTTGGCCTGAGCTTGGGATGGACAGCAGTTCGTTCTGGTCACTTGGGAAGACGCAACCATACACGTGACCTGGAATCGTGTTTCCATTTGTTGAGGGTCGTGTATTTAGCTTGTCTCTTTTCAAAATTCTTGCCTTTTACAGACCTTTTGCCATCTGGTGAAAGGTGTTCACAAGAACATTTTCAGAAATTAACCAAATGGAACACAACCAACCACAAAGCCTTTCCTTTTTTTTTTTTTTTCTTCCAAGTACCATAATCTTATCATTTTTCTTTTGAATGAAGACATTTTGAAAAATAGGCTTATTTTATTTTTTGAAAAATAGACTTATTTTAACCCTACAAGAACTTCCTCATGTCAAAATTATATGGTTTTTTTTTCCTGGGACCATATGCCTTTCAACGTGGTTTAACCAGCATGACCGCTTCTTTAAGGAGCCGATTTGGGCACTCCCTGCTACTCTTAGTTTGCAGGCTTTGTATCTTTGTCACCATCCCCCAGTCGGACCACTCTGAGGACAAGCAGTTATGCCTAAAAAAAAATTATAGTGTTCTAACTTGTTCTTTCTACATGCCCCGTAAGTGGTTACAAAGTCATTCCGTAGTGTTTGGATGATGGGACCCTCCCTTTTTGGGATTGCAGCCTTCATAATGATTTAATTAGTACTTTTGCTTTTCCATTCTGATTTATAACCCATATTTAATTACTGCCAAAATATCTCTGGAGTAACAGGGAAAAAAAATTTATTATAACTGTGACATTTGAGGGAGGGGAGAAGTCACAGAATCTACTAGCCACAAAGCAGGACTACCTAACAGGAAGGTTTCCTGCACCAGCCTCTTCCACTTCCGGCCAGATCATGCTGACTCTCAGAAACTCACTCCCCTGACAGCTGGCAGCCAACAGGACAGAGAAATGGCCGCAAATAAACTGCACGTCTAATTGGAAGAAAAAATACAGGAAATGTTTGGGAGGAAAGAAACAGTAGCTAGTTCAGGCCCCTTGTCTACAGCGGACCCTTGCAGATATTTACAGGTTCACGTGAGCGAGCGTGGCTTGCTCCTCTCTAAACCCACCCGTGTACCTCCACGTTTTTGTCGGACACGCCCATAAAGCTGGAAGTGGTTCAATTCCAAATGCCCGGAGAGAAGACGATCAATACCCTGTCAATTTTGCAAACGTGGAGTTCATCATACACAATGGGGATTCAATCCTGGTCTTTTATTAACTTACCAGTGTCTTTATTTTGGGGGTGCTAGGTTCAGCAATTAATTAATGCTGTAAAATTTGTCGGGCATTCCCCACCCCCTCCCGCTAACAGCCACACCCCTTCCCATGGAATTCAAACCCCGATGACGATGACGGTGCTGCCATCCTGCCCAGCCTCTCCTTTGCCCCCCCCCCCCAACACAGATGGCTCCCGTTGAATGACACAGAACCCAGGATCGAGGGCAGCCTGACCCTGTTGGGACACCTGCCTCTGAGATCGATGATGGCAACACGGGCTTGTGGAAGATCACCCTTTCGACCAGTACCCGGCGGAGCGGGCAACCCCGTCACCTGGTTCCCAGGTGGTGCCCTGGAGGTGACGCCATGTCCAATGGGGGTAGTATAGTATCTGATGTCAAAGGTGTGGGGCTCATTAAGGAAACGAAGGACTTTCAGCACTAAACTCCTACCTGTTTTCAAGAAAGCCTAACAGGTGCCCCTGGGGCGGTAGGAGGTCCTTCTCCGGATATTTTGCCCGGGGTTACTTCAGGCTGGTGTCCAAACCAGGCTCTTCTGCATCAACCGTACAAGCGTGATCGCCGGCAGCAGCCCCACAGCGTGCAGGGAAGGTAAACGGCTCCTGTCCTCTGGCCCTCCGGATGGTGACCGTACGTCAAACCCCCATCACTGTGGGCTTTTTATGTGAATGTTCTGGTAGTGGGCCGGTCCATCTACGAGACCTTCTGTCTTCTGTCGTTGTTTATTTTTCTGGAATGTTCTGAGAACTGCCAGAATCCCCAAGCCTATCAGCGGCCACTCGGTTGCCCAAACAGTTTGTCGCCCATGTGTGGCCATTGCCTTGCCAAGCTAACACGGGCCCGGTGGGGCTGTGCGTGGGCGTCAGCGTTGTTCCGGGGGCCTCAGAAGTCTGAACCGCTAAGTGACTCAAGAGACAATAAACCCGCGACTTAATTTGCTGTTCTCGCTTTGATTTTAAATGAATGAAATAAATGCGCTTAAAAAAAAAAAAAAAAAGTCAAAGTGAGCATGGCATGAGAGAGGCTCCGAGGCTGTCAGCTTAAACCAATCTGAAAGCTATGCCTTTTAACGCAGACATTGGCCATGAAAAAGACCTCGCGGGTCATTAGAGCGCACCCCCTGCGGGTATCAGAGGAGCTCTGTGCTGGTTTCGGGGGGTGTAATTGTCTCGAATTCCTTTCCACCCAAATCAAGGGAGGATTGGGCCGAGCCCTGCCTCTGGTTAGTCACGCTCTGTGGGGTGAGATGCAGCCATCTCTAGAGCTAGCAGCCCCACCCCCGGCCCCCGACCTAACCCCCTGCAGCCTTGGTTTACAGGGGATCTGAGACAATTGCCCCAATCACTACCTGACCCTGGGTTCTGCCAAGATCACGGACATCGACTTGGAGTCTTTAGAATGGGCCCTGGGATGTGTAATGTCTTCCGGACACCTCAAGCCAAGTCTCCCACTTAGCTGTGGATGGACAGGCTCACCCTACCTCTGGTGGTAGATCACGCTCACCCCCAAGCGTGGCTGGTTGGGGCACATTCCTCTCAGCTCCAGCCCTGTCTCCTTGTCTAACCACCGTCTGGTGTCCAGCGTGAGACACACCCACCACGGTCACATGCCTGCACGCTGGCTGGACTTCATCGTTCATTGCGCCTCGACATTCGTGTAGAGAGAAGCCTGGGGAATTCCATCCTGATTCTTCAGCAGCCTGGCCTCCCAGGAAGACACAGCTTCTTTCTCTGTCCAGTGAGTTCCTGAAGTTTGACACTTCTGGTGGGAATATTTTTGTCATAACCCACTGCTTGCTGCTGTCGATCCAATTATTTGGAACAAGCAATCTGTCATTCCATTGTTTCCTTCCAACAGTTCCACTTTTTTTTTTTTTTTTTTTTTTTTTTTTCTTTTTTCATTTTTTCTGAAGCTGGAAACAGGGAGAGACAGTCAGACAGACTCCCGCATGCGCCCGACCGGGATCCACCCGGCACGCCCACCAGGGGCGACGCTCTGCCCACCAGGGGGCGATGCTCTGCCCATCCTGGGCGTCGCCATGTTGCGACCAGAGCCACTCTAGCGCCTGGGGCAGAGGCCACAGAGCCATCCCCAGCGCCCGGGCCATCTTTGCTCCAATGGAGCCTTAGCTGCGGGAGGGGAAGAGAGAGACAGAGAGGAAGGCGCGGCGGAGGGGTGGAGAAGCAAATGGGCGCTTCTCCTGTGTGCCCTGGCCGGGAATCGAACCCGGGTCCTCCGCACGCTAGGCCGACGCTCTACCGCTGAGCCAACCGGCCAGGGCCCAACAGTTCCACTTTGGTGGCAGTTGTAGAAAAGATACCACTTTCAATTAAAAAAAAAAAAAAAAAAAAAAAAAGAGGTAAGGGGAGCAACTCACAATAGCATGTCAAAGACATATTTCTGAGGTTATTGGGGACCGGGAGACAGAGGACCTGGTCACATAGAAGGACAAAGAGCACTCCTCCAGGTCACAAATGCCCAAGAATAAGCAAACTCAATCGCATGTTTTGGCCATTGTAGAAATAACCATTTTCCCTCCCAAACCCTGTGCCAAAGCCCATATCCCCCTGCCACCAAACGCAGCAGCTCCCTGGAGCCGTTTACTTGGGTTAATCTGGTTAGTTCTACTCATTAACAAGGTTTGTGCTCTCCCTAGTCTTGCTTGAATTCAGTGGTTGCCATGTTGCACACATTAAACATTATGAAATTACGGATAGATGCACGTATTTTGTGAATTCATTTATTTTTTAAAACATTATGAATGTGTAAGGATTGAAGACAATTATCATCCAAGGACAAAACCATAGTATTGCAGGAAGAGCCAGCATGAAGAACAAAATAGGTACGGAACAAGCCGTTATTTAAAGTCAGCCCTGTTCTCTCCAAAAACGCCCTGTATCCACCTGTCAGAGTCTGGCACTTACTGCAAAGATGACTCTGAGGAGTGTTTTCCAACACGGGCTCCTTGTCGATCGGCTAAGGCTGCCGTAACTAAGTACCCCAGACACCACACAGCGGGCCTTAAACGGAGAGAAAGTAATTTTTTCCCACAGCCCTGGAGGCTGAAATTTCAAAATCAAGAATGTTAGCATGGCTGGCACCCTCTAAGGCCTCTCTGCTGCTTGACTTGTAGACAGTAACCTTCTCCCTGTCTTACCGTCACATCATCTTCCCGCTGTGTATGTCTCCGTCCTAATCTCTTCTGTAAAAACACGCGTCCATCATATTGGACAAGGGTCCACTTTCATGACCTCATTTTGACGTGGTCACCTCTTTAAAGACGCCCTCTCCAAACACAGTCGCATCCTGAGGTCAGGACTTCAACGTAGGGCACTGATTTCGTGGAGGGGCACTGTTTATCCCTTAATAACAGCCTCTTTAACTTATCACAGCCGCCTACACATTCTTTAAGTGTCGCTCCAGTTAACACTGTGGCAGGGTCCACGGCTTTCTCCTGAAAGCCATGTGTTCCCCAAGCCGGAAAGCACATTCAGGTCTGCTCACACGGGTCCTCTTGAGTCTCCCCGTGCTGCGTGCTCCCATGTGGCCTCTGCTCGCCCCAGAGACTGGGCACATCTTCGCCCTGCTGCTGACCCACCCCTGACCCTCCCTCCCTGACCCTCCTGCCGCCGCCCCACGAGCCGGTCCCAGGCTCCGCGCCCGCTGCTTCACGGGGACCAGGAGGTCAGAGCTCACGTCACGGGGAGCGGCGGGCGCCAAACCGAATGCCGTTAGATCGTTCTGCAAAAATACTCCCACGTGCAGGTTTCTTGTCATTGTGAAGAAATGGATTCCAAGGGTCAACACTGGCACTGGTCTGGTGGAGCCGGAATTTCCGAGGCGGGGACAGACATCTCGGCGGCTCTGTGCAGCAAAGCAGTGACTGTAACGTGAAACCAGATGACCAACACATCTCCGAACTTCAGAGAGACACTGCATCATGACTTCTGTTCGGAGGCGAACGAGACCTCCGCACCACACCGGTAAACCACGGCACATCTGAAAACAGGCCTCACACTCTCTGGCTCCAACGCCTTCCTTGGTTCTGGTTACTGGACACGTACCCTTCAAAATGTGTGCGCCCAGGGTTCACACGATGTGGAGAAATGCGCGGAGTCCACCCGACAGGGCGTCCTCAGAAGGTTGTCAGCAGAAAGAACAGCTCCTACGGACTCCCGGCCGCTCAGAAACACGCCTAAATAATCCTTGTGCCAAACGGCATGGTGGGGAGGAGAGACGGCCCCTGTGGTGGGCTGTGGGGGTAAAGAAAACTCCAGAGACAAAGAGAAGCACCCCCCCCGGGGGAACCAGGTGAACAACGTTTTCAGGGGGAAACACAGGGGTGCCCAAATATTTGCTGAGTCACAGGGAACGGCCGATGCCAGGGTGGAGTGTCAGTGACCTTGGGTTTAAATCTCAGTTCTCAACCTGCGTGGGAAAGGTCATTCCCTTCTTTCTACCTCTACCATCTTATTCATAAGTCAAGCTTGTGCTCCCGCCTTCCAGGGCAGCAGCGGCTCAGAGACACCCCCCACCCAGCCCTGTCCCGGACGCCCAAAGCCACTTCCAAAGGCTCTCGTTCAAGTGTGACTCCAGCAGAAGTAGGAGGAGAAAACCATTGGGACAATGTACAGAATGGAGAGGCAGAAACACACACGGGAACGACACCCTGCTACCTGACAATTATCGAGAACGCAAGGTATAAATTATGCATATCTATACCTTGTATACGGGGGAACAGAAGACAGTTCAGTGGCAGAACTTCAGGATTTTGCAAGCCAAGCGATTACGGGACTATGACAGAGTCTGTGAATTTTTGCAGGAGAGGAAATTTTCCCTGCTACACTTCCTCTGGGACTGTTGTTTTGTATTCTTAAAAGGAAAATTCTAGGCCTCCTCTGTCCCCCTTGACACGCCCCCGGACGCGGGAGAGGCAGCCCTTCTCCTGGGTTCTCTCTGGAAAAGGGAGCTTGTCTAAGGCTCAGCATTCGGAGGAGACTCTCTCATCAGAAGGGGGAGAAGGCAGCACCCGGATGGAGGTGCCTGTGGTCTGCATTTGAAGTTTTATTTTTTTATTTTTTTATTTTTTTTGTATTTTTCTGAAGCTGGAAACGGGGAGAGACAGTCAGACAGACTCCCGCATGCGCCCGACCGGGATCCACCCGGCACGCCCACCAAGGGCGATGCTCTGCCCCTCCGGGGATTCGCTCTGCCGCGACCAGAGCCACTCTAGCGCCTGGGGCAGAGGCCAAGGAGCCATCCCCAGCGCCCGGGCCATCTTTGCTCCAATGGAGCCTTGGCTGCAGGAGGGGAAGAGAGAGACAGAGAGGAAGGGGGGGGGGTGGAGAAGCAAATGGGCGCTTCTCTTATGTGCCCTGGCCAGGAATCGAACCCGGGTCCCTCGCACGCCAGGCTGATGCTCTACCGCTGAGCCAACCGGCCAGGGCCTGCATTTGAAGTTTTAACTACAAAATGCCGTCACAGACGGTGAAGGAGGGCTGGTCACTCCTGGGGCCCCGTGGAGAAGGGCACCGGTGGTGCACCAAGTTGGGAGGAGGAAGACATTTGAAGAATGGCACAGAAGCCCGTCAAGGGAAGAGCATGTGCCCAGGACCCAGGGACACAGGGGAGAAATTTTTTTTTCGGCGTTAGAGAAGATCAGTTAACATCCGGCCCTTACTTCCTGTCATTTGCGTCTATGGACTGCTTCCGTCAGCTGCTTGGGAAGTCGGCCCGGTTTGCTCTGCTCTGTGGAGTTAGGTTTGCCAGCCAAGCCTTTCTCTTGCTGGGATAAATCGTGAAATCAAGACTTCTGAGAGTGTTAAGGAGACAAAAAGAGGTGTCAGGAAGAGCACTTTACCATCTCATAAGCATGATTTCTTTACATTTTCATGATAATCCTGAAATAGATCCTATGCCCTTTTTATGGAAATAATTAGGTAGAGACTAAGGTGAGGAAAGCTAAGAGCCTACATCCAAATTTAAGGTGGCCTTCACTGTCAGGTGCCCACCTGGCGTGTGTGGGACTCTGAGGGCAAGCGCCTCCTTAAGTGCAGCACCTCAGATGTCTCGCTTACCTTGCCCTAGTTCTGGGTTTGGGGAACAGGTGCAGGGAGGTAGAGAGCTGCCCACCATTTGTAAGTTGGATCCAGTTGGGCCTTGAATTTCTCCCAGGTGAAACCAGCTGATATTTGTTGAGTCTCTGGTGACCCGTGCTACGCTGTCCAGGTAACATGCGACCATAAGGAATGGGCGCTGGACAATCTGAATGAGACCTGCTTCTGACCAGATGACCACCTGTCAGGTGCAGTCAAAGACCAGCAGCATCTGCACTCCGCACAAGCTCACACATCCTCGGAGCAGCTGGGTCTGGTCTCCAGGAAGACCTGGAAACGGAGCCCAGCGAGGGGAGGTGACTGGGTACCACGAGAGCGACGTGCGCCAGGCAGCCAGGCAAAAACGGAAGGCAGGAAAGGTCCTGGCCGATCCACACAGTGGACTCCAGCGAGGCAGAACCGGACAGGCAGGCCTGCGATGACGGAGATGACAGAGGCCGTAGCCATACTCCCAGCAACCCTCCCCCGGAGCGTGCCTGCTCTCATGGCCTGGAGCGTGGAGCACACAGCGTGCGGGGTCTGGTCCCTTCCCAGCCTGCTGTGAACACGATCCCGACCCTCTCCTTCCGGGAAGAGAGGCACATGGTGGGACCGCCTTCTGGGCGGGACTCTGTGAGCTCCGCACTCCGGGCACCGGGTGTGGCAGGACAGGGAAACCACCCAGACATTCGGCTGGTCCCTCTGTCTGCGTGGGGCTACCTGCAGCCCACAGGTCCAGCCAGGGCCACCTGGGTGGTCACATGTTGGGGTGCAGGAGAACATTTGCAGAATAAGACATCATTTGTCTATTTAGTTTGCAGCCAGGTACCAGAAGGTAGAGACACAAAAGCTAGTTTTGCTTCCAACTGGAGGTCTCCTTAGTGTGCGTGTAGCCCAGGGCTGCCTCTTCAGGGCACACAACACCCAGAAGCCCAGGTTAACCAAATACTTTACAGATGCCCTGGACCAAGAGCTCAGATCACCCTACTCATTCAATGCGTTCTGGTTGATTTCAGTGAATGCAGAGCTTTGTCCGGGACTGGTGGGATGCTAGGAGGCCGACAGGGCCACAGCCTATGGTCAGAACACTCAAAGATACATGTTTGTTAAACCCTGAATTGCATTTCAAGCTGTTTTTATTCATTATCATCTCTGGATCAAGGTCAACATGCCTATAGGAGGCCCAAAGAGAAATAAATCTTGCTGTGCCGTAAATTTGTTTTGGTTTGTTTATTTGGTTTTGCTTAGTGTTCTCACTTAGGTCTCTCCAACTCTGTCCCCAACGCACTGGTGTGTCGGAGCCTCCCCTTCCATGCATGCAATTATAATATAGCTGAACAGTTCCTCTGTAACATGATCTGCTCAGAATAATGGGGCACATTCTCCATCATGAAAACAATGTGCTTTTTACTTTACACTTAATTTAAGCAGAGACTAAATAATGAAAAACTGAGGCACACGTTAAAAAGCCTTGTTTGGCCATAGGTATGCAAAATATGATTGAAAGAACAGTCTATATCTTGGGGAAATTCTGCTCCTATTTTACTGCAATTTATTCATTCATTATTTTTAATTCAAGCATCAAACATTAGTGAGTCCCTCCTGTGTTGTAGATATACTCTGATTTCCTGTGCAGGAGCAAAGCTGCTTCTATGAATTGTGATTTTTCTTAGAATGTGTTGCAGGGAATTCTTCATGGAGTGTCTATAGAGAAAATTGAAGCTATGACACCTCGCATAACAGCTGAGATTGCTTATGTTTCAAAGCATTCTGTGAAATGCTCATTGCAGTCCTCTCTGCCTTTTTATTTTATTTTTTTCTTCAAGCTCTGATGTAACCCCAGTTCAATGTGGATATGAAAACCATTTCATATTCCACTTGAGGTATGGCAGAAAGTGGGCAGTTTCCTTATGAAGTTTGGCCTAAAAGTAAGCTTTCCCACTACCCAAAAATGACATATGAATGATGTGATCTTGCTGGGTCCTGACAATAAAATATGCCTCTGCCAGTTTATAGAAAAAGTCAAACCTTTTCAATAGAATCGTGTCTTGTAGCTTGTGCAGCCTCTGCAAGCTTCCGTGGTGAGATGGGAGGACTGCTTCTGCTCGCCACTGTAAAAGACCCATCAGGATATGCTGCATTCTGCCCTCAAATGGTTTCTTATACATAAAATTATGCATATGTGCTAGAGAGCAATGTCAAAGGAAACTGCCACTTTTTTCTAAGGAAACTGAGTTTCTAGGACTTGATTGATTGCTCGACCATTATATTTAAAACACCTTTAAGTAATTTCTTTTCACCTTTAAGTAATCTGATACTCCCAGTACCTAACAGATCTTGGTTCCCTAATACGCAAAAACAATTAACATTTTAGTTTTTCAATATGCAGTGTGAAGATGAAACGTCAAAGCATTTTTAATTGTATAATATGTTTAAAAATATTTCCGTTTTGTATAATATGTTTAAAAAAATAGAAGACTGGATAAAGAAGATGGGGCACATATACACCATAGTATACTATTCAGCTAGAAGAAATGATGACATCGGATCACTTACAGCAGAATGGTGGAACCTTGATAACATTATGTGGAGTGAAATAAGCGAATCAGAAAAAAACAAGAACTGCAGGATTCCATACATTGGTGGGACATAAAAGCGAGACTAAGAGACATGGACAGGAGTGTGGTGGTTACAGGGGGTGGGGGGAGGGAAGGAGGGAGAGGGGGAAGGGGGGAGAGGGGTACAAAGAAAACTGGATAGAGGGTGACGGAGGACGGTCTCTCTTTGGGTGATGGGTATGCAACAGAACTAAATGACAAGATAACCTGGAAATGTTTTCTTTGAATATATGTACCCTGATTTATTGATGTCACCCCATTAAAATAAAAATTTATTTATAAAAAAAAAATTTCCATTATCCTAACAAATATGTATTGATTGGGCTTGGTGCAATGGGCATTCTTCTAAGAGAGTAAAGATGCTGAGGAACAGAACAGAGAACATGCCAGAGCTCAAAAATTTAATGAGAGAAAAATAAAGGCAATAAACCTAACTATTAAATTAAAATAAAATTGTGATCATCATTAGGCAAATGATTATAATAGGGGATGTGACAGAGCGTAGTGACTTAACGTTATCTGTTCCTGTTAGAGCCCTTTGGAGAAGTGACATTTGAGCTAAATCTATGTGACGAAACGGTGGCTATGTATATAGATTGTTGGGAGAGCATTCCAGGCTGAGAAAACAGCTAGTCCCAAAGCAGGAATTTGATAGACTACTCACTGAATAAAAAATAAATGAAAAAAAAAAAAAAGGACAGTGTTTGCAGCATAAAGGGCAAGAGGACAGAGGGAAACATCAGGGCTAGTGTGGGCAGAGCCAGCGGGTTGGAAAGCCCAGGCAGGGCGTTTGAACTTTATTAGAAGTGTGATGGAAGTTCACTGGAGTGCTCTGAGTAAGACATCACTGTCTTTGTGTGTGTGTGTGTGTGTGTGTGTGTGTGTGTGTGTGTGACAGAGACAGAGAGAGGGACAGATAGGGATAGACAGACAGGAAGAGAGAGAGATGAGAAGCATCAATTCTTCATTGCAGCTCCTTAGTTGTTCATTGATCGTTTTCTCATATGTGCCTTGACTGGGGGGCTACAGCAGAGCAAGTGACCCCTTGCTCAAGCCAGCGACCTTGGGCTCAAGATGGTGAGTCTTGCTCAAACCAGATGAGCCTGCAATCAAGCTGGCGACCTCAGGGTTTTGAACCTGGGTCCTCTGCGTCCCAGTCCGACGCTCTATCCACTGCGCCACCACCGGGTCAGGCGACATCAGTGACTTATTATTTGCATTTCCACAGCCTCCCTCTGGCTGCAATGTATGGAATACATAGGCTGAGGGGGGGGTCTGAGCAAGCAGACCGGGTGGGGATCTGAGTTGCACGGAGAAGGGAGGATGCTTGCCTTGCCCTCAGGTGCCTGTAGGGAGGAGGGGCCAGATCTGATGTTTCAGCAGACACTTAGGAGGCAGTGTTTATAGCCCTTGCTGATGGGCTGAATTTGTCTGGCTGGTGGGATGTTTGAAAACGCTGATCAAGTCTTCCAATTGTGGGATTTGCCAAAAATATTCTAGTCAAGAAGAAGTGAGTCAACAGATTTCTTTCTGGGGCTCTTCAAAGCTTCTTGCCTTAACTTAGACTTAACTATATTCTGCTGTGATGTCTTTAGGCGTTGGTTTTCAGGCACTAACTAAACTCTAGACAACACCGGAGGAATGATAAGGGCTTACTTTATGTCTTATATCAACATCCCGAAGAATGACATGAACCTCTGGATACCTAGATGAAAAGGCCTGCTTTCAGGAGGCATTTAACATGGTCCTGCGCTGGACCTGGAATTGCAAAGGGCTAAGAACGTAAACCAATCCTCGTCTCAGGGAGTCAGACCAAAGGGTCCCCGCTGAGCCATGTCAGTGATCTGGCTGTGTGGACCACGTCCCAAGACGGGGAGAGATAAGAGAGGTGTCCTGAATGAGGAGTCTTATGCTGAGTTCTCCAAATAGCCTCATTTCCAAGGGGTCAAGGGAAAGGAAGGGCCTTCCTCTCAGAGGTGCTAGGGACTAAATATTTGTGCTTTTCCCAAACTCATATGTGGAGACCCTAACACTTAAAGTGATGGTATCAGGAAGTGGGGTCTTTGGGAGGTGATGAGGTCTTGTGGGTGGAAACTTCCAGAATGCAATTAATGCCCTTACAGAAGGTACCTCAAAGAACCTGCCACCCTCCTCCTGCCACATGAGGACGCAATGAGAAGATGACAGTCTGCAAACCAAGAGGGCCATCGTCAGAAGCTGACCCGGCCGGTGCCCGGAACCTGGACTTCCAGCCTCCAGAATCCTGAAAAATAAACTTCTGTCTTTAATAGAAGCCCCAGTCTGTGATCCTTTGGAATAGCAGCTCAAACCGACTAAGATCGGAGGAAACGACGCCAGTGAAGTCGGAGGCAGGACACGGGCGCCCTCGCTGAGGGGCTGGGGAGGAGGCTGCCGCATCTGAAGCACGGACGCGATAGAACGAGGCGGCACGTTCAGAGGAGTCCTCCGGTTGAGGTGCGAAGAAGAGATCAGAGCGTGCAGGTGGGGGGTTATGTTATTCCAGGAGAGACTGGAAGATGCCATTGACTAATGTAACAATGGTATTTTTTTTTTTTTTTTTGAAAATTGGTAGCATTTTCCTAGCTTGGATGCCCTTTACAAATTTATAAATCTAAAACAATATTGTTGGATAGAAATACAAATGCAAGCTGCAAAGAGTTTTAAATTGTTCTAGTAGCCGTATTGAAAAGAGTCAAAATACAAACCAGAGGAATCAACCTTCATAATATATTTTCTTTAACCCAATATATTCTAAATATTATCGTTTTAGCCCATAAACCAACATAAAATAACAATGGGCTATTTCTCTTTCTTTATCTCTTTTTTTATGTCACGTCTTGGAAATGCAGTATTTTACAATCGCAGCTCTCCTCAACGTGATCGCCTGAATTTCCAATGCTCAAGAGGGATGTACGCAAGAGGCCATCGTAGAAGACAGAATTTTTTTTGGATTAATGAAATAATCAATTAATTGTTTTTTGTGACAGAGACAGACAGAGACAGAAGAGGGACAGATAGAGACAGTTAGAAAAGGAGAGAGATGAGAAGCATCAATTTTTCGTTGCAGTACCTTAGTTGTTCATGGATTGCTTTCTCGTTTGTGCCTTGACCAGGGGGCTACAGCAGACCGAGTGACCCCTTGCTCGAGCCAGCGACCTTGGGCTCAAGTTAGTGAGCCTTGCTCAAACCAGATGAGCCCGCGCTCAAGCTGGCGACCTCAGGATTTTGAACCTGGGTCCTCTGCATCCATCCCAGTCCAACACTCTGTCCACTGCGCCACCACCTGGTCAGGCAGAAGACAGATTTCATCTGGATTGTGTTGGGGTTCCCTCTTAAAAACCGAGCCAACACCCTTCTGTATAAATTTGTCACTAGCGTCCCATCACACACACTGAGCCTGGAGCCCGGCGACCCCAGTTCCAGACGCAGATCCTGCACAAAGTTGCTGTACGATCTAGAGGCAAAGTAGTCAGTGGCCTGAACTTCCGTTGTCCCTGTGCTCCCGGCAGGGGCTGGGAGTAACGATCCCTGTTAGCTCCAGGGTCCAGCGATTGCATCATTCCGGGCCCTGGCAGTGGGGGAAATTTCACAAGCATTCTTTCAACAGGACGGCAAGAGCCTACCGGTTCTCAGGTGCAGACAGTTCCTCCCGTGCAGCAGTGTCGCCCAGGCCCTGTCCAGATCTGATAGGGGAAGATGGGTCCGCTTACTCAGTCCTTGGACAGAAAGCCTGCGAGCGCGTCTCCCGGTTCCTGGGAACTGGGCAGGGCCGGTCAGCCCCCCACCCCGTGACTTGTCCCATGAGTCAGGACGGAGCTGGATGAAGTCAGGTGGCCCCATCAGAGATAACAGGCAGTGAGGACCCAATCTCAGGTGTCTCATCACGCACTGCCCCAAGCTCCTTCTGGCAAAAGATAAGGTGTTCACCTGTCTGGCCCGACTGCGTGACGGCGTGAGGAGTTAGTCTCCTCACCTGAATTTCCCTGAAAGCTTCCGCCGGCCGGCACTCTCTCCACGCTGCCAACTCTCCTCCTCGCGGGAGAGGCCGTTTGAGACATGCCGGGTTTCCGGGGAGGCCAGGGACAGCTTGCGAGGTGACAGCCTTTTGTGTTGACGTGACTCGGAGCTCGAGACAGCATCCGCTCATTCTGAGTGAAGAGACAGGATATTTACACAGAAACAGCTAGATAGATGGGTGGATGGCGGGGAGAGGGACGGAGGGGGAGGTAGGGAGAGACAGAGTTTATTAAGTGGGTTCATCCAGGTCGCTGTGAATTCCCTAGGCATCTTGTAGGACACGCTTGCATGAAGTCCTCAGCCCGGGCCCTTGACCCTTTCTTAACACACGCCCGCACAACACCCTCTCACTGCCTCTGCCTTGGCATTCGGCACCTTTTCAGCTGGCAACTACATAGAGACATGTTTCTCAAAGCGGAGTCAGGGCGGACTTGGTTACAGTTGTTTAAGGGGCGAGTTGACAGGAACATTGCTGACCCCCACCCCAGGACGCCTGCGTTAGAAATGGCCTCTGTAACAAGCATCCAGGGAATTCCAATGCTTCTGGAAAGTGTGGAATGTTCTAGGAGGTTTTCTCACCTTCTGTGATGCATTCAGATCACCTGGGGAGTTTGAGCAGTACTTCCCGGGTCCTGATTGAACGGGTATGTGGCGTGGCGTGGGCATCAGGGTTTCTGAGAGTTCCTTAGGGATCCTGACGTCTGGCCAAGGTTGAGAACCGCTGTGTGTGCTGAGGTTATATCCCTGCTGCAGTCTTGGCAATCTTTCAAAAAGGTGCTAAGTGCTACACACACTCACACACACACACACTCCTCTCACACTGGTGCAGCTGTCCCAGCCTTGCCTTGCTTTCCTCCTTCCCAGTGGCCCCGACATAACCTGGGAAGGCAGGCACACCCCGAGCTCCGACACTTGGACGTTGACACTGAATTTTCCGAACAGGCAGGTGGACCTTTTCTGCGTCCTCCGATGTTACCACTCACTTTGCTGCAACCTTCGCTCATCAGTGAGGATTCTGATACACGATTCTCCACGCAGACAGGAATCATTCAAACACATCCCCAGTCACCCTGCATGGGCCCACCCAACCCTTGGCCCCTGGCACACAGGTGCCCCGTCAGTGCCCGCCCCATCTCCCAACGGTTATCTATATGATGATCATTTTAAATGTCTGACTCTATCTACTCCGCGGGTCCCCAGGAACGGAACTGGTCCAGAGCCTGGAGTGGAGGTCATCAAGTCCCGTAAAAATCACTTCGTGTTTACGTTTGAGAAAGGAAATGCGTTTTTTTTTCCCCTTCCTAGTAAATACCTTTTTTTATTGATGGTCTAATTTATTTTCAGCTAGAAAGTCTGAGGCTGTGATTTCCTCAGGGGCTAACAAACGAGTTTGTGGATGACCAAGGCCAAGTGGAGGAGAAGGGAGGTTCGCCTTCGAAATGGCGTAGGTGCTGAAGCCAGACCTGTGTCCCCGGGACCCCAGTCTCCTTGTCGCGGGCGTGGGCTCCGGTATCCAAGCCCAACAGGAGCTCTGTTCTCCTGCAATAGCCCCTGCTGGAAACCTCCTGCTGGCCCACGTTAGCACGGCGGGTCCAAACGTCCCGGGCTATTTTGCCAGGAATCTACATTTGGATGGAATATTCTTATTTTAAAAAATTGAAAACCTGACAATTTCTATGCATCTTTTCTTTCTCTTCTTTATTCTTTTTTTTGTTTTGTTTTGTTAGATAGGTGAAGAGTTACTTTGTAGTGTCTTTGATCAGGAAGAGTACAGAACAAATTCTAGCTTATTATAAATATTGAAAAATGTATTAATCTTATAGTCTGCAAACACAAACAACGAGCTTGCCAAGCTCCTGGGATCTATTAGGTAAACACATAGCTAATCCTCAATTGTACCCATTTTCATCTTACTTAAAGCCAGAGAACCTCTTTTTCCCTCTGTTTAAAAGTAGAGATGGGGCCCCAGATGGGCCCCAGATGGTGGTTGCTGCCGAGTGGATATCAGTCCAGACACATGCAAGAGTCTGAGCCTGTCTCTATCTCCCCTCATCTCACTTGGAAAAGAAGGAGGGGGGAGGAAAGTAAATAGGGAATTGGTGAGTTAATAATTTCGATCTCTTTAGATTTGTTAAAATTGTTACATTCTTTCCTTCTGCATCTGTGCACTCTTATTCTTTTCTTCATTATAAGCTATGAGGTCTCTCATTTTTTTCTATGTGGAAAAAAACCTTTTTCATCTATAGATGAAGTTCGCGTACAATAGAACTGTGACTCGCAATTAAACTCACAAAATTTTAAGGTTTAAATATACATTTTGAATGCACCTTTTTCTATTCTTGCTCAATATTTTAAGTTGTCTTTGATGAAAACCATTCAAATAAAAATGCGTCCCACGCTCTCCCCAAAGCTCCTTGCTTCAATGTAAAGACCTCTGCCAGGTGACCCTCAGTTGGGGTCGGTGGTAGGCAGCCTGCGTACGTTTCCCAGGGAACCTCTCCCTGGGCATGCAAGTCTCCTACGGGCCCTCCGTCCTCTGAATCAAGGCCGGACTGGACAGTGTGTGGGAAACAGAAGACGATTCTAAGGGCTCGAGAGCGGAAGGCTCTGTGTGACCGTCTCTCAGAGAGTTCATTCTGAAGTACGCCAGCTTCATGTCATAACGTCTAGAATGGCCAGCTATACGAAATATAAATATAGGACAGGTAGCTACATTTCACTCCCCACACCCCTGCTCCATTTTAAGTGTGTCCCATATCATATTTGATACATACACAAAAAATTAATTCTTTCTCTGACATTTACTGTAATGAGGTATTCTGTTTTCTTCGGGCAGCTTAAGAGTGATCCTTAATTAGCCCCAAGGAAAGAGCGGCATAGAGAGGAACCAAGGTCCCCAACGGAGAACCAACACCAGCTCGCAGCCATGGGAGCCAGTCATCGTGGAAACAGATCCCTTAGCCCCAGTCAAGTCTCCAGAAGACGGCACCCTCCTGGGGCGCTCCAGCCAGAACTGACCGGCCAAACCACACCCAAAGTCCTGACCCACAGACCCTGTGAGAGCTAATACATCCTTATCGTTGTTTACAATAATTTTAGGGTCTCTTATGCAGTCATACATAATAGAAAACTAATAAAGAAATTTTGATGGAAGGAGATTGTTGACAGCTTGCTGTTACTTCTACTTTTGTAAAAAGGGTTGCTTATTGTTAGTATCCAGCAAAAGGAGCTTCCAGACCCTTCCATCTCCCCCTGCTCCTGGCAAAGGGAGCAGTGAGTTGTATGTTTTGGTAAAGACAGCTTCAAAGACGATGGGCCAGAGGTTCGCCTGACGAAAAGGCTTGAATTGATTGGGACGAGGGATGACCTCCAAAGCATCAGGAGCATTCAACACGCTCCAGTTTCCTTCGAGGTCTCTTAAACATTGAAGTGGGGGCAAATAAGACCAGCTTACAGACCCGGGTGTTAGGAAGTATCCTGAAAATGAGAACTCAGTTTCAGATGAAGAGCTGGAAAGGAGGGGTACAGATTCAAAGCCAGCAGGGCAAATACATGAGGAGGATTCAAAGCCAGCAGGGCAAATGCATGAGGAGGGTCATGGCCCGTTTGTGCAGAGCCCCAGGAGAGCCCCCTGGCTTGCGGTCACTGGCCTTCGCTTTCCTACCTTCTCAATACTCTTCATCACGCACCGGAAGTCCCCGAGTCACTTTGTGCCAGGGCTTAGAAGTACCTTGGTACGGAAGTAATCCAGACCCTGTCCCTTTTCCTGTAGGGTCAGTATTGTTGTGCTGTGTGAGATGGGTCAGGTGATCCTCCCTCAGACAGCCGTTAGAAAAGGATGTCCAATGGAAACTCCTAGTTTGGGAAGCGGGGCAAGAACATGGTTTTAACAGCACGGGGCCTAGGCTTCCGGGAAGAGCTGGTTTTCGCAGTGCTAGTCGGAGGCCAGGAGCCCCTCTCAACTGGTCGCCTCAGCCTTACCGTCGTTATGTGGCTGCAGTGGCTGCGTCTCGAGTGTAATTCTGGACCAGCAAGTGAGTACTACAGACGGGGATGAGCATCCCCTGGAAGCTGGAGGACCCGTGTTCAGTGGTGAGTCCCCTGTGCCATCGCCAGTGACTCCTGAAGTCCCCCACTGCTTGGCTTTAGGTATGAGACCTAAACACTTCGGATGACTTAGGGGAAGTGTGGTTAAGAGAGAGATGTCGTCAAGCATGCTAAGCCACATGGATGGAAGATTCAGTGATTAAGTAGAAAGAATATGTGTATATATATGTATATAGTATGTATATATATTATATAAATGTATGTACATATGAAATGGGACCATATTTGTGCCCCACACAAGGCCATTCCTGTTGGTTTCACGTTCCATAGGGGAAGCCGGGAAGGTTGTGTGGGTCTGGATTCTGAGTTTTAAAATGCAGATTGAGACGTGTGAGCTTCGTGTCATCATGAACCAGTGACCTCTCCAACGTTAATGAACAGCAGCGTGACCCTGCGAGCCTGTGGAAACCCCATGCCCCAGGCTGTCTGACGCAGAAGGCCTAGAATGGGACCCAAGAGTCCGCATTTCCAACACGCGGCCACGCACCCAGGTCCGGGGACCACATTTTGAGAACTACTGCTCTGAGCATCGGGGCATCAGTGTTGGATTTGAGCAGAGAAATAACGCAGACTGATAGGAGACAGTTTCTGTCCAGCTGGGAAAATCCGACAGAACAACCGAGATCTTCTTATTCAGCCTAGAACTTATTATCTGAGGCAGCTCTTTTACCGTGACAGCTATCCGCCTTTTCAGTGCGCGGTCCCCGAGTTAAGGCACCGTGAAGCTATTTAAGGTTGTTGTACAGGCTCTAGGCTTTTCAGTGCAAATGTGCCTGATGGCCCCCTGTGCTGGGGGAGGTGACATCCCTGCTCTTGGTGCAGGTGGAGCTGGGGGCAGAAGCAAAGGAAGTCAGATGCTCTCACTCCAGAAAACGGCCCCCGGTGTGCTTCCAAACCGGCCTCTGAAGTCCTCCTTCGCTCCACTATGGAAAAGTTCCACTTGAGGCCAGAGAACAGCATTGTGTGTGTGTGGCCGTCCGCGTGGGGCTGCAGGACGGAGCTGAGAGGTCTCTCCTCCGTGACTAGACTTCCAGCCCCGGGCTTGCCAGGCCCCATCAGCAGCTGGCACAGAGACAGAGAGTCATGTCGAGTGGCTTTCTGCCTTCTTCCCCTCTTGGTTTTCTCAAAAGATTTAGACAGATGAAATAATACTCCTCGTGCTCCTTGCCCCTGCGACATAATGTAGTCCGTTTGTCTAAATTACAGACTTCGGCAATTATTTGTGCTGGGATTTTTTTCAGAGGCAAATGAAGGCGGCCTGAGCAGCAGTAACCTTGTGCCTCCCACGCGTCCTCAGGGAGGAGGAGCCGCTGTCTGAGGACGAACAGCGCGCCGGCCGCACGTGTTTCTCCACGTTGCCTCCTGCGTCCTCACTTCCCCGTGATCAGTTGGATATTGTCATCTGTCTCATTATTTTTTCTTCTACAGTTTTAGTCTTTGAAAGAAAGTGGATTTACAGAAGGGTTGCAAAGACAGGACACGGAGTTTACCTGCACCCTTTCTCCTCTTCTCCTAGTGATAAAATCTCCCGTCACCACAGGGTATAGTTCTCAAAGCTAAGACATCACCATCGGTTCGCTACTATTAGCTCAGCTACCAGCTTCATCCGCAGTTTCCCGGCTCTGCCGCTGATATCACATTCCTGTTCCAGGATTCCACCCAGGACACTGCATTATGTTTAATAGCCAGAGCTCCTTCCTCTCCTCCCGTCTGTGACAGTGTCTCAAAATTCCCTTGTTTTTTTCCCATGACTTAGACACTTTTATTTATTTATTTGGATTTTTCCGAAGTGAGAAGTGGGAGGCTGCAGACAGACAGACTCCCGCATGCACCTGACCGGGATCCGCCCGGCATGCCCGCCAGGGGGCGGTGCTTTGCCCATCTGGGATGTTGCTCTGTTGTAGCCAGAGCCATTCTACCACCTGAGGCAGAGGCCATGGAGCCATCCCCAGCACCCGGGGCCAACTTTGCTCCAATGGAGCCTTGGTTGTGGGAGGGGAAGAGAGAGATAGAGAGGAAGGAGAGGGGGAGGGGTGGAGAAGCAGATGGGTGCTTCTCCTGTGTGCCCTGGCCGGGAATCAAACGCGGGACTTCCACATGCCCGGCCAATGCTCTACCGCTGAGTCAATTAGCCAGGGCTTGTGACTTAGACACTTTTAAAAATATTTTATAACAAGACTTCCAATTTTGAATTATTTGATGCATTTTCATGCTTACACTGAAGTGATGAATTTGGGGAAGGAACACCACAGAAGGGAAATGATTGGCTCCCGTCTGCAGATAAGAAAGCCCGAGTTCAAGGCGATGTAATAAATGGGCCCAGGTCATCCGGCTATGAATGGTTGTTATGTCACATTCTTTTTTTTTTTTTTTTTTTTCTGAATCTGGAAACGGGGAGAGACAGTCAGACAGACTCCCGCATGCGCCCGACCGGGATCCACCCGGCACGCCCACCAGGGGGCGACGCTCTGCCCACCAGGGGGCGATGATCTGCCCCTCCGGGGCGTCGCTCTGCCATGACCAGAGCCACTCTAGCGCCTGGGGCAGAGGCCAAGGAACCATCCCCAGCGCCCGGGCCATCTTTGCTCCAATGGAGCCTTGGCTGCGGGAGGGGAAGAGAAAGAAAGAGAGGAAGGAGGGGGGGGGGTGGAGAAGCAAATGGGCGCTTCTCCTATGTGCCCTGGCCAGGAATCAAACCCGGGTCCCCCGCACGCCAGGCCGACGCTCTACCGCTGAGCCAACTGGCCAGGGCTAGCTATGTCACATTCTTGAACTAACAGACTAGCGATACCTTCAAACTCTTTCAGAGGGAGCATAAAATAGGTAATCATAGAGACAGTGGGAAAAGACTGACTTTATGGGGGGGAAAAAGGCACTTTGGGTGGGAAGGGAAAGAGGCAAGATGCTCTTAGAATTATCTTTATTCTTACCTGACCAGGCGGTGGTGCAGTGGATAGAGCGTTGGATTGGGATACGGAGGACCCAGGTTCGAGACCCTGAGGTCGCCAGCTTGAGTGCGGGCTCATCTGGTTTGAACAAAGCTCACCAGCTTGGACCCAAGGTTGCTGGCTCGAGCAAGGGGCTACTCAGTCTGCTGAAGGCCCATGGTCAAGGCACATATGAAGAAGCAAGCAATGAACAACTAAGGTTTTGCAACAAAGAATTATCTTTATTCTTGAAGTCACCCAGGTCCAAAAGAGGGTACAACATCCAGATGCTTTAAATTTACCTTAAAGTTTTAAAACAATATGGGGATGGATATTAGTTCAGCATGTCCAAATTTTACCAGTTGGTCTGGATCTTTTTTTTTTCCAAGTTAAACAACACTCACTCAAACTGTCAATCACCTACATGACAGTGTTTATGTCTCTGTCCCATTCATGATGAACTGTAGGAGGAAACAATAATAATTATTAAATTACTTGTGTATGCTTACAACATTGTACAATGTAGGTTTCATTTAGTCCCAGTTGTATAAGGGCATTTCTCTTTATTATTGAAATGCATCACACCTCTCGAACCCAGTGTTTTGGCTGCTGGGTATAAATGGGCGTGGTTTCTGAAAGACACGGGGCACTCAGAGGTGCAATTCCGCTCACAGGGCAGGTCAGGCGATCTCTGAACCTGAAGTTGCACCTTTGAGGTGAGTTATAGAACCTTTCCTTCGGATGGCCAAATTCAAGTTCACTCTTGAATAAATATACCTTCAGATCAAACCACGTTAGTAATAGCTTCTCTCTCTAAGCACCTTTTCTGGGCACCCAGATTTTCATTTAGTGACTATTTATTAAAAATATCTCCCACTGTCTCTCTCTTCCCCTCCCGCAGCCGAGGCTCCATTGGAGCAAAGATGGCCCGGGCGCTGGGGATGGTTCCTTGGCCTCTGCCCCAGGCGCTAGAGTGGCTCTGGTCATGGCAGAGCGACGCCCCGGAGGGACAGAGCATCACCCCCTGGTGGGCAGAGCGTCGCCCCTGGTGGGCGTGCTGGGTGGATCCCGGTCGGGTGCATGCGGGAGTCTGTCTGACTGTCTCTCCCCGTTTCCAGCTTCAGAAAAATACAAAAAAATATATATATATATATCTCCCAATGTATACTCCTTGCAAATGGCGTGGTTGTAAGACTCAATTAAGACAATGCAAGTACCACACCTGGACAGGGATGGTGGCACAATACCCAGAGAACAGGAAAATAGAGGAGGCCCAGACAGGACCACCTGACAGCTAGAGAGACAGGAGCCTCCTGGGGAAGTTTCTCTGGGGCTCCCGTGTGCAACCGTAATGAACTGGCATCGCCCCCATGAATCTTCCTCTCTGTTTGCAACTGATGTGGCCGCTTGGGCAGCCTGGGTTTCTCCAAGCTAATAAGACTCGGGCTAATAAAGCATTACAATAGGTGTGGCTTGCTCTTTAAGTCATTCAAACCAAGGAGTGGCAATAAACCCAAGTGCAGACTGAAATAGTCTGAGATTTGGTGGAAGTGTAAGGAGAGAAGACCCATGTGACCTGCATCACACCCTGGGGTTGGTGACAATTCAGTGCTGCCCAGAAACCCGCAGGGGCGCTAGCACCTGCCGGGTCCTCTCCGCCCACCCTCTCCGCGAGTCTCTCCCACTCACGTCCTCAGGGCCTCTTCCCAAAGCGCTACAGGCTCCCTTCCTTCAGACTGTGAGTTTTTGCAATGGTCTCCTTGGCTTTTCCTTTTACAAGATAATTAGTGTTGAAACTTCCCGCTCCATCCAGAGAAATGTGCATGTGTTTGTGGCGAGGCCGCTTGTTCACGCGTCCCCTACTTCCGGCCCACTCGTAAGGCGGCCTCTACTCTCCCTGCGCTTGATTTCTGTACAAACCAGGCTTCGGATGGCCACGCATCGGAAGTCTAAAAAACTGTGAATATTTTGTCTTTGTTTTTTGTTTTTCTTTTTGCTGTTGTTGTGAGTTCTTTTGTTTCGTGTGTTTCATCCCCCCTTCCCTGGATAGATAATGGAAGCGTTCGGCTTAGGTCTGTGAAGCCTAAAAACCTTTAATCTTACCCTTCCCCGAATGAGTTTAAGACACTGACGATTTGGTTTTCCCCAAGCCTCTCTGGGTACGATCCAATCAATGTTTAATTTCCCAAACTGGCTCTTTGAGAAGATTTATTTCCTTGTATTTGTATTGCAAACAATATTTGCTCTAAACTTCGCACAAAACAAGGGGGAAACGCTGATTTTTTTTTTCTATGTATTTTTATTTTTAAAGAAAGGTTTATCCAGTGAGAAAAAGGCACGGCGGAGCGGGCAGTGGGCGCGGGCAGTGGGCGCGGGACCTGGGCAGAGCAGGCCTGGCGATGGAGGTCCACTCCTGGGGGGCCAAGCTCCCCTGCCCCCCCTGTGAGACGACTTCCCTCGGACACGCCTTCCCTCGGACACGCCATCCCCGGGAGCTCGTTTCCACTCAGCGCTGTCCAGGATCACATCAGGTTGTCCTTGTCACTCCACGTTTGTCCTCCGTCCCCACCCCTCAAATGGCCACAGGACACGTCTTTGGGTTCCACTTGGTGTCCAGTCTGAGGTCCGGGCTTCAAGGCCTACCAGCTCCCGGGAAATGTCATCGCCTAACCAAACTCGAGGGTCGCCGCTCTTATTTTCCGCTGTGGCGCTGGTCTTCATCTTCTTCGCTCTGTTTTACTCCTTAATTGCCTGGGAAGCTGGGTTGCTGCTTAGGGCCAACCAGCATATCTGCTGCAAAACACGTGTGAAGTTACCAATAACCAATAATTCAACTGATGAAAATTATCCATCTTTGGATTTTAAAAATAGTTTAATTGCTTTATAAAATACATACATTCTCATAGAAAGAAAGTGTGAGCGTCCCAAAAACTGTAAAGAAAAATAATTAAGTCACTAAAATGCCTTCGTCTAAAAGAATGACTTTTAATAGTTGGGTAGTATCACCTCAGACACCCCGAGGGGTAAACACATTGCTGAAAGGCGGGGTGCCGACACGCAGAGGCGGGGCCGGGAATCTAGGTGGAAATCATTTCAGACATATGTCCCAGTGATTACACATACTACTCTTTTAGGGTTTTAAGAATAATTTTATTTGTATATAAAAAAGGAAAGAACTGGTCTAAAGTTGCAGTGATTGCGGAAATGTTGTCAAATGTCTTTTCACATGTCTGGTTCGTTCTTTTTTTTTTAAGTTTTTTATTTGTTTCATTCTTTTCCAAGTGAGTAGAGGGGAGATAGACAAACTCCCACATGTGCTCCGACTGGGATCCACCTGGCGACCTCCATCTGGCGCTGATGGTCAGCCCACCTGGGGTCATGCTCGCAACCAAGCGATTTTTAGCACCTGAGACAGAGGCTCCACAAAGCCATCCTCAAAGCCCAGGGCTGATGCGCTCGAACCAATTGAGCCATGTCTGTGGGAGATAAAGAGAGAGTGAGAGAGAAAGAGAGAGAGAGAAAAGAGGGGAGAGGGGTGGAGAAGCAGATGGTTGCTTCTCCTGTGTGTCCTGACCAGGAATCAAACCCAGAACATCCACAGCCAGGCAAACACTCTACCACTGAGCCAACTGGCCAGGGTTGGTTCATCCTCAATACCCAGGTTCGGTTACAAAACAGAGTGAAAGCAATTGGAAGTTGGGAATTATTGGCATGTTAACTGTCTTTGAAAAATGGTCCTAGATAAAGCTTTTAAATAATATTCATGGACTCTTTGCCATATTAGGTGGAGGCATGTGCCCAAATGTGTTCTCTCACTTTCCATCCCAGCCGTTGGGATTTTTTTTTCTTAGTTGTATTGTTGTTTTCATATTTCCAAAATTTAAAACATATATGTTTTCTTCCGTAACCATAAATCCCACCGTTGCTTATCCCTAGCTCAATATTCTAGCAGCTTCAATTCCCAGAGCCAGGCCTTCTAATTTGTTTTTTTTTTCATTTCTAAATTCTTTGTGATAATCTCTCATTTTTTTTCTCTCCCCCAAGAGCTTGTTTCTAAAGTTCTTGAGTTTTTGAAAATTTTTGCGCATGACTCTTCCACATGAAGGATCTTGGGTTATTTTGCTAAGGAGAAAATATATACTTTCCAAAAGAAGAAACTAGACTTAGAAACTGGAGATAGGCTGTGTCGAGCCAGTGCCCTCGGGAGGAACTGAGGGAAACAGAGAAGATGGGGTGGGATGCCCGCACGGCCTCGTCGTCTCAGGATCCCACGCTGCGTGGGTTCAGGGCGTGGCTGGCGCTCAGGACCTGCGGGGGGGGGGGGGAGAAAGGTGGACTCACCTGGCTAAGGCTCTATTCTGCAGCCACCATTCTTGTCTCCTGATGAGGTGCCCTTCCCTTAGTTGAATTTCTTTATAAGGATATGCAAGAACTTGGAATGAATGTATCATGGGCTGGGTGACAGTATTCTCTTGTTTACCTGACGCAATGCCGTATTTCCCTGTGTATAAGACGCACCTTAACTTTGGGGTGTCCAAAGTTGGAAAAAAAAATGTATTACATTACATTATTGAACTCAAGTTTTATTTATCTACAACGAGCACAAAAACAAGCACGAAAAAGCGGGAAATGCAAATAAAAAAAAATCTACAACCACTGTATGAAACACAACCCTGTTTTTAGACCCCAAATTTTTCGACGAAAGTGCACCTTATCCATGGGGAGATACGGAGTGAGATCTGATGGCCTCCTTTAGCAGAAGGGCGTGTAGAAAGGACAGAGGTGGAGGTTTCAAAGGGATGAACTTGTCTTTGGATTGGGAGCTGTCAGAAAGCCTGGCTTTCTAATGGGGACCATTGCTGAGCAGAGGGAAGCCCAGTGTGAGACCTGCAGCACAGGGACACGTGCTTGGCCCACTGCATGTTGCCGTGGTTTCCTGCCTTGCTGCAGTTTGCCCCCCAAGAGCAGGGCTCTGATCCCCGAGAGAGTCAGCTGAGACACTGTCCCTTCCTAGGACTCCGGACACACTGCTGTCCCTCCTCAGGATGTTGGCTTTCGCTGTGAGGAAGACTACAGCTGCCTTGCTTGTTTTCTTCCTGGTTGGTAACTTGCTCGCTCTTTTATCTCCGCCTGGATGCCCACAGTTTCCGGCCTCCATCATTACCCAGAACGCCCTGTCTAGCTTGACGCTGTTCACCTCTGGTCCACTCTTCCCTGGAACCGACTGTGTGCTTTTACTCTCCAAATTCAAGTCTTTATGTAAAAGTGAAGTTTTCTTGTAAGACCAGCTCCTGTTGTGTGGCCCCTGACGCTGACCACTCATCAGCTGGGCTGGGTATCCCCACGCAGACTCGCCCCCCCCATTAGAGCCCCCACCTGTGGTCACTGTTGGTGCCTTCCCATGAAAGGGACTGTGATCTCCCCAAGGGCATTTTCAATGCTTTTTGTCTCTTGTTTCGGTTTCTCCATTTTTCTGGTTGTTTCTAATGTACTTTTTTTTTTTTATCTCTATAATCATTTCATTTTTCTCTTGTATCCTTTTCCTGCGTTCTGCCATCTGCATTCTTTTCTGTTATTTCAACCATTGTATCTCTTTCTCGAACTATTTTCCAAAAGTACCAACTGTCTTCAATTCCCCCGAACTTTTCACTTTCTTCTAGGATTAATTCTCCATATGTATGTGTGTATATGTGTGTGTATGGCGCGCACTTTTTAAATATATATACTTTAACCTGATTTGTCCTCATTTCTGTCCCTCTTATCCATTTATCAATAACTTCTGAAAGCCCTGATATTTGCTTCCTGGCATTTACTCATCCTCAAATAGAATCAGTACTTCTTTCTGGGCTTATACCCTGCTCACAAAAACTGGGGGGGTCAGGGAAGGTGCAGATACTCCAGGACTTTCAGCCGTTTGTAGAGTGCATTTTCACCAATGAAATAAAAGTTGGTTTTACATCTCATTTGCATCACTGAACAACTTTTTTTGACTTGTCATTTGCTTTTTTGATACTCTTGTTTAATAAAAAAAAAATCAAATGCTTCTTTTTTTTAATCACTTCATATTCGTTCTGAAATATCCCCCGCTTTTCATGAGCAGTATATTTGTTACAGAGGAGTCTAGACAGGGGAGCTGGGTTAGGCTGGGGCTGCGCATCGCTGCCGGGTAGAGATCTACATCAGTTTCTGGCGTTCAGGTGCCTCCGAAGCATCCGGTGGAATCCTGCAAGGCAGCTGCCTGTGCTGTGAGGTGCTGATTGTGGCTTCCTCTCCCTTCAGCGCCTCACCTGATCCCGTCCGCATTCCGTGGCTCGGAGACAGAGCCTCGGAAAGTCGAGGTGCACGGCCCTACTTCCCTTCCAGCTCCGCCAGCCTCGCCGTCACGTGGCACGGAACTCCGTGGTAGAGAGACATTCCCGTCCGGTCCTACGTCTTTCTCCCTGGGCGCCTAACCCACCACTCCAGAGCTGAGGACCGGGGGCGGGTGGGGGCACTTTCAGGATTGCGAGGGGAACTTTTTGAGGGCTCTGCGAGCAAACTGCATTGTGCCCCAGGTCTGCGGAGATCCGTGTGGGCTCTCTCCACCCTTCCACCCTGGGGTTCCAATTTCATTGTGTTTGGCAGAAAGTCTTCATAGTTTGTGGTTTGGGGTTGTGGCCATTTCCTCGTTGCATTGAAAATGGTGTTCTCCTTTTTACTTTTAATTCCTCCGTGTGTGTGTGTGTGTGTGTGTGTGTGTGTGCGCGCGCGAGCGTGCATCTCAGAAAAAAGGCATTTTAGCTGAAATGAGCTCTGAGCATGTCTACTGCACGTTTACAAAATGTACACGATTTGTTTTGGAGAGGCAGGGGAGAAAGCAAAAATTATACTGTGAGGGTGAATTATCTGTTACTCGTTCTTTGTTCTCTAGACATTTGCACGAAGAGACAATTCTAAGAGGGCAGCGATGCTATCGTAGTTTCTGTATCCAGTGCTCACTGAATTGCCCACTGGTCAAGTTAATTCTGAGAGCTTCTTTAGACGGGCTTTGGCTGTCGGCTTCCCAGGGTGCGGAGCCAAACACAGTTCTGTGTCTTCCCCTGAACTTTAAAGCTCATACAAAGGGTCGGGGTTAGGAACAGAAGAAATGACATCCCCGATTTCTAACCCTGGCCCTGCCCTTACCAGCTGCACTGCTTTGGTGATATCAGGTAACGTTTTTCAAGCTCAGTTTGATCACCTGTGAAGTGCGGATTTGTGTTGATTAAATGCAAACGTGTTTGAGAAAGAGGTTTTGCATCAGAAGGCCACTTGCCTGGGGAAGGATTGTGACAGAGGCAGGAGAAACGGTGAGGACTCCAGGTGACAGGAACTCAAGTAAGATCTCCTCTCCTTAGTTATGAGATGCTTGTTGCTGATGACCCTCAACTTCCCCACCAATAAAAGAGATAATCACTCTATGCAAAATTATTGAAAACACGTAATGAGACGATCATGTAAGTGGGGTGTTTCGGGGGGGGGGGCGGTGATGGGAACATCATTAAAACTCAGTAAACCACTGGCCTCCTTTTTCTTTCTTGCAAATGTATTTTATGGTAGAGGATTTAAAAGACTGAGGTGTGAAAAATTCAGCGGGACCCTTGGAGGCCCTCCCCCCCTTCCCTTGCCCAATCAGAGTCAATTATCTTCTTGTTTGCTGAATACTTTCTAGGTAACACCTGCCCACAGAGCTGCCAATAGCATGAAAAAACTAACGGATCCTGTGGGTGCCTGGCAGACTGTCCCGGATGCCAGGCAGACTGTCCCCGGAAGCCAGGCAGACTGTTCCGGGTGCCAGGCCGACTGTCCCCTGATGCCAGGCAGACTGTCCCCAGATGCCAGGCAGACTGTCCCGGGTGCCAGTCCTGGGCAGCGAGGCCGACTCAGGTGCTCTCTGGGGCCCCAGGCCTCTCTATTCATTGCGTGGACGGTGTTTCCTGGGACAGACCCTGTTTCTCCGAAACGGAAAGAGCCTCACGCACATCGTGATTCCCCTTGACCGCCCTAACCGCTGGGCGCTCCGGCCCGGAACCTGGCCCCGTTCTCTCCCGGGCCGCCTTGCCGTCTTCCGGTCTCCGCTCACCCACGCTGTGGTCCTGGGCAGAGCGTGGCCCAGGTCGCACCCCAACTTCCATCAGTGTGAAAGGAGAGGCGTGGGCGAGGTCACCTTCAGGATTCTTCCAGAACCCACGGGGACAAATGCAGGAGAAAGACTTCTATTGTTTCCTGGGACAGGAAGGGACAAACTCTCACTGGTGGCAGCCTTGTTTCCCAGCTAGCCCAGAAGGGTCTCCCCGTCTGTGCTCACACCGACTCTAGCTGGTCAGCATCGCCGGCCGGTCACTGCATCTCTTCACTGCGCATGGCCCGTGAGACCCCGGGCGGAAGGGATGGCTTCCCCCGCTTTTTTGAAAACTCGGTGCCAAACACGGGGTGTTGAATGGGTGCAGACTGAATGAATCAGAGCCCTTGCTCCGGCGTGTTTCGAGCAAGCTGGAAATGAAAGCATTGGATGGGAAGGGGCTGGGAATGCCCCTGGCCGTCTCTGGGAAGGAAGACTGTTTCTCCACGTCCTGGCGATGATGTAGGGACGCGGAGGACCGGCGTTCTCCCGTTCTCCATTCTCCGAGGAGGAGGAGGAGGAGAGGCATCCTTAAGAGCAGGGAGAGTTCCTGCCTCTTGGCTTATTCTCAGAAAGCAAAGAGCAGTTACTGTAAGGAAGCGGCTGTCCGGGCCAGGAGCTCTATCAGTGAATAATTTCCTGAAAGGAAGGGAGTCCGTGGAGACCGTGCAACTGCATTTGATCTCGGTGCTGCACGAGGAGCCAGCCAGGACGATCTTTGATTCAAAGGAAGCCAGATAATTGTTTCCCAAACAGAGGCTCGCTGGAGAGCGCGCTCCTTCCCTCTGTGGTGACCTGCTCTGGCAGCCTCGGGTCTGCCCCAGACAATTTTCCTGTTTTGCTCAGAAACAAATTGCTCTTTTGGGGTAATTCCAAGCAAGTTTGCCAAGTTCACAGCAATCCCGGGGGTGGGCTGGGGGCGGGGGTGGAGAGGCCCCTGGGGGGGAGTGCTCTCTCCAAATCCCCTCTCCAGCCCTTTGAAAAGGAAAGAGGGTCATTTTTTTTAAAAAAGAATTCCAAAGAAAGCAGCTAATTCTGAATGATCCATCCCACCTTGCAAAGGGCCTTGGGGGCCACGAGTTTGGTTCCTGGTGCTGGTCTGAGGCTCGGGAACCAATTTCCCGTGCAAGCAATTATGTGTGCAATTAAGTAATTGTAGATGGGGGGGGGGGGAGCAGGAGAAGGCAATGAATGCCAAAGACGAAGTTGCCTGCCTTCCACTTTCAACAGACAGCCTGGAGGACCCGGCAGCCGAAGCCCGCTTGGATTCCGTTCTCACAAGAGACCGACTAAAATCAGGAGCTCGGGGAGAGGAAGATGTCAGTCTGGTGAAAAGCAGTCGCTCAGGATAGGGACCCTGAGCTCAGGATGGGGACCCTGAGCTCAGGATAGGGACCCTGAGACGCACCGCCTGCCCGTGGAGTTCCGGTCTGCCCCTTGATTCGCTGTGTGCCGTCAGGCCGGTTACTCACACTCCCTGGGCCCTCCGTTCAAGTTTCACAAAGTTGACTACATAAACGTCTCACAGGGGAGAGTGCGTGTGCGTTACAGACAAGGCATCTCCACAGCTTGGAGCAACACCAGACACGGTTTCATCATCAGCTACTATTCGCTGACGGTGTTTTCCGTTACTAGCGATCATTGTACAGGGAAGCCAAGGCCTTTAGGAGCATCGCTGATGCTTTTCTTCCAACCTTCTGCCTTTAGGATTCTTTCTTTTAAATCAACCGAATGAAACAGGGCAAGGAAATATGAAGTGCTCGGTTTAGAAGCTGACAACGAATAAGCGATTCGAGCCTGGAAAGGGTCAAAGCCGCCCCCCCCCCCCCCGGCTCCCCAGGGGAGCGGTGTTGTTTACAGTGTATCTTTAAAATAACACGCCTACTTAGTTGGGCTTCCCCTCAGGACAACACAGTTTCAACAGTAACAGAGGATTAATTAAAGCAGGTCCCATTGGTGAAATTGGTGATTCCGGGGGAGGGGGCAGTGGGCACCCCAGCCCTGCACCATCCCCCAGTCCATACCAGGAAGGGGACAAGGCCAGCCGGCTGGAAGTGATTACTGTGGCCCGAGGGCAGGCTGAGCCTTTGGCCCCATCCGTATGATTTTGATTACTATTTTCATTTCACCTCCTCTGAAAGCAGGAGAGGTGAGAACGGATACAGAAAGTACAGCCTCCCAAAGCCAGTGTCTCCAAGGGAGGGACCTCTTCTCTGGCCGCCCTATGGAGGACCACCTCGTTTTTACACCTGGGAGGGGTCTCTGGATGTATGTCTGGGCCGTCTGAAGGCTGAGCAGGCAGGTGGCTTCATTTGCAAGAACTGATACAAAGATCCACCCTGGGGACAGGCCGTGAGCTGATTTGAGATTCTGTGGCCGCAGAAGGTGAGAGGCAGGCTCCTCGTGTTCCAGGCACCATCCAGGAGCTGCTGCTGTCTGCTGGGCATGCCTGCCCCCCTCCCCACGCTTCTCTGGGGCGTTGAGCTCAGCCTTGCCTTCTTCCAGCCACTTTCCACCGACTCAGAGCGGCCTTCTAAATCAAACATGTGACCATCTCACTATTGTAGCTCAAATCCTCCAAGGATGGACTTCTCGGGGTCTGTGATCAGGCTGGAAGTTGTATGCAAAAGTGTGGGAAGAGAAAAGGTCCACAGCTCCCTTACCCCCCGAAGATTAAGTACCTGTGTTCTCGGGGGTCCTTATTCCCTTTAGGAAAAAGCCCAAGCTCTGGGGTACGATATGCAAGTCATTCGATGATCCCTCCCTCTCGGTACCCGTCTCCTGCCTTCCCTCTCTGGGGCCACCCTGAGCGTCCGGGGACCACCCTGAGCGTCCGGGTGTCCGGCTCCATCACAGTCTACCCCCGAGTGCTCTGCTGCAGCCGACTCGGCTCCTCTCTTCGCGGAGACGCCCAGCACAGACCCAGCTCCCACTCTCCCCGGTAACCTCCGTCCTGCTGAGCCCCCCTCCCTTGTGCCCTGCATGCACTTACTCCCCAGGTCATGATGGTGAGCTGCTGAAAGGCAGGGGCCATACGTGTCCCCATCCGAAGGCAGAGTGGGGACTAGAGTCTGTCCATTGGACTGAATTGAAAATTTAGCCAAAGGACCTTGGGCAAGGTAAGTAGTTTATGGCTCTGGGCTCTGAATACAGAAATGGTAAGAAATAAAATACATTCAGGAGAGATGATTGTTTAGAACTGTACCATTCGATACCATCGCCGCCAGTCACGGTTGGCCACTTAAATGGAAATTAACAACAGTACATTAAAAGTAAGCCTTCGGCTCCGTGGTCACAGCGGCACTTCCGGAGAGCTCTGTCACCGGGCGTGGCAGCGCCTCTGTGCTTGCTCTGCCTGTCTCACGTGGTGCAGACGAGAGTCTCTCTGCTTGTACAGAACATTGCATGGACGATTTCTGTCATTGCGGAACCTTCCAGGAGTTCTCGAGATTCCACCTGAGCTGGCACTCTGGAGATCCGGAAATCAATCCCGGAGCCAGCTGCGGGCCGTCTCTCCTGCTGACCCCAGCCCCCCTTTCAAAGTTACTGAGATTTTAGGGAGACCAGCTCTCCACTTCTCCAGAGTATGAACGCGAGTCTGTTGGATCACCTCTTGGTCGGGAGAGGAGAGCTTGTGGCCCTTTCCCTTGGGAAACCCAAGCCCTCCCCTCTGCTGTGGGTGGTTGGACGGGAGAGGTGTGGGTGCTCAGAGTCCTTGTGGGGTAGGCACATGTCAGGGCAGGGCCAGGGGTGGGTGGTGAGACCCGTGAAGTCAGCCTGCCTTCTGGGGCTTTGGAAACAAAAATTTTAGGGGAGAAAAATCTCCTGAAAGAAGAGTCGGTGAGTTTCTGAAACAAGTCCAAAGAGTGTTTCCCAAGCCTGGAAGCCAAAGGCAAGCTCTGGCCGAGGCGTGGAAGGGCTCCCCTCAGTGCCAGCCTGCCGCCCTCCTGTTGGTGACCTTCGGCAAGTCCCCGCCTCTCTCTCTGGGCCAGCTTTTCCCCCGCCTGCTTATCACAGGCAGAGACAAGATATCTCAGGATCCCGATTCCGAAGGAGGTGCCCAGGTTGGCAGTCTGTTCCCTGGGAGGCTCTTAGAATGGTGCAATGGGAAACACTCCCAAGGCCTTTGGTCCGGTGGGTGCAGTCTGCTCGCTGAGGGCCCAGCAAGTGCAGACGGACATAGATCCACAGACACCCCTCCAGCCCTCCACCGTGACCTACAGGAAGGCCGCTCTCGGCAGCCCGAAACCGGTGGAAGAAGCCCCCTGGAAGCATGAAGCGATCTCAGATTCATTCCGTTGTTTCTCTCTGATCTGCTTTCCACGCTGCCACGGTGTGTGGGTGATGGAGGGCCAGCCAATTAGACATGAATGGATAATAGCCCGCAGTATCCAGGCTTGCATAGGCTTCTTGCTGACGTGTCCCTGCCCAGATGTTGATGTTCAAATCAACCCCCCCCCCCCCAGAGGGCAAGGTGGGAACTGTTGGTGTGAAGAGCGCGGATGCAGAAGCCAAGACCCCGCCCACGTCCCTGGGCGCACTCCGCAGAGATGGGTCCCGGCAGAGGATCTGCGGCTCGTGCTGACCTCGCTGGGCACCGCTGCTCTGCAGAGGTCACACTGCGGGCAGGAGAGATCTGGGGAGGACACGGACCCCTGTGAAGCTACATGTCGTTCCAGCAGGTGGCTGGGCTGGACCGTCCGCTGGCCGTTGTAAACATCCGCGCATGGACCCCTTGGCACTGCTGGGAGCACCAGGAGAGGAGGACCTCGATGGCTTTCCTTTTCCAGGTGAAGCAGGAACCGGCCATCTTCCCCCTCGGGGCAAACCTTGCTCCTGTGCGACAGGAGGAGAGTGAGTCCGGCCCACAGGCTTGTTCTGAAAACAACATGGTAGAAACGGCTCGGACACGGTGGGCGCTCGGACTACGCGGTTCCCTCCTCTGAGATGTTCTTCTTCGCCACGCAGGCTGCAGGGATGGTCAGAAGGAGGCTGAGAGATGAGCGAGCTGCTCGCGCCTGGCCCTGCAGCGAGGGCCCTCGCTGGTAAACGCATGCTTTTCGGAGGTGTGACGCTGTGTCCCGCGGCATGCTCCTGAGGACAGGAGAAAGGCATGCTGGCTGGTGTTGTGACAACCTGCTCCGAGGCCTCCGAGCCTGACGCTGAGCGTCCCCGCTTGTCCCACTCCTAGTCCACGCTGCCCTTTCCGACTCCGCTGTCCACCGTGGAGTCCTGCTCCTCCCTCTGGCCAGGCTGGGGGGGGGGCTCCTTGGGACGGAAGGACAGAGGCTGGGCACCTGGCTCTCCTTTTTTTTGGAGTAGGTGACTCAGGCGTTGAGCAGAGTTTAGCAAGAACTACGTGAACCCACTGTTCTCTCCAGCTGCCAGTGCTGCTCGCCTCCCCCCGTGGGAGTGCAGGGGCGGCAGTTAATCAGAGAGCTGGGGAGAGAACAAAGCTGCCTAGCGCCGGGGGACAGGGCCAGGCCGGCAGGCGGCAGGGCCCGACCGCCCCCGCCTGGGCCAAGTGAGCGGCTGCCGGGGCCTCTGCCCTCGGTGAACAGCTGACCTCTGTCACCTGGCTCCTGTATCTTCCAGAAGGGAGCCCTCCGGGACCCAGGAGGCAGGAGTTCTGCGACCTGAGGTTAGGGAACACACCTGGAAATTAGGAGTGATCTATCCTGTAACTTTTAACTCAGCCTAGTGCAAGGCATCGGCAACTCACCCAATCTGAAGCCACCTTGGCACACACCATTTTAAAGGTATCCGCTACCGTTTTTACGTCTGTAGGAACAAAGTCACCCAGCGCCACGGGAGCAGAGTCTGGAGTCCCTCCCCCGAGAAGGAGACAAGATCCTTCAGCAGGGTTTGTGTGTTGCCTTTTGTCTCCCTGCTCGGTCCCACGGCTCTTCTGCCAATGATAAGAATAACAGTGATTCATTTTATTGGGTTCTGCCGATGAGTCGAGCTCTTTACCTGTCTAAGCACTCTACCCGCCGTCCTACTTACTCCTCAGCAGGTCTCGGAGGCCACAGCGATGTTCGTGCCCATGTACAAAGGAGGGGACCGTGACTTAGAGCAATAGAAACACCAGCCCGAGCCAACACTCTCAGCAGAGTCAGAGCCCGGTTCTGTGGGGCCTCGGAGCCCAGGGACAGCCGCTGTGCTGTCCAGATTCTCTCCTCTCCCTGGGGTATCTGAGTTCCAGACCAGCCTGGTGTCTCTGAGTTTAGGACCAGCCTGGGATTTGCGTGGCTCTTCCCGTGGTTGGCTGCACTCACAAGGCAGAGCCTGCTGATGTCACAGGCACGCAGGGACCAGGCCTCTGCTCTGACCTCACATCCCTGCTGCCCTCCAGACTCCTGCCCTGTGGGGCACCATGGTGAACCCTCCTGACCCTGAGGCCATGGGCATCCCTAGCCAGGCTGCTCCCTGGAGCTGCGCTCTATAGGGGGCCGGTGGAAGTCTCCCCCAGGGTCCTAGAAGGTGGGGCTGGCACTGAGGAAGGGAGAGGAAGAGCTAAGGGATGGAAGGAAAGGCATTCTACCTGTCTCCTCTTGCAAGCACCTGCATTTTAAGGTGAGACAAAAAAGGCATTGTGTGGAACATCTGTCCTGGCTCTCAAAATGCAATCACCACCGAAGCAAGGGTGAGGGTACACACTTGAGGCTGTCCCTATTGTGGACATCAACTTGATCAACATATTCATTGTGTGTGTGTATGTGTGTATATATATATAGTTATATAAATAAAAATCTTTGTACCTAAATTTATTACTGAAAAAAATGCGCTAATTCATTAGCAGGTGCCAGAGAACTCATAATATTCCTAAAAGGCAGAGGGAATGCCCTTTCTAAATGTACATGATTGATATCATAATCATGTTCCTTAGTCTTACCTTACATCCTTCAAAGTTGCGGGGTTTTTTTTAGTACTGTAAGAAAATGAGGTGCCTCGGGAACTGATGGAGCGTCAGCCCTCCCTCCCCGCTGGACACGAGCGGTGGACGCTCCACGGTGAGGGGCGATGCACCAGACCTTGACCAGACCTGCCCTCCAAAGCTGTCTCTTCTACTTCCTAACCCTCAGTCCCCTAAAAGGTCACTTACACTTGGTCGAGGTTCCTCATTGATCATACAAAGGACTTTGCAGAATGCTTGACTTTTGATGAGGACTCAATGGAGCACTGTATCCGAAGTGTGTCCGATGCAGGGTCCACAGCACAGGATCAGTGTATCAATAAGTATCAATAAGTACGAGGACTTTCCTGTTCTTCCGCTCTGCCATCCACCACTGTCCTTCCTGCTGTCCTCCGGAGGGGCAAGGCCGCGGGCCTGGGAAAGGACCCACCACCTGATACCACCGGAGGCGGAGGGGACACAGCGAAAGTCCAGGGCACGCTTTACTCGGTTCGCACGGAGGAAGCAGCACCCGCTGAACAGAACGCTGTAGAAACTTCTGGCAGAGGTTTAATCTCCCTCGGAGGTAGGATGACGAAGTCACCAGAAGCCAGACGTTCTCGGAGTGCCCTGCTCAACCTGGCAGTGGGTTCTTCCACACGGGATTCTGGGAGCTTGACCTTCTGGGCCCTCCATCGCGGGGAAGCCTGGGACACCCGGGATGACACGCAGACTGGCTAACGCTTGTCTCGCACAGGGTCCCACATCCGTTTATCCTGGTTCTCCGTGTCTCAGGCTGAGTCAGATGTCAGAATCCTGGGGCTCTGCTGAGAAAATGCAGTCAAGCGAGAAGCGAAAGCTGCAGCCTGTCCTTAACGACCTGTGAGCCCATGGAAGGAGTCTCTTCACCTCCCCCCCCACCTCAGTTTCCTCATCTGTACAATGGATTTGATAACGCTGACCCCCTAGGGTTCCAATGAGGTTAAACCTGATGATGTATTCAGAGTCTCCTAAGTACTGAGAACACCCTGGCAAACGTCCGTCTATTTACCAAAGGACCTCAACTTTGTGCTTTACATAGCTTAACTTCCAACACGGGGTCTGTGGGAAACCAGTCTATGTCATCTCTCTCCCTTTCTCATTTAACTTTTAAGACCGGGATTCCACCACGCAGTCCCCGCTGTGCGGATGGAGAGGCAGGTCGGAGGGTAACAGCATGCCTCAGATGCATGAAAGACCATATCTGGAGTCAAGGTGCACATTCTTGGCTCCCAGATGCGCCCTTACAATCCCGTATAAAGACGCCTCTCGCTCACAAACAAAGCTTCAAATCACCCAGGATTTATCGTCAACACAGGCTCAAGTTTCACGCACATCCAAGATCTTTAGTTATCCTTCTGAAATCCCTCCCTCCTCGGGCGAGGCCTCCACCTTGGAAGGCGGCCGATGCCGCCTCGGAAATAGTGACGGTAACCAGACGGGCCTTGACAGTCCTCAGTGAGCCCTGACCACCCGGGTGGCTCAGGCCGGAGAATTCACTCAGCCCAACCTCAGTCTGTCCATCTCTGGAACGGAGCTGAGATGTCTTCCTTGAAGGGCCAAACGGGCACGTATTAAATGCCTTTCTGCACCGACTTCCTGAGGTGGTGGATTTCTTCCCAGGCTCTTTGATTTGAACTCTGAGAAGACCTCATTCTGGCGCAGAAGACCTTCCCAAACTTTCATGCGCACAGGAAGCAGCTGGGGGCGAAGGGTGGTTCAACTGCGGGCTCTGACCCAGGAGGACCTGGGTTGGGTCCGCGACTGAGATGCTGCGTGTCTGAGGTCCTGCGTGTCTAGCAGGCTCCCAGGATTCTCCTGGTCCATGAACCACAGTCTGTTCAGCAGGGCGTTAGTGGACTCCATGGATGGAATAAGTCAGAAAAAGGATTTGGCTCGCCCTCCCTTCCCGTCGGCTCTCCGCCGCGCATGCGCACAAACACGGACACGACTCCAGACACGCGCATGCGTGCCCACGCAAACACACCAAGTGCACAACCAATCACACGGGCTCCCATTTGCCCTATCTTTCTTTCAGTTGAGGACCACGCACCATCACAGAGTTTTCATAAACGGGTTCCCCTGGGGAATGGGACATTTCAGCCCTTCTCAAACTTGCATGTGCACAGGAAGCAGCAGTCTGTTCAAATGCAGACTCTGACCAGGAGGTCCTGGTGGGTCTTGGGTTCCGTCTATTCTGAAGTATACCTCTCCACCGGCTCCCCTCACTCGACCTCAAGTGACCCCCATGACCAGTGCCTTTGATCTTAAACTTGACCGTACTAGAAAGGGGACCCATTCCTGGTTGTCCCCCTCATTTCGACAGTCATCTCCGGGTAGTAAGAGGAAGGACACCTCGCCCGTCTGCTGCCTGAGCTCTAGCTCACCGTCCCGCAAGGCAGCCCCGTGTACTGGGGGAGACCCTGCGCTCCCTGACCCTTAATTTCTACATCCGACATCGTAAGCTTCATTATAAGAGAAGCTACATCTTGTTGAGCAGTTCTTGTGGGTGCCACGCTAAGTATTTTACACATCAATTCATTTGATCCTGACACCATCCCTGTGGGGAGGGACTATGGCTGCAGCCATTTCACAGATGAGGAAAGCGAGGCTCAGGGACGTTCAGGTGGCCTGAAGGCCAGGGAGAGCAGAGCAGGGTCCCGAGTGGGCACCCTGACTGACAGCACTCAGGTCTCAGACCAGACCGCTGTGGCAAACCCTCTCCTCCATGTCTTTCCCTTTAGTGCCCACTTTTTCTTGTTCCTTATTTTCTCCTTTACTCTGTGTTCGTTGTTTCCTTGTATTTACTTTTCTTCTCCTCGGCCTGGCTCCTCTTCTCTCCCCACGGCTCCTGTGGTGGAGGCCGCCTCCATCTTCGTTGTCTTGGACGCCCCACAGCCCAGGAAGATGAATCGTACCTGCAGGTAAACTTGGTGTGGACAGCTCCGCTGGTATGGGGAGACCGCGGCCGTGAAGCGGAGACAGCAGCTGGTCGCAGGGACCGGAATAATTATCCCTTGTCTGGCTGACGGGCCTCCATCAAGCTGACCAACCCAATCCTCGTGTGTCGGAGTGAACTCCAGCTCGTCCTGTCCACTCCAATCCACCCAGCTCAGGCTTTGTGCTGGGGGCTTAGGTTTCTTATTCCTTCTGGGCGACACAACAGCCCTAACATGTGAGTGTGACAACGGTCCTCTCACAGAGGAGATCTGAGCGCTGTAGAGTGAATGTTCGTATGTACTCAGAATTGGTATATTGAACACACCACCCGCAGTGAGATGCTGTTAGGAGGTGGTATCAGGTCCTGAGGGCAGAGCCATCATGGATGGGGTTAGCATTCCTACAAAAGAAGCCCCCGGGAGTTCTGTCCTGACTCCCACCGGGGTAAGTGACAGGGGGAAGACAGTACTTATGAGCCAGGAGCAACATCTACTAGTTACCACAGCTGTGGGTACCCTGATCTTGGACTTATCAGCTTCCAGAATTATGAGAAATAACTTTCTGTTGGTTGTTATTACAACCCAAACAACAACCCAAATACTGACTCTCAGGGCTGTGAAGAGATGACCCAGGCTGTCTGGGGAAAAGGGTGGGTCAGGAGTCTCTCCTGTCACTATTGATACTTTATAATGAGTTACATTGTCTCCCCTCTTATACAGGAGCCAAAAAGAGGAAAATAGAAAGACATTAATGTAAGTGATTCCAATGTGAGAACCACTGATTGTCCTAACGAAGGAGACCTTACCTCAGAGATGAGAGGTCTGAGCTCTGAGAGGAGAGAAAGTGTGACAGGGGACCCTCGGAGGCCAGAGCAGGGGATCGCCCCAGGCCCCCGGTGCCGCTGCACTGGTCTCTGGAAGTTTCCCCAGGACGTGGTCCGGACAAATGGGCTGCATGCTTGTGCTTGTCACTGATAATCCTCCGCTGTGTAACACACAGACGGGCACACACACACACACACACACACACGTAGTAGAAAGCTTTGAGGGGGACTCACTTCACTGCATCTAACCTGATGATGCTGATATTTAGTGCGTGGTCCTCTGGCCACCCTGTGTCACCCGCTGGGATCGCCGCTACAGAGCGGCAGGGTCCGGCTCACGCAGCGCTCGCCGTGTGGCTCACCTGGGGCGGCTGGGCCATAGAGGTGCTGTCAGTGCCCCCGGGGGATCTGGCTCCGGGCTCAAGCCCTCTCTTTCCTTACAGGTTTGTTAGCCGAGACTGAGTTCTCAACCAGGCAGTCAGTCAGGTGTTCACTGTGGGCAAAGGGGCTGCTGTTAGGAGCCAGACTGCTCTCCGTGATGAAATGTTTATAAGGTGATAGCTCTCTGTACACACGTGCTCCTCTCCCCCAATTCATGTACATGGTGATAAAACCCACGGCACTCTGCCCCTGGTCGTCCTGCTGGATTCATCTCTTTCCCAGCCCTCAGCATCTTTTCCGACAGCAGAATGGTTTTCCTTACCATTCCTGAACCGAGTTGTGCTGTTTTTAGGCTTCCGTGTCATTGCTCATCTGTATGTCCACTTGGTATGTCATCCTCCCTTTTCAAGATGACTCCAGGGTCCCCTTAAGAATGCCACCCACCCCACCACAGCCGCCCTCTCCCAGAAAGAGCTGCCCCGCTCTCCTCTCCGCCGCTGGGCGTGGACCGCTGTCTGAGCCTTCTCACCCTCTGTCACGGGGCTGCTCTCGGACCAATGTCTCTGCCACATGCTCACGAGCTCCAGGAGATGACAGATGGGGCCTGAGGCACCTCGGAGGCCCCGACACAGAGCACAGAGCCTGACATGGAGGGGCCTCCGCAAAGGGCGGTTGAACGAATGAATGCGTGAAGGAACGAACGAATGAAGGAATGAAAAGATGAATGAGTAACAACTAGCTAGATGCTGTGAGACCTACCCCATCAGAATACTCTGGGGGAAACTCTGTCAAGAAGGATGTGCAGATCTTTATCCCCCCTGGATCCTGAGCACTGGTCCTCTGGTGCCTGTACCTGACGGGACATGACGGCCACCCACCCTTTTCTTCCGTTTTCTCTTCGGAAGGACGCAGAGACCAGGTCAGGTCAGAGAAGCAGGAAGCCCCCTCCCCGTCCACACCCCGGCGGGTGTTGCTCGAGAGTGTGTTGCCGGCAGTGGACGGGTCTGTTGTGAAGTCCACTCAGCACGTGCTCACTTGGACCCAGTGCCGAGCGCACTGCGTATTCTTTAGTGTGACACAGTAATACGGTGGTTCGGTGTCCAAATCCATTTTGGACCGCTTCTCCACTGTCTGCCATTGGATATGCGACCTAACCTCTCAAAGGCTCAGTTTTCTTGTCTGTGAAACAAGAACCAGTAGTACAACCTCATCGGATTTTAGAATTATCAAACGAGATAGTCGATTGAATGAGCTTGGCTTCCAGCCAGTGGTCAGTATTTCCTGCGCGTGTGTTTGTTTGTTTGAACAATGATCATTGCTCGGACTAAAGTTCTCAACACGTTGACATTCAGGCCTTCTGAGACCTGAGCTGAGGCCCCGGTAACCCTGTCGGACTTCTGACCTACAGGCTGTGAGCTCAGAAATAGGCATTGTTTTGTATGAAGTCAGTTTATGGTAATTCCTCACACAGCAAGAGGAAACTAAAACGAGAAGATGAAGGAGGCTCTTGCAGACTGGAGTTGGGGAGCCAGGGATGGGTCTCGTGGGGTACACACTCTGCTTTCTGCTCTTGGTGACAACGGTTGCAGGGTGTCCCAGAGCCAGAGTTCACCCCTGGAGGTCCCTGATGGGGTCCACCCTTGGGAGAACCGTCGGGCTGGAGGTATGATGACTATACTCCCAGAGGGAGAGTCTCCCCTCGCGGCCAGCCCTGGGGCAGCGAGGGGTGATTTGATCAATTAGGCCTCCCTTCATGGTCAGCAGCAGCGTCTTCGAGAAGGCACAGGACCGACATGCGCTGTGTCCACGTCACCTGACAGACAGGACCTGTGCGCGTGTACTGTGCATGCACACGCACGTGTGTTCACATGCTGGGTACGTGGAAAAAGGGGGGGGCCCTCTTGGCACTTGGCACTCGTGTGATCTTCCGTTCTCTATATTTAAATTATGTGAGTTAATTCACAGAAAGCTCTTGAACCAGTGCCTGGTACAAAGGAAGCTCTAAAATGACATTCCTCTTGTCGTTATTATCATTCCCTGCCACCGCCCTACCTCTAAGATTTTCCTAAGTCTCCCCCATGTCCATCGAGGAAGTCTCATGGTCAGACCCCTCGGGGGAACTTGCCGGAAGGGCGTCTGGGCTCTGCCGGGGCAAGGCTCTGAGAAGCCCTCACACAGCAAACTGTCCCAGCCGGTGCAGTCCACACACCTTTTATTAAAAAGATTGTTTTCCTATTATGGCTGCTGCTGTCCTACAGCAGTGAGATTTTACATGCCTTGAAATGCTATTTCTTCTTCTCACCCAAGGAGCCTTTTTGCGTGGCCGTGCCATCTTCCATGTGTCTTTTAAAGCAGGCAGCGAGGAGTGAGGTGATTCACCTCGTTCGCGATAGCAACAGTCACACGTGCCCTCTGCAGAGCTTCCAGGTCCGCCAAACCCTTCCGCACGCACGTGCACCAGTCCCGCCGGCTGAGCAGAAACACTCCGCCTTGCTGCTGCTGCACGCCCCAAACCACGGAGCTGGCAAGTGATAGAATGAACCATATGCCTCCCTTGTCTCCGTGCGCCACCCGGGCTCCGTCAAATGTTTCAAGGTGCCCAGGTAATTTCAAGGGCTTCCCGGGTAATTGATGAATTGGGAGTAGGGCTACATATCCGTTTTGATGTGGAAACAAATCCTGCCCGATGCTGTGCGCACTGGAAACCAACCCCGGCGTGGCCCACGGAGGGGGCGTAGGCGGCCGGGGGCCACGGGGCAGGGCAGAGCTCGCCGTTCCTGGTGTGAGTGGGGGTGGGGGGAAGCTAGGTGCTGGAAAGTTCTCCACGGAAAAGGGAAGATGCTTCGGCAGATGGGCTGTGCGCCTCTCACCGAAAAGAACAGCCTTCCAGGGGAGCCTGCTGGGGTTTCACAAAGCCCAGGCAGAGACCAGAGCTGCTGCACAGCCCATAGGAGAAGCATTAAGCGAGCGGAAAGCTTTCTCGGAGAGGCACTTTCCACATAAAGAGTGCCTCTTGGTTGTTTGTTGGCACGGCTCCCCTCCAGGATGGCAGCTTTGCTCCCTAAACCACCAGAGCCCACCCCGCCCTGCGCCTCCTCCTGGCCCTGCTGGGGATCTCCAAAGGCGCACAACAAGCATGGCTGCACCCCCCCCCCAGCCCCTAAAAATAGCATTCTGCTCTCCGGGTCCGCGGAGGAACACAACTGCGTTTGCATGAGGCATTCAGGCTGTGTGTGACTGTGCCCTTGTTGTGTTTTTCTTACTGGAAAAGAAAGTTAGCATTTGTTCCTCCAAACTAGTCTCTTCTCCATCTGGAATCAATGGGGGGGCCCTCAGCAGATCACCCCTGAGGACTGGCTGATGTTTATAAGATCCTAATCCTGGGGGGACGGGCTGGCTTAGGAAGCTGGTAATGGGGTAAGAAACCTCTCCTCCCCAGGGCACCAGCTGGAACCCGGCCCGGGCTCCTAATGACGGGAAGTTTCCAGCCATGGGTGGGGGGGCCTACTCTGCAATGAGAGCCGAGTCCAAGGCGGTTTCTGCTCCGTGCCCACCCCATTCCTGTTTCAGGGTCAGTGTCAGGGACTTCCACATCGCCCTCAAGGAGGCACTGGGGCTGAAGCATGGGTAAGCTGGCCGTTATGAGTTTGGCGTGGACGAGGTGTATAAGTAATGGGAATACTTTTCCTCACTGGTGGGAAAGAACCTACTATGTGCCGCACGCTGTGGTGGGACAGAGAACACATTATTTCATTTGACCCTCAGGCCCTCTGAAGATGGTAGTACAGATGAAGAAACGGAGGATCAGAAAGGTTGAGCAATTTGCCCCGGGTTGCACAGGGAAGACCACTGTCTGAGGACAGGAGCTGTAGTCTTCTCTGTGCTCCCCAGAAACACTGAGTCTCCTAAGTGCTGAGTGGGCGAGCCTGGAATCTCTCCCGTGGTGGGACAGGACACGGACACACAGTATCACCAGCAGCGTCATTCAGCATTCAAACCCATGGGATAAAAAATACTCACAAAATGGTTATGGTCTGTGGCTTATAACAGGGCTTAGCATTTTTTTTTTTTTTCCTGAAAAGGACCAGAAACTGGTAAACACTGTTCACTATGCTGGCCGATGGTCTCGCTCACAACATTTTAGCTTCGTCGTCGTAGCACAGTGGAAGCCAGAGATATCACATAAAGCAAGGGCCTTCCTGGGCTCGGAGACGTTTTATTTATAGAAACAGCTGATGGGGTGGACTTGGCCTATAGGCCGTAGTTTACCAATGCTTGACTTTAAAAAACAAAAAACAAACAAACAAACAAAAAACCCTTCTCCCATTAGGATAAGCTTGGAAAGGCTCCCTGGAGGAAGCGTCATTTAATGTAACCCTCAATGAACAGGTGGAATTTGGAGTAGAGAATTAAGAGAAGGGATGATAGTTTAAAAAACAAAGACTGGAGTGACTGAAGGCCCCGGGGCGGGGGAGTACCGGGTGGGTTTGGAGATGGACACCAACAGGTCCGCGAGGGAGGGGAGCCGCGCGAGGACCACGGCAGCAGCCCGGAGGGGAGCCGCGCCAGGACCACGGCAGCAGCCCGGAGGGGAGCCGCGCGAGGACCACGACAGCAGCCCGGAGGGGAGCCGCGCGAGGACCACGACAGCAGCCCGGAGGGGAGCCGTGCGAGGACCACGACAGCAGCCCGGAGGGGAGCCCTGTGAGGACCACGGCAGCAGCCCGGAGGGGAGCCGCGCGAGGACCACGACAGCAGCCCGGAGGGGAGCCGCGCCAGGACCACGGCAGCAGCCCGGAGGGGAGCCGCGCGAGGACCACGACAGCAGCCCGGAGGGGAGCCGCGCGAGGACCACGACAGCAGCCCGGAGGGGAGCCGCGCGAGGACCACGACAGCAGCCCGGAGGGGAGCCGCGCGAGGACCACGGCAGCAGCCCGGAGGGGAGCCGCGCGAGGACCACGGCAGCAGCCCGGAGGGGAGCCCTGTGAGGACCACGACAGCAGCCCGGAGGGGAGCCCTGTGAGGACCACGACAGCAGCCCGGAGGGGAGCCCTGTGAGGACCACGACAGCAGCCCGGAGGGGAGCCCTGTGAGGACCACGACAGCAGCCCGGAGGGGAGCCGCGCGAGGACCACGACAGCAGCCCGGAGGGGAGCCGCGCGAGGACCACGACAGCAGCCCGGAGGGGAGCCCTGTGAGGACCACGACAGCAGCCCGGAGGGGAGCCCTGTGAGGACCACGACAGCAGCCCGGAGGGGAGCCGCGCGAGGACCACGACAGCAGCCCGGAGGGGAGCCGCGCGAGGACCACGACAGCAGCCCGGAGGGGAGCCGCGCGAGGACCACGACAGCAGCCCGGAGGGGAGCCGCGCGAGGACCACGACAGCAGCCCGGAGGGGAGCCGCGCGAGGACCACGACAGCAGCCCGGAGGGGAGCCGCGCGAGGACCACGACAGCAGCCCGGAGGGGAGCCGCGCCAGGACCACGACAGCAGCCCGGAGGGGAGCCGCGCGAGGACCACGACAGCAGCCCGGAGGGGAGCCGCGCGAGGACCACGACAGCAGCCCGGAGGGGAGCCGCGCGAGGACCACGACAGCAGCCCGGAGGGGAGCCGCGCGAGGACCACGGCAGCAGCCCGGAGGGGAGCCGCGCGAGGACCACGGCAGCAGCCCGGAGGGGAGCCGCGCGAGGACCACGGCAGCAGCCCGGAGGGGAGCCGCGCGAGGACCACGACAGCAGCCCGGAGGGGAGCCGCGCCAGGACCACGACAGCAGCCCGGAGGGGAGCCGCGCGAGGACCACGGCAGCAGCCCGGAGGGGAGCCGCGCGAGGACCACGGCAGCAGCCCGGAGGGGAGCCGCGCGAGGACCACGGCAGCAGCCCGGAGGGGAGCCGCGCGAGGACCACGGCAGCAGCCCGGAGGGGAGCCGCGCGAGGACCACGGCAGCAGCCCGGAGGGGAGCCGTGCGAGGACCACGACAGCAGCCCAGAGGCACCCGGGGGTGGCGGGCCACACGCTGTCCACAAGCTCCTCCAGGCTTACACAGACCCCACATCCTGCATCCGGAAGGGAGCTTAGAGCTGGACTCACCAATGCTGTCAAGTTAATTTAGGGTCGGGAAAAGTTATATCATGAGACCACAGGGGAACCTGTGTTTCTGGAACCAGGCGCCCCCGTTGTGGAGACGGGTGATGAAGGTCTGATGGAGAAGGCGGAGCAGAGGGGAAGAGCAAGGATCAGGTGACCTGCGTGGAAACATGCGCCTCCAGCTGCGTGTCCTTGAACGAGGGGTGAGTAATGGGCGCCGTTCAAAGGTGTGGCGGAGATGACAGGGCCGCTACAAATGACATCTGTAACCCACGCTGGAGTCGTGTGAGGGCCTGTGATGGGGACTGTCCGTTGTCCGAGGTCAGGGGGTGTGCCTTGCGTGGAGCAGGCTTTGCGGACGTGCTCTCCTGACGCAAGGTCACAACGTGCCATGGCTGACTGTGGTGTTTGGGGTGGGCGGCTGAGGGTCGGCATGGGCCTGTTTAGGTTTTATTTGGAAAACCAGGAGAAAGGCCGCATACCCCCCCCCCCCACGGCTGTCCACAGGCAGCTCCTAGCTCTTTCTTGAACACCCCGGTCCAGCTGTCCCTCTCAGCCTGTGCGTGGTCCTCTCCCACTGCTCGGAACGCCATTCCTTTTCTCTGCCCTCCGCAATCTTCCACGGCCCAGGCCACAGGCTGCCTTCCTGCTGGACAGCCTCCTGGCCTCTCCTTGCGTCCACAGTGGCGACCACACTCCAACGTCACTGTGGCTTTATGGCCCTGGAGACACCAGGAAAGCCCATGTTTCTCAAGAGCAGGTTTTAAGGAACTTTGAGACAACAGCAGGGAACGTTTCCATGCTTTGCACACATTTGCTGTTCAGATTGAAGAATGAACGGAATGAAAGGTAAAATAACCCTTTGTATCACCCTAATATCATTCCTTGAGTTTTATGTCATTGTCTTGTATTTGCAACACCCAGTTGGTAGGTGTCATTTTCCCATTAGTAAGAGGAGAAACTGAGGCTGGAGGGGAGGGTGTCACCGCACCTGTGCTCAGGTTCACCTGCCTTCTGAGACATCAGGCTCAGGGAGACTTCTTATATGGAAATAAAAATGTACCAACCAATGTGCCCATTGGCACCACTCCCTGCTCAGAGTTGTGCCTGGACAGAGAAGCCATTCTGAGCAGTGTCCTTGGGGTTCATCGTGTCAACCCTGCCACACGTAGAGCTAATTGATCTGGCAGAGCTCAATTTCTCTTGCTCTTGAGAACTCCTGGTCCCCGACAGTGACGGATCTGAAAATAAAGACATCTTCTGAAAGCACAGGTTTGAATGGGATGAGAAAACAGCGTCACCCTTGAACCAAAGGGCCGGCAGAGTAACTGCTTTAAGCTCTGGTGTTGAGCCTGTGTCTGAGTCATCACGAAGAAGCAGCTCTGTACAAAGGAGCAAGCTGCCACTCACTGTATGTGCATGCGCACCGGCCACAGCATGGTGAAGACAGGCAGGGAGGTATCATCCTGGGAGCAGCCGCTGTTCTGGGGCAGCCACGGAGTCTGGCACACTGTGATTAGAAGATCATGGTCCCTAAAAAGGTCCCTGTCCTAGTAGAACCTGTGACTAGTTTACCTTTGATGGAAAAGAGAACTTGGCAGGTGTACTTAAGGTAAAGACCCTGAGATGGGGAGGTCATCGAAGGTTATCTGGTCCAGACTTAAATGTAATCACGACAATCCTTAAAATCAGTGGACCTCTCCAGGGGAGAGCGGAGTCAGGGGAGAGGGGTCTACAGAAGAAGGGTCAGAGAGGTGCCATGTTTCTGGCGTTGGGGGAGAAGGAGAGAGCCTCTTGGCCGAGGAACGTGGGAAGCCTTCAGGGACCGAAAAGGCGAGGACACACACTGTCACCCGGCGCCCTCAGGAACGCAGTCCTGCCAGCACCTCCATTTTAGCTCAGGGAGGCCCGTGTCGTTCTTGTCCCGCAGAACTCTGTGATCGCACACTGGTGTGGCTGCAGGCTACCCACCTGGTTGTAACTGGTCACAGCAATGACAGACGACAAGTACAGACACCCACTCTTCTCTGAGCTCCACAGATACAACCAGCATTGTTGGTCTTAACAGTGAACCCCATGAAAGCGCAGGAGGCTGCCACAGCCATGACCTTCTAGCACCACACGCCTATGATGTGGACAGAACTTTCCAGAAGGGAGCAATGAACAGAGGCCTTCTGGGGACAGAGATTTGAGTTGAACTACTTCATGTAGTTTTGGCTCAAGGAACATGGACTTCCATATAACATTTAGTTTATTTACCTTTTAAAATTTTATTTATTGATTTCAGAGAGAGAAGAGAGACAGAAACATTGATTTGTTGTTTACTTACCCATACATTCATTGGTTGATTCTTGTATGTGCCCTGACCAGGGATCGAACCCACAACCTTAGTGTATTTGGGCCAATGTTCTAAGCAACTAAGCTACCTGGCCAGGGCCCTATGACACACAGTTTTAATAATCAGGACCAGGTCCTAAAAGGCAGCATGGGATAAGGACCCATGCGTGGGACTCTAGTCCCACAATCTGGGTCCAGAGCCCGCTTTACCCAGCTATGAGTTGCCTCTCCCAGCCCCTTTTGTATACATTGTAAACCTACCAAATTCCTTGAAGATCCAGGAACCCAGCCAACTTTGTCTTTTTTCTTTCCTTCTTTCCTTCTTTCTCCCTTCCTCTTCTCTCTCTCTCCTCCCTCCCTCCCTCCTCCCTCCCTCCTCCCTCCCTCTCTCTCTCCCTTCCTCCCTTCCTTCCTAATATTTTGCTTATGTTGGAGTGCTTAGAGCACCCAGCTCTCCCACATCTCTCAAGCTGCCTGGGTATCATCAGCTAATCTTTCCTCACTTAACAAGGTGGTCAGCTCTTCCAGGAAACCTTCCGTGTTTCTTCCTTGCTCCAACTATGGAGTCTACTCAAGATGAATTGGAGGATCTCACGGGGCCCCGGAGAAATCTGGTGTGGTCTTCTCCCAACACGCCCGCATCCTTCCTTAATTGTTTTATTGACTCTCTATCGCCCCATGTTGTGAGGTCAAGAAGGGACTGCTCAGCCTCTACTTTCACTGCTCTAAGCACAGGCTGTGGCACTTACAAAGGGCTTTAAAATATTTAGAAGAGGGTGGGGGAGGGGCAGGGGAGGAGGGAGGGAGGGAGAGAGCAAAAGGTAAAAAGAAAACAAAAATTGGAGCCGCTGTTGTCTCTCTAATCCTCTTCCTTTTTACACTCACGTTAACACTCGTATAAATACTGGGGATTCCTGTTGCTAAATGCAAGTTTGCAAAGCTTCGTTCTTCCATAGGCTGACGTCATTTAAGAGGAAATAGCTACATTTTTAAAAGAGAAGCCAGACCGAATCCCGAGGAGGGTATAATGGGAGAAAAAAATAATAGAATCCAGAAAGCGGTTGCCACAAGTGTAATGCTCACCTCCCCCGATGTGCACACACATCAAAAAAGGCCAGGCTTTTGCTGAATCTGCAGTAGCTGAAGTCATTAATTACAACCATTTCCAAATCTACTCTGGCCAGAATGATGAACCCTGCTAATTGGGCTGTTGTAAGATTTCTAAAAACAAAATAATAATAGTACTAATCAATGATAATAATAAATCAAGTAGAAAAAGAAAACATAGCTGGACCTATCCTGCTAACCGCTGAGACAATTTGAGACGGATGAACAGAATAAAAGAGAAGAAAGACGCATTTTCAGAGTCGCGGAAGCAGCCCACTGCGGTCTGGTAAGGGAAGCGCTCTTGTCCCGTGTCCGCCAGGAGGTGTGTCTCACGTAGGGTTTCGGCGTTCTCTCCAGCGTTGGCTATGCCAGCTGCATTCGGGCTGTATTTGTTTCCACTGTCTTCCTTCCAAAGCTGACCATTTGCAGCAAGAAAGAAGACATTCCTGAGCAGTCTGTTGGGAGACAGGCCCGCCCTCTTGAAGCCAGGATGGAGCAGTCAAGCTGCAAAGAGCCAAAGATGCAGTGGGGTGAGCAGGGCGGACGCCCCCCATGAATGAGAGAACGTGTGCGCCCGCCGACGACCGTAATACAGGACTGACACACTCTCTGCCGCCCCCAGCGATGTCTGTGACAAGCCTCAGACCTTGGAACTTTCCCGAAGCCTCGAAATCTTCATCTCGGGACACTTCCTGTGTTTAACTTGCTCCCGCGCCCGTGATGGGCCGTGACTCTCCTCCTGGCCTCTTGACGAACTCTTTCCTTGCGGCGGAATGGAGAACCCCGGCTTTGTTTCAGGCTCGTCGAAAGTCCTGCTAAGAAAACCTGACATTCCACACTCCTGAGTCCATGAAAGAGCGTTTGAAGTAGATTCCAGGTACTGCAAACAATAAAAAAAAATTAAAAAAAAAATAAAACCGCCTGAACGTCTTTTTTGAAAGAGAGAAGGGGGCGGTCGCAGGAGGCTGCCTTTGTGTGCATTCGTCTCATAGTATATTAAACCTTGAAGTTTTGATAGACTCAATTCCTACCGCAGGAGCATATAAAATAGCAGAGTGGAACTGCCAACAAAAACCAGGCCCACACCAGCAAAGCCGTTGGCTTTCCAGTGGCTACCTGCCAGGTCGTGCCTGGCAAGATCCCAGCCGGTGAACGAAGGCGCAGTCTCCCGGTCTCCCCCGCTGTACGTGGCCTTGCCCGGTCTAAGCAAGGTCTGAGATCACCGTGGCCAAGCAGCACACTGCCTTTCGTGGCCAGGAGTATCTGTGTCCTTCAAAGCTTTGCAACCAAGGAGGCGCTTGTCCAGAAATCTGCTCCTGCATTTGCAAACGCCCTCCCTTGTTTCATTGGTCCTCTCCGTGTGTGTGTGTGTGTGTGTGTGTGTGTGTGTGTGTGTGCGTGTGTGCGCCCTGCACACGCACCTAAGTGTGGGTGTCACTGTTTTTTCTCCTACCAAAAGTTCTTTACAGATTGTGACAACTCACAGATCTTTCTTTGTCTTTTCCTAGCTGCTGCCGTTCAGACCAATTTTCATCGTGCATCTGATTTTAATACAAGCGCTTGTAATATGATTACATTAACCGCGGAGCGATACCGCCTCAGCCGAACCCGACCGCAGCGTTCTTTTTTTTTTAACCGCGCGGGGAGTGTCTGCGCTTCAGCTCTAGCGTGGGTTCTCTGTCACAGGGCGCTGGGCAGCAAGACTGGGCTGTAAGCCCTGCACACAAGACGCGCGAGGGTGACTGGGTGTATCGGTGCAGGAGAGGCACCTGGCTGGGAATTGTTTCTTGCAGTCAAAGGCAGTTAGTTCTTCTTCCTCGATTCAAAGATCTTAGTGCCTTCCTGGAAATGGGCCCTGCGTCAGGTTTGGACTCTGGTAGGGTGGGCAGAAGTGGCTTCTTTCTTTTGACTCATTCTCCAGAAAGAAATTTGGGAGATATGTAAGTTGTGGCTGGTGCAGAGAGGAAAGAAAAGTCTTCTGTGCCATATATATATATATATATATATATATATATATATATATATCTCCTCTTTCTAAGACTCTGAAGGCATAGTTAGGGTGGAGATGATGATGGCGCTGACACCAGGGTAAAGAGAAGGAAGAGGAGGAGGAGGAGAGGAAGATGATTGGCTCAATTCCATTCTGTTTATATGCATGAGTGTCAGAAATGTGTGCCATCGGTATAGGAACCATATGTCCCTCTTGTTCGGTTTGAATATTAGTTTCCAGAACAGTGGGATGTCAGAATTTCCATCCCATCGTCTTTAACCAAACAAAGGAAGATTCTGCAATTCCACTAATGACAGGATAAAAACCGTGTCCTCTGCACAGCTTCTTCACGTGGAAATACTCCAAGACTTGTTTGTGTCAGACCACGTACCTAGAATTTTTTTTTCTTTTGACTCAGATAACGTAGCGACCCTGTCATTTAGAGAAAATGTCCATGTGTGTGTAAAGAGGTTTCTGGCATGGAGGAATCAGATGACACATAGTGTTTCCTCGTACGTGTTTGTGATTCTTGTGAGAATAAGAACACAAGCCGCCCACAGCTTCTGGTATCCACCCTCATCCTCAACTTCAAGTGATGGGGTTTGTTAATGTATTTGTTTGTTTCTTAACATGTTATGAGTACACAATACATGAGTACATTTTGTGTGTGTGTGTGTGTGTGTGTGTGTATGTATTTCGGTTCCCATGCTTGTCACTTCGAGATTACAGATCTGATCATGGTGACAAAAGGTGACCCATTCTTAAAACTCCAGAGCAGCTGCTAATGATTTTGATGATTAAAAAAACTGTAGTTCATGGATCTGTCATTAACAGTGACTTCATTCTTCCCCATCTCCCCCACCTTCTTGTCCTTTGATATCAGGGCAGAAGGTTCTGCTGTGAGCTGATGTGTCTGCAAATATGTCATCTGGAAATAGTCTCTTCCCTTCTCTGGAGGACCTGGCCTGACTCCAGCAAGGGACACATTTCTGTGTGCTCTTACAAAGAACTTCTCTTGGCAGTGACCCTGATCAGCTAGCCAAAGGGGTCGCTGGTTCTGAAATTGTAAGAAAAACCTGTGCTGATGACAGACCAGGGGTCACTTTACAGGGACCCACAGGCAGAACTTGGCTAAAGTGACCCACAGTTTTGAAGTGTCTTTGGGAGGTGATTCATCTTAAAATTTTCTTGAACCTACTTACTGGGTAACACCTGCTCAGACTTCCTCAAAGTGTTGGGAGTGCCTCCTTTCAGAGAACCAAACTGTAGTAAGGACACACTAATATTTTTATTTGATAACACATAAAGCCTAGAGGCAGGGAAACAATGACATGCAAAAACAACCATCTAGGGGGGAAAAGCTTGGACTGTAGCAGTCGATCTCTTTCTATGATGTAAATATTCCTGCTGTGGCCAATTGCAAGCTACCAACACGAGCACTCTGAATGTGGAATTGGGAAGATATGATATCGTCTCTCACAAGCCAGACCAAAGACTGGCTTGGATTCCTGACACATGTATGCTCTTAACAAACTTAGATAAACTATTTCGGGGTTGTCTGTTAGTACCTCTGTAAAGTAGCAGAATGGGTGCCTTTCTAGGTAGATGTGACTCCAAAGAGAATCCGAACAGGGACGCTTTCTCCTTCTTGAACAACATTGTCGTCACAAAGTAACCTGACAGATGCACCCTGGGCTTCTCAGGCCTCCTCTCTTTTCATCCTCTTGCACCTTCTAATGGTGCTATTATTATTCTTTTACAAAATAAAACTTAATCTTGGAGACGTGAAGAATCCCCCTCATAAAAGATACCAGCCCATGTCAGCATGGCTACACAGCCCATTAACTTCAGCAACAATGAGATGCTTAAATATTTTAGTTTTCAAGCTGGGAAAATATTTGTTATAAATAGATGAATATCCCCTTGGAATCCTGAAGTCAGGACAGGTCTGCTGAAGAGAGAAGTGACTACGACCCCCCCCCCCATGTGACATCAGTTCAGATGTCATCCTTTTATTGCCTCCTGTTGGTGAAACAGTGTCAGGCTGCATGCAACAGTCATGGTCTGCATTTTCTGAACGGAGGGGTTCATGGATACCAGGAAGCTATGGAGCCCAGCTAGCCATTATTATTGATTTATTTACATTTCACTGCTTGGGGAAGCCAGGGATAGGAGTTCCAAATTGGCGTCACCAAACTCTAGCTTCTTTCCCCATCTTTTCCTTTCCTAGTTGAGTGACCTTGGTTGAATCAACTTGCTTTCTCAACGTATCAAGACCTGCATCTATGTATAAAGCTAGGACTGTCATTGTCTAAGTTTATCATTCTCTCTCTCTCCTTCTGTGCATGTCTTTGTGTGAAAGAGAGAAAGAGAGTTCATATAATGACTGTAGACTCATCGAAGGCAAAGCCCGTGTACCCCGGGCTAGCGCCTACAGCATTTACTCTGCAGTAATTCTGTCCGTAGTTGTTGAATGTTCCAGTCAATGGTCTGGAACAAACATCAGCATCCTGAAGACATTTAATAGGTGGCAGTGATATCTATTCCAGTCCCAAAGACTCAGTAAAACCCCCATCAGACTTTTGGAAAATGACAGCTCTGTGGTTTTACAATTTCCAACTTAAGAACCAATCCAGCTTTCTTTTACTGTGAGCTCACTTGCATTGCAAACCAGCCTCTCCAAAGCAACAACAACAAACAGCTAATAAATTGGGAATAAATAATGTATGACACTGAAAATGGCATGCCCGATAATCTATCATACATACATCTGCTATGGATAAGGCAAGATAACAATAACCCTTTGATTTAATTGGACTCCTGAGCGGTAGCATATGCATTATAATGGCCCCATTGACATTGTTTTGCACCCAAGGATTCAAATTAATGCCTACTCACATATTAAGCACTATGTGGTCCTCTCTCCCCTGGAATGCACATGTGTTGCTATTAGCATTAGCGGGAGTCAGGTCTGGGCTTGGGGTGTGAGAAGGGACCCTTGGGGTACAGTGGCGGGTCCAGGCCTTGACTTCAGGGGACTGTGTGTTCATGAAAATCCCAGCAGCAGTTCCAGAGGACGTCTTCCCGCGTCTGGCTGAAACGCTAGCAGAAGTGTCTAGTAATAACAGCTTAATTGTGTGTGTGAGCATGCAATGTCGACACACACACACACACACAGAGTATCTCCCCCATCTTTCCTCCAAAGCACTGGAACGCACTCCACTAGCAACAATACAAGAGTTGCCGTATCAGATGACCCGGGCCACACATTAGCCGCGCTCATAAATACTAATCTGGCAAATTCCATCTCGTTTGGCACCAGAAGGGCAGTTTAATTCTAACTGCTTGCATCCCGGTTCTCAGAGAGCGGAGGAGGAAAGCAGTGACGGTCCCACTATCAGATCTAATCCATTCTGCGCCATCCTTCCCCAGGAGAGATTAGAGTGCTGGTCTGCCCCATCGGAGGGCAGGCGGTGGTCCCACGGCGTGGGGGTGGGCTCGGGAAGAGGAAGCAGAGAGAGCGTGCTGGGCCCTCTTCCACCGGGCAGGTCCTCTGTGTCCAGGAGCCCACCTCCCAGAGAGCCCAAGCAACACACCCAGCGCTCCACCACCTCCATTATGCAAATCCACTCTGCCTCCCAGCTCCTCTTCATCGTCAGACTGGAAACCAGCCTTCCCGCGCCCCGGAGCCTGGAAACTGAGCAGCACTCGGCAATTATCTGTTTTGAAGGAATACACTGATTTGACATTCTTAAGAAGTCACAGACGTCTGATTTCATAATATAATTTGTAGAAGTAAAAAAGGCAAGTTAAACATTTGCTTACACATATCATGTTTACATGTGTTCAAAGAACTTTCCAAAACTTTGCAGTCTCATCCAACTGCATCTTTTTTAAGCTCGCTTCGCTCTTGTAGGTTTGCAAACAAATTCCACAGCACATTCAACCGCAAATTGATTTACTTTTTGGGAAACTCCTTGAGTTTCGCGACTTTCTTCTTGCTGTTTAACGTACACACAGATGCAAAAAAGAAAAAACAATCTCCTCGCGCAGGAACACAAATCTGGCATTCGGAGGAGTCTTTTTTTTTTTTTTTCATTTATTCTCAAAGGGAAGGGAAGAGGCAATGGCTGCCGCCCAGACACCATGGAGTGTACACATGACTTCCGGGCCCCACGAGCAATGTGACCGGCAGCCGCGGCTCAGGGCGGCGTGGGCAACGGACACAGGTGCGTGCCCACGAGAGGGAAGACCGTGTTTCATTTAGCATGTAACCTGGATGTCCAGCCCTCTGTCACTCGGCGGACGGCGCCACCCCCCGAAGACCAGAGAGGTCTCCTCCTGCGTTGTTTCCTGTGCTTCCCATGGGATAATCTGTCCCCGCATCCAAGTCCGGTTGACTGTCGCTCTGCCAGGTCTCCTGATTGGCCTCCCTTTGCCCAGCCGTACCCCTTAGTGCCCTGTCCCTGAGTGCCGGGACTCGGCCAGGGGCCTCCCGCATGGTGTGGCTACGCGAGCCTCCCTGCTGCCCTCCGTGCTCCCCAAGGGGCCAGAGGGAGCACTGCGAGCACCTCCGGTCCCCGAGGCATCCTTGCGGGCTCACCAGGATTCTCCTTTGTTCGGGAAGAAGGGCCATCCCCATAGCACGACCTTTCAGGCCTTTCACGATCAGGGAGTCCCTGCTCTCTTGAACAGCCAGGTCCTCTCCGTGAGCACGCCCCGGGATCCTGAGAAGGTCTGCGTCTAAGCCCTCCGTGCGCCCTGCTGGCCTTTGTCACTTGCTACCACCCCTTGGACCAGGAATATCCTCTTGTCGTTTTTCACCGAGAAAACCACTGATCCTTCGAAATCAGTTGTCCAGACACACGTCAAAGAAGGCGTCCCTGACTCCAGAACGGGGTCAGGACTTTCTCTTGGCGTCCTTAGAGCCCTATCCTTCTGCCACATAGCAGCTGCCCCGCTCCGGGGTTACTTGACTCTTCAGTGGTGTTTGTCTCGTGGAGATTTAGTTTTCGTGCCAGCTGGGCTGTGTTGATCACGAGTCTGCAAGATCGTGTCTCCTCTCAGACCATGGTTTGGTCACCTCTGTATGTACAACAGCACCAGACACACAGTTCCTGGCATATAGAAGACGATGCAATAAAGTTTCTACTTAAGTCAATGGATAAATAAGTGGATGGATGATTATGATTAGGTAAGGAAAACAACTCAAAAGGTGGTGGCTCGGACCCTCTTTCCTGCCGAAGGCCAACCATAAAGTGACACAAACTTACTGCAGAACAGGCCAGTGAACGCTGTGCACTTCGTGGTTGGTGGTTGGGCAGACCGCTAAGTCAGGGGCCTGGACAAATCATTGCATCCGCCCTTCATCTTCAGACTTTCCCCTGCCACCCCCCTGGCTGGGCACCTGGGCCTTGACCCCCTGGAAGTGCTGGGGGGGTCTCAGAGAAGGTGAGACTCGACGGGGCCCCTCCTCTTCTAGCTGAGCTGGCTGGGGGCTTCCCTGGCCAAGCACCTCAAGAGCACTGAGCCACACTTCTCCTCGGCTGGACTTTGAGGATGTTCCCTGCCCGACATCTGCTCCGTGAGAGGACCCGGTGACCTCTCTGACCCAGCCCCTCCAGCGGTGCGTCTCCAGGGTTTGGGGATGATGCCCAAAGCCAGGCCTCCAACTGAGGGGCTCCCTCAAAGACAACACCGATGGCACGGAATTAAAGAAGCCGGCGTTTACCAACAAACACGACTTTCAATCTGCCCGGCTTCTGTCCCCGAATAAAAGAGCATATGTCCAGCTTCGTGCCTTCCAAGGTTTTCAGTTTTACTTTTGTTTGTTTGCTTCTGAGAAACCGGCCAACCAGCCGGTGTCCGGACCCTAAAGGGTGACTCCGAAAGAACTCGACCGCTTGCAGCCTGGCTGGCAGCTGGGAGCCCCGGGCAGCCCTCCTCTGCAGCCAGGGCTCTGCAATTAAGTCTTGGAAACCCACAGCATTAATGGGAACCAGGCAGGAAAGTGAAGTTGAAACCAGGAATGTGTCGCCGAGGCTTCCAGCTCCGCTCAGCTGTGTGCGGCCTGCTGCAGTCACGCATTCCCGCAGCCCGGGCCGGAGCACCCCGGAGGAAGCTGGTGGCTGCGGGGGGCTGGGGCTCAGGCTCCAGAGCCCTCTGGGCGCCTCCATCCAAGCTGAAGACTGCCATAGCCCCCCGCCCCCGTCCCGGGGTTCCAGGGAGCCCGCCTAGCCCTGTGTGGGATTGAGCCAGAATGGGAGTGATGGGCCCGAGGTCTCCCGTCCCCCCGCTGGGCGATGGGGGGAGCTGGGGGGGGGCGAAAAGGCTCCATGAAGGACAGTGGCGACTTGGCAAAGGGCAGCTTCTTCCTTCAGGCCTGCAGACCTGGAGGCGTGACTCGTGGACCAAAAGGAAACAGGTGTGGACGCTGACCTCCAGGGCGGTCACCTCAGTGACAGAAAATGAATTAGATGTTCTCAGTCTGCAGGGTTAACTGCTGAAAATGCACAGGCAACGGCGCTTGGATGAGAAACTAAACAGAGAGCGTGGCCTTCCGCACAGCAGTGGCCCGGTGACCCCCGGCCGCTCCGGCGTGTGCCGAGAGGCAAAAGTTACTGTCCTGGCTCCACTCCACCTCCCATGTGCATGCCACTGTGGGACTTGCCCTTCCCCAAGGAGCTCAGTGCCACTGTCCTTTGCACACACACACTTTTAGCCTCCCTGCAGACCAGGCAGCTCCCACCGAAAAGCGGGGTGCTCATCACTGCAGCTCCGTGCCTCCCAGGCCAATGCCACTGCTCTGGTCAAGGGGGGTCCAGGTGATGGGGACGAGGGGCTGGGCTAGAGGGAAAGCCCAGTGCTGTCCCAATCAGGGTGAGCTCTCGGGACCAGAGGGTGCAGAGGGCCCCCCTCGAGGCTGAGGAGGTGTTCAGGGCTTTGCAGCATCCACAAGTAGCTGCTAAGTGGATGGTTCGCCAGTAGCTCCATTTTCTGCCTTTCTCCTCGCATCTTTTACTTTAGATTCCTTCTCCCATGGAAAACTCAGCCTGGTTCAGGAAGCAGTTGTCAAGCGAGCCTCTCTCAATAGCACAGGAGGTGTCATTCATCCTAGTACATGTGTGTGTGTAAAAACGTGCAGAGAGATAGACACCCCATACAATCATAAGAGATAATTCGTTCCCCTTGCGGAAAAGTTGGGAAAATACTGACTAGATAAGAAAAGGCGAATCATTCGTCATTGCATCACCCAGAGATAAGGAACCATTCCCATCTTGAGGCCCTTGGTTCTCCCAGCAAACGTTGGAAGAATCCGTGTGAGGTCACATGGAATAAAAATAAAAAGGCTGGCGTCATGATCGTCATCAATGCAGGACTCCGTGTGACAATAGCGTGTCTGACTCGAATTCACAGTAGGACTGGTGACTTTTCTCATGAGTGGCGGCCGCAGCCCAGGCAGCACACAGAAATCTGGGGAAGGTATTTTAGCACCTGCTTATTGAACTACTATACTACTAAGTGTCACTGTAGATCCATTTTTTTCCCCTAATGAGAAAACCCATTGTCTCCTTAAGCAAATGAAGTATTTGAGGTTAGAGAGAAGGACGTGCCTAGAGACACTCATAGCGGGGAAATGAGTCAGAATGGAAGCCAGGCCCACTGACGACCAGCCCGCATACTCTGGGCCCCGTGCTATGCTGACCCTCACCCTGTCTCTCACCCTCCTGGGGAGAAGATCCCGTGAGATAATGCACGCAAGGCTGCCCACAGAGGTGCAGTTGATGTTTCCATCTGTGCAGGCATCTTTCTACTCTACCGTTCCGGGGCACCGACCATGGGCCAGGACCAATACTGGGCGGTGGAGATCACCATGACATAAACCACCCTCATACCTAATAGGGTTCTGTGATCCAGAGGAGCCAAGGGGGTGGAGATACTAAACAAAGCAAAACATTATTAGCACTGGTGTGGGGGGGGAGGCTTAATACACACCCCACCACTTCTTTTTTCTGTGTTTCTTTTAATATATTTTTTATTTGAGTGAAAGGAAGGGAGGCAGAGAGACAGACTCCCACATAAACCCTGACCAGGATCTACCTGGCAAGTCCACTAGGGGGCAATGCTCTGTCCATCTGGAGCCACTGCTCCATTCATTGCTCAGAAACGGAGCCATTTTTTTAGCGCCTGAGGCGAGGCCATGGAGTCATCCTCGGTGCCCGGGTCCTACTCGCTCTAACCAATCGAGCCACGGCTGCAGGAGGGGAGGAGAGAGAGGGAGAAGGAGGAGGGGTGGAGAAGTCGATGGTCGCTTCTCCTGTGTGCCCTGACCAGGAATGGAACCCAGGACATCCACAGGCCAGGCCAACACTCCACCGCCGAGCCAACTGGCCAGGGCTCTTTCCTGTGAGTTTAGATTGCTGTTCATCCCTCGGACCTTCTGCGAGCACTTCGCTCGGACTCGGCCTTGGACTTCCATGTCGCGTTTGCCCCCCCGTTCCCGCAGCCGTCTCTGCTCCTCTCGCAGTCACTCGTGCCCGTAGGACTTGCTCCAGTCCTTCCACCAGGAGGCCTCCTTCTCATGAGATTCTGACACTCGGCAAACGCGGGCCGCCGTTCTCACTCAGGTGTTCGTCTGGGCTGGTGCGCTCGTGCGCGCCGTTCGGTTTGTGATTGGAGACTCGGAAACCCTGACTAGCGTCCGTGTCTCCCAGCACTGTCACCAGGGTGCAGCAGGCAGCTAGCAGGTGCGTCTGATTTACCCACTTTGAAACCTTCTCACCGGGAGTCAGGGAGGCGAGTGCCCCGGAGCCGAGCCCGTCAGAGCGCTCGGATCTCAGGCAGCTTGAGTGCCCGAAGGAGCCACTGAGATGTGACCGAGACCTGAGTCAGAGCCGAGAGAACTTTCCGGACTACTGCTGGACCTGGTTCCGTCTGGAGTTAGATGTGGGAGGCAAGGGCAAGCTAGGGGTGCCCCGGAAAAGGAAACCCCTCTGGATTGGAGGATCAGCTCCACTTTTGGAATGGAACATTACCAAAAAACAAACCAGGCAAAGAGCTGTCAATCCCTTCTGCCTAGGCGGTCAAGGATCGGGCTGTTTTGGCCATTACGGATCCAACTAAAAGAAGACCTACTCTCACCCTTCGCCAACTGATGTGGGTGGTTTCCTGATGCATCCACCGCAGGGGGCTTCTCAGGCCAGTGATGGGCTTCGTGGTGAGTGTCTGAGAGCCCGTCTCAGGTGTGGGGCAGCCGTGTCAGGCTTGCTGTGGGGTTACCAGCTGCAAGCACTTTGCCTGATTGGTGCATGGGTGCCTAACAGCGCCACGTGTGTGTGGCCTCTCTAAGGCCATCGGTGCTTGTGCTCGAGAAAGATGGAGGATTGTGGATGGCAGGGTGCCTGCCCCCCCACACACTGTGAGGGGCCATGTTGCTGTTTGTTTGCCTGAGAGGCGGTTTCCCCTGCTTGTGTGCTTGTCGCTGTTGTGAGATTCCAATAAACAAAATGGTCCAATCCTTTCCAGCTCCACAGTTTCTTGACCGTCTGCCCGAATCCAGTGTGGACCTGCCTGGCCCCGGCCACCTGTGTTACATCTGGCGTAGTGGGCAGGGTTCAGAGCAGACGGGTATGGAGCTGCTGACACCCTTGAGGGGTGGAATAGAGCAGTGGCTCTTCCCGGTGGCTCTCCTGGTGGGGACCGTGGGCTGAGGCTGTTTTACAATCCTGTGAGAAGAAACCAGGAGCTCTGAGTGAGAAGCTGAGTGAGGTCGAAAGCTCCAGGGTGAGATGCAGACCCAGCACCGGCAGTAGCTGGAACTGGAGCGAGCGCTGGAGAAGGAAGCTGAAGGCGTTCGTGAGTTGCAGTTTGCCCTGGAAGTGGAACGCTGGCAGCAGCGGCAGCTGTTGGAGGAAGAACTGTGGGATGGGATCAGCTGCAGGCCGAGAGCCGGCAGCTGCAGGAGCCGAGGATGGAGCCGTGCTGGTGGAGGGGCTCTGAGTCGGCAGGAGCAGGCATCTCCAGCTTCTCTTCTGAGGATGAGGAGGCTCAGGCTGAAGCTGCCCTCCGCACACTCGGAGATTGGCCAGCGGTCGTCCAGAAGGTAAAAAGCCAGCAGTGAAGAGTATCTACTGAGCCCCTGGCAGGCTTGCTGTGGCCGTGGGACAGGGGTGAAGAGGTTGGCCACTGTTGCCACATGCTCCTCCTTGGGGCCGCGTCTTCAGAGCTGTCATGATGACAGGGATGGGGGAGGAGGCCTGAGGCCCCGAGTGAAGGTGGCAATCCACTGGTCCCCTTCTAATGTGCAGCAGGCGTTGGCATTAGAAGGTAATAGGTGCTTTTTTAAACAGCAGCAGCAGCAGCAGCCAAGAGAACTGTTAAGGGACACAGGCCTTGAATGTGTTTGACTCCACCAGGCCCTGCGAGCTTGTCGAGGGTTTGGAGGGGGCTTGTGGCAATGGACGGCACACTGTGGAAAGGTGCCGAGGTATGGAAATAGAGCGCTAGCCGCCTGTAATGGACCTTCACCTTGGTGACTTGTACAGACAGCTGGGCTGTCTATCGTGGACTGACTCTTGGACTGCGAGCAGAGGGGGTCACCAGCTAGCTCCCTTGTTGGGTGGACATGCTGCCTTTGGACAGTATGGGACCCTGACGGGGAGGGCCCAGCACCCGTGGAGGCCCTCCTGCACTGGTTCTCATCCAGTCGGATGGACATGCTGCCTTTGGACAGAATGAGACCCGGACGGGGAGGGCCCAGCACCTGGGAGGCCCTCCTGCACTGGTTCTCATCCAGTCGGATGGACATGCTGCCTTTGGACAGAATGAGACCCGGACGGGGAGAGCCCAGCACCTGGGAGGCCCTCCTGCACTGGTTCTCATCCAGTCGGATGGACATGCTGCCTTTGGACAGAATGAGACCCGGACGGGGAGGGCCCAGCACCCGTGGAGGCCCTCCTGCACTGGTTCTCATCCAGTCGGATGGACATGCTGCCTTTGGACAGAATGAGACCCGGACGGGGAGGGCCCAGCACCCGTGGAGGCCCTCCTGCACTGGTCCTCATCCAGTTGGGTGGACATGCTGCCTTTGGACAGAATGAGACCCTGACGGGGAGGGCCCAGCACCTGGGAGGCCCTCCTGCACTGGTTCTCATCCAGTTGGGTGGACATGCTGCCTTTGGACAGAATGAGACCCTGACGGGGAGGGCCCAGCACCTGGGAGGCCCTCCTGCACTGGTTCTCATCCAGTCGGATGGACATGCTGCCTTTGGACAGTATGAGGCCCTGACGGGGAGGGCCCAGCACCCGTGGAGGCCCTCCTGCACTGGTTCTCATCCAGTCGGATGGACATGCTGCCTTTGGACAGTATGAGGCCCTGACGGGGAGGGCCCAGCACCCGTGGAGGCCCTCCTGCACTGGTCCTCATCCAGTCGGATGGACATGCTGCCTTTGGACAGTATGGGACCCTGACGGGGAGGGCCCAGCACCCGTGGAGGCCCTCCTGCACTGGTTCTCATCCAGTTGGGTGGACATGCTGCCTTTGGACAGTACGGGACCCGGACGGGGAGGGCCCAGCACCTGGGAGGCCCTCCTGCACTGGTTCTCATGCAGTTGCAAAGATGCACCAAGGACACTTGACCGTTTCCATGGACACCATCCTGGACTGTACAGGCCCTCCTACCTACCCTGAGGTAGGGAATTAGAGGTGGGCCTCCAGGTGACAGACATCCCAGGTAAAGTGCTCAGGGAGACATTGTGAAGGGCACCTCTGTAACTGTCAGTTTTGGAATTGTAGGTAATGCACCTATTGTAAAGTGAGTAACCCTAAAGGGGTGGAATGTGGGCAGCTGTGTTAGGCTTGCTCGTGGGCTTACCGGCTGCAAGCACTTTGCCTGGTGTCTGGGTGCGTAGCAGCACCACGTGTGTGTGGCCTATATGTCTGTGGGCGCTTGCGCTCAAGAGAGGTGGAGGATTGCGGATGGCGGGGTGCCTGCCCTCCCCCACACTGTGAGGGGCCCTGTTGCTGTTTGTTTGCCTGAGAGGCGGTTTCCCTTGCCTGTGTGCTTGTCCGCCGTTGTGAGACTTTAGTAAACAGAATGGCCCGACCCCTTCTGTCTCCACACTTTCTCTACCATCTGCCTAAATCCAATGTGGACCTGCCTGGCCTTGGCCACCAGCATTACATCAAGCAAGAGAAAATAGCATTCCCGGGTTAGGAAAAGTGTCCCTTGGTCAACAGAGAAAGAACTGCTTCCATCAGCTCTGACTTTGTTGGTGCTTTTGAACTCAGACTCGGTATTTTCACCCTCTCAGCACTGACCCACGTGGAGGGGTGTGCTCTGCACACTGACCCACGTGGAGGACTGTGCTTTGCACACTGACCCACGTGGAGGAATGAGCTTTGCACACTGACCCACGTGGAGGACTGTGCTTTGCACACTGACCCACGTGGAGGAATGAGCTTTGCACACTGACCCACGTGGAGGAATGAGCTTTGCACACTGACTCACGTGGAGGGGTGTGCTTTGCACACTGACTTCACGTGGAGGAATGAGCTTTGCACACTTCACCATCAGCCTGGCATCTTGGGGGCTTCTGCCGACACTCCAGATGAGGAAGGCCTAGGCTCATATCGGTTCTAGAGGTGATGGCAGCCCCTCGAAAGTGCGAGCCGTGAGTGTGTGCACAGATCTGGGTGGAGGGTGTATATATTCCCCTTGAGAGGTCCCTCTGAGCAGAAATAAAGCCAGAGGAAGGAGCGACCTTGGGCCCATTCACGTTGCACTTCTGTTCACATGTCAACCATGTGTCAGGGACCACGTGGAGGGTTAGCGAGGATACGTCCATAGGGCAAAGCCTCCGTCCTCCATATGCACAGGGCTGCCCAGTGAGCTCGGGGTGGCCGTGCTGGAGGCACAGCCAGAGAGGAGTGTCCCATGGGGTTCTATGAGGCACGGAGTGGCCTAGGCTTTGAGGTTCAACGGAAATTGGGTCCCTAGCTCAGTTCTGCCCTATTTTAGTTATTTGTGCTTAGGCCTAGTTGGTTTTGCTCTCCAAATCTTTCTGAGGTTGCCATTTTGATTTTGGGGTTTTGTTGTTGGTGATTGGACTGTTGGGTTATTTTCCTTGCTACAAATGTAACATTAGGTAAAGTGGACCAAAGCACTTAGCACCCAGCCTTGCAGATGATACCTGCTAAGCACAGGTGAGCTTCGTCGTTGCCATCATCATCATCATCATCATGAACATCATCGTCAACGTCATCATCATCAACATCATCATCACGAAACATCATCATCATCAGCGTCATCATCACCAACGTCATCATCATTATCAACATCATCATCATCACCAACATCATCATCACAAACATCATCATCATCATGAACATCATCATCAATGTCATCATCATCATCATCACGAAACATCATCATCACGAAACATCATCATCATCAGCGTCATCATCACCAACGTCATCATCATTATCAACATCATCATCATCACCAACATCATCATCATTATCAACATCATCATCACAAACATCATCATCATCATGAACATCATCGTCAACGTCATTATCATCATCATCACGAAACATCATCATCATCAGCGTCATCATCACCAACATCATCATCACCAACATCATCATCAACATCATCATCATCATCACAAACATCATCATCATCATCATCATGAACATCATCATCAACGTCATCATCATCATCATCATCATCATCACGAAACATCATCATCAGCATCATCATCACCAACATCATCATCATCATCATCATCACGAACATCATCATCATCATCAACATCATCATCATCATCAACATGAACATCATCATCAACGTCATCATCATCATCATCATCACGAAACATCATCATCAGCGTCATCATCACCAACATCATCATCATCACGAACATCATCATCATCATCAACATCATCATCATCATTTAGGCTCATGGAATGAGAGAAGGCTTTACAGTTAAAGAAATCATCAGCGAGATAGCCACGGTGTTTGAAGGCGGAAACACACCCTGAGAGAAGAGTTTGTGCAAAGACTTGGTGGTACGAGAGGCGTTGCACAGAGATCGGCGACAGTTGAAAAGACGGGAGAGAAAAGGGGACATCTGGACAATCTGGGGTAAGGGGTGTTGGGGAATGGACTTCTGAAGAGCAGGGATGTTACCTGATAGATGGTGGCCGACCCATGAGAGGTCTGGAATGGTTCTGCTATGGAGCAGAAATTCTTCCTTGGTTCTAAATAAAGTTATCGACAACACTGGGCCAAAGCTTAGCGTAGCAGACGGGACAGAAGCTGGGTTGGAAGAGACTTAGATATTTGCATATCTGGCGAGACCACAAAGGAGAAGTTACCCAATGAACAGGGTTAGTACTAAACGTAGCCAGTCAAAGAAAATGCAAGGTGGAGGTACTAGGATTATCTCTGAGGATCCTACATTGCATTCCTCCCTCCTCACATCCCACCAAAGTCTTTTCTTTCATTCGTTCATGCAACAACAGGGATGCTGAAGCTCAGAAATATAGTCGACGAACGGCAGAACTGACTCGCAGCATTCTTGGCAGATTTACAATGTGGGTCCTCTCTTCTAAGGTCTCAGATTGATGGCCATGGCGGACCGCATTCCGGGTAGCTAAGGAAATCCGCTTCCAGGGTCTGTGGCTTCCATCCTCTGACATCTGCAGGTCCAGATCCCTTAAAAGATCTGAGAGCATTGCGGACGGGTGGGGTGGGGTGGGGTAAGAAAAGGAAAGGAAAGGAAGAGAAGAAGTATGTGATTTTTTTTCCCCCCTTTGTGTACTGAGTTCTCTGGTTCTATTTAAGAGATTCGAATTTAAAAATAGATGACCTCCCACTTTTCAGAAAGATTTTATTTTTGTGTGTGTGTGTAGTATAACAGACCCCGGGAAGAAAAAAAAAATACAGACACAGGCAGGAGAGTTGCAAGCGTGGAGGCCGTCCTGCCACAGCGTGGCGCCCAGAGGAAGAGCCTCATCGGCCTGGAGGGAAGGCGGGACTCTCGAAGGAGGAAGAAGATAAGCCGCCTGTGCCACGGGGTGGTGGTGGAGAGGCAGCGGCCATGTGGTGACCATATTTTTCGAATCAGAAATCGGGATAGATGATCTGACACCAGGTCTGTCGATGGGACAGAATATTTGAAATCAAGGCTGTCCGAGGAAGCCCAGGACATATGGCTACCATAACCGATCATTATCATGCATAGATCGGCCAGGGTTTGATCCACAGAAAAACCAAAGCCAGGATTCAGGCAGATAATTTACATAAATGCTTAGCGGCAGATGCAAAAGAACTGTATTTCCTGACCTTATCTAGCAGACGAGGCATAGGCTAGGGTCCCAAGGAATGCAGAATAAGCTTTTAAACGCCAGGCATGAAAGCCTGTTAGAATGCCAGGGCTGGAAAGACCCTTGATGTTGACCACCTGGTCTAAACACCTCCCCCTCCACTGCTCTGCGTGGAGAAACTGAGGCTGTGGTGGGATGGAGCTGGGGCTGGTGTTGTCCGAAGTTCAGCTGGTGTTGCTCCTCGCAGCCAGGCTGAGCTTGGGGCTATGCTGGAAGAGCCCGTGAATTATGAGAAACTCAGGGACACCGGCCTTCGCCCCGCTAAGCTTGTGAAACCAGCAGAGTGCCATATTGGATGGTCGTGAGTTCAGATGTTGCCAGGATACTGACGAGGCTGCGAGGATGAGTAGGAGGGTACCAGGCCATTGAAGGTGCAGAGGCTATGGTGGTGACAAAGTTGGCAAAGACCCACAGTGCCAAGGACCCTTGTCCTCTCCTGTTTTGCTGGGACTGCTCCATGGGTGGCAAAGCTGCACCCCAACGAGGAAGGTCGTAGCTGCCGAGCGGGGTGTGGACTCCCGAGCGGCGGGAGTCAGAATTCGGTCTCAGCTGGCTGAGGAGAACACCCGAACCCACGTGTCGTTCTCCAGGTTGGCACCGGGCAGAGGATGGAGACCCACTTGGTGAGTGAGTCCACTGATCTCCGGTCCCAGTTCTTCCAGCTCAGGAGGAGGCGGGTTCTGGAGGCGTGTGTGGCGAGTCCCACTTAGAACCTCCGCAGCCTCTCCACGCCCCCCACCCCCACCCCACAAAGTGTAATACAGCTGCCCAGCATGTGCGAAAGGCAGGAAAAAATAGTGGCTTTTTATCTGGGTTGACAAATATCCTCCCAGAACTCTGAGATTAAAACGGTGACAGACGTCCTCCTCTCCGTGTGGGTCTGGGCTTGGTCTGCGTGTCTCTCCCTCGGGAGCCCCGCGGCGGCCCCTCCTGGAGGAGCCTGCGCTGGTTGTGAGCCGCGTGTGGTCCAGGCTGGGGACCGCCTGCATCTTCTCACCTTTTCTCCTCTCTGCCTCCCTTCCATCTGTCTTACTTTTCACGTCTCCCTAGCTGGGCTACCCAAAGAGCGAGACACGAATTAAGCATGAACTGCCCTTTGCTGCCCAGATGCTGTTGGATCTGAGACCGTCTCGGGGTAGATCGATCACTCTTAGGAATCCATCCGTCTGTCCACCCATCCACCCATCTACCCATCCATCTCTCTTCCTGTCCGCCAGCCAGGCATTTATCCCTTCTTCCCTTCAGTTCATATTAGCAGGTGTTTCCTGAATCATATATAAGTGCCAGGGACCTATGCAGTGTACGCTGGCCATGAAGACTGGTGTGACCGAGACCCTGAATGAGAGGTATCACTCATCATTTAGAAGGCAGAGTTGCAGTTCTGTCTTGGTCAGTGCCCCAGGGCTTGATGAGTGTGTGATCAGGACAGTGCCCGGGGCCCCTGCCGGCAGCCCTGCAGTGAGGAGAGGTGGCCCTTTGAAGGCAGCGGGTCAGCAGGACACACGGAGCTGAGAGCTGGCAGGGCAGGAAGCACGGGGGCATGAAGACTGGCCAGTGGCTGGGTGTTTCTAGAGTGTGAGTGTGAGTTGGGGAGCAGTGAGGTGGGGAGCAGCGAGGTGGGGAGCAGTGAGGTGGAGAGCAGTGAGGTGGAGAGCAGTGAGGTGGAGAGCAGTGAGATGGGGAGCAGCGAGGTGGGGAGCAGCGAGGTGGAGAGCAGTGGAGTCAGGCCTGGAGAGCTAATGAGGGCCCGAGTCAGAGGAGAAAATATAAGCCACCAGCCAGTGTGTTTTTAACCCGATCCTGTCACAGACCTAGGGTGACCAGCTGTCCTCGTCTGCCTGGGACCGAGGGGACACTCAGGATGCAGGACTCTCGGTTTCAAAACCAGTGCAGTCTCAGGCAAACTGGGACGAATAGGCTATAGTGTACACGTGCCAGCCTGTGTGCTGGGAAGAATAAGAACCCCGAAGATGTCCACATCCTGATCGTCTGACCCTAGCAGTATGCGGCCTTACATGGAAAAGGGGACTTGCGGTGTGATTAAGGATCTTGAGATGGGAAGGTGGTCCTAGACTTCCCAGTGGGTTCAGTCTAATCACTAGAATCCTTAAAAGGAAAAAAAAAAAAGGAAGAAGAATCAGAATCAGAGAAGATGTCACAATGGAAGCAGGGGTCAGAGCGATGTGATTGCTGGAAGGGGCCATCGGCCAAGGGATGTAGGCAGTCTCTAGAGACTGGAAAAGGCAAGGAGCAGATTGTCTCGCTGAGAAATCTCAGCCCTTCTGACACCTGGAACTAGCCCTATAAAACCCACTAGAACCCCTGATCTTCAGAGCTATAACAGAAGAGATGGATTGTTTTTTAACTCACTATATTAGTGATCATCGGTCACAGTCACAGGAGGACACTGATAGACCCTGCTTCTCTGAAGATCCACCTAAGAGACAGGTGTGGGTCATGCTCGGCTTCTTTTCAGGGACCGCGCTGGACCCTGTTTTCTCAGAAGGCACCATTACTTTGTGAGGTTAGAGAGGCAGCGTGGGGAGGATCCAAAGCTCAGTGAAATGCAGTCCAGGTGGGGAGCTTAAAACATGAGAAGTTCCCTCTCTGTCCGGGAGGCCAGAAGCCTTGAAATGAGGATGTCAGTAAAGTGGTTTCCTTCTGAAGGCTCAGGAGAAGAGTCCCTTCCATGTCTCTCCTGGATTCGGGAGGCAGCCAGCGACCCTGGTGCTGCTTGGCCTGTGGCCACATCACACAGATCCCTGTCCCCATCACCACGTGGAGTGCCCCTCTGTGTTCCCTCTCTGTCTGCGTGTCTCGAATCTCCATGGCCATTCTTTTTCTCTTACAAGGACACTGGCCACGGAATGTAGGGTCCACTCTAAGTTCAGGATGATTTGACCTCAATAGCTTCCGTGTACATCGGGAAAGACCCTATTTCCAATCTCTTCGGGGGACACAATTCAACCCACTATACCATTGTGTAGATGAGGAAAAGGGGGTTCCGAGTGGTTAGGTGGCTGGCCCCAAGCACAGCGAGTGCGTAGAGCACTGTCAGCCTGGAAGCCGGCTCCCATGCTGATAAACCCAGCTCTCAGAAGCGATCTCTGAGTGGGACGACTGGTTTGAAGATGCGCGTACCACATTCAGAGCCACTAGGAATCAAGGATGCATTTGTTGGACCTCCTGAGAGAGAGATACACATCCTTTCCCGTCTGTGGGCGTGTGCTAGTTATCTATCGCTGCATAATGCTCGCTCTTGAACTTGTTGCATGAAAACAACACGCGCATCATTGCAGAGGTTCTGCGGGTCAGGAACCAGGCGTGGCTTAGCTGGGCGGCTCACAGGAGACCACCAAGGTTTTGGCCAGGACTGCGGTCATGTCAGGGCTTGGCTGGGAAGAGGTCCGGTCCCGGCTCACCCAGGAGCTCACAGGCTGGTGGACTGAGAATGTCCTCTGTTCCTTGTCACCGGGGCCTCCCGATGGGGCGACTCACATCACGGCAGCTTGTGTCTTCAGGGCAAGCAAGCGAGAGGGGCCAGAGAGGGTGTGCACGGCCAGGAGGAAAGTCAGCACCCAGCAGCACCTAACCTTGGACATGAGGTCTCAACCGTTCAGTCACTGAGGCTAGCCCCTAATCAAGATGGTGAATACCAAGAGGTAGGAATTGCTGTGACCCATCTTGAAGGCTGGTACCAGATGGACTCACTGAAGTAGACCTTCAGCTTTCTGTGGGCAGCGAGGTGGGAAGCTGTGAGGAATAAAACCAGGACAGCCACTTTGCTCCACACAGGGACAGCTGAGGGTCTCCCAGAAACCACGGCAGAGAGCCCGAGACTGTCACTCACCAGCATGGAAGGACGCAGAACTAAGTCCTTGGTAACATAACTGAACCTCGTGAACAACCCTCATCTGCAGCCAGAAATCTCTGAGGTCTCTGTTCAGATAACATGGGGCCAACAAAGTATACCAACAGGGGGTCTTAACAGGTTTATGACTCTGCCAGTAAATACAGTCAAGGTGGAGGGAAGGTCTCCCTGAGTTTATCTGCCTTTTAGCTCGGTTACCAACTTTAACCCTGTAGCGTGACACGTTATCATCTGTTTGCTCACGACCCACAACAGTTTTGTGAGCTGAACTGGGGTAGCCATCAGCAGCCTTATGTGGGCTCTCTAGCTGTACCCACATTCACTTCATGTGGAAGAACTCCTCCTATTGTCCCAGGAGCTCTGAAAGAAACAGTTGGTTAGGGTAAGTAAGCACTGTCTGCACCTGAGCACACAGAGCCAGCCCCCACCCCCACCCCAGATCCCAGGGACTGTTTCTTTCACTGTGTTCACAGGTGGGTTTTGCACAAAATGAGTAATGAGATCTTGCTTCCAAATCCCTTTTCCCTTGTGAATTCACCGGGGAGACTGCTGGTCTGAGGAGAGCTCACGTGGACCGTGTTTTTCTGCTGATGGTGAGATTACCTCTCTCTGCCTACCCTTCCCCTGCGGCCACCAGCCACGACGCGGAGAAGACTGACCATGACCCTTTCCTTTCCTGTCGTGCTGAAGAAGTTGTCAACAACGGCTCAGGTCCCCATCTCCGCTCTTGGAGCACACTCCCGGCCACGCCTCCTCTCTCGGAGCACACTCCCGGCCACGCCTCCTCGAGACACCCACACTGCGGTGGTACCCATGTAGCTCTGCTATGGTCTTCGCTACTTTTTAAAGAATTAGATCTTGCTCTTTCATTTGAATCTGAGTTCCTGCTTCTTTCCCCTCACCCAATGAACAGCGTCTCAATCTTTAGGACTCAACTCAGTTTCCTGAAGAGAGTTACAGGTGATGGAACCACGCCTTCTGCTTGGGGACTGTGACCCCCTCCCGGTGGACACTTGCTTCCCCCGCAACCTGTTCTGCCTGCACCCTAGAACCCTCGAGGTAAGAAACAACTATTCCCTGGACACGGGGCGGCTGGCTCATGAGGAAGAAAACAGAAAAGGAAGGTCGAAGGGGGGGATAATAGGAACGGTGTGGGTTCATTTTGCTTTTATTTTCTTCCTAAATTTTATTTGTTGACTTTTCACGACTAGATAGTCGTGTTCCCTTTTCATTTATTGACTTTCACAACTGAATGAATACCCCTGGCCATAATTACCTAATTTCTATGTTTACACCATGACTAGACACTTACAGTTCGGAGCAAACTGCATCTTCATCCGACGGCACCCCGTGGTATCAGGTGTCGTGGACGTAGGGATTCATCCACAAGCACAGTCAGTTCTGAGGAGCTGCCGTGAGTTCCTTTGGTTGACAGCAGTAGAAAGAGGGCTTGTTGCTCTTCTAGGATTCACATCTACCGGGAGTGGGTCCATTCTCCTGTTGTTTCTGTACCATCCAGGGAAATGGCTTCACACTGTTAAGAGTGGCCACTGTAAGCAGGCTCTTTCATTGTTTTTCAACGGGTTCCCCTTCTACACAGTGTAGACCAGGGGTCCCCAAACTTTTTACACAGGGGGCCAGTTCACTGTCCCTCAGACCGTTGGAGGGCCGGACTATAAAAAAAACTATGAACAAATCCCTATGCACACTGCACATATCTTATTTTAAAGTAAAAAAACAAAACAGGAACAAATACAATATTTAAAATAAAAAACAAGTAAATTTAAATCAAGAAACTGACCAGTATTTCAATGGGAACTATGGGCCTGCTTTTGGCTAATGAGATGGTCAATGTGGTCCTTTCATTGACCACCAATGAAAGAGGTGCCCCTTCCGGAAGTGCAGCGGGGGCCGGATAAATGGCCTCAGGGGGCCGCATATGGCCCGCAGGCCGTAGTTTGGGGACCCCTGGTGTAGACTAACATGAAAAAGGGGTTTGCTGGACCCACTCAAGCCATTTAACTCGGAAAGTGCATAGAATGCAAACACTGGGCACACCGCCTTTCAGTCCTGAGAAACAAGATGCTTCCCTCATGGGCGAGGGCTCCCAACAAGGTTGGGCATCGCGACTTCTAACGTGACTCGTACTATTTAGTAAAACAGCAGCCGCTGCTCTCGGTGTCATTGTTGGGTGTTTTCACAGGTGCTTCACCCCCCTCTGTTCTGATCCTCACAGCTTTGCTGCAAGGTGTGGTCCAGTCCCCCCAGTCTGCCCCAGGGGAGGAAGCTCGGGTACCGACAGATTCCGTTGTGAGTTATGGTCACATGGTTAGCCAAGACCCTAAGCCAAGAGAATCGACTACGTCAACTTCATTCCCCAGCGCTGTCTACCGCACGACTTCATTGTTCATTCCTTTGGTGGGTTGCTCACACCAAGCCTTTCTCACGGCTGTGAGAAGCAAGGTGTGTTGGGCTAGACAGGCAGTTGCTGGAATCTCCCCATTCTTTGCTGGAGCTCAGCGAGATGCAGGCATGGACCTCTCGAGACCAGGGGGCCCGGGCCCAGGCGATGATGGTCCAGGTGAGACCAGAGAGGGCAGGAGGTGAGGTGGTTAATGGCCTCCCGCCATCCGCTCATGGAGAGCCCAGGGACCCGGAGGCCCAGAACTGTTAGACAGGCTAAAAGAGCATTTTCCATTGTCCCCGGGGAGAGCTGTTTAGCCAGGACAATTAGGCCATTTAAACTGACCATATTTTGTGTTGAAACCCAGGGAATTCCTGGTTCAGCCTACCTCAGCTGTCTTCACTCGCTGGGGAGAGAAGCTGAGGAGAGCGCACGGGAGTCTCCACTTGGCCTTGGCGACCAGGAAAGGCGCCTCTGAGAAGTTCCCGGGGAGCTCACGGGAGGAGGGCTCTGTGCGGTGGGTGCCCGGAGCAGGTATTTAGCACAGGCTTCTCTAAAATTGAAGAAGGCCAGAGGCGGGTCACAGGGTAGGCAGAGACTGTCCACCACTAGGCAGTGCAAAGTTGGCTTTGATGAGGCAAGTTGGGGCCCCTCTCGGGGACACACCTGGCTGGGGAGGAGAGGGGCTGGGGTAAGGGTGTTGGGGAAGGTGACCCATTACTGAGGCTAGAGGATGCCAAAGAGCAGATCAAAGATGTGGGAGACGATGTTTCTAGTCTGAGTGCGATGACCTCTTAAATCATAAATTGTATTTAATTTAAAATTATGTTTAAATTTAAGGAAGAATACCTCTATGCATTTTCAGGCTGACTTTTTAGAATCACACCTCCTCCAGGAAGTCTTCTGTGATATCCCCACATCTGTCTCTCTTCTCCACTCTCAGCATTCTCTGGATACCAACAAAGCTGCCTTCTAATTTCAGCCCCTGGTTTGATGTGGGCATGACAGCCTCATTTTCCCTGGGAACCCTTGAGGGACAATAATCTTGCTGTAGAATTCCTCTAATTACCCAACAGATCCTGCTTACACCACTCACCAGCTAAATGTATACTTCCCCATGCCTGGCTCTAAAAAACCTGTATGTATTTGAAATCTCCTTTTTTTCCCTTAAACCCAGCGTCCTCTCCTTTGTTACTGCACCAGTTCCAGCTCTTCAGAGACGGCCTCTGTATCAGTGTACAACAGCCCCAAGCCTCTGGGACAAAGCCTTCCCTGTTCGCTGTCTGAAGGCGATCTGATTTTATTTATAGAGCCCGTTCAAGTTTACGGCAAACTTCTGAAGGCATTTTCACTTTCTCTTCACAATAGCCTGGAAGTGTGTTTTCTACCCATTCTGGCAGATGATATCCCTGAGGCATGAGGGAACAGCCAAGGCTGATCCCGATAAACCACAGGAGAGGGGTGGACCCAAGGCCATCAAACATCAAACTGTACACTCGCTTTGCTATCATACATTGGCTTTTGGGGGGCTCCAGTTTCCCTTTAAAAGCTCGTACAAATGCATTTATTCACAAATACTCACTGAGAACCCAGTGCAGTGAGGAAGGACAGACACCCGCTGGGGCCGAGAGACAGATGGCGAAGGTGCGGGGTCTCAGTGGAGGGAGACGCGGATGCATTCTCGCCCTTTCGCCTCATTTAAGAAATAAACTTGGGCAGCGGGGCGGTGTGTCTCCTTCGAGTCCAGAGAGCTCCTCAGGAAGGGACAGGGATGGCAGAACCTCCTGTATTCTTAAATCCAAAGGTGTTGACCGTAACATGTTCCAACGTGAAAACCGAAATAGCTGTTGAGAACACGATGCTCTCAAGTCAATCAGGAAGATGGGAAGGAAACTCAATAGAAGCATCATCAATAGTTGGCACTTAAGTTTTAAGGTCATTTCCCAGGTACTCTCCAAGGTCACCGTGCCTCCCGGGGGGAGGAAGAAGCTCTGTGAGCCCCCGAACCAACAGGCGATCTCTTCCGGCTTTGCAGTTGTGTGGGGACCAGACCGCGCCTAGACAGAGCCGTGCGGATGTGGGCTACAGGGTATGAGAAGGGTGCACGCAGCACCTAAGGCATCCAGTCAAGGGACCCAGAAATAATTACAGGACGAGGGAGATTACCTTTCACGGACACATACAGAAACCAACTGTATGTACTTACCCTAAATGACAACAGAAGGAGACCAGAAAGGTAATTGAACGACCACGAAGATCAAAGGGCTGGAGGATTTGCTCTCTTCAGCACAAGGGTCTGAAATTGCAAAAAGTCAGAAACAAATGCAGCATGCTCAAATGCAGGTTCCTTGACAAAAAACACTGGTTTAATATATATATATATATATATATATATATATATATATATATATATATATATATATCCCCCCCGCCCCAGGAAGAGCTCAGTTGGGGGATTATTCAAAATCTCTTAGAAATTGTAAAAAAAAAAAAAAGTTTATTTGGAAGAGAGGAACCATGTGAGCTCACTAAAAGAATGGCTTAGAGGGCCAGCCAACAACTTCGTCACTGCTTCCTGTGACAATGTGACATAAAATGATACGCTCTGAACGTGTTGATCAGTGTTCTTTGCGCTCTCCAAGCAGAGCTCCACTTCGGGAGTAGAAACCGGACCCCTGAGATGCTTATATCCGGGATAGGACAGAGAACATCTCTTTGAAAGAAGTTCTAGCCTATCCCTCGAAGAGAACAGGAAGACCTTCCTGAAAGGGTGAGCGCAGGGACATCCAGAGAGAGTAAAGAAGAAATGCCAAATTAATCATGCAGTTGATCTAAAAAAAAAGGGGGGGGAGACCATTAATAATTGGTTCAAAGATACAGATCTCGGCCCTGGCCGGTTGGCTCAGCGGTAGAGCGTCAGCCTAGCGTGCAGAGGACCCGGGTTTGATTCCCGGCCAGGGCACACAGGAGAAGTGCCCATTTGCTTCTCCACCCCTCCGCCGCGCTTTCCTCTCTGTCTCTCTCTTCCCCTCCCGCAGCCAAGGCTCCATTGGAGCAAAGATGGCCCGGGCGCTGGGGATGGCTCTGTGGCCTCTGCCCCAGGCGCTAGAGTGGCTCTGGTCGCAACATAGCGACGCCCAGGATGGGCAGGGCATCGCCCCCTGGTGGGCGGAGCGTCGCCCCTGGTGGGCGCGCCAGGTGGATCCCGGTCGGGCGCATGCGGGAGTCTGTCTGACTGTCTCTCCCCGTTTCCAGCTTCAGAAAAAATGAAAGAAAAAAAAAAAAAAAAGATACAGATCTCCCTTCATTTCATGAATTCACTTATACCACTTGGAATTTATTGGTGGACAAGAAAGAAAGACTTCACTGAGAAGTAAACGGCATCCTGATATGCGAAGGTTGACTTAGGGGTGAAGTGAAGCTGTGAAGAGGGCAGAGCATGAGCAGGCTGAGACCCAGAGAGAACAGAGCCCAGGGCAGAACTAGGAGAGGTCTGGTGTGGCCACAAGGCCCAGGCATGCAAGCTAAGCAGAGTCAGGATTATTTAGAATTTAGGCCAAGATCTTTTTGAACCATGAGAGGCTTTTGGACATTACCCCCAAACTAACAGAGGGACCACTAGGAAGTCTGAAACAGAAAATCGCGGGATAGAGTTTGTCTTTTAGAGCAGTGGTCCCCAACCCCTGGGCCGCGGACCGGTACCAGTCCGTGGGCCATTTGGTACCAGTCTGCAGATAAAGGATAAATAACTTACATTATTTTTGTTTTATTTATATTTAAGTCTGAACAATGTTTTATTTTTAAAAAATGACCAGATTCCCTCTGTTACATCCGTCTAAGACTCACTCTTGACGCTTGTCTCGGTCACGTGATACATTTATCTGTCCCACCCTAAAGGCCGGTCCGTGAAAATATTTTCTGACATTAAACTGGTCCATGGCCCAAAAAAGGTTGGGGACCACTGTTTTAGAGCCATCGTCCTGGCTGTTGAGTGGAGAGTAGATGGGAAGGGTAAAATATTAACAGCAAGGAGATAAATTAGGAGTTTGTTACAGAAATCCAGAAAAAAAAAAGGTAATACCAGTCTTGACTTAAGAGAGTGATGAAGACTAGTGATGGATTGGCGAGGTGACACAAATTTTAAAACTATTTTCAAGGAAGCATCCAGGGGTCTTGTTGCTTAGCTGGATGGGCGGGATGATGTTCGGGGAGGAATCAGTAAAGATCCCTAAGTTTCTCATTTGATCTCGAGCCAGTGGTGATGGCATGAATTGGGGACCACCGATGGAATGATGCTTCAGGAGTGTGCGGGCAGAGAGGCGAGCTCGCTAGTGAGTGAGAGGGCTCTGTGAGACAGCCTGCTCTCCTGCGAGCCGTCACACATGTGATCGGAGCGTCTGGGACGTAAGGAGGGTCAGGACTGAGCTGAATTTCCGGGAGCTATAGAACATGCGTGGCGAGGGCAGCCAGGGAGAAGATGGATTACCCAGACACAATGTAAAGAATTCCTCTCATAATATTTTTAAATGGCATATGGCCAAACTTGAGAAACAGCACCATGCCCGGGAGAGGAAGACAATCTGGTTAGAGGACTCTGAAGAACACTCCAAGAGTCTGGCAGGGCCCCGAGGTCCCATGGGATAGGTCCTGAGACTCCAGGAAGGGTCGGGCTGCGTCGATACAGAGACGAATAAGACGAACGTAGCTTATTTCACGACCGGGAGAAGCCGGGTAGACTTCTGCAAGCAAGCGTTGTTGGAGTCCCGTCTTGACAGCGGAAAAGGAACTTGATGGAAAAGGGAGACACCATCTCCGTCAGGACTCAAAGAGCTGTGTGGCTCAGCGTGACTCGTCTGGAGAGTGAGAAGCAGTTTCACGAGGCAGGTCCGAAGGGTTAGCGGTGAAGGGATGTCTGAGCAGGCGAGGGACAGGTGAGGATCTGGGGCTGGAGCCCGTGCGAAAGGACGTGAGCTTGTTTCTTGCTGAAGATGGCGACCCCCGGAGGTTTATAAGAAGGTGCGGAACACGTGTCATCCTGTTTCAGGTTCATGTGTTTAGTGGGAACTACGGAAGGAAGTGTGTGGAGAGACTGTTTGGGGACAGAGCATCAATAGGTTTTATTTATTTATTTATTTATTTATTTATTTATTATTTATTTATTTTTTTTGTATTTTTCTGAAGCTGGAAACGGGGAGAGACAGTCAGACAGACTCCCACATGCACCCGACCGAGATCCACCCGGCACGCCCACCAGGGGCGATGCTCTGCCCCTCCGGGGCGTCGCTCTGCCGCGACCAGAGCCACTCTAGCGCCTGGGACAGAGGCCAAGGAGCCATCCCCAGCGCCCGGGCCATCCCTGCTCCAATGGAGCCTTGGCTGCGGGAGGGGAAGAGAGAGACAGAGAGGAAGGAGGGGGGCGGGGTGGAGAAGCAAATGGGTGCTTCTCCTATGTGCCCTGGCCGGGAATCGAACCCGGGTCCCCCGCACGCCAGGCCGACGCTCTACCGCTGAGCCAACCGGCCAGGGCCAATAGGTTTTAGATATTCCTGCAGGAGAGGAGGGTGGAGCTGTGTGGAGCTGAGGTCACCGGCGACATCTTGGTGCTTGTCACAAGCCTCTGGCTGGAGATCGGCCTTCACCGGGAGGGAAGAGGAAGAGAGTTTCAGAGGTGGGCAAGGAGAAGTTCTGCTAGGGGGAATCTAATTCCGACCACTGTGCCCACTTAGGTGTTTTCCTAAACAGAACAACTAAGAGACCGTTAGGCAGCAGTACTGACTACTTGTCAGAAATTGAGAAGGAGGTAAGGGGGTCATTAAACTCCAGGGATGCATCTGACTTCCTGACATTGAGTCATAGGTTCGAAGCCTTGGCCCAACACCATCAGCATCTTCAGCCTTTTGGGGTCCTGGGAAGGGGACGTGCCTGCCTTCCACTGAGCGTCTGTGTCCTAGAATCCTCCCCCTGTCCTACGTCAGCGTTAGTGCCAGTACTGTGCAGTGGCCCACAGGAAGCTGAAGTGACTCGTCCACGGTCAGAGTGTAAGGATGGCTGAGCAGGATTTCTCTCTCCACTCTTTGAGGTTCCCGAGCGGCTTTCTTTCCTTCCGGGCGCAGCACTCCCTTCCTCTGTGGGTCACACTCGGGACTAGGAATTACGCTGGCAGCACAGCAGGCTGACCTCACTTCTTCTTTGCTCCTTGGCTCGCTGACTTGCTCTGGACCAGATCGGAGGCTGAAAGGCGGTGTCACGGGCTGGGGCCATCAGTCCAGGTCTGACCATTAGGATGGACCTTGCTGACATAGAAACCCTGTCAGTAAAAATCCCCTCCAGGTGGCTGGTGAACCTTTCATTATTATTATTATTATTATTTTTTACCAATGAATAAGCGCCTCTCTTTCTAGAAGCTTCCATAAAAACGATAGTAGTTGGAGCAAGGCCATCGCCACTCCTCATCTCCTATCTCTCCATAGATGCTGAGCACCTCTGGGATGACAGGTGGCATGTGGCATCCTTCCTTTTTATTCTCAAAGTGACAAGGCAGTTTTAGCCCCGTGTTACGGATAAGGAAATAAGGCTTCATGACTGCATTTTCCAAGATCACACCTGAATCTGGCCTTCTATGGGAGGAAGGGTCTACTTCCCAGTGAATAGTCATTTACACGTTTGTCTCCTCTGTTGTTCCGTGAACAAGTGACAAGAGTCCTCTCTGGATCCCAGCAGCGTTGGTAACACTGAGGATGTTCTCAGAGCTGCACGCATGGAAACATGGGAACAAGAGGCTCCAGTGTGTCAAGGTTTTTACTAGGCCCTGGGCTTCCGGGAGTGACGTTAGTCACTTTGTATACTCCCCCTGACTTTGTGTTGTACCCATCGCTTCACTCTAACCTTTTCCTTGTGCAGAGGGCAGTATTACCATCTCTGTTCTGGAGAATGTGGAGACTTGAAATTGAAGAGTTTAAATGACCTGCTTTTATTCACAGGGCTTACTAAGTGGTAGAGAGGGAATTGAACCCACAACTTCTAATCCTTAATCCTACGCAATGTACACACACATCAGGCAGCTTCCAAGATGAATAGGGCCATCTTCGCACCCACAGGAGGGTTCTGCTCACATAGAGGTGATTTCCGAAAATAAACAGATATACACTTCCTTTCTCTCTTGCTTGGCGGGATGTCTGTGGGTTCCAGCCAGCGCATTCACACTTGTGAAAGCAACAACCTCACTCCCTGCACGGGGAGGAAAGGCCAGTAGGTCTGAGGAGTGGTTAAGTCACTGAGAGGCCGACAGCTTCTCCGATGGTCACTGGTTTCCAGTGTGTTCATGCCTCTCTGTTCACCACAGCGGTAGGAGAGAGGCTTCCAACTCCAACCAGAGACAGTCTGGAAGGTCCTCACACGGTGTGGTGTCCTGACAGAGCGCCACCAGCAGCGGGTAGGAAATAAACGGTGAAAAACGCCAGGATGGATGGCTGCCATCGTCGCTTTCCGGAAAACAACAAATTCAATTCCCAGGAAAATGGCATTAGAAGGTGCCAGGTCCTCTGATGGGAAAAATAAAATGCCCTTCCTAGAAATTTCTCCCACTCTGTGGCTTCTAGCGAGACCGAAACCTCTGCAGAGAAACAGAAAGCAGCAGCTCAGCTTCAAACTCTGTGTTAAATTCCTCCTTCGTCAGATGTCTGCGGGCTCTTCTTAAACTGCAAAGCCTGCGTTGACTTCTAAAAACTATTTCTATATGAATAACAGCTCTGAGGGTCAATCAGCCTGGGGTTTAGTCCTGACACTTATTTAAGATGACAAAGCCCAGATTTCTTCGTCTCTGAAATGAGCCTCACCCTGCCACTGTCCTCGGCTTTGCCAGGAGCTTTATTATAAGTGAGTCGAGGTTAGGCCCTCGGCCTTGAGCTGGGCACAATGCGTGTTAACAGTGATCGCGGTCGTAACACGTGTACCAATTCTCTACTTCCTAAAGTGTGAGTGCAACCGCTAAGGCCTCTGACTGAAACCTCCCTTCTTCCTTTCTGCCGTCGCGTCCTTCCCGAGTTGATTGGCTTGCTGTGAGTCGAGCCTTCTCTCCGAAGGCGGTTTTGTGTGTGCCCACAAAAGCCCGACCGTGGCGCAGGAATGGCTTCTAGCGCTGGGGAAATGGCCGTGGCCCTGGACTTTGTGACGAGCTGAACCGGTGGGTGCTGAAGTGCACAGCAACACGACTCAACTCCTTTCTCGAGATAATTGAAATCATCGCCATGCGCCGCCTTCGTGGTCAGACAGAAAGATATGTTCAGTAGTGAGCAAATCTTAAGGGAATCCATTGACCTGAACAGTCACATAATGCATGAAGTTAATGGACAAAAAATGATATTCATCTTCAGTTTATAATAGCATTTTCTTCCGCGGCACCTAAACCTAGGGGCGACCGGGGATGACCTGATCGCGGCAACAACCACGGGACCGCCGGCAGATGGGTGACCTGTGTTGTATCTAACAAGCATCGGATCTGTGGCGAAATAAAATAAAAACCAACACAGGGTTTGACACTAAGATAATAAATTATAAATTATGAAGTCGACGCCACTGAGGATCTTGTAAACAACAGGCTGGTCTCTTAGCAACAGAGCGAGGAGAGCAGGTTGTGGATGGGGAAGAGCCCCGACAGGGTTGCTTTGCAGAGATTACTACCGAGGACCAGGAACAACATTTTAACACCTGCCCCAGGCCCCGTCTCTGCACACCTCTTATTTCTCCAGTGGCCAGCCTGGGACGTGCGCCAAAAGGTGTCCTAGGATTTAAGGGCCTCTTTGCCACCAGCCCAGGTTCGCCCGGCCCCAAGGAGAAGGGGGAAAAAGCTGGGGGCAGTGGGAGTCGGGGGGTGCAGGGAAGGATACCCCGCAGGCCCCTGAGAACACAGGAATCAGAAGAAACGCATTCTTACCTGACACCGTCTGAAACCCTCACTCCGCGCAGGGACCGCCTCCCCCCACCCCGCCCCGAACTCCTTTGGCTTTTCCAGTTTCTCTCGGGGAGGTTGTCATGAAGGAATTTAGACAAGACTTTGACAATGTGCCAACATGGTTTATTTTTAAATGTTGTTCCCGAAAGCACCAGAATATTAAGTTGGAGCAAATGTTGCTTGGCTGCGTGGAGGGGTTGTGGGCATGCAGTCATCGGCGGGAGGGCGGTGGGTTCAAGGTCTGCAGATTTTAATGAACAGAGGCAGTTGGGCTGGAGGACTCAGTCGCATGGAATCGTTTGTGTGTGTGTGTGTGTGTGTGTGTGTGCGTGCGCGTGCATAGTGCGTGTGTGTTTCTCAGTGGAAGGGTAATTTCAGAGTTTGGGTAGAGAGAGAGGTTTTCCGTAATTAATTGGATGTTTACCTCAAGCCTTTCCCCTCGGTGGTTTAGACAATCACCTGCCCACACGTTGAAGAATGAGGTTCAATGAAGTCTCTGAGTGTAGAGTATTTCTTTAAAAAAAAAAACAAAACAACTTGGATGGTGAGTTGCAAATAGCCTCTCTCTCCGAGACAGAAAGAGCAAGCGCTGCATTACCCAAACCACAAAGTGAGCGGCGCGCCACGCCGACTTCGCATGTCAGGAGAACGCCAGCCCTGACGGTCCTGAGGGTCACGTGACCCGCACCTCCCGCCGTAACACTGACTTCATGTGGTGCATGGTTTTATAATAAAAGCGGCCGGCTAGATCATGAGGACTCTGGATTGATTTGGTGTGTCACTTTAAATGTTGCGTACTTATAAATTTACTGCGCATGAAGAAAGAGACTTCCTTGGCATTCCCCGGGGCCTCATTTCTGTTTGGGGGCCTCTGGTGTCACGAAAGGTGGCTCAGCGACTTCCGAAGTGATTAGCTCCCATCCAGAGGCTTGGAGGATAACTGTGTGCTTAGAAGCCGTCTGCTGGGGTGAAATCCTAACTGGGGGAGTGCCCTGGCCCCAGAGGGGAGGGGCTCTGGGCTTGGGAAATGCCCCTTAGGGCCCCCCCCCCGGGGCTCAAGAGCTCCTTCACCTGGGTGTCTCCGATATCCAAAGCATCTTCTGCACTGAAGACACCATGACCCCATGCTGCGGTGGGTGGGAGGGGAGGGCAGTGGAGCCCGCTGATGTCAGCTAACTTTCCCAGGCTCAGGGCCAGAGCCCAGAGTCCAGGGCTGACGTTAACGTCCTTGCCATCTGAACTACCGTGGCCTGGAGACAAGTCTCTGCCAGAGTCTGTGCATAGTGCAGGCGGGCTTTTACTCTCTCTTGTATTTGTTTAATTACCACAGAAACGTGGGTCATCCTATCGTATGGAAAATCAACAGTGCAGAAAATATCAAGTTACAAGAAAAATCTTCCCTTATCCCCTCTGCTAGCCCCCCAAAAAGTATTGCCCTCCCCCAAAAAAAATGATCATAGAAGATCTTTTTAGAACTGAATGTCCCCTCTCTGCAGGGAAATGTGTCTGTAGAGAAAGAATAAGCCCGCTTCTCCTCTTTAATTTGCTTAGAGTTGGAGCATCCTGAAGAAATAAAAAATGACCCGTTGCCTCTGATGGGGCTCACGTGTCGCGTCCGCGTCTCACGGAGGAGGCTGAGGCCTCTGAGTCGCACCCTCACACATCGTCTCTGACTGAGTCGCCACACTGTACCTGTCCGTCGCCCACCAAGCGTGCATCTGTGGACGCTGGGGGTCTGCATTCCTAACTGGACACGTAAGTGGTTCTCCTAAATTCTGGTCATGGCCAAACGAAATCTCCTTTTCTCTGCTGGAGCAGAGTCCCATATAACCAAACACCCCTCAAGTGGTGTGTGTACAGCAGGACGTGAGTCTTCCGAGGGAGAGGACGCAGAACAGTGGACAGACATCAGGAGGAGGTCACGCGGAGGGGACGTCTGCCTTCGCTGCTGCAGAAGGAAAGTTGAGAAGGCTGGAGAGGCCTGATTTCAACTGAACTACAGTAAAAGCTGTGTGGACAATGTCCCCTCCTACCCCCTCCAGCGCCATGGAGCCCCGAGGAACCTCCAGGGTGGCCTTGCCCTGGGGGAGAGCTGGGGCTCGGCCAGGCGAGGGTTGGGGGGGGGGGGAGGCGGAGCCGGTTTCCTGTCTCGTTGATTTGCTGGTTCCCTCCAGGCGGCGGGGCCGGGTCCTGCTCCCTGCCTCGGCCTGTGCAAGCTCGTTTGAATGCAGCACCTCTAGGCTCTCCGGTCCCACAATGCAGCGCTCGGCTGGCAGGGGTTCAGCTGAACACTAAACGCTTGGCTCCATGTCAACGCGGCTGCCAAGATCTGGCAACGGGAGAGTTGCAGGAAAGCAGCAGGCTGCTAAACCCTTTCACATTTTTAATTAGATCCACACACCCATGTCTTTGAGCTATCATAAATATACAGATGACACAGGGAGTATTATTCGGGGTTCAAAAAAAAAAAAGATAGAAAGAAAGAAAGGAAACCAAGAGCCTCTATAATGCTATGTCTTACCTTATAAAAATAATTTTACCAATCATGAGTTTGGGGGGCCGGCGAGGGAAAGGGAGGGTGGTGGTGTTGGCTTAGGTAGGAGGACATCTGCCCAGAGAGTCTCCCCACGTTCTGGAAGCACGCAGGCCTCGGGCTGCCTTGCTGCCATCCTGGCTTCGAGCATGTCACCAGAAGAGGGCATTCTTGGCAGTGGCTCAGCTCCCGCAGCCGGGAGCTCGCAGGGGGGAGGTCTCAGGGCTGCCGTGGGAGCCTCCCCCCTCCTCTGCGTTCTGCGTGCGTGCACGTGTGCGTGCGTGGCCTCCCCGCGGGCCGGGCGGTGGGCGCCCCCGCCCCGAAGCGGTCCCGGTTACACTCCACGTTGCTTTAACACGTTTGTCACTTTATCTCCTCCTCTGTCTTGTCTTTGGCTTTCCTTCCCTGTAACATAATCACTACTGCTTCAGATTCCTTCTAAATCTCCTGCCACAGCGTGCACTCAGCGTGGCCCACTCGGAACCAGTGTCCCCCACCACCCGGGCTCGGCGACCCGGTCATTCCGCAGGAGTAGGGGAAGAACTTCAGAGACTGAGCCCAATAGTCCCGGGCTCCAACTTGGTCTCTTCACTGCGCCTTCGGACACGGGATTTCAACATCTTTCTCTTTGGATCCTTCATCCACCAAATCCCGACATAGTTCCGGCCCCACGGATTGGCTCTGGGGGTGACACGATGTCCCAAGTGCCAGGCTCAACCCAGCCCCCAGCACCCGATCCTTCGTGTGATCGGGACATGCGTGACAGCAGGTGCCCTTCAGAGGCCTGATGACAAACAGCGGCAGCTGCGGTTGGTTCTTCTGGGCATTCTTCATCCCCACCCGTGTCTCCTCTTCTCTCTCTGAGATGAGGACGCCATGCGTCTCACACTATCGACGCGGCCTAGGCAGACTCGGTGCGAGCCGGAGGTGGACGGCGTTCGGCCCGGCCTCGGCGCTGCTCTGCAGGCCTTTAATTTGAAAGTATGCTGGGGAGGAAATGAAACACTTGCAATGCCAGGAAAGAAGACTCTCAGGTCCTCCCATCTGAGAACACAACGTTTATAAATAGAAGCATCGGAAGCATCAGACACGTCGCTGCCCTGAGCCATCCAATTCAAAGCCGCGGCTGTGGGGTCTGCTTGTCACAGGCCCCTGCACACCACCCGCCCCCGAGGAAACCACAGCCCACTGTGGAAGGGGGGTGGGCAGCTCCAGGCCTTTTTCTTCGCTCCTTTGAGTGTTTCCCATGTGGCTCAGAAATGGACCGTCTTGTCCAGTGGTGACATTTCTTCTGTATTTTCCCTGCGGGCAGGATAGTTGATGACCTGGGATGCCGGGATCTGGTTTAGAAGGCTGGAGATAATGCCGGGGCCAGTGTGGGCCGTTCAGCAGGTGCAAGAGCTGAGGTCAGATAGGGCCTGGCGGACCTTGGCCTTCCCAGTGGACGCTGCAATCCTCTCCAATCCCCTATACCTCGCGGCCTGCCTCCCAACACCACCAGCCATGGGGAATTCCCTTTAACTAGGAGGAGAGAAGAAATGCAGGCTGCTGTCTCTCCTACATGCACACAGACACCCCCCCCACACCCCACACACACTTTCCACCCATACACCCCCACAGACACCCCTACACACCTACACACCCACACCCACAGAGAACACAGAACCTCTGTGTGAGGAAGGTTTCACCTGGAAATGCAGAGAGCGGTAATCACGTGGCATGGAAGCCGGGTTGAGCCCTAAGTGTCTCCAAGGTCCTAGTCAGACTCCTATGGGGAGAATATGGCTCCTTATTATCTGATATTTATACAAAAAGAGGTATCTAATTTCCATGAGAGTAAAATATTGTGTAATTTGATTAATGCCCTTCCTAGAGTCAAAGGTGTCAGGCTGAAGTCAGTCCTGTTTTCTGAAGTGTCACTGGCCGCTACCCGCATGTCGCTCTCACCCATGCATTGGGAGCATGCCAGCCTTGTCCCTGTGCCTTTTTTGGGTGGACGTGGCCCCAGGAGACGTGAACGAATGCGTGTGTTCAGTGCGTTCAAGGCTGTCTCAGTCTGCTCTAACAAGTCGCCACCAGCTGGAGGCGCCAAACAACAGACATTTCTATCAGCTCTGGGGTCCAGAAGGCCAAGATCAAGGTTCTGGCTTATGCGCTTTCTGAGGATAGGTCTCCTCCTGGTTTGGAGATGACCACTGTCTCACTCTGTCCTCACATGGCCTTTCCTGGGGTGCATGCATGACTGCGGGCAAGGTGAGTAGGGGAGAGAAACTGAGATCAAAAGAGACAGGGAGAGAAACAGAGAGAGCGTGAACGAGCAAGCTCTCTTGAGTCTCTTCTTAAAAAGACACTAATTCTATAGAGACGGGGTCCCACCCTTGTGACCTTATTTAACCTTAATTACCCCCTTAGAGTTACCTTAACTCACAGCCACATTGGGGCCTAGGGCTTCAACATGGAAATTTTGAAGAAGGCAACCTCACAACAAAGGCATTTCATGTACTACTGGAAGGAGGTAGAGTCAGACTGGGATTCCACTCTCACTTCGCTGCCTACTGGCTGTGTGGCCTCATGCAAACTCGCCTACCTCTCGAAGTTTCATTGTGTGTGTGTAAGAGAGAGAGAAAGACAGACAGAGACAGGAAGAGAGAGAGAGATGAGAAGCATCAACTCATAGATGCGGCACCTTAGTTCATTGCTTGCTTTCTTATATGTGCCTTGACTGGGCGGCTCCAGCTGGACCAGTGACCCCATGCTCAAGCCAATGACCTTAGGCTCAAGCCAATGACCTTGGGTTTCAAGCCAGTGACCTTTGGGCTCAATCCAGCAACCATGGGGTCATGTCTATGATCCCACACTCAAGCTGGTGACCCCACGCTAGAGCTGATGAGCCCATGCTCAAGCCAGATAAGCCTACGCTCAAGCCGGTGACCTCTGGGTTTCAATCCCAAGGCCTCGGCATCCCAGGCCAAGACTCTATCCACTGTGCCACCACCTGATCAGTCCCCTCATTTTCCATCTTTAAAAAGGGGAGATAAAAACTGCTTTACCTAGAATGTCACTGTGAAAAGCAGATGAGATAATGTATGCAGAGTACCCAGTCCGGGGAGGAGCTTTAAAAATGGAGGCGGCCATGACAGCTGTGGGTGGCATCCATTGTTTTGTTATTATTATTTATTAACAGCACCCAGAGCCTTGTCCAAGTGTGGCCTTAGGGCTTTGCGTCACAAATCTTCTCTGCTGTGTCTCCTACCCTTCACTACCCCTGGGTCGTTCACTGGGATCACTGAGGTGAACAGGAAGTGTAACAGTATGTGACAGTGTCTTCCACGGGGTCCAGAGGAAGGGGCACGCTCAGTTCCAGGTGACTGGCTCCCCAAACCTATGACCACATTGCTATTGCAGAATTTCACATTAGTTGTTGAGACCATTATGAATGAATACCATCATGACCACCTTGTTGGCACTCTTGCCTAAAATCAAACGTTCCGCAAGAAAGAAGACGCCATCATTTTTTTTTTTTTTTTGCACAGAGAGCCTAACGTCAAGTTCACAGTGCCAAGAAGTGGCAGAACCCGGGTTTAAGCAAGCTATGTAATTCCAAAAGCCACGCACTACGCATCACAGTCAGTCTTTCCTTAACCAGCAGGTGCACGACTGGTGCCGCAAAGCAGCTTAGGGCTTGACCACGAGGTAGTGATGCTGAGGCTCGCGGGTCTCAGGTTTCCTCCAGTTCCGCGGGGCTGGACTGGGCTGGGCTTGGATGGCCCAACCGCTCTGCTCTGTGCTGTGTGTTGCTGGATGTGGTTTTAGGCTGCAGGTTGGATTCCTGTTCACGCACTGTATGTTTACTCTGGTCCCGGGCTGAAGTGGGATGGCCACCCCGCGGTTAGGACACACGTCCAGAGAAGAGCAAGCACATCTAAGGTGTCTGATGGTGTCACGTCCATTGAGGTTGCAGGGCCTCAGCCAAAGTCACGGCCAAGTCCAGGGACTGAGGAAGTAAACGGTGCCCAGCAGTGGGTGGGGTGGGGAGAGAGGGACGTTTATCTGAACAATGAAAAAATGATTAAGAGTCCCCTGCCAACAGGGACACATGGAAAGCCAGAATAACAAGGGCTCCAACTCTGGGATCAGCAGTGCACGTTACCTGTGAGCCTTTCTGGCGGCTGACAGCCAGCGCCATTCTGATTGGTCCAGTCCCAGTGCTAATGGACGAACTTCAGAACACTTTGATTACCATCCAACATGATATCAGAAGACACCAACTCTCTAGGGCCTGCAACCACCAGCACCAATGAACCTCCACTCAGGACCTTCATAATTTGAGAGACGGAGCCTGGTCTTGCTGTAAATGTGACATGGAAACGGGGTTCAGAGTCAAGGACATTGGAGGGGTGAGAATTCCGGCTTGGACATTTCCTAAATGTGTGACCTTCGACATGATATCTCTGAACCTCAGGTCTTTGCGGGGATGAGGGGTGGCACTCATGGGCTGTTGAGAAATGTTAACTATTTGATAAGTCCCGATCAGCTAACCCACCCCCTCACTGAGAGAATGAGCCGAATGATTACTCTCTTCCTATTGTTTGACTAATAGAACGAACCTTATAAAATTGTCAAGAATAATCAAACGTCGGCCATGTCCCATAGCTCGTCCTAGTTGATTGCGAACCCCTCATGGGCACATGGGACTTTTCTCAGCTCTAGCCCCCGCCATCCTGAGTGTGGAGGAAATGTTGGGTGTTGTAGCAGAACACGCACTCACTCATGGTCTCGGGGTCCCTGCGGGGGTCAGGGTGGAGCGGGGTGGTGCAGCGGAGGGCAGCGGCACAAGCTAACCCGCTCGCCACCTGCTTGCCTTCCACCACAGTCCACAGTGATCAACGGACACGGTGGTGTGAGGACGACGGGGCTCCCTGGAGGGGCGTGGGGCCGGGGCCGCGGGAGGAACTCTGCGCCCCTTCCGCGCCCTGGAAACATTGCGCGCTTTGCAATCAAGCACGTGTGAAGTGTTTCAAACCAGCTCTTCCAAAACAACTATGAAATTTTGGGGTAAGTCCCTCATGTCTCCGAGCTTCTCATCTGTGAAAACAGGGTCAGTCTCCTAGGAATAGTGCAGAAGCCTGTCTAGGGAACAGCCTGTCACACAGAGCCCATGTCCCAGGAGGGGCTCAGCCTCCTTGGTGACCCGCCACCGTCCTGTTGTTCTGCTCTAGGCCAATCCTGAGGTTGGGCTGGGAGGAGAGAGACACAGCGCAGGTTAACCCCAGCGTGTCTAGACCAGACCCCTCCTAGTACAGACTTTAATACCCCACACAGGGGCCTCCCAGGGGTGTCGCCACCATTCCCAGCACAAGCCATCTCAATTCCTCACCCCGGTGACATGATGGCCAAAACGTTCACTGTCATCCTGTCCCCCGGGCATGACACAAACCACACAGGTAACACCAACGCCCGGGAAGATCCAGGGAGAAAGTCGGATATACAGTGATGACTAGTGTTATACATGACAATTAGCACCTTATCCCTTTAAATAAAAAAAAAAAAACTGAAGGTCCTAAAAAAAATCAAGATCAAGAACTGATCCTCTCTAACATAGAAATTAGGCAACGGGACTCACATGGTCTGCACCTTTAGACAGAACAAAGTATTTGACACATTTATTGAGCACCTACTCAGCGCCAGGCAATAAGCCAGACACAAGGGCCAACAGGGTGGAACAGGCGAGGTCTCTGCCTCCCAAGAGCCTTACCCGCTATCTGCATCCGAACGGAAAGGAACAGAAAACTGATTCCATCCACGGTCTGCACAGATAGAACGAGGGCCCAGGAGGAGTCGTGTGGTGAAGCAGGAATACCGGTGCCCGGCGAGGGTGGGCAAAGCATCATGCCAATCAGATGACTGTGAAATGGTCAGCGATTGACAGCACTCCTTAGCATCTCCTGGGCACTCATCATTGCTCTAGAAATCGCCGGCGGTGGACACGAAACATAGTCTCTCCCATCTCTCCACAGCCGGGAGTCTAGCTCCAAAGGTTGGGTTAACTAACACATAGGCAAATGCCAGTACAATATCGTCTCTATTTCAAATATAGCCCACCTCTTTGGACGGCTCCTGGGGAAGGAGTCTGAGGGAGTCCCCTGCCCTAAGTCACACAACAAATGGGCAGGGATGGAAGTTAAATACCAAGACAGGGAGGAGGAGGGATGTAACATCAGCCCAACACCAGGGTTGTAACAATGACTCCACCTGAGCTCCCGGGTGTCCCCAAGCTTCCTGGCAGCCAGAGAGGAAATAGGGTCGGTTATAAATGTGTGGGTTTATTTTTGTTTCATTTTTAAGAAAAGAATGGCCCGCACCATAATCCTCCAGAGACAGCTAGCTAGCCACGTGGACAAAGTCCAAACCACTAGCTTTTTGAACACACGCATACAGCATTTTGTGGGACCATTTTCCATGCCTGTCAATAAAACACAAAGATGTATCAAAACACAACTCGACAGAGGTGATCTGGCCAGGGGCTCGATGAAGTGGTCCAATGCGATCGCTTCCCAGGGATCTAACGTCATAAAAGACCTTCAATCAGCACAGCGACGCACATGAAAGGAAACATCACATGCGTTTCACTGTCTTCGTCATCATTCCTCCAAGCGTGGGCTTTGGTGGGAGTCAGACAGCACGCAGTCAGACAGCACGCAGTCAGACACTTCGCTCTCTTAGGAGGGCGAGGGAAATGGCACGTTGTGCTGCTATTCGAAGGGCAAAGGACACAATTTGGAAAGTGGAGGTGTGGGTGGGATGTGTGAAAGTATATATGTATATTACAGATCAGTCAGTTCGGCAGTACATCAGGTCCATGACCCAATAGCTCCTTGCGGACAGACCGCCCTCTTGGCCACGCCCATATCTGGGGCACGGTCCGGGGTATTCAGGAGGTGCTCAGCAGAGCCTATGAAATGAGTTCCTGTGAGAAGAGGGGGGCTTTGAAAGCAACCCTTCAGAGAGCTCTGCCCGCCGTTGCAGGACACTGGTGGCCGCCAGCGGCCCAGCTTTCGCCCTCTTCTGGGCTGCCCCCCACACTGCTGTTGAGACCAAGACGCCCAATTAGGGGTGCAGTCTGGGAGCAAGGAGTCGGCAGACAGGACGCTCATGAGGGATATGGAAGTGTCTTAACAAATGGTCTTGTGATGGAAATCAGTTACATCCTAAAGTCACCTTGTCATCTGAGGGACCTCTATGGACTCACCCTTCTCTGGGAGGGTGGCCTGTTTCTTCCATTGCCCTACTTTCAAGGTCTCAGCATTTTACCCTTGTGAGCCAGAGTAGATGATGGCCAGATGGTTCCCTGAAGTTCGCCTGACCCCCAAGAATTCTGGGAAAGCACCTTCTATAGCCTACCAAGAAGCCAAAAGACCATGCCCTAGCATAATGCTTTCCTTTAGAGCAGGGGTCCCCAAACTTTTTACATAGGGTGCCAGTTCACTGTCCCTCAGACAGTTGGAGGGCTGGACTATAAAAAAAACTATGAACAAATCCCTATGCACACTACACATATCTTATTTTAAAGTAAAAAAACAAAATGGAAACAAATACAATATTTAAAATAAAAAACAAGTAAATTTAAATCAAGAAACTGACCAGTATTTCAATGGGAACTATGGGCCTGCTTTTGGCTAATGAGATGGTCAATGTGCTCCTTTCATTGACCACCAATGAAAGAGGTACCCCTTCCAGAAGTGCAGCGGGGGCCGGATAAATGGCCTCAGGGGGCTGCATGTGGCCCGCGGGCCGTAGTTTGGGGACCCCTGCTTTAGAGCCTCTATACCTCCAGAATGTGTCTCTCCGGTCATGTGCCCATTGCTGTCACTCTGTCTAACACAAGCTCTCTGCAGGGCCGAGTCCCTCTGCTCACTCTCCTGCACCCCTGCACCCCCACCCTTGCTCCCCTACTCACCCGACCCCGGGGAGCTGGCTCCCCCAGGTCGACCTGTTGCCCCACCCGGCATCAAGTGCAGCATGGTTTTCTGGGCCTGAAAAAGCATCTCCTTGGTCTCTTTCTTCCACCCTTTACACAGATGCCCCAGTGATGCTGTTAACACCAGAGGCTGGCCACGTGACTACACCAGCCCTCATTGATGGCCATCCAGTCAACTCCACAACCAAGACCCTTTGTAATCTCCCCCAATATTGCTCCAGACTTCTCTCTGCACGCCCCAGCAGCGATTATTTTATTAATTTCATTATGAATTTTTAATTGTCATACCATTTCCCCCTGCCCAGACAGGCCTTTCTTGGCCCATTATCTAAAACAGCAAGCCACACACTCCATGCTATCACTCATTATATTTTTCTCCATAACTATAATCTTTATTTATCTGTTCATTGTCTGTCTTCTATAGTAGGATGTGAGCTCCCACAGGGCCAGGACTTTATTTTTCCCTACAAAGGGTCCCCAGAACCTAGGACCAGGTCTGGCACACTGTAAATTCCCAGTGAAATGTGTAGAATGAGTGAATGCATGAATGCATGAATGAGTGAGAACTTTCTTACCTATGCTCTGCTATATTTTGTCGCTTACTTTTGCTCTGTGTTGTTGCTTTTTCTCTGCTTCTGATCAAGGCATGACACCCTGCCAGAGAGAGCTCCTTCCCCTACGTCGCCCAGGCCACCTCATTATAAACTGTTTGTTGGGTTTCGTGCGCACCTTCCCTGAGGAAGCTCTCCTGACCACCTGTCCAGGCGCCTTCCCTGGGAGCCCACAGTCCGCACGCTTACGTAGGTACACTTGCTCTGTGAGGCTGTGATTATCCGTCCGACCACATTTTCTCTTACAGGAAGGACATACATGCCCCAAGGACCCGTCTGGGGTCCTTGTGCACAGCACGGCACCCCGTTGTGTTGGTTCATCACACGTCCCACAGATTCTGTGGACGACACCTCTCCACCCAGCAGAGACGATGCATTAGACATCCTCTGTTCAAACCCCCACCAGCAGCACCCCCTGAGGCCCCGAGAAGGAAAATCGCTTGTCACCCAGTGCTGAGAGTTGGTCCTGGAACCCAGGTCACTGGCCCCCCACCATGATCTTCTCTCCCTGGCCCCTCGTGACCTTCCTTCTGACCCCTAATCATCTGACATTTCCACCCGGTCATCCCATCCAGACGGTGGGCTCCTCCGGGACCGAGATTTCTTTCCATGTGTCCTGTCTGTGTGTAGGGAACAGAGCGGGTGCTTCACACATTGAACACATAAAAGTTACAGGTTGGCTGAATTTTCAATTCAATTACAAACCGCCATAGTTTTCTGCTGCTCTTGAATGCATGAAAATAAACATACACATGGGGATATCCTTAAGCCAGTGTCTTGCATTTTAATATATATATATAATTAAATAGGTGTATCTGTAATGGGTATATATAACAAGTGTGTCTCTACCTGTTACACTGGCCTCCTTTTAGAAGGAGAAAGGATACAAATCAACTTATCTCTCAGATTAAATCAATGAAGTTACATCAATTACTCTCTTCTATAAAGAAAATATTTTTTTTTGTTTTACTTTTTCCCAATACAGCAAAATGGTTTCTTCTCTCTGATTGACAAAGAAAAAATGGAGACCTCTAAGCTGTTGACTGAAGAACATGGTCACCTGGTACAGCGATGTCACCAACAGTGGCCCCAGCAAGTAGCTTTGGGTGATGGCTTTTCTAATGCAGAAACATGATCCAAGATGACCTTGGTCAGAGGTCAGGAAGCTTTGTCCTATAAGGGGGTGGACTGTAAGTATTTTAGGATTTTTGGGTCACATGACCTTCATCACAGTGGCTCAGTCCGGTTGCTATAGATCAAAGCATTCACCGAGAACACAGAAATGAATGATCATGCCCACGTGCCAATCAAACTTTACATAGAGACACCGGAATTTGAATTACATGTCATTTTCACCATGTGTCATGAACTATTATTTTTCCTTTGATTTTAAACATTTCCATAGAAAAGCATTTTCAGCTCACGGGCATAAAGGAGCAGGCGATGGAGCAGGTGTGAGCTGCAGGCTGTGGCGTGCTGACCCCTGACCCCAGGGTACCGCGCCTCCCCTGGGAACCCCTGAGGAAACAGAGGACGAGGGCCGCGCGGTGAAATCGCAGCCGCAGCCCAACCCTGGCCCACGTTCCTGATTCCATCCCCAGGTTCTGTCCGGGGCACGGGCCCCTGTTGGCTCCCTGTGTCCCGCTGCGCACAGGTGCACGTCTAGTGAACAGAGAACATATCTGTCCAGATCAGCTGACCACGAACAATACCCTTGTGTGACAGAGCAGAGTGTCAAATTGTTTTCTGGTGTTTTTTATTAATTAATTATTTACTTTTTTTGAGACAACCAAGATCACTAAAGGATTCTGGGTACACACCTTCCAGATCTTGTCAAGAAAGCAAATGGCAAACCCTCCTTCTACACGGAGGTAAGACCCCAGCAATGGGCAGGGCTGTGAGACTCCAGCCGGAGTGCTTGGATCTGATGGTCAGAGCTCTCCGATCCATGCAGACTCTGAGCTCAGCAACCGAGGGGGGCGGGGCTTCAGTTACCTCACAGAGCGCTTCCCAGGCAGGGCAACCTTAAAAGGCACACTCCGTCAGGGGCAGCGAGGGCTCGGAGAGTCAGGGATTGTCTAAAGGTGCAACATATAAGAGGGTGACACAAAGTATGGGAACCAAAGCAGGTGACATTGAGTGCAATACTTAAAACATCAAAAATCATACCAAAAAGACACAATGAACGCAATATCACCTATCCAATTGCAGTGATGACCTAACCGAGTCCAGTCCTTATGTGGCTCTTCTCTCTCACCTCGCCCTAGTTTGCCCTGTGGATCCTGCCTTTAGTTAAATATAGTTCATTGTAGGGTTTTTTTTTCAATACTTTTGAGTTTTGAAAATATCGAGTTGCTTGGGAAATACTGCACAGCATTTAAAGCTGGCACAAGGGACCTTCCACGGTCGCCTCTATCTGAAGAAGACCAAGCGGTCTACACGTTGGACACAACACGACAGCATCCAGCTGTGACCCCTGAGCAATGGCATCTGCTTTGTTGTCATGGTTGTTTCGTATCCTGTAGGGAAGGCACGCTAACAGGGGCTACTCTCATTGAACACCAGGACGGTTATTTTTGTAAATCATTCCATGTTGGATTGCTAGTATTTCTCTCATGAAGATTTGTCACTTATACAGGTGTATTGCCTTGAAATAATTCATCAAAGCCACTACTGTACTAAGTGTCACCATTACAGGGCCTGTCACAGCTCCAGCTCCATGTCCGTTGAGGCTCTGAGTCTGGACCTCAGCAGCCGATGATTTTCACTCCCAGCAAACGCTTATCTCCTATTCTGAAAATAGATCCTGAGGAAAAACTTAGGATCTGCAAACATCCACTCAGAAATGACACTAATACTTGCCCCGCTCCCTGCCAACAGGAAGCTCTTTGACTTATCAGTGTCCCGCACAAGTGGCTGGAAATTGCGACATTCCTAAAGAATCTTAATTCTGATCTTGCTTCTGAAGAGCCTTCAATGATGATTCCTAGAGGCTGCGTACACCCTCGTCTCTTCTGAGTCCCCTCTGCCACTTGCCATTGGCCAAATGTCTCTACCCTTCCTGAGCCCTCGGCCTGAACCAAAAACAGGCGCCTGAAACAGCCAGACCGTCTTCTTCCCCCGGGTGAATTGTTGACAGCCACGTCTTCTTCCCCTGGGTGAATTGTTGACAGCCACAGACCTTCCTTTGATGTTTCTAGAGAAGATGGAAGGAGGGGTAATTAGCTGGTGTTTTAATGTGTGTGGTGGTTTCCACTTTCTCTGATTCTTTCTGAGCTGAGGTTGGAATTGTAGAGTCACAGAAGCCTTGCAGGAGGAGTGATTGTATGTTTCAGGGGTCAGTGGCCTGACCTTTTGCTGTGAAAGTGCCTGAAGGTGAAATTGAGCCAAGTTCAAAGGCAAGTCTAATTGACTGCTCTTGATCTAACTTCCTCGAGTATCGAGTATCGGTGTCGGTGCCCTTGGACTCTCAAGCTGCTGCCTCAGGGTGTCCATAGCGGCCCTCAACAGATGGTCCTTAGGATGCCACAAAATGGCGCCACACTTTGGGGACAAGATGGCTTCCTTCCTAAACCCAGCTTATTTATTTATTCAACATCATATATTTATTGGGCATCTATTTACCATGTGCTAAGCAACATTCTTCCATGGGAGTTGTGTTTAAATTATTTATTCATGGGACTAATGTTGCCTAACATTAAGAGAAGCCATTTATTCTTCCCACTGTGTTAATGCCAACCAAAGAATTTGTCTTTGTGCAAACGATGCCAGATCATTTATGTAAATCATTATTAGGGCCCCATCAAACACCAGGATTCTTCTTTATTCTATTCCCATTGAGTTTTCCTAAGTACCTTCACTCCTACAGAGGCTAAAATTTCCCTTTTCCTTTCTCCTCTCCCTTTGCCTGTGTTTCTGTGTTGAACATTCTGTCCTATTTGCTCTCTTTTGAGGGCCCAGGAGAGAGTATAGAGCATTCATTTCTTCCTTGAAAATGTTCCCCAAAACAGACCTGAGAAAGACCAAGTGCCAGGGCTCATGCTCCCCGTTTTAATGTCAGCACCCCCCTGCATTACGTGAATCATCAGAGATATGCACAAAACAAATCTAATGAGTTTTTGACTACTTGACTGATGAAGATAAGGTAGTTATCATGACAGAAAGATGGCAAGGTCTTTGTGAGTGCCTAGGAAGCCACCTCCATTTCGGATAAGACATACATGAAAACTCCCTTACGTAGGGAGGGGCTGGCCAGTGTGGTCTTTCTTACAAACAACTGAAAAAAATCATCTCTTGGGTTATCAGGGTGTGGGCCCTCTAGGCAGACATTTCATGACCTATTGGAGTCAACTCCACCCTTCTAATAACTAAGTAGATTAATTGGCTACCAGTGTGCAGAGCTGTCACCTGTGGACTCTACCTGCTCTTTGCTCCTGGTCACCACATCCAGGTCGTCCTCTACTTGTCTGATGAAATTATCTCCTGAACCACAGGCCACATCAGTGGTACCCTCTCTCCAACCATGGCAGCCTTCAGTAGTTTTTCAGTGAAGGCCAAATGAAGTTCACAGAAGTGAGCCTAGTCTGCCCCCCTGCACCATCCGTCCGCATAACCGGACGTCATGGCGCACAAAACGAGGTGAGCATCAGGGCCTATAAAACCGGGGTTCAAATCCTAGTTCTACCGTCTGATGCTTCTTTTGCTTCAGGACTAAGCCTCAGTTTCCTCATCTCTGGGTGAAGCGGGTATTAGAACCTCCAGGCTGTTGGGAGGACGGAACGAAACAAGACGTGGTGAATACTGAGGACAATGCCTTGCACCAAGCAGGGACTCAAGACACACACTCACCTGAAGTCCAAATTACACTAGGAACCGTTTTCTTTTCTCGGAGTTCCTGTCTGATTTCCGAACAGGTTTCCTATCAGTCTTTCTGCCCAATGTGTTTCATCTGAGACAGTTTTCTCCCCGGTCCCAGAACATACTCTGCTAATTCAGCCTTCCCACCTGAGCCCCCGCTGGGCTTGCTCCGAAGCTTCCTCCTCTTTCCCAACCTCATCCGTTCTCTTAGCATCCACTCCTTGTGCAAGTGATTTATCTATGTGGATACATATTTTTAAGTCTATTTGTAGGTGTTTTCTTTAATTCCTCTTGACTCAGTTCCCATGATACTTCTTGAAAATCAAAGTGGCAATTATAGCGTGACCAGGCCGTGGCACAGTGGATAGAGCATTGAACTGGGATACGGAGGACCCAGGTTCAAAACCCCAAGGTCGCCAGCTTGAGTGCTAGTTTGAGCCCAAGGTCACTGGCTTGAGCAAGGGGTTACTTGGTCTGCTATAGCCCCCCAGTCAAGGCACATGTGAGAAAGCATTCAATGAACAACTGAAGTGCCGCAATAAAGAATTGATGTTTCTCATCATCTCCCTTCCTGTCTGTCTGTCCCTATCTATCCCTCACTCTGACTCTTTCTCTGTATCTGTCAAAAAAAAAAAAAAGTAGCACTTACAGAACTTCAGCACTTTTTTAATTATCTACTTTTAGTATGCCCCCATGAAATTGCAGATTCCCAGGGGGGTTCTATCTCTTGTGTCTCTGGGTTCTCATGAGGCACTGATGAAGATTATCAGTCATCATTTACTAGGTCATTCTGAGTAACAAACAACCCCCCCGCCCCCAAGTCTCAGGAGCTCCCTGCACCGAAGGTTAACTTTTTTCATTGACATTTATGTATTATGGGTCAATCACAGCACTTGTTCTTCATCTTCTCTGTACTGACATCCAGGCTGAATGTGCCATTCACCTCTGGCACTTTACTTTCTCAAGAAAAGGGGAAGAAGAGTGATGGCTGAACCCCACGATGGTTCTCAGGACCTCTCAGCTGTGAAGTGACGTGCCCCTCCCACTTTCATTTTATTGGCCAAAGCATGTCATGTGACCAAACTTGATTTTCAGTGGGATTTTGTGAACCATTTGTTCTCATGGAAGAGGATACTGAGCCCTGCACTGTGACCGACAGGGACAGGGAAAGGCAGCAAGTGTTTGAGGACGCTATTCTAGTTAGCACATCTGTACATCAGAGGTGCTCGGACAATGCTATTTCAATGCAGGACACTTACTATCAGTTTTTTTTTTTTTTGTATTTTTCTGAAGTTGGAAATGGGGAGGCAGTCAGACAGACTTCCTCATGCGCCCGACTGGGATCCACCCGGCATGCCCACCAGGGGGCGATGCTCTGCCCATCTGGGGCGTTGCTCTGTTGCGACCAGAGTCATTCTAGTGCCTGAGGCAAAGGCCATGGAGCCATCCTCAGTGCCCGGGCCAACTTTGCTCCAATGGAGCCTTGGCTGCAGGAGGAGAATGGAGAGACAGAGAGGGAGGAGAGGGGGAGGGGTGGAGAAGCAGATGGGCGCTTCTCCTGTGTGCCCTGGCCGGGAATCGAACCCGGGACTCCTGCATGCCAGGCCGGTGCTCTACCACTGAGACAACTGGCCAGGGCTGACTATCGGTTTAAATAAGCCTTTGAAACCCATAAGGATAGGTTGGTGAGGACATCGCTAAAGACATTGCTCACTGAATCACAAAACGTACCTTTAATGAAGAACTGCGAGTTCGATTTTTCTTAGCTCTACATACAAGGAGTAAGGTTTCTTCTACCCTGACCTCACTCTATGAAACCCTATCCCTTCTTCCACTGGCTGCTGGGAAACTCAGGCCTCATTGATGGCTCCCTTCAGTGAGTTATTCAGAAACCTATGGCAACCGTTTCCAGCACAGACTTCGTGTGTGGCTTGGTCTCACTCCACCTTCGCTCGTGTTTACTCAGATTTAATTTTATCATGCCACATTTTCCATCAGTGACTTTAAAAACGTGGCTCATAAACAAATGAGCTTATCTCCCATAGACCTCTGAGTCTGTCTGAAGCTCGCCTGCCCACTGGACTCCATCGTCCTCTTGCTTCGTGCTTTAGCTGCGCCTTTAAGGAATAAATGAAAACACATGTGCAAGACAAATCACTCCTTGTCCTCCCCAATCTGCCGTGACCTGCCTGATCAAAGGGAAACGAGAGAAGCCGCTTTTCAAACAGGGCCCTGGGGTCCCTGGACCGAGCAGCATCTCTGGGGCAGGCAGGACAGATCCCCCGAGTCTGCTCTGGCCCCCCGAGGCGCCCGCCGGACCCAGCACCTCTGCCCTCGTCCTGGGGGAGGAAACACCATTGCCGTCCCTTGCGCCTGGTGGCCCTGTGGGAGAGAACATCACAGGCCAGCCCTGCGCCCCCAGGAGACACCCCCTGCAGACATCGGGGGAGCAGGAAAATGGTAGGTACCCAATGGGCGTGTCTCTTAACACAACCAGTTTGGCTTTTTGGATGCAAGGCTGGTCTGCCGTCCCTGCTTTGTGTTACAGCAATTTTAATCCTCACTCGTGGGTCCCAAACACATCAGTCCATGCTAGGTGGAGCCTCTCACGCACCTCCGAGAGCGCCTGTGCGTCCCTCGGCTGTCTGGATTCAGGCTGCACTGCTGGGAGGGGTCTGTAAGCTCCCACGCCCCGGCTCAGGACTGCTTCTCCGTCTCCACGCCATTCTCTTCTCCCCACAGGCCCTTAGTCGACAGATACTAACCCGAAATTCTGCCTGCTACTATTCAAGCTATGCCTTTCCAGCTACTGTTTCCTTGGCCAAGGATACCTTCCTTCTACCTTTAAACTGAGGATGATGATGATGATGGTGATGGAGGTGCGACTGTTGTTGATGCGCCCCAGCTCAGTGCTATCGTCCTTCATCCGGGCTCGAATCGACCCAACATTAGGGAGCTTTTCCCTTTCCTCCTCAGGACGGAGCAAGCATCCTTCTACGTGAATCCCACTGGCGCCTCCGTCTGAGATAACACGGTGCTGATGAGTCAAGTTTCTTCACGAGCCCTCAGCCCCTCGGTTCCCCGAGCCCGGTTTTCACACTGAGCTCACCTTCCCACCTCTGGCCACAAGCTGACGAGCCGACGTTTGCCAAGTGCAGGATAACTGTTTGCCAAATGAATGAACAGGTGAAGAAATCAGCCCCCAGCCTGTGATCATGGTTCAATGAATCACAAAGAGCCAAACAGTGTGGAGACGGTCAGAGGGGAACAGAACAGGAAGAGGAAACCACTGTTTGAACTGAAAGTGTTTACACCAACTCGGGCCCACGGCGAGGGAGACTTATTTCACTCAGCAGAATCTCCTCTGGTCCACCCAAGGTGCTGCAAACGGCAGGGTTGCCTCCTGTCCGTGGCTGAGTGGGATTCTGTGGCACAGACGGACCACGTCTTCTTCTTTCTCCGTTCATCTGTAATGGATTTTGAAGGTGCTGCCGTGTCTCGGCTGTTGTGGATAAGGCCACAATAAACACAGGGGGAGCAGGTATCTCTTTGAGATCCTGATTTCAATTGCTCTGAGTACAAACCCAGATGTGCGATTGCTGGATCTTACGGCGGCTCTATTTTTAATTTTTTTGAGGGGAACTCCATGCTGTTTTTCATACGGAGAACTACTACTATATGGTATTATTTACATAATACAGCTAAAAGAGTCCAACTCATAGATGCAGAGAGTGAACTGCTGGTTCTTAGAGAAACAAGAACATATGGGTCAAAGGGTACCGAGCTTCAGTGAGACGTGCGAGATGAGTCACCCTGGAGACCTTCTGGGCTGCACGGCAGCCCTGTAGTTTACGGTACTCTGCTGCCTGCTTACCATGTTTCTAAGGGGGTGGATCTCATGTGAGGTGTGCTCATCACAGATAATAGTAATAATAATAATAAGACGGCAGAAGGAACATACAGAGGTAGTGGATATGTTCATAGCTTAGCCTGTGATGATGGCTTCATGGGTGAGCACTTACATCCGAACTCACCAGCTGAATTACGTATATATCGTTTGCATATTTAAAGGAAGTAGTCAAGGAGAGAGACGGGGTGGCCCCTTCTTCACAGGGTGGAGGGGGAAGAACGAGGTTGGCTTTAGCATGTGACCTTGGATCCCACTCCTTTTGGCCTTGGGATGGCCCCCCAGCAGGGAGGATCTCCCTGCTGCCCCACAAGGGTGCGGGCGAGGGCAGCAGGGGCTGGTGTGTTGGAGCAGGAGATCGCCCGGATGTGTTCTGGGCGGGAGAGAACCAACAAGAAGGCAGCGCTTCCTAACAGCTTCAGCACAATGCAAAGTCTCTTCGCCGCGGGAAACTGCGTGGGGAGGGAACCTGTGATGAGGGGCGCGGGGACTCGGGGGAAAGCGGACATGGGGGACTTGTCCTGAGAATAGAGCAGAGCGAGAGGAACGAAGATGCTGTCTCCTATAAATACGAGATGTGTGATTTAAAACTTTCTGCATTTGGAAAGAACACAAAATGTAACACATAGAATTGTCCAATGATGCATTTTATTCAACCCAGTTTGTCCAAAATACTATTTCAATTTGTAAACCATCGAACATGATTAGTGAGATATGTCTTTCCCTTTCTGGTCTGCGTGCTTGTATTCTAACCGCTGTGTGCATTTTACAGACACACGGCGCAACTCATTCGGACCAGCCGTGTTTCCAACGGCCCACAGTCACGTGGCTCATGACCGCAGGGACCGCAGCATTGGACAGTTGGCTAAGTCAGCACCTGCAAGATTAAAAGTTTGGATCAGTTCATGATGGTCTCTTATTAAAAACCCCTCTACGTGTCTCTTGTAACCCTGACAACCATTCTGGAGCCGGAGCTATGGATCCTCCTGGGTGGATGGGGACCCTGAGGCTCAGACGTGTCACAGTCTGTATCGGAAGCCATGTTCTAGCAGGCCCCACAGTCAAGGGGCTATGCCAGGTCTGTGAGCAAACCCACTGGCTTGTGAGTGACGGTTAAGGGCCACCCTTCCCTTCCTAGTCAACGAAAAGATACTGGAACTCAAAGAGCATCTAGACATAACAGACTTTATTGGCAGGATTGCTACAAATGTCTCCCGTTACCGAATAGATACTTTCTGTCCCCTGCTACTTCCTGCCTTCGTGATGACGAAGTTTGCAGGCTGACTTTCATCCTATGGAGGTTAGAATTAAAAACACATTTCACGCAGGGTTTCTCCCCTCCACCTGTCTCTTTACTCGGCTGATTCGGGCTCTCGGGCATTCACAGAGAAGGCTCCCTGTCATTTTCTCCACATTTTCTAAAAATAGGAAATAGGGAAAAAGTATCAAAACACCAGGGAGGTTGTTACTGCAGCATCAGGAATCTCACCAGGGCTTTGCTTAAACCGCAGCGTCCCCGGGCACGGGAGCACACTGCTTACGCGGGCTCCCAGTAGGGGCTCCTCCAATGCGCGGGCAGCTGGGCCCCGTCGCGTCCCCCGCCACCCTGGCCACCCCGGACCACTGAGGGGGAGGAGGCCCGTGCACCAGGTCCTGATCCCAGACGGGAGCTAGGGGAGCTGCTTGTCGTATGGATTTTCCTCTCCCAGGAAAACCTGCCTTCGAGTCCAGTCCCGCAGAGCACGGGACTCTGAGGTTGTCTTTTATCATGTCTTCGTCTCAGTTTTCCTCCCTACGTGGTGTGGAGAACGGGCCCAGGAGACCCTGGGGCATGAGAGACCTCATGGCAGCTGAGCCATCATGGCCTTCGTGGCCACCGTGTGGTAAGGACACAGAGGGGGTGGGTGTCCCTGCGTACACCTTAAAGCCAAATGAAAATGCTGGTCGCGTTGTAAGGCCAGTAGCGGCGGCCACCATCACAACCACCTGGCCCATGCAAGTTCGCATTTGATTCGGACAGTTGGTAATGAAACAATGGAGCCAATAACTGGTGGGCCATTAGCTTTAATTCTAGCTTGCACCCGGCGGGCAAGAAATACACAGTGGGAAAACACTCCCCTTTCCATTCAGGGCTCCCAAAGCCACTGACTCACCCGAGTATTCCTAGAATTCCTAGAATCAAAGATTTCTACCTCACCAGCCTTATTTACCTCTGTTCCCCATCTCCTTCTCTCTGCACAAACTCTGCACAAACTGGCTTCTCCTTCAGCACTCCGCCATCTTGGCTGCCTCTCCTCTCCTCCACGTGGCCTTTTCTCTGCTCTCCTCCAGCATGGGCTCCTCTGCCCCATTTTATAGTGTAAAAAATCAAAACCTTCAATCCAATATACAAACAAGAAAGTCTCTGACACAAAGTCACTTATCTGAGGCATAAATGGGATTCCTCATAAGAGTGTACCACCCACATCATGCAACAGTCAAGGGTGTGGGGAAAAGCTTAGTCTTAAAACTAAGCCTTAGGCTATAACGACCCCGCCTGCTTACAGCCTGTCCCCCACCCACAATGCAAACTATAAGCGAGCAAACATATATATCATATTTACAAACTTACTTGACCAACACACATCCTCTCCAAGAGGGCTAAGTAACCGCAGATTGAAAAGAAATGGTTATTTTACTGAAAATGTCAGGGGGAATAGAGAAGTGTTTGGCATCGAACATCATGTGGCAAAAGACCACAAAACCCTCCTTGGAACCCTCTGCCCACCCCAGAATTCCTCGCATAGTGTCTCCCCGTCTCTGCCACCCTCTCCCTGTCAGAGGTCACCGTGAGCCCCGCCTGTGCTCTGGCTCTGAGCTCCGTCCCATTTGGAGGAGCAGAATGTCACATGGCATTGTCGCACCTTAGAAAGCAGCTGGGCACCAAACATCGCACCCCAACCTGCTTATCCTGATTAGGAACGCATGGTCCCTGACCTCAAGGCATTGAGAGTCCAGACACCACAGGCAGAGAGATGGGTGCCCAGGGGCAAGGAGAGAGCCCCGTGCAGCTAAACACACAGCCGGAGGCCAAAGAAAACACGCCTTCCACAGCCTGAAGACGTCCAGCTGAGCGGGATAGGGAGCGTGGCGTCTGAGCCACCCCGTGATGGATGTATAGGAATATTTCCCACTGGGAAGGAGGGTGTACTAAACGAAACAGGGGAGGGCGGGCAGGGCACAGACGTGGGATCTGGGGTGCGGTGGTCTGCATATAGAAATTATTTCCAGCGGTTGCTGAGCACCCGGCCGTCCCGAGGAGGGGAGGATGAGAGGCGGTGGCAGGGAGAGGTGGGATTAAAGGAAGGCTGGGTGGGGCCTGCTCCTGACCTTGAACTTGATCTTGAAGGTAACAGGAAGCACCTGAAGGATTTCAGGCTGATAGATAGCATCTTGATTTCTATTTAAAAAAACAATCTGGCTGCTACGCTGGGGAAGAAATGGTGAGGTTTGAGGAAGACACGTGAGTTTACAAGCAATTTGGGGGATGCAGGTAAGGCAGCGACGGGATGCCATTCACCTCGAAAGCCCAGCAAGTAAGATCAGTGGGCTGGAGCACCTGGAAGGTAATGAATACAGCTGTGAGCCGAGACATCCCAGCATCACAGCTGGAAGACGTCAGGGCACTACAAAACGCTGTGACAAGGTGGCACCGGACACACAAAGGTTTCTGTGACAGCTTCGGTGTGATCATCCCACACCAGCAGCCTTGGGGATGACCAAGTATCACTCGGGTTCCTCTTAGAGGCCAAAGTCGTCATTCTCTCTCGTGTAACCCTGACTCCCACTGCGAATCCTCAATGTAGCCCAGCGATGTCACCAGCCGTTCTTCCTCTGGGTGTGTTACTTCCCTTTCTTCTGCCTTCTCTCATTTCTCCACTAAGGAGCTATGGTAGGTGTGCGTGTGTGCGTGTGTGTGTGCGTGTGTGCGTGTGTGTGTGTGTGTGTTGGTGGGGGGAGTGCTGAACTTGACTTCTTTTGTGATTAGCAGCACCAGGTTCAAATTTATTAGTCTCAGGAGCAGAGGGCTAATGAGTTAAACGCCCTGATTTAATTAAGCCACCTAATGGTTTCGGCTTACATAAATTCTCACCTGATCAGTCCAGCATCTCTTAAATACATTATCACGGGCATTCCACAGGAAGACAGCACATTAGATCCCGGAGACACGAAGCGGATTCTGGTCTTTAAGCGCTCAGCTGAGAGGTAGGGAACCAATCCGGCCTGTCTCAGAACCAGAATCCTTGATGGTGTCAACTGTGACAGTCTGCCGGAGATAATTAACGTCCCCAGGGGCTGGCCACCTTCCGGGGCTGGGAGAACTAGACCCCTGTGATCCGCCGCTCTGCCCTCTGCCAAGCTGTCTCACTCCCAGAGACCAAGCCCAGCGCCACGAACTGATTCATAGCTGAGGTGTCAGGAACGAGGGACGGAGTTGCTTACTAGCTACATGACCTCAGTAAGTCTCTCATCCCCCTGGGTTCCCGTGCTCCTGACTGCCAGATACGCACGACGGGGTCACCGCAGTGAGGCGAGGGTGAAGGGGGGTCACGGGCATGCAACGCGGGCCTTCAGTAACTCACCCGTACTGTTATTGTCATCCAAGGGACGGGAAGCCCACGAGGCACCTGGACGCCTAAGACGGCTGCTGCAATATATCCCGAGGAAGGCGGACCGTGCGCGATTCCACAGCGGAGGCGAGGGGGCGGGGCCCGGGCAGAGCTTTGCCAGCAGTCTGACTGATGTCTCCAACGACGCCGCTGAAGGTGCGAGTGAAGGCCGGAGGGTGGAGGTGACCGGCCCAGCTAGCCGCGACCAGTAGGTGTGCACGTAAGAATCCCTACTTCCGACTCGACACATAGCTCTTCCCTTCTTCTTCTTTTTTTCTTTTTTCACTTCTAAGCCCAGAGGAATTTTAAAAAAAATGAAAATGAATAAAAAATATATATTTCAAGTAGACAAGCAGGCGGGACACGGGAGGTCAGACGACATGGTCAGGAAGTGCAGAAGGCAGACAATTCTGCAAAGCAGATTTGAAAAGGCGGCTGCAATGGGGTGTCATTGAATAAACAGGAGACACAAAAGCTCCCACCATATGCTTTTTTTATGAGAGACTTTTCTATGCTCTGAAGAATAGCCCTGAGTCGTGATGAAGGTGGGGTCGTGTATAGGACCCGGATCTCCATAACGCAGAAGACGGACTAGATACAGCTCCTTCTAGAGAGTTGTTATTGTTAACTTTTATCAAAAATGATGACATAAAATATGTGGTTCTTCAAGGGACAGATCTCTCTGTGGCACAGTGCTTGGCACTGTGTTAACTGAGGACGATTAAGAGAAAGAATGAGCAACGTCACAACTATCACCCAAGGGTTCCAGAGAAAAGGGGTCAGAGTAGATTCTACTCTGGGGCTGTTTATTGGTCCCCGCCCTGTGGGTGACTAGCCGGCTGGGTCTCCTCAACCTTTCTCTGAGATCAACACACTGGATTCTCTTGAAGCCACGACGAGCCAGAGAGGGAAACTTCTCTGGTTCTGCCAGGAGCTGTCTTGCACTGACTGTCTGAGGAAACGCCCTGGAGATGACACTGCGTTCAGACACATGGGCACTGTCTTTAGAGGTCTCTCTCGGAAAACGCTGAGGTATGTCCATGAGGAATGGAGACCTTAAGATGCTCAGCCACCTTGGCCTCTGCCTCAGGCGCTAGAGTGGCTCTGGTCGCGCAGAGCGACACCCCGGAGGGGCAGAGCATCGCCCCTTGGTGGGCAGAGCATCGCCCCCTGGTGGGCGTGCCGGGTAGATCCCGGTCGGGCGCATGTGGGAGTCTGTCTGACTGTCTCTCCCCGTTTCCAGCTTCAGAAAAAAAAAATACAAAAAACAATAAATAAATAAAAGATGCTCAGCCAAACAGGAACGCTGGGCAGAGCAAGGCCGCTGGACAGGCCTGTCTGGAAGTCCGTGGCTGGGCCTCAGAGGCAGAGTTCTGTTCACGGGGCGTTCACCGCACCAAGCACACCCCTAGTGCTCAGGACGTGCTGGGCACAGTGCCGGCAGCCCAGCGTGGGGCCGACCAGCACGTGGAAGACAAGATGTCCTGAGGTTTGTTGAGGGCCTGGCACGTGAGCTGGCGATGGACCCAGGGGTTCTAAGAGACAGTGCGGCTCTTTGTCACTTCAATCCTCACAACGCCTGTGCAAGCGTAGGTCCTCATCGGAATTTCACAGAGAAGGGAAGGGGCCTGAGAGAGGTCACATAACTCACTCCTGTGTTCAAACAGCTGGGAAGTGACTGACAGCAACAGAAGTGATGATGGCAGCAGACCTCACATACACACACACACACACACAGAGACACATAGGGTGTGTATATGTACCTATAATCGCTGCCACTTGATTCCTTACGCCCCGAAAGGAACGACAAGCAGGTCATGGGCATTTATATTCGGGGTATTGTTGACTCTGATGCTGACTGCTATACTATACCTCCATTCTGAAAATGTGACTGTTTTATTCAACCTGCCAGTGACAAATATATGTACGGTCTTCACATACCTATATATCATGTGTAATAATAATATATAATGATAATAATAATATATTTATATAAATTCATGTCACATCAAATTTGAGCCCACTCCCCAAGACAGATTATTCCAGAAGGCTGTGAAGGCACTCCCGGGTCTTATAAGGTCAGGGCCTGTTCTCCTGTCCAGGTCCCTAGACAACCCCCCCCCCCCCACACACACACACACACACAGGTAAATTCCCTATCAAACCCTGGTGCTTAAAACCCTGACAGACTCCCCCCTCTCCCCCCCACACCACTTTTTCATGAAAGTCATCATCACGTCTCCTTGTCCCAGGGAGCCCCAGGTGGCCTTCATGTTGCCTGGCCTGGAGCTGAAGCCACCGTAACTGGAAAGGCCAGAGAGTGTTCATCTTCTAGAAAGGAAGGAATGAAAAAGCAAATGAGAAAGAAGAGAAGAAGAAAGGGAAAAGGAGGAAGAAAAGGAAGAAAGGGACAAAGGGAGGGAAAGGAGGGAGGGAGGAAAGGAGGAAAGAAAGAAAGAGAAAGAAGGAAAGAAAGAAAGAAAGAAAGAAGAAAGAAAGAGAGAGTGAGGAAGGAAGGAAGAAGCAAATGAGAAAGAAGAGAAGAAGAAAGGGAAAAGGAGGAAGAAAAGGAAGAAAGGGACAAAGGGAGGGAAAGGAGGGAGGGAGGAAAGGAGGAAATAAAGAGAAAGAAAGAAAGAGAGAGAGAGAGGAAGGAAGGAAGGAAGAAGCAAATGAGAAAGAAGAGAAGAAGAAAGGGAAAAGGAGGAAGAAAAGGAAGAAAGGGACAAAGGGAGGGAAAGGAGGGAGGGAGGAGAGGAGGAAAGAAGGAAAGAAAGGAAGGAAGGAAGGAAGGAAGGAAGGAAGGAAGGAAGGAAGGAAGGAAGGGGAAAGAAAAGAAAGAAAAGAAAGAAAGAAAGAAAGAAAGAAAGAAAGAAAGAAAGAAAGAAGAAAGAAAGAAAGAGAAAGAAAGAGAAAGAAAGAGAAAGAAAGGAAGGAAAGGAAGGAAAGGAAGGAAAGGAAGGAAAGGAAGGAAAGGAAGGAAAGGAAGGAAAGGAAGGAAAGGAAGGAAAGGAAGGAAAGGAAGGAAAGGAAGGAAAGGAAGGAAAGGAAGGAAAGGAAGGAAAGGAAGGAAGGAAAGAAAGAAAGAAAGAAAGAAAGAAAGAAAGAAAGAAAGAAAGAAAGAAAGAAAGAAAGAAAGAAAGAAAGAAGAAAGAAAGAAAGAAAGAAAGAAAGAAAGAAAGAAAGAAAGAAAGAAAGAAAGAAAGAAAGAAAGAAAGAAAGAAAGAAAGAAAAAGAAAGAAAGGTGGAGGGAGGAGGGTAGCCAAACGGGGGCTCTCCATCTGTGCCTGCCCTGGGCGTTAGGATTCAGGATTGATTTTGCAGAAGCTCTAGCCTGTGTTCGCTGCCTCGTGTGCTGGTGTAGAGGGGAGGCTAGTTACTTTGTTCTCCGGTAGGGCAGTCTGCATGGGGCTGTAGCGAGGTGCTGGGGTGCTGGTTACTAGGAGTCTGGTCTTTTCTTCCTGTTTCTATCATTTCTTTGTTGTGAACATTCAGAAATGGAGCATTGGCTCCTTTCAGATTCTCAACACACACACACACTCACACACACACACACACACACACACACATATATTTAAAGAAGCTTTATTTAGTTGGAAAAATAGATGATGCATCTTCCTACTTTGTAGAGGAAAGCTGGGCTTAGGGAATCACTGACAAATGCATATACATATTTAGTTCCCGCTAAAATGGGTGGAACTCGTGGGGACCTCTCTCCTCCCTCCCTCTCCATGTGAAACATACAAACCGCCTCCCTTGACAGGTAGCATAGCTGACCCTCCCGTGGGTCCCAGGGGCCCTTTCTCTCCCGGGGCACGGACACACCAAGGGGGCCACTCTGGGAAAACCCACTAGTGGAGAAAGGAAGGGTGAGTGCACTGTGGGGATTAACCTTGCTAGAGTCGAGCGACCGTCAGCATCATGCCTGTTGTTGTGTAGTTTCATTACATGCTTTCCTGGAAGGAGATAGGAACTCCCTTAAACAGAAAGCTAACAACGTGACAGAAGCAGACTTAAAAAAATCTAGGTGACATTTTAATAATGATGGAGTGTACAACACTCGGAATGTTAAAGTCTTATTTTCCAGGCAAATCAGAACAATGTGATTCATCTATACAGAAATCTAAGCTGAGGAGCTAATAGAGATGGCTTATCTATTATCTATCTATCTATCTATCTATCTATCTATCTATCTATCTATCTATCTATCTATCTATCTATCTCTATCTATCTATCTGGGACAGGACATATGAGCAGTTTGAGGAAAGGTACCTAGAACCCTCCTGACAGGGTTGAAATCCAATGGCCTGAGGACAGGTAGGTAGCACAGTTCAAACCCTGGGTCCGGTGAGACATGAGCCAAGCTATGAATGCACACCAGGTAAAGGGAGCCTGCCACTATCTACCCAGCCCCCATCAACAGGGACATCAGGACTCCATGGACTTCTGATTTGCATATCGCCTCTAATGTTTAAAGAAATTTCCATGTTGGCTTGTATAAAAACTAAAAATATCACTGTGAAGTTAACCCAAGATTCGGCCTGGGACCAGCAGAGTTCACGGCCAACCACTGGGGTCTCTGCTCAGAAGGGAATAACGACCCTTATGATCCGTGACTGTGCAGCGCCACTGTGGGTGCAGCCGTGAGTGGACGTTCAGATGGCAGACGAAGCCGATGCCATGGAATTTGAGTTTCTCACTAAGCGACTCGCACTTGTTCTCTCTGTGCCCCTGTGCTGAGGGTCTCAGAAGGAACGCAGCACCTGCCTCCTCAGGTTGTGTTGGGGACCAGAGGCGAGGACCTGCAAAGCGCCCGGGGACGGTGTAGGGCAGAAGGCACAGTCGGTAGCTGTCACTAGTACTGTGGTGGGGGCCATTCACAGGAGAAAGAGGACTTGTCCATGTGCCTCTTGGGGAACTGAGACTTGTGCGCTGCTCCAAGAGTTAGAGCCAATGTTATGGTCTAGCATCTCTGGTCGTCGCGATCACGCGCGCGCGTGAATACACACACACACACACACACACACACACACCCCGACACTGTCACACTTTTCGTCAATTGGTTCTTATTCATTCATTCAGTCCATTGAGTGTGGGTTTTATATCACCATGTTGCTATTTCTCCTGTTAAATAATTAGTTTAAGTAAACTAAGACCACCCTGTTCTGGAAACAATCCCTCCCTCATAGCCAGCACCCTTTTAAGAAGCACTTGCTACTACATGGTTAGAGATTTCAGCATTTTTTTTAATGGAAATAATTGTTCCTATCGCTTTTCCCAGTCTCCTATTCTTGCCCACTGAGACACTGAAATCTACAGAAACCAAATTCCGGAAGCAAATCGTCAAATCACATTCCTTCCAATAATAATGAGTATGTTTAGGCTATTTTCCTTATTTGTCATTAGGATCTGAAGACACTGTAATCCTCTCTGATGGGGTTACTGAGATTGCCAGATTCTTATCACAGAGGCCTGGCCTGTGTGCGGAGTGACCGTTCGGAACTCCATTCATCTCTCCCTCCCTTTCTCATCCAAAAATTAAGGTTTATGATCAAAGTCTCCCCCAGCTCTAAAACATCTCGCGTTTCACCGCCACCACCTGGATTTGTGTAGTGACACGAGGCGTGAGCTCTGCAGCCACGGAGACGCAGGTGGCTCCCCAGAGCCAACTGCCCATCACACCATGAGGCTCACTGCCGGAGATGAGCAGCACAGACATATTTTCATCTTGCAAACCTGTTTTTCCTCCCAGCTTTCCTCACCTTTGTAACTATTCTCCCTAAATTATTTCCCATCTCTCAAAGAAGATGCAGGGCATCTGGTATGTCACGAAAAGCCCCAGGAAGGCGCTGGGCAGTGTGACAAAAAGTCTAAAAGCCAGGAATAATGTTTTCTATAGAAGGAGCCACATATTGGTCTAGTTTTTGTAATAAAGACTTGGTCATACATCAATACAAATAGCATGTGCTTGCATAGACAGGTGCACACACACACACACACACACACACACACACCTTAAGACAGCACTGCCAACTCCCCCATACTGCCTTCCCTGTTCTTGCTCTGGAAACAATTTTCCATTGCCTCTGCCCCTCAAATTCCCCCAGAGCTTTACCTTGGTCTTTAACATTGATCATTTTCTAATTAGATATGAATTTTGTGGCCCTGGCCAGTTGCCTCAGTGGTAGAGTCAGCCTGATGTGTAGATGTCCTGGGTTCGATTTCTGGCCAGGACACACAGGAGAAGCACCCATCTGCTTTTCCACCCTTTACCTCTCGCTACTCTCTCTTTCTCTCTCTCCCCCCTCCTGCAGCCATGGCTCAGTTGGAGCAAGTTGGCTCCAGACGCTGAGGATAGTCTCTATGGCCTTGCTTAAGGCTCTAAGAAGAGCTCAGTTGCTGAGCAACAAGCAACACCCCAGACAGGCAGAGCATTGCCCCCTGGGTGTTGCCAGGTGGATCACAGTCGGGGGGCATGCGAGAGTCTCCCCTCCTCTCACTGAATAAAAAAAAAAGAAAGAGAAGAAAAAAGTAGTGTCACCTTAGAAAGTAGTATGGCATGGTTAAAAGACTATGGACAGCCTGACCAGGCAGTGGCGCAGTGGATAAAGCGTCAGACTGGGATGTGGAGGACCCAGGTTCAAGACCCCGAGGTCGCCAGCTTAAGCGCCAGCTCATCTGGTTTCAGCAAAAGCTCACCAGCTTGGACCCAGGGTCTCTGACTCAAGCAAGGGGTTACTCGGTCTGCTGAAGGCCCGCGGTCAAGGCACATATGAGAAAGCAACCAATGAACAACTAAGGTCTTGCAACGTGCAACAAAAAACTAATGATTGATGCTTCTCATCTCTCCATTCCTGTCTGTCTGTCCCTGTCTATCCCTCTCTCTGACACTCTCTCTCTGTCTCTTTAAAAAAAGAAAAGACTATGGACACTGAGTCACAGTGACTTAGTTTAAATGATTATTTTGTCACAGTATATGACATTGGGTACCCAGTGAAGCTAAGTAAATTTAGGACTCTCATCAGAACAATGGGCTCACTGATGTCTGTCTTTTTGAAGTCTTATACAAATAACAGGTTTAAAGGGACGAACATACCATAGTCTTCAGATATATAGATTCCGTCATCCCTACCAAAGTATAGACTCCACGATGGTGAAGTCTATGCCACATTCATATCCAATCCCCGCAAATCTGTGTTGTGGGGGAATGGAGAAATAGTCCATCTATGTTTGTTGAATGAATGTGTAACTATACCGCTATTCATTTCTAATTTCCATGTTCACTAACTCCTGAATCAAATTGAGTTTCCAAGGTTCTACCCAGCACTGTCTATGACGGTGAGTAGTAAAATAAATTGAATGTAACAATATGGGGAAATTAGTCAGAAGGCCTTATGTTACTTGGGAATGAAATGAATCATATCAAATTTTCAAGACTCTATCCATGAATTATCTGTGATGTGAGTAGTAAAATAAATTGAATGTTAAATTATAGGGGAATTAGGAAAAAGCCCTGAAATAGCTCAGTGATGAAAATGGGTCCTTGTGTACGAGAGCGCGGGAAGGGTGGCTCAACCTGAACGCCGTGCGGTGTTTGCTTTTCCAGTTGTGTTATTTTCTTAACCTCTCTCCTAACATTTTCCTGGGTTCTTGAAAGTCATTCTTCGTGCGTTTGCACTATTTCAAAACATCTGCTGCTTTGAGGTTCAAGCTGTGCATTAGGGTTCCGAGAACTCGCAGAGAAATTCCTGAGCAGGTCTCCCGTCTGAAGGACTCGGCGGGAAGTGCAGCAGAAGCCGACTCCTTCATCAGTGCTTATAGCTGTCTTGAAATGTTTGAAACCCCAATCTCTTTACAATTGCCTTGTTGTGCCATTTCCTACCAAATTATATTTTTGTTATTTACATCTCTTAAAGGGACACTAGAGTCGAGTTGAACGCAATGTAGATAATCCGAGCCTTTTAATTTTCAAGCTAGATGTTTTCTTTCTGGCTGTGGACCACCCACAGCAGTGACTGAAATGCTCTGATCGCCCGTGAAGCCGCCGTGTTGATGCCGACTCCGACCCATCACACTCGGAGGTCAGAGTGGAGGCACCCTCACACCTCACGGCCCTGAGCCCCAGGCTCCGGTCCGGTCCACACATCGTCTTCGTGATGCATGGCCACTGGGCTCTGGACTTTGTGCCCTCCGGAACACAAGTGTGCCGGTAACCCCCCACACCACACCCGTTTAGTTTCTCTCCTGTCTTTCTTGAACTCCACTATCGATTTCTAGCTGCATCCACGGGACCTGGAAAAATCCATTCTCTGGTCCCCCGTGCAAACTTCTGAGGTCCCCAGAGCCTCTTGACCGTGCCTTCTGGGTTCATCCTGAGTCCTGCCGGCGGGATCCAGTGAGAAATGAACAGCCTCTTTCAAGTACTCTCAGTGATTAATGGTGGATATAAATGACATAACCTAAATTAAGACGGATCCCAGGGTTGAACTGGAATATTTTATGCGGCATTAGCAAGTGCTAAAAGTTTGGGAAACTTCCGGCCTCCCCTGTAATGGTCCCATGACTTAGGCGAACATAGCGGTGTAGTGGGGAGCAGAACCAAACGGAGAAATAAATACCCAGGAGCCAGTGAGGGGCGTGGCCTCTCATTCCAACACCAGCCTTTCCACGGGGCGATTCCACGCTGGTCAACACAAAATACTGGGAAGTTCTTGTCCGTCCTTGATGGTGAAGACATTCTAGTCTTTCTTCTTCACTAAATCCCAATGCAGGTGTGAGAATTTTAAAGTTTAGTCCTTCTTAATAATATTTGCTTATCAAAGAAGAATAATGGAAATCTCATAGACAAAAAAACAAACAAAAACACAACCCAGCTTTGATGGTAGAAACAGCCCCCACCAGCTTGGATCTCTTCAGAGGTTGCTGGGAGTAGGAATAACTTTTAGATGAAATGCCTCAGGTGCCTAGGGGTGGGGTCACCCCAGGCTGCTTCGGGAGACAGTCAGGCATCCTCTGCATCTCACCTCTGAATCTAGCTCATTCCCTGGAACAATAGAAATTGTTCAGCCAAGTCATGGATTATTATTAATCACAACCACTTCACATTCTCTGCACTTCTACATAAGTTCAGCTAAATGGATAATGGGCAAAGATGAAAGGAACCCATTGGGTATGCTGATACATGACCGGAGACCTGCCTTTGCCCCTTGGACTCTAATCTCATCGTGCATCAAACAGGACCAGCGGAGCAAGTGTGCTCCATGTTTGCATGCTCCTTCCCTCCTGGGGAACGGCTCATGGCACAGTCTTAGGAGGCCACATAGACTCGAATCCGCAGTGTTTCCTGGCTAGCGGATTGCTAGACAAGTGCAACAGGTATAGAAGGTGGGTTGTGTGTGTGTGTGTGTGTGTGTGTGTGTCTTCTGGAAGCGAATGTTTTGCCCCACCTCTGGGGGCACTGCCTGGTCCCCCACCTTCCTCAAAGCCAGCGGGGAGAGAGCGTCCCTTGAAATGCTCATCGCTGCCCACTGAATAAAAAGACTGCATCCCCTTTGGTTCAACATAGAATTTACACATAAAATAAAATTGCACGTGGCCTTATGTCATAGCATATTTGTTTAATTATCCACTTCTGAGGACGCTTTGTTTCTTCAATTAATTTTCAATAGTTCGGAAAGGAGTAGAAGTGTCGGTTTATTGGCACACCGGATCGCCACGGAGAGTGTGGGCAGTGATTGCATTATCTAACAGTGGATATTTGTCCGCCTGATAAAGAAGTTGGCAAGGGTTTTACTCACTTTCTCTGGTAAGGACTGTCTTTGGATTTCTCTCTCTCTTTCAACAGGAATCAGGTTGGGTGAAGGAAATACTACACGTCTCTGTCCCCTTTTTCCGCACGGATGGACCCGGTTTCGGGACTGGGGGGAAGAGGGCTGCAGGAACCTGCAGGGCAGAGCCCGGTTTCGGGACTGGGGGAAAGAGGGCTGCAGGAACCTGCAGGGCAGAGCCCGGTTTTGGGACTGGGGGGAAGAGGGCTGCAGGAACCTGCAGGGCAGAGCCCGGTTTCGGGACTGGGGGGAAGAGGGCTGCAGGAACCTGCAGGGCAGAGCCCGGTTTCGGGACTGGGGGAAAGAGGGCTGCAGGAACCTGCAGGGCAGAGCCCGGCTTTCCAACTGCTGCTTAAATTTACGTTGCTTTATTTTTTTTCTAAATGAGGAGCAGTTGTCTCATGAGAGAAACATTGAAGACACCCAACGATTCGTATAAGTTTTCACTTTAACACATCTACACCGCTCACAAAAATGAGGGGATCCGGGCACGGCAGATACTCCAGGCTTTCAGCCTTTGGTAGAGTGCATCTTCACCAGTGAAATAAAAGTTGGTTCTGCATCTCATTTGCATAATCGAACAACTTGCTTTGACTTGTTGTTTGTTTTGGTGATATTCTTGTTTATAAAAGAAAAAAACCAAATGCTTCTTTTTTATTATTGCTTCATATTTATTTTGAAATATCCCCTATTTTTGTGAGCAGTATATTTTTAAAAGCTATTTGCTTGTTTGGGGTGGGCCATCCTCCGTGACGCACAGCAAGAGTTCATTTAAATTAATAATAATCACACCAAGCACGAGGCGAGTGTCCACTCAGGAAGCCACTGAGGTGCCATCTGGTGCTGGCCCTGTCAAGCCTTTGTGACTCGTAACCCCTCTCCCATCCTGAACACAGTGTCCAGTGTCAGCCCCCCTGGTGCCCACGCAGGGAGACACGGGTGACACCTGACGTTTCAGCCCAGATCCTGGGTCGGGAGGAGAAAATCCTTTTTAATGTAATATATGTGTTCTAAAAAAACAATTTAAAATTAGAAGGACAAAAGAGAAGCATTTGCTAGATGTGGCTCCCATTGTTTAGGCACTGGAGTTTTTTAAACTTTAACAAGCACATGCACACACACACTGATATCTATCTATCTATCTCTATATCTATCTATCTATCTATCTATCCATCTATCTATCTCCATATCTATCTATCTATCTATCTATCTATCTATCTATCTATCTATCTATCTATCTATCTATCTATCTCTATATCTATCTATCTCTATATCTATCTATCTATCTATCTATCTATCTATCTATCTATCTATCTATCTATCTATCTCCATATCTATCTATCTATCTATCTATCTATCTATCTATCTATCTATCTATCACTGGAATATTCTGGACTTGATGAGCTTAAGCTGCAAGGTCATTTGCCATCTTTAACTGTTGTTTTATTCTGAAGTAGTATCAGCTCCTTCTATTTACCATATTTTTCTCTCCATAAGACATACTTTTCTCCCCCAAAAGTGGTGAGGAAAACGCCTGTGCATCTTATGTAGCAAAAAATATGGTTTTTAATTAAATATTTTAACACACCATTGGATTCAGAATATTTTTTTTTTCTTATTTTTCTCCTTAAAACCCTAGGTGTGTCTTATGGTTAGGTGCGTCTTATGGAGCGAAAAATATGGTAAATGGGGATTTTGCATTTCTCTGGTTTCAATTGTACAATCTCAGGAAGTAAACTTCTGGGCTAACACAATATGCTTTAAAAGACTTCTTTAGGAAGCAGGTGTGTTGTTTAAAGTCTTTTTCGGTTAGGTCTGCACTGATAGAGGGAACCCAAACTGAGCCACAGACGTTACACAAATGACAAGAGGTCTTTCTCTCTCCTTCTGGTCACAGGAATTGGTATGAACATGAACATTTATAAGTTAAGTTTATAAAGACCATTTATTCCCTTATACCTAATTTAGTTATCAGAGAAATTCTATGACATAGGTATTACTGTTTTTCTTATGTTGAAAATAGTGCAATTATGGTGTTTAGAAGTTAAGCTAATTTTTAAAAATTTATTTTCATTGACTTGAGAAAGAGAGACAGAGAGACATTCCTCTCCTGTTCCACCCATTCCTGCATTCACTGGTTGATTTATAAAGGTGCCCTGACTAGGAACTGAACCATCTACCTTGGCATGTCCGGACTATGCTTCAACCAAGTGAACTAATTTGTTGGGGCAAAGTTAAGCTGATTTTATTTTATTTTATTTTTCTTCTTTTCCAGGTGAAAGGAGGGGAGATAGAGAAATAGACGCCCATGTGTGCCCCAACTTGGATCCACCCGGCAACCCTTATCTGAGGCCAGTTCTCTGTCTGTCTGACACGTACTCATAGCCAAGTTATTTTTAGCACCCGAGGCAGAGGCTCCATGGAGCCATCCACAGTGCCTGGGCTGATGCGCTCGAACCAATTGAGCCATGGCTGTGAGAGAAAGAAATAGAGAGAGGGAAAAAGAGCAGGGTGAGGGGCAGGGTTGGAGAAGCAGATGGTCACTTCCCCCATGTGCCCTGACCAGGAATCGGACCCAGGACGTCTGCACACCGGGCCGACGTTCCACCACTGAGCCAACCAGCTAAGGCTAAGCGAATTTTAAATATGACCAAATTAGATACTTTTTTCTCCATTTCAAAACTGGAGAAAGCAAGGTTCATAGAGAACCACACCACCTTCTCTTGGCCCCGTGTCACCCTGTTTCTCCACACTCTCTCTATTCTAATGTTACTGGGTGTGTATCTTGAGTGCCCAATTCGCCTTTGGGGTAGGTAAAGTCATAGTGAGTGTGTCACCCTGAATGAGACAAGCAAGGGAATACCAAGAGCTGAACTGAAACATCAGCCATGTCTGCTTTCCTGAAAGTGGGAGGCATTCAGAGGTCATCTGTCAAAGGACAAACCAATGATGTTCACCTCTGGGGTCGCCCCAGACCAGCTCTGCTGGACAAGGCCATCGCCCGGATGCTGTCTCCCTGGTGGCTGCTGCACGACTCTGCCCACTGCCAGCAGGACCCTGCCCTTCCTGGGCTATCTCTGTGGCCTGGGACGTTGGGGGCGTGCTGTCCTGTTCGTGCTGCAGCTTAGCTCCACAGGCGATGGAGCCCTGGGGGGCCACCTCCAGGTCAGGGGAAGGAAGCAGATCAAGGAGAAGTGAGTGCAAAAGAGGGAGAGAGCCCAAGCTAAAAGGTTATACGTCAGGGAATTATATTCCTCTCGTAACAAGATCGTTCTTATCTACCAAGAATTCTGGATGTGAGGAGGTCCAGGGTGGATTCAGCTGACCCTCAAGGCCCTCAAGGACCCTAGCTGCTCCCACCTTTCGCCTACACCATACACAGTACGTAGATCGATGCTCCCTCATGCTCCCAAGGTGGCTGCAGAAGCTCCGAGTATCACATACTTTTGCAACTAAGTCCAAAAGCAACCAGAGACAGCCTTTCTCTCTCTCCATTTCTTTTTAAATATGACAGGCATTGATTTAAAGGCATTACCTACAGCATTTCATTTCATCAGTTATCCTGATAACCTGCTTGTTTTTCTAAAGAAAAGATGACTGAAACCATCTATTTTCCCATCCACCCATCATCCATCTATCTGTCCATCCATCCATCCATCCATCCATCCACCATCTACTCATCCAACCATCATCTCAGGAACCCCCTTCTACTAGACTCTGAGATATGTGCATGTCCACTGGACACCAGAAGGGACAGTCTCTGAGACCCAAGAATGTTGTTACTAAGACAAATGGCCCCATCCTAGGCTAAGTCTGAGCTGAAATAAATCTCTTTCTGTTCAAACATCTTTATAAAGGGTTAACTGTTTCAGTATGGGATAATCATATCCTTTGTTGAAGTCCAGCCTTAAAGCAGCATGGCTTAGAGCAAGCTTTGAACCCCCTCACAGGCCTCTGGAGTTAACCCTCAAGTCATTAACCCGAGCTATCATTGTCAAGTAAGAATAAGCGCTTACCACTGCCAGCCCACCTTAATTTCAGAGATATGCCATCTTTCACTGAGCCATCTGCTTTCTTTGCAATGGCACACTTTATAAAGAAACATGCTTTGGGTCCGAAGAACTGTGTTTTCTTTCTGTCTTTGGGGAACAGAGGGCAGAGTGTACCCATCAACACCCTGTGGATGGAGCTTCTCAAGAAACCAAAAGAAAAAACACCCGGGACGCCCTGTCTGAAGGCGGATAAATATTCAGTTTTGGGGAAAGGCATCTAAAGAAATTCTTCAGGGAAGCCAGGTTCATGGCTGTTACCCCATGTGACTAATGGGATTTGCAGATTTCACTCTTCGGTGTGTACCTACCTCCGCTGGCTGCCTCCAAGAAATTCCAATTAAGGAGGGAACCCCTAACTGCCTTCTCTCCAGCTGATCTGGTCTTAGCAACATATCAGTGAAAACAGTATTTTAATTTTGACTTTTCTCAAGAGTAAATAGTCATGACTGTTTTTCCTCCTCGGGCCCCAACATTAAAAGTGCATCTGAATGCAATCAGCTTTATTAGCTCAAACAAACATGAAATTTCTCCTAAAGGTGAGCTATCATTGTATAATTCCGTGGTCTAGCATTTGTTTTAGATTCAAAATGCCTAAAAGGTTTAGCTTAGCAACACTTTCTTGACAATTTTAAGGCTAGCTCTGAGTTCTAATCTTTTTCTCTTTCTTTTTTTCTGACCAATCATCTTCATGAATGATGAAGACTTCATTTATTCTTACTTTTAACTCCTTAATTCATCCACTAATTTGTTTTTCCCATTCATTTATTCTGTAGACATTAACTTAATCTGTATTTTGTACCCGACACACCTAAGGGCAGACATTTGAATAAAGAAAACGCTCCCAGTTCACCTGTAGCTTCCAGGCTGGTGCAGAGAGAGCAGACTGGCCATTATCGTGCTGAGGAATGAGGTGTGGAGGAGAGATCTTGGTCCTCTTGGGCTCGGGGATTTCTTCCTGGAGATTTGAGGTGTATCTTGCATAAACAGCACAGAGAGGTTGGTAGACGGGATGTCCAAGACCAAAGGGCAACATGTGAAAAGGATCTCTAGCTTACTCTTTAAAATGTGCAAATGGCCCTGGCCGGTTGGCTCAGCGGTAGAGCGTCGGCCTAGCGTGCGGAGGACCCGGGTTCCATTCCCGGCCAGGGCACATAGGAGAAGCGCCCATTTGCTTCTCCACCCCTCCGCCGCGCTTTCCTCTCTGTCTCTCTCTTCCCCTCCCGCAGCCAAGGCTCCATTGGAGCAAAGATGGCCCGGGCGCTGGGGATGGCTCTGTGGCCTCTGCCTCAGGCGCTAGAGTGGCTCTGGTCGCAACATGGCGACGCCCAGGATGGGCAGAGCATCGCCCCATGGTGGGCGTGCCGGGTGGATCCCGGTCGGGCGCATGCGGGAGTCTGTCTGACTGTCTCTCCCTGATTCCAGCTTCAGAAAAATGAAAAAAAATAAAAATAAAAAAAATAAATAAATAAAATGTGCAAGTGGCCCTCTACCAGGGGTCGGGGACCTTTTTGGCTGAGAGAGCCATGAACGCTACATATTTTAAAATGTAATTCCTTCCATGAGAGCCATACAACAACCTGTGTACGTTATGCATTATCCAATAAAAATTTGGTGTTGTCCCGGAGGACAGCTGTGATTGGCTCCAGCCACCCTCAACCATGAACATGAGCAGTGGGAAATGAATGGATTGTAATATATGAGAATGTTTTATATTTTTAACGTTATTATTTTTTTTTATTAAAGATTTGTTTGAAAGCCAGACACAGCCATCAAAAGAGCCACATCTGGCTTGCAAGCCATAGATTCCCGACCCCTGCTCTAGACTTTATCATCTGAAATAACCTCTGTGTTTGTCAAAATGCCAACTGTGACAACACTAGAGAATGAGCATGATGCGAAGGGGACTTGAAACAGAGTGAAATGTTCGTCCTCTCTGACTCCATCTTGTTCAAGCCTGCATTGTTCCCATGGCCTTCAGGCTAAAGCTCCTCTTTTGTCTTGCACAAGGACATGCTAATCATTAGAGCAATTCGGCTTGGGGCTTGGGTTTTACAGAAGCATCCCTCCCATCCTCCCTTCCCTTTACGTAAAAGAAGCCTGAACTCTGGACTTCTTTAAGATGGATTTGGGGATTAAGTCTCCCATCTCCTCAGTTAGTGCCTTCTAGATCAATAAACTTCCCCTTACCCCAAACTCGGACATTTTGAGTTTTTGACTTCTGAAGTGTTAGGCACACAAACTTTGAACCAATAACAGACTTATCTGAGGTTTGTGAAAGGCTCCAATATTCTAGGACTTCATGTAATTAAATTTGCCACATAGTTTTGCCCTAGGACATCAATATTGACCTGAAGTCGGTGATCTCCAAAGTCTTCTAACCTGAGCATCTGCTTCTCTAGATGCAGTCTTGACCACCTGTTCCAGAGCTGAAGGGACCAAGAAGCAGGTGGGAATTCATCCTCTGAGCTGGGGCACAGTGAACCACCCAGACTGTATTCATCACTTCAAACACTGAGCTCACTGCTGTGTTCGTTTATTTAAACCTCTTCTCTTCTAACCTAACTATACTGTGAACCAGTAAACCATACATTCTCTACTGCTGACCCCGGACCCCATGGGAGGTGACAAGCAGCACCAAGAAGGGATCTGGTTCCCAAAACGCCTCAGAGTGGAGATCAATGTCTTCTATGCTTCGAGGTGTCCTAGCCCTCCCGTAGTCCAGATACGTGGACAGCTCAGAGACAAAGGTCATCTTCTGGGTCTCTGTGAGCCACGGGACGGACTCAGGCCGGTGATTTATGTACATTAGTTAAATTATTTAATTTAAAAATTGACACCATTAAAAAAAAATAAAAACCTCAGTCCTAAGTTTTCTTTCAATTCTCCAAGCCCATGGGTGCCACAGGCCTTCTTTAATTGACTCATTTTTATGTGGGTGGGTAACTGGAAGGAGTGAAGAAAGGAGGAGGAGAAGGGGGAAGAGCAATCACTGGAGAATGAAGAGAGGGCAGAAGGAGGTGAGACGTGGACGGGATTGAAAGAAAAGGAGGAGCTGCAGCCTGTCCGGAGGGCTCAGTTGGTGGGAGCGCCGTCCCAGGGCACTGAGATGCCGGTTCAGTGGCCGGTCAGGGCACTTGCGGGAACAGATCGACGTTCCTGTCTTTCTCTCTCTCTCCCCTTCCTCTCTTGCTGAAATCAATAATCTATTGAAAAGAAAGGGAGAAAGAAAGAAAGAAGGGAAGAAAGGAAAGACAAAGAGAAAGAAGAGCTACAGAAAGTGAAATGGAGAGGGGGAACTCGAGGCGTTGACATTATTTACACAGATTGTGATCGTTGTCACTGAGACTGTTTGTAAGGACACTCGTGGGGAGAAATGAGTGCACTGGGGAGGGGAGATTTGAAAGTGGAAAACGTGAGCGAGAATGGTGGTCACGGTGCGCCAGGCCAGACATTGGCTGACTCACCCGGTCCCGTGTTACGGGAGAAAGAGAACAGCTATGGGAATAATAAGCAGTGCTGTTGTCCTGTAAAGACGACCATTGAGTCTTAGAGGACAAATCGAGATGAGATGGTTCTTAAAGAAGACCTCCCCCTTGAAAATATTAGTCTGCCCAAGTCCCATGTATAAGACGCACCTTCACTTTGGGGCCTGGAATTTGAAAAAAAAACAAAAAACAAACATTACATAGAGTTATTGAACTCAAGTTTTATTCATCATAAAATTCATACAGCTCCTCATCACTGTCATAATTCCCATCCATGAGCTTGTCCTCATCTGTGTCTGATGACAAATCACTGTCTTCCTATATTGCCTCGTCCTCAGTTCCATCTATGGCATTTGAAATGCCACAACCATTGTATAAGACACGCCCAGTTTTCAGACCCCAAATATTTTGAAAAACTGTGCGTCTTATACATGGGAAATACAGTAATAGCTGTAGCCGCAGTTAAATGAGAAGTTGCCGCCGTGTGCCAAGTGAAAGGAGTTCTTAAAACCGACTACATCTTCATGTTACACTCTCTAATACAATTCTCCGCGGGTTTTTAGACCAGGGAAACACCCTCCCAGACTGGCACTGTTTCTAAGACTTGTGTTTGGGAATTACTAAGCGCTGTTTGGGAAATATCTAGTATTTGTGTAGAACTCCATACAATCCTTCAGTGGAATTCTATTGCTTACTCTTTCCCATCGTCCTCTGCTGCTTGGCGCCTTTTGTCTGGATGAGGCTCAGAGTGGTGCCATCTCTGGAGCTGGTCTTCCTGAAGACCAGCAGAAGGGTTCACAACCTGTTGGACCTTCATAGCAACTCACAAGCAGGGGGAGCATTTCTGGAACTCAAGATTGGTCCCATATCTTCAACTCTCTCCACTTTTTCCAGAGGTGTTGTTAGTCCTCACACTGTAATCCCTGGGAAAGCTGTAAAAATAGGTGAGGTGGTCACACGCCCAGATTTTGTTTTAGTTGATCCAGACTGAGGCTCCGGAGGTGTATATTCGACAAACCCTTCAGTGAGCAGTACGCAGTTTGAAATGTGAAAACTCATCTTCTGTGTGTCTGCCCACCTGCTTGATATGAACCAACGCTTGCAGCGACGTGTCGCTGTGGGGACACTCTGTTGTGCCACCCAGATGGCCCCGATAGAACTGAAGAATGTATTCCCCAATACCTGCAAATGTTGTCAGCTACTAGCCTGTTGGGGTCAGGTCTCTCGGGAAACTGCCTCCTTCTGAGGATGGCCTCAAATGTAACGGGTCAGTGCACGAGCTACAAACAACTACCCCCAAGCTCTGACTTCAGTCACCTGGGGTGTGGCCAGGCTTTAGAATTCTCCATGAGCCAGTGGAGTCCTTGTTGTAAGTGCTCAAAGAGCCAATCTCTCTCTCTGCCCAGCTCTGTGCCCTGCCCTGCGTTCTGCCAGTGTTGACCCTGAGAGCATTTTGCAAGTGAGTCTTATCCTCACAGGATGCTCCCGGGGGCTTCAGCCTCTTTCATTCATCCACTTTGTGTGAGCTCCTCTCCACCAGCCATGGTGCCTCGAGTTTCAACACGAGAGTCACTTCTTCTAGTCAAACAGACTCTTCCTGAGGTCCCTGTGAGACTGCACATCTGTAGTGTGACGGACAGGGGAAGGCAAGCCTGCCCACAAGTCTGTCCGCAGACCTATGGACACATCTGCACAGGGAGCCTGACTTGTCTAGGTCCTTGTTCCTTCGCTGTCGTCTCCGAGCCGCGGGGGTCTTCTGAGGACCAGCAGATGTGTTCACAACCTGTTGGAACTATACAGCGACTCACAGCATCTCAGACAATGCTGCTTTTCTTTTACAGCTGAATTATTGATGCTCGTAGCAGGAAAGAAAGGGCAGGGCCAGGGCTGGGCTGGGCCAGGGCTCCTAACTGCCGCTCTCCACCCCCTTTCCCACATGCCCAAACTCGCCAGGGTGCCCGCCGGTCAGCGCCCGACTTCCTACAGTTCCACGGGCCGACATTTTCTTCCTCCTTTCCATCTTTTATTGTTTTGTTTCAAGGTATCTAAGAACAATTTCACCTAGTTTAATGTGGACTCAGTAAGAAATGTTCATACAGCCTTGGCCGGTTGGCTCAGCGGTAGAGCGTCGGCCTGGCATGTGGAAGTCCCGGGTTTGATTCCCAGCCAGGGCACACAGGAGAAGCGCCCATCTGCTTCTCCACCCCTCCCCCTCTCCTTCCTCTCTGTCTCTCTCTTCCCCTCCTGCAGCCAAGGCTCCATTGGAGCAAAGTTGGCCCAGGCTCCATGGCCTCCATCCATCTCAGGCGCTAGAGGGGCTCCAGCCGCAATGGGAACAACGCCCCAGATGGGCAGAGCATTGCCCCCTGGTGGGCATGCCGGTGGATCCCAGTCAGGCACATGTGGGAGTCTGTCTTCCTCCCTGCTTCTCACTTCAGAAAAATACAAATAAAAAAAAGAATGTCCATACAGTCTTTTTTGTGGTCCTGGAATCCCAACAAGTTGTCGTGTGACAGCAGAGAGAGGAAGCCCCCTGGACCCAGTGGCCCGGAACTCTCTCCCAGCGGCTTCCTCGGAATATGGGGAAGCGGTGTGCACCAGGCTGGTCCCGCCCTCCGCAAACAAGCAAACACACAAAATCCAGGACCTGGAGGTCAGGTCACAGTAGTGTCCAGTGGAGATCTCCCAGGCTTGCCTCTACCCAGAAAACCACATTCGCCCGGGGACAGCAAATGTATAGGTGAATGGGCAGCCTTGGTCCTTGGCCATGCCTTGTGGGTGCTAAGTGCCCTGGGACAACCCGTGTGCAAGCTGTGAGAGCAGAAGGTCTCCTCTGGGTGCCCCCACCCGCTCCCCATGTCCAGGAGGAGACCGGGAGACTACCACGGGCTGTGATCTCATTGTCAAAGGCAGGATTCCTGTCTTGGGCTCGGCATGGGTGCCTTTCTCCAAAGTCTTACGTACTTACACATCTTTCTTCCCCTCTTAATTTGCCTGAAGCCAAGCTTTCATCTCGACGTTTAGCCAAGAGGCACCTGCTGAAATATTCATCAGCAGAAATGGTGCCGTGGGTGCTTTCTCCTATTTGTCCAGCTGTGTGTCGGGAGAGCGAGGCTGAGGTGAGCGGGAATGGAGCTTGACACCAGACAGTGGAATTCACTCAGAACGCCAGGTAAAAAGGCACTTAACCCTTTTAAACAAAGGGCGCTACGTGCTAAGAACAGACCTTCGCAGACAGTCTCTATTCATCCATGGATCATTTATTCCCGGAAACTGCCCAGCCTTTCAATATACTTTAGTGCAGGTCTACTGTGCGTGACTCCCAATTGTACAGCCGCGCTCTACTCAGATGAGTGAGATTCGTCCCTGCTGACCCACCTCACTAAGATAACTGCCGGCGGGGGTGGGGGGCACGTGTAGTTAGGAAGCCGAGTGCAAAGGTGCAGAGAGCATGACCCCGCTGTAAGGATGGAAAGGGGTGATGGACGCAGTTTCCTGGAAGCGAAGAGTCCTGAGCGGATTCTTGATGGCCGATACGCAGTTTTCCATCGAAGAGGAAGTGGGTGCTGGCGTGGAGGTTTGGGAGATGCCCAGAGGGGGGAACAGACCCCCGGGCAGAATCAACAGCAGGAGCCAAAGCAGAGATGCCAGGAGAGGGTCCCTGTGCGCGACCGTGAGTAGTCGGGACCGGGAAGGATACGCGTTCCAAGGTGGCGGAGATCTATCAGGAAATGTAGTTGGGTCAAGTCAGCAGCCTGGTCTGCACCGTAAGGAGCTGGAACTCGGCTCTTTACTTCTTGGGGGGGGGGGGGGGGGAAGCAGCGTTGATGTGTTGTAAGCCGAGGGAGATGGTGGTCAGATTTATGCTTGGGAAATATTATTCAAGCTTCCGTGGGAACATAAATGGCAACAGAAGATGAATAGGTCGGTGGTTAAGATAAGCAGGGGTACTGAGGTTATGAATTACAGTGGAGGCAGTGGGGACAGACTGACGGACGGGAATTCAATAACCCGGGGGCTTTTATAATTTGTGGCAACAGCCATTTACTGAGCACCTGCTGTTGGCCAGAACCCAGTCCATGTAAGAGGAGGGGACACTGTATCAGGGCCAGAGTCTGTGTGCTTCTGCACAATTTAAGTTCTAAAGCGTTTTCAGCCCTGGGTGGTTAGCTCAGTTGGTTACAGCACCATCCCCATATGCAAGGGTTACGGGTTCGATCCCCAGGCAGGGCACCTACAAGAATCAATCAATAAATGCTTAAATAAGTGGGACCAATCGATGTTTTTTTTCTATCTCTTCCTTCCTCTCTCTCTCTCTTTAAATATTAATAAAATTTGCAGAATTAGGTGGTGATTGTTGGGTTCAGAAAAGAAAAGTAAAGAAAGAAAGAAAAGAAAAGAACATTGAGCACCTACCAAAGACAAGAACGCTGGATCCTTTTAAGTTTCAGGAACGTGAGCCCCATGAAAATGGGTTCAGTCTGCACCCAGTCCTCAAATGACATTTCTGGTTTGTCTCGGGCTGGTGAGGTCACACAGGCTTTCCAAATCTCCACCGGTGAAGGAGTGACTCAATCAACTCAGACCACAGCCAGAGCGCAGAGGATCCAAGACAGAGATGGTTGTCTCTTTTGATACCCGTGGCCCACTGAAGAACCCCTGTACCATGCCAGGCATCTCTTTCACAGAGCGAATCGGCGGCTACCAGCAGCTCCACAATGCTGGTATTTACAGAGGAGTCATAATTTTTTTTTAAATGTCATCTCTAACACGAAATGACACAGGACCCAAATGCCAGTGTGCCCCATAGGCAGTCCCCGAGTCTGTGCTCGTACCCCCGTAGACATAAAAGCACATCTGAATTTGACGTGGATTAAATCTCTGGGAATGGTCCTGGCTGGATGCGGTTGGGTAGAAACATCCCACTGGGGGATGCTGGCCTGGTGACCCAGAGTTTGGAAGCTCCCTCTGCAAGCCTGCCTCGCGCATATGTGTACGTGCATGTGTACGGGCAGTGTGTGGGCGTCAGCGTGTGAGCCCTGCACACACAGGGATTCCTGACAGAAACAGTTGCTGTGAGGAGTTCACAGTGTCCACGTCTCTATGACCCAGTTTCCTCATCTGGAAAACAAGGATAACTAAGCGTATGAATAAAACATGGGGAGTTCTTTGCATGGAAAAGAGGAAGCAGGTTTGTGACAGACCATAAACACCGTGCCGTCACTGGACGCCCAGGCGATGCTCTCCCTGGAGCAGACCACCCATCGGCAGCAGGGGGTGGGAAATACGAGTACTCTGAAGCCGACTGAGATGCAAGCTGGAGTTGCCGTGTGTGTAGAGGATGGATTTTCAGATATGTTGACACGGCAGGCTGCTGAAGGCATTGTTTCCTGCCCAGATGCGATCAGAAGTCTCATGATACAGCAAGGTGGGTTGACAAATTACCCTGAACTGTGCCACCATATAGAGTGGTGCATTTTCTGACCATCCGGTCATAACAGGTACTGTCTGAAGTTAACTGGTGGCCTGTCTGTCCCTCCCGCCCCCCAAGGAGAAGGTTATAGGTTTTTCTGTAAAGAGCTTTGTGACCGGTGCCCCAGGAGTCTCCGCAGTCTCTTCTGTGCATTTCCAGAAGGCACACCCTTTGTTGCACCAGCGCTCTATTGGTCCATGACAAAGCATCACAATTTCACGGCTTAAATCAACATACATGCATTGTCTCACAGTTTCTGTGGATGAGGGGTCTGGACAAAGATCCGCTGGGTCTGCTCAGACACTCAGCAGGTGGGAATCAAGACATCAACCAGCAATCGTAAATCATGTAACCCAATCAAGGGAGCGACTGTCCATCATCTTCACCAGTCCTGCCCACATTCAAGCAGAGGAGACCATCGGGTTTGTCACCAAAGGGTGAGAATCCTATGGGCCATATTGGAATCCTTTCCCATGTGTGTGATTCCTGGTGTGTCCTATGTGCACATCAAGGGACAATAGGTCTCATCTGTGGGGTCAGGGGCCTGAACGCATTTTAGCATGGAGGTGACTTTGACCTGGGTTTAGAAGGGTGAGTAGGTGTTCAAGTGGGGAAGGGGAAGAGGATTGTCCAGGACACAGTGAGGGGCAGGATATAACAGGTTCAACGGCCATCCCTCTGCTGTCCGCTGATGTGCCCGTTTCTTCTGCTGAGGACCCAGCGTGGTTGCGAGAGCCTCCACATTCCCTGTGGTATGCCTGAGTCCCGCAATGCATATCGCGAGAGCCTCCACATGCCCTGTGGGAGTCCCGCAATGCATATCGCGAGAGCCTCCACATTCCCTGTGGTATGCCTGAGTCCCGCAATGCATATCGCGAGAGCCTCCACATTCCCCGTGGTGTGCCCGAGTCCCGCGATGCATATCGCGAGAGCCTCCGCATTCCCTGTGGTATGCCTGAGTCCCGCAGTGCATATCGCGAGAGCCTCCACATTCCCTGTGGGAGTCCCGCAATGCATATCGCGAGAGCCTCCACATTCCCTGTGGGAGTCCCGCAATGCATATCGCGAGAGCCTCCACATTCCACGTGGTATGCCTGAGTCCCGCGATGCATATCGCGAGAGCCTCCACATTCCACGTGGTATGCCTGAGTCCGGCAATGCATATCGCGAGAGCCTCCACATTCCCCGTGGTATGCCTGAGTCCGGCAATGCATATCACGAGAGCCTCCACATTCCCTGTGGTATGCCTGAGTCCCGCAATGCATATCTCTAGAGCCTCCACATTCCCTGTGGTATGCCTGAGTCCCGCAATGCATATCTCTAGAGCCTCCACATTCCCTGTGGTATGCCTGAGTCCTGCAATGCATATCTCTAGAGCCTCCACATTCCCGGTGGTATGCCTGAGTCCCGCAATGCATATCACGAGAGCCTCCACATTCCACGTGGTATGCCTGAGTCCTGCAATGCATACAGCAGGAGGCAACTAGAGGGAAACAGTGAAGGCGCCTTCCTCCACTGCTCTGACACAATAACAATAAACACATATTTAGAGATGAATTTCCTGTGCTTTAATGTGTATGCAAATGACTCGATATTCTTGGGGAGAAAAATGTGGATTCTTGAGTTTTGTCTCTGCAAATACTAATTTAGCAGAAGAGCTGTAACCGCCAGGAATGTGAATTTCAACAAGCCACGGAGATGTTTCCAGTGCACCTGGGGCAAAGGCAATGCTTCGGGCGACATCCGGGAGTGTTTAACCAGGTCCGTTGACAAACACGTTCACGTCCGCCCTTAGTGGTCTGCTCAGTGCAACGTGCTGTCCATTTTACAGGTGAGACACCTGAGACTCAGCAAGTCCTTTGCCTCAATGACTAAACCAATATATTGCAAGAGCCGAGGGACAAATTGAGATGATCCCTTTCAAAGCTCAACATCATTTTGTTTGTTTGTTTGCACCACCTCCTGAGACCTCATTTATAATTGCATCGATCTGATCTACTTCCCACTCCTGTGTGGGCTTTCTTTCTTAATTTTTGTTGCTACTCCATCTCCTTAATATTTATGTGAACCAAGGCCAGAACGGCTGCCTTTTGCTTCAATTCCTATAAAAAGCCTGGTGGAATTTGCATTAACACTTCCATAAAGTCATAAAGGCTGGGCGAACTGCTCCCGAGTTTAACTATGGAAGTCGAAGCCCTAATCACAATTTGATATAACTAAATATGTACATACTTTATGGTCAATCATCCAGACCGTTTACAGGCTTCCTCGCCTTTGAAACGACGAAGTCTCAAATGGTGGCGCAGATGAGCCTGCTTGACATGACATATATTGAAACAGACGGCAGAGCGATCACTTAGGGATGAAAACCTCGCTTCAGTCTTAGTGAACCGAGGCTAAGAGGCAAATTATTCAATTACAGTAAATTTACAGTAGCTTAATATTTGATAAAAGTGCTTCTTCCATCATCAGGGCATCTTATTGAAAACCCTTGAGCGGCAAACTAGCGCCGGAAACTCTTTAAGATGTTTTAACCACTTATTAAGAAAATTCATCTGGCTTGATCTTTTATGAGCAGTTTGAATACATATATATGCTTTTTTTTTTGTAATTGTCAGGTACTTTGTGCATGTACTGGTGGCCTCGAAATTAACCTGCTAACTGTTCTCCTACAAGCAGGGCTGGAGTGGACGGCGCCCGCATTGGCGTCCCCTGGAGAAGGGGCGCACGGGGTTGGGAGGCTGGCCTCGCAGACAGGTGTTGTGTCCGCCCTCAGGCCTGGGAGGTGAGGACGGCTTCCCCAGTATTGACCCCGAAAGGGGACAGACTGCACTGTGGAAAGGACAGTTGCACGTTCCAGGAAGAAGCCAGGTGTCTGTCCAAGGAAGCTCTGACACAGGGCTCCTCACATTTTAATGCAGACGAATCCCCTAGGAAATCCGGTTTAAATGCAGCTTCTCAGTCAGCCCACCCTTCTGCACCTTTAACAAGCCCCTGGGGGATGGATGCCCCTGCTCCAGGCGGCCAGAGGACCCCTCTGTGCATCCCAAAGAGACAGTGGGTGCTCCTGCCCTCCGCCACCTACCCCAGATCACATTCATTTAGAATGATGGGGTCTCCCGCTGACACCTGAGCTAGAGGACAGTGGTCACAGTGGACACAGCCCTGATGGAGTTTGAGACTGGACTTGATTAGGCTGTAGCCCTGGGGTTTGGGATACACTGTGTAACCCATCTGAGAGAATTCTAGGGCCCTGGATTGGCGGTGGGGCACGGAGGCCGGTCCCACGTCTGACATGCTAGACGGAGGGGCCCTTGAGGAAATTCAGTTCGTTCCTGAGGCTTCTCCGTGGGCGTGTCACACACACACACACACACACACACACACACACACACACACACACACACGTCTGGATTCGGCGCTGCATAAGTAAACCTCGCCTCTGCCCCAGCCTCCCCCCTGACGAACAGCACTCACTGGGAGTGTTGATTTTTCTAACTTCCAGAACCAGAGCACGACTTCTTAATCTGGGTTTAGTTAAACTTCCCCTACTGCTCAGGCACGGTCCTCAAATATAAAAGAGGCAAGAGAGGCGGTGGAAATGCTAATTAGGCCCTGTCACCATTCCAGCTACGAGGGTGAGAATTCACAGTATGCAAATCAGGTTCAACCTACCCTGCGCCTCCCAGCTTCCCAGCGTTGCCAGGGCAGGGGTGGGGGGCTGGATTGACAATCTCAGGGTGAAAAGGTGAGCCCTGATCTTCAGCCCCCTCCCTGTCCTCTCCCTGCCTTCGTTCAGCCTCTCTGCGGAGCCCCGGAAGCCCTCAAGCTGCGAGATCTCGGCAGGAAGAGGACTGCCCGTCGAGATGTGTGTGCGGAGGGTGTGTCTGAATAAAACACTCTTTGCTCCCCAACATCCCAGCTGCATGCAGAGTAAAAGTGAGCTAAATCGGTTTACACACACACACACACACACACACACACACACACACAGTCACCATTCAGCTCAGTATAAATGTCACAGCGTCAAATACCAAATACAGAGAATTATTAACGTAAGTGGCCTCCTATAATAAAGCTCATTATTAATAGGCCTATTAGCTCAGCATTCATTTCCACTGACAGCGACTTCTTTCTGAGGCAGCTGCTTGCTCCCTTCTTCCATCGGGGACCCCTCCTGACATCTCAATGTACATTAAGAGGCAGAGACGGAGCGGGGGTGCAGGGAGGCGGTGATGGAAGGAATGCCGATTATTCTGCAAGGGGAAGAGAGGCTGGAGTTACAATCCATTGAACACACAGGGTAAAATAATGGTGAACATTATTGAGCCCTCATCCCACGCCGGCATGTTACATGTAGTCATCTATCTAATTACACAAAAGTCACGACACCAGATAAATTTGATTTTCAGAAAAACAACACTTTTTTCTTTTAGCCTCCATTCTGAGTATTGCATGGGGCAGACATATGAGAAGAATCAGTTGCCGTTGATCTGAAATCAAAAATTAACTTGGAGTCCTGTGTCTCTAATACGTGGAGAGCATGTTCTGTTATTATATTATTATCCACACTTTACAAGCAAAGCTACTGAAGCAGCAAGGGGTGGAGTCCAAAGTCAGACCCCACACGGGGTTAGACTGCCGACTCTGACCGGGTTCATTTGGAGCTCATCCTCTCTCCACTGTTCACACGAGGCTTTCTACCCACGTGCCACTCGTGAGGCACATGGCTCACACGCTCATTCTCCCACTCACTCCCCTAGAGGTGTCTGTAGGCGCTGTCCTTCTTGTACCCATTTTGCAGATAAAATAGAAGTTCTGAGCCATTAAGTTACGACAGAGTCACTTCAGTTATTTGTCGAGGGCGGATTGATCTCGCGTCCACGTGAGGTTCTCCGCTGGACACCGGGGATGTACGATTTGGGTACAGGCCCCGCCTTCAAATCCGATGAGTACAGGAAGTGGAAGAGGTGAAGTCCGCAGGGGGGCAGAGGCTCTCGTGAATCCCCAGAACGCTGACACCAGTATGTCAGGTGTCCTATTTGTAAAAGGCCTCACCTGCTAGCCACCTTTCTGGGGACAGGTTCCGGCACCTGATCATTACTTGCAATCTGAAAGGAAAAAAAAAAAAAAAAAAGAAGAAGAAGAAATCCTGGATTACCACATAAGAAAACAGTGTCATATTTTCAGCTTAAACATACTGTGAAAGTCCTGGGGGAACCAATTGTAAGTGAAAAAAATATGAGAAATTTAATAAATGGGAATTTGCAGAGGCCAGTCTAATATCACACAGAAAATAACATGAAAAGATGGTGGTCCCTTCATTCATCCATCTGAGCTCAGGATGAAATTAATGAGGTCAAACTAGTTGACATCTGCTTACTTAACATTTATCAAACATCTAACAGGTGGTAAACGCTATAAAGAAAAAAACATATACAGTAAGTCCCCAAGTTACAAACATCCAACTCACGTACAGCTCGTGCTTATAAACAGAAGGCCATAGGGCTACTGCTAATCAAGGGCAGTCGGACATCAGAGAAAATGTTATCAGAGATTTTCTCGACTTTCATGGCAAAGAACTAACCAGTGACGACCCTATGGAACTAGAGCAGCAGAGGACAGCATTTAGGGAAGAAAGCAGAGACCTGGGAACCCCAGAACCGAAAGTGTTCTACAAAGCAGTCAGCTGATGTGTTTCATCTCACTGAAGCAGGAATGGCAGTTAGAGGAGCAAGGTCCCGACACAGAGAGGTCACCTGAGTTTACCGCGCGGTTACCGAAGGCCTGACATGCTGCCTTTACGATGAGAAAAAGGGCCGTTTAGGATGAGAAAAAGGAAAGCTCTGTGCAAACCGCCCTGGATGCTACACTTCAAGAAACGGACTCCGGCAGCAGAATCAGCCCCTGACTCCCCAACACCAGACCCGTCCTCGCCAACAGGTCCATCATCTTCTGCATCACCCAAGCTTGTTTAAGGTTGTATTTGAAAACGTTGGCCCTGGCTGGTGGTTCAGAGGATAGAGCATCGGCCCGGCATATGGATGTCTCGGGTTTGATTCCCGGTCAGGGCATATAGGAGAAGACACCATCTGCTTTTCCCCACCCTACTCCCTTTTCTCTCCCTCTTCCCCTCCCATAGCTAGTGGCTGTATTGGTTTGAGCATGGCCCTGGGTGCTGAGGATGGCTGTGTTGGGGCCCATCAGCCTCAGGTGCTAAAAAGAGCTTGGTACTTGAGCATTGGCCTCAGACTCTCAGACAGAGTTGCTGGGTGGATCCTGTTCAGAGTGTGTGCGGGAGTCTGCCTCTTTATCTCCCCTTCTCTCACCTAAAAGAAAAAGAAAAGAAAAGAAAGGGAAATAAAATAAAATATATGCATAGAAAGGTAAAAATAAATACTATGCTAAGACCAACATCTGTCTAAGTTGCATTGAATAGGTAAGTAAGTATACCTGTTTCAACTTACATGCAAATCCAATTTATGAAGAAACCTCTGGATCCTATGTTTTCTACCCTGAGGACTGCACCTGAACACTGTCAGAGGAGCCACATCAGTTGCATACCTTCTCTGACTTGCGATTTCCTCACCTGCAAAATGGGAGTAATATCATACATGTATCACAGGAGTGTTGTGAATAGAAAACAGGTTGATAAACTTAAGCTCTGAAAATGGGGAGTGGCACATAGTAGCTATTCACGACACATTAGCTGTCGTTGTTATTTGCTGGGGGCTGAGTGACTCGCATGAGGACATGTTTCCATGGCAGCGTGTTAGAGGAACAGCTAGGGCAAATGCGTGGTAATGTGAGACCACGGAGATCAGATGGCCACGGAGGCCCTACCTAGAGACATAAAGAAGGCTTCTCACACCACAAGAAGGCAGGAGGAAAGGCTATTTCAAGCTTTAAATAAGCTAACACTTATTGAAGTGGGTGCTATTTCCACACGCAGATCAAGAAACGGGCCGTATAGGGCAGATGCGGGGTGTGGACCAGCGACCATGGTCCTGATCACTCTCTCGACTAGAATGGCAGGTGACCTGGGGCCGCGGGAGCTCTGTGAGTGTGGAAGGGACAGGGGCCAGGCCGGGAACGGCCTCGACATTCAGGCCAGCTGCTGACCACTGCAGGGTAGACAGCAGCGGAACCGGGGGCTTTCTCCATCAAAGTTGATTAGCAAAGTGACTATCCTGTGGAAAGGACAGAAATGAGTAGGAGAGAGACTGAAACAGAGACACACACACGGAGCTAATGGGGGTGCAGTTTTCAAGTCTGCTTTGTGCAGATTGGAACGCGAACGTTTTGCTGAATATCCAACTTTTGTTAAAGAATATCTGGACTTACAGTTCAAAGGAAGAAAGATTTTCAACCAACTTCTCTAACTTCTGAAAGTGGTTGACATTCTAGAAACTATCTCTTTTTATTTAATGGTGAGGTTCTCGATCTCCTACCACTAAATTAAATATGTAATAGCTTTTTCTTTTTCACCAAAGAGATCATCTATGGAGAGGAAGAGTCTAGGAAGAATAAGCTGAAAATCCTAGGCAGCCTCAGTCATTCATTAATCATTTATTTTATTTTTCATCTGTTACACCAGTATCCATCCACTGATCTTTCCTTCTTATCACCTGTCCAATCACTCACTTTCCCGTCTATGCATGTTTCCATATGCACACTGCCCACTCACCCATCCATCCATTTAGCCTATTATTCTCCCATGTATCTGTTCATTCCCCCACTCATCATCCATCCATAAACTGACTTATCCACCCAATCATTCATCCTTCTATCCATTTCTCCATGCATCTATCTATCTACCCATTCATCCATCCATCCATTCATCCACTTCATTTTATTTACTAAATGCCTACTGAGCATCAGTTACATGCAAACACATTATCAGTATTGACTAATCCTGGTCCATTTCCTACAAGGATCCCACAGCTCATTAAAGGAAACAAGCCATTAAGCAGCCAAGTTACAATAGCATCTTAGGAGGATTCAGCCACAAAGATATTTTCAAAGCCCAGAGACAGAACAAGGCAAGGAGTCATCAACTCTGGGCTACAGAGAGAAGCTCTTACGTCTTCTTCAGGAAGTGACTCAGTTGCCGGACAAGTTTTAGAATGACAGCAGCAAGTGACAAATGCCTGCGCGTACATTTGTTTTGCTGGGTATCCATTCCAGCTTCCCACATTCCAGATGTTTTCAGAGGGCAAATGACTTTATTCCACAAAAACACTTCCAAGAGTTACCAAGACGGCCGGTCCTTATGAAACAGTCTGTTCCCACTCTTCTTGCTCTACCATTTTATTTTCAAGACAATAATCATTTATCTTCCTCAGGGCTCTTCTTTCCAACACTCTGCCTTTTCAGCAGTGGTGTGCTGAAGAAACGGTGGGCTGGAGACTTACTGTCAGACTTGGAGAACAAGAAGCGTGGGGCAGGGAGCCGGAGAGCTGAGCCCTGCCTGTCAGAGGCCCGCGCGGGGGACTTGCTGTCTGGTCTGCGCTCTGATTCTAACCAGAAGGAAGGGGCATTGCTCTTAGCTTGTTGGTGACAAGTACAGGCTCCGGCTTCCAACTTGAGACTTCGCGCTGGAGCCAAGATGACTAGAAAACTTTGCAGGTGAGAACAGGAAATACAGATCAAGTATATAAAAGTAACCCTCTTTTTTATTTAGTTACTTTTCTTTTCACAGGTTTAATGAGTTCACACGCTTAGGCAGGTGGCGGAACGCCAGGCGTTGGGCTATCTGAATGCTCTAAAAAGACACTGAGACTTCCTCTCTGCTTGGTGTCCCTGTGGACTTAAAGGCCACCTCAGCTTCCCTGGACCAGTAAGAGAAAGCCTTGTACCATGAGGGTATCTCCGTACAGAATTTTCAGTGATTTGTACCTTGTATTGCCATTAAATAGCCATTGAATAGCTAATTTTCTAGGAAGAAGACAGGCATGAATGATGTGCTTGCCTGTGAATGTGGATGCTTGGAATTTATTTGGGGCCTACGGATTGGAGAGGTGTCTCCTCGCCCCCTTTGGAGGGGAGCATGCAGAACTCCCCAAACCAATTACGAAGAGTCAAAAGAAGGGGGTAGAAAGCAAGGAGCAGGAAGCGAAGCAACAGAACCTTCTTCCACCTTCCCCAGGCGACCCTCCCTCTCTGCCGTGACACCCAAACCGCTGCCGGGCCCCATGGCTGCCGCTGTCCCTCGGTCCTCCACCTTCCCCAGGCGACCCTCCCTCTCTGCCGTGACACCCAAACTGCTGCCGGGCCCCATGGCTGGCGCTGTCCCTCGGTCCACCCCCACCCCCACCATCCACCGTCTAGGCCAGCAGTTTCCTGAGGGAATGACAGGAGTTTAACCCTGTTTGAACTCCCAGTGCCTAAACAGTACCTGTGAGGAGTGGACGTCCACCCCTGTCTGCTTGTGTGATTGGAAGCAATGAGAAGACTTTAAGTGACTGATGACATCATAAAGATCAAAATTATGTAAACAGCAGAGGAGAGCAAGGTGCAGGTGAGTGTGCACACTTCGGTAAAGTTCACACAATCAGAAAAGAAATAATCCACTGTACGTGCACCTGATATATGTACATAGATACCTGCTACTCAGAGTGGACCCCCGGGCCGGCAGGACCTGTGTCTCCATCCCGGTCCTCGTTGGAAATTCACGTTCTCAGTGCCCACCGACGTTGGTCTGAGTCCGAATCTGGGAGCACGGGGCTCAGAGGACCTCATTCTACGGCTCTCTCCAAGGGGTTTCTGCGCCCACCCATCTGGAGGAGCAGTGGGCACGAAGTAGAGGGTCTGTAGTGAACTATTCTGTTAAGTGAGTTATTCTTTTTTTTTTTTTGCATTCATATTGGTGTTTTTTTTTTTTTTCTTTTTTGCATTTTTCTGAAGCTGGAAACGGGGAGGCAGTCAGACAGACTCCTGCATGCGCCCGACCAGGATCCACCTGGCATGCCCACCAGGAGGCGATGCTTTGCTCATCTGGGACGTCGCTCTTTTGCATCCAAAGCCATTCTAGCGCCTGAGGCAGAGGCCACAGAGCCATCCTCAGCGCCCGGGGCATCTTTGCTCCAATGGAGCCTTGGCTGCAGGAGGGGAAGAGAGAGACAGAGAGGAAGGAGAGGGGGAGGGGTGGAGAAGCAGATGGGCACTTCTCCTGTGTGCCCTGGCGGGGAATCGAACCCGGGACTCCTGCACGCCAGGCCGATGCTCTACCACTGAGCCAACCGGCCAGGGCCTGAAGTGAGTTATTCTAACAGGTAAACACCGAAACCTGTAGAAAATGTCTTTTCTACTAGCCTTTCAGAATTGGTGCTGCTCACGGTTTCCTTGAGAAATAGGTGAGTAAAATATAGGCTGTTTCCTGTGGTAGTCATCTCTCATGTGTCAGAATTGGAATCCACATGGTCACTTCTGCAGCTGTGCAGCCCACAGGCCGGAACCTCTCTGCATCAGAGGGTCCTGGAGGATTTGGTCTTGATCATGGGGACACTTGTGTGCAAGGCGGGGCTTGCTCTGACGGCCACGCTGAGGGTAGGTGGAATCTGCCTCTCACTGAGGTCCAATATGATCACCTTGATGACCTCGTACACAGTGCCTGAGACCTTCACATACTAGATGTGTGACATGGGTGACGTTTTACATTGGAGGCTGTTTCTTCATTTTAAAAATGGAATAATACCCCCTTGAAGTACTTGCTCTAGAGATTTAAATGAGTCGGTGATTAGGAAAGTTCCTAGCACTATGTCCAACCTTTAGTAGAAACTCAATTGTGGCTGAATGTGGGTGAACTAGGGACTCAATTTATCATGTGCAAGAAATCCACCAGGGTAGTGATCACTAGTTGCTGCAACAGAGCCACCCTGAACTCTCAGTGATGTGACACAGCCAAAGTCTTGATTCACCCTCATGACAAGTTCACGCCAACTGTGGGCGATCAGGGATGGAGGGGCTTGCTCCATATGATTGCACAGGAATCCGGGCTGGGACATTCATCATCACCCTGTTGACTGACACACCTGAAAGCTGCATCTGGTTGGTCACCGTGGGGCTGGGGGAGAAGCGGTGGAGGAAGCAGGTCTCAGTCTGACAGTGTCCGCGTCCCTTTCGCTCATGGTCAGTTGGACGGACCTTGGCATATGCTTGCCCATATTGAAGCTCTTCCCACAGCTCCTTGGCATGCATCTCCCTACTCTCCCCACGGCTCACTGTGCCAACCTCTGCCTTGCCGTGGCAGCAGACCTGTGAGAAGAGTCCTCAGCCTACGATGGGTGAACATCCCAACTTCCTTCCTCCTCCAGCAGGGAGTTCCGAGTTTGTTTCTCCACTGAGTTCCAGAGTTCCTCCGTAGCATTAAGCTCCAGTTGACCATAATGGAAGCTGCTTTAATACCATAATCTTTATTGCCTTGACTTTCTTTCATTCATCTCATGATACTACCCTCCATGTCCTGGTGTCTGCTTCTGAGGGAACCCACAGCACATGACCGTGTAACTGTAAGACGGCTGGAATACAGAGGAGCGCGTGGGGTATGTGGGAACCACTGCCCGTCACACCCAGTTTAGCTTATCACGAGTCTCCCCTCCAGATCCTAAGCACAGGGAGAGAAGCTGCCTATTTGCATCTTATTTCTACGTTTCTGGGCATGAGAAGCCTGTGGTGTCAGTGAATTGACTCTTAGCATTGTGTATCTGATTCGGCCACATAAGGAGGCTTTGCAGTCACTCTCACTCTCTTCACACCAACGCTGAGCTTTGATTAATGCGCGATACCCATTGTATGGACAGGAAGAATAACTCAGGGCTAGCTGCCTCGGCTCAACTGAACACAGTTAGTGTGATACCTGATATAACAGTCCAGCAACTTCCTATTCGAAGTCCAGTTTTTCTTTTGTTTGTTTGTTTTGTTTTTTGTTTTGTTTTGTTTTGTGTTGCCTCATCATAGTACAACGAAGTCCAAAGATATTCATCCTGGTATTAGGTTCTTAATTCCCGCCTATGCATACAAGAGCAGGAAGAACGGCATGCTCAAGGCTGTAAGCTGTTACTTAAACGTGAATCTCCTTGGCTCTCGATTTAAAGCCTCTCCAGCCCGTTTTAAGAGAGGAAGACGTTTCTCCTTCTCAGATGAATATCCTCCTCTCCATTCCTACCTGAAAGAAGTGATATGAGGCCGAGAGCGTGTGTACGGGTCAGAATCATCGAGGAAGAGTTCAGCTGCTTTAGGCCATTCATTTCTTTATTTGTCACTCATGCATTGAGCATCAGGCACGAGCTAGACTCCGAGATGTTAATAAAGACTCTCCTATTCATAAGAATTGTGAAGCCTAATGAACACTATACCCAACACACACGTAGAGCTAATGCTAAATGGCGGTGAGCTCTCTGGGAAGAGTATGGTTAGGACTGTCCAGAGGAAGGAAAGATACCAGCTCGTTGTATATACAAGTGTGTATGGACTCCGATGAGCATTTATTTATTCATTCACTCATTTAAAACAATGTTGGTCATGTACCGTATGCTTAAAAATGTGTTCACTCCAGGGATAGAATGGGTGGATGAAAACCACCCAGTTTCTGTCCCCTTGTGATGTCTATAGCTCAGTGGGATGGAAGTATGGACATGTCTAAATGGGTTAGACAGGTTGACTTTTGGGGAGATGAGTATTTTGGGGGAAGAAGAAACAATGTGCTTGTAAGTCACAGCGTGGATCTGGGCAGCATCGTGGGAAGAAGACAGTCCACTGAGCGGGAGAGAGTTCTGGGATAACACATGAAAACTACTAGGCTGAACTGGGTCTTTAGGTAAGACCTTGACCTAGCATGACCGCCATCCCGAAGTCCTGGCTATTGTGTGACAGACAGGTAAGAGCCTCTGAAGTCACTCGGGGAAGATGGCACGGACGGCAGGGTGGACCTGGCACGGAAAGGGACGAGGGGGACCGGAGTGATGTGTGTGGAGAGAATGCAGTCCCAGCACCAGAAGCCAGTGACACCGGGCCTGAGCCAGCGCAGGGGCACCGCAGTGGGTGACATAGGAAGGATATGGCTGGCGTGACGGAGAGAGAAACCAGGGCAGCCGTGACCACCTAGAGGCTATGGTGGGACAGAAACCACGGGTGCACAGACATGGGTTATCCCTCCTGAGTGCAGGATAAACACTAGCTTCTAGCTTCCCAGAGAGCTCGGCGTGGTCACATGACCGTGTCCTGGCCAATAGAATGTGAGTAAGGGTCCTGTCCATCCCCTCCCTGCACACCCCCTGAAAACAAAGCCCTTCTCTCCCCAGCGGAATGCACAGGCTTCAAGGACTGAGAGGGGCGGGGAGGCCATACACAGAGTGGCGAGGAGTCCCTGGTCCCCTGCTCCTGGGTGGGGGGGAGGTGGTCCAGCAAGTGTGTCCAACACATGCCAAAGAATGGGCGTGCCTATGCTTCAATAAAACTTTATTTATAAAAATACGGGACAGGTCAGTTGGAGCCCTTGGGTTGTCCTTTGCCCAGAGCAAAATGCCCCCTCCCAGTGGCCCCCTCGGACAATGATTAACGAGAGTCAAGATGTAAATTTTTACTTGTTAAACGTCCTAGACCTAGGACTTGCTTGCTATACTCGTTAGCTTTGGCTGACGGAAGAAGAGAGGGAAAGAGGCGATGAGATCTCCCTTGTTCCTGGGACAAGGAGAGAATTTATGGGACGGTAGGTGTGAAATTCCACCATAGGTTTTAAACAATCATTTAAAAATGAGTGACTGAGAATTTATAGGGAAAAAAACCCCAAATTCTTCGGAGATGAACCGAAAATTCTTCGGAGATGAACCACCGAATTGCACAGGGTTTCGGGGTCAGGTTGGTTGGAATGGGGGCGTTCCGGGGGGCGGTCCTGGGGCGCAGGCCCTTCCCCTGAACCTGCTTGGTAACCGGGTGGGGACGCTTTCCTTTACTGACGGCCAACGCTGCTGTCTGCATTCCAGAGCGCAAGGGGAGGAAGGGAAGAAAGAGGCCTTGGCCGGGCGCCAGGTGGGAAACTGAAGGAGTCTGTCAGCAGGCCCTCGGGTAACAATGTCATAATTTAAAATTTCTCTAACAACGGGGAGTAATTAATGATACAGCTTCCCCTTTTCCTCTTCCCATTCCAGCCTAGTGACTTTCACAGGGTGAGTGTGGTGAGTGTGTGCATGTGCGGTGTGTGTCTATGTGTGTGTTGGGTGTGCATGTGACGTGCGGTGTGTCTGTGTGTGTGGGGTGTGTCTGTGTGCATGCTGGGTGTGCGTGTGTGGTGTGTGTGTGTCTGTGTACGTGCTGGGTGTGCGTGTGTGTGTGTAGGGATGCATTTGGCAGTGTGTTTGGTATACGTCTGTGTGTCTGTGCCTGTGCATGTGTGGTGTGTGTGTGATGTATATGTGTGTAGTGTGTGCGCTATGTGTGTGTGCAGTGTGGGTGTGCGTGCGTGCCGCATGTGTGTGTACCCACCCGTCATGTGCAGTGTGTGTGTGCACCCACCCGTCATGTGCAGTGTGGGTGTGTGTGCACCCACCCGTCCTCAGCAGACGGGTCAGGGGGCGTGTCCTGCAGCTCTGACAGACGGGACGCGTTCACTCAGGAGTCTGGCAAGCGGGGCCGTCCTTCTGCCTCAGGAGAGGCACCTGGGCTCCCTGGGGGGGTCATCCGCCTGTTCACTGTGAGACCTGCTGACCGCGCTCCCCGCCCACCCGTGGCGGGGTTCTTGCAGGGCGCATTGGAAGGTTTCTTGGCCTTGGCAGGGCAGATTCTTGATTTATTTGGAATTAAAAGGCAAGAAGACAAAAGTATCATTCTAGCTGGTACCCCACTGCCTTCTCTTAGGGAGGAGTGCCCTCCCGTCTAAGTGACAGGGGATTCCAAGGCTGGTGACTGACATTCCAGCCCAAGGTCGCCCGACCTGGCTTTCTTTCTCCGAGGTTCTCTCTGGGGCGTGTGGAGATCTGTAAGCCACACCGTGTATCTAACATGATTTTAAGATTGGTCTGGAAGATACAATAGAGAAAGGTAAGAGCACAGGGCCAACTTCCAGGTCACTGGGGCCAAAGTCCAGATTTACAGCTGATCCACCATGTGACTTACGGACAGGGTACCACCCTTCTCTGGGTGTCGGGGACCCCTCTAATGTTGAGATTGCGAATCAGGTCAGATCTCTGTTTTCCACAACGTGTTCTAGCAGTGATTTTCAACCTTTTTTTTTTCACGGCACAAACACACGCTAATTACTAAGGTCATTGCCCTTGACTAAATACAACCATTTTCATCTTATGGCACAAATAAATTAGTCACTAAAGAAGAAGAGGTCAGGGCCCCTTTTTCTTTAGTAATTAGTTTATGAGCGCGTGACAAACAAAGGTTGAAAATCACTGTTGTAAAGGATGGTGCTAGTAAGCTTTGTGGACAAGGGTGTCGACGATTCCTTTACCCAGGAATTGCATTTCAGTGCTCATCAACGAGACCAGAAATGACAGTGGCTTAAACAAGTTGTCGGTGAACGTTTCCTTCCAGTGAAGAAAGGCCAGAGAAAAGCAGCCCTGGGCCAGTAATATAAGGAGACCAGATTCTTCTCTTTCTCCTCATTGTCCTTAACAATGGCTTCTCTCTTCAACGTCGCGTTGCAGTTCAAGATGGCTGTAGAGCTCCACCCTTTACGTCTGCATCCTACGTAACCGGAGGCAGGAAGTCTGAGGCCCGCTGGGCAGCATGATGCCTCTCCTTGATAGATACATGCCCTTTGCTTCTCCTTTCTTGGAGTCCCTCGTGACATCTCCTTTTGTTATCTCAAGGGCCAGAATGTATCCAGCTGCAGGAGGTACTGGGAGATGTAAGCATTTCAGTCCAGGATTCTGCCAACGTGCACAGAGTCAGAGTTCTGTTACCAAGGAACTTGAAGAGCATGCATGCTCAGTGACAACAAGCCGTCCCCAGCCACAATGGCTGAGGAAGCGAGCAGTGTCCCGGATTGTGGTTGAGTAGCAATTTCTCTTCTGTGCATTTCAGAGATTTTTATATGCAAATGTACATTGTGAGACTTCCTGTATACGACGTGTCCCATAGTTATTTGATTATAGCCTGCTTTCATTTGAGCACATCACAGGCGATGACTAGCCTAAGAAATAACTTGGAGGAAAGCTGCATCCAATGATCTCAAGTGTCCTTTGTTACTGACCAACTGTTAGATGATCTAGATTAGGGGTTCCCCTCTCTCACCAGATCCTATGAGGGCAACCCCGATTCCCCGTCATTTTTCCTTCCTGCCAACTTCCTGGGAACTCCTGATAACCCCAGGGATGATTCTAGAGCCCCCTGTGGGCATTGTCCCCTCTGCATCTACAGGGACACGTGAAGATCCCTTCTTCGTTGTCATATTTATTCATGTATTGGTGAGTTTTTACTGAGATGAGATCATGGGGGTGTTAGGCAGCAGAGTCTTGATTTGATTCACATCAAGTGAGGATGTAATTGGAAGCAATCAGAATGAAGTGTCCCATTTTAGGAAAAGCCTTTTATGCAGCAAAACTTAGTGACAGTGCAGTCATGATTTAAAGAGCCAGTTGTTAATTTAAAGAGAGAGAGAGAGAGAACATAAGAAAATGACTCTGCCATGTGTTCCCTTCGTGTAAGACTCTGTACTCTTGCCATTCACAACACGATGCTACATGATGATGTCAACATACAATTTGAAGTCTCAAAATTTCCAAGGGCATCACCGCTCCATTCATAAAAATGTCTGAGCCCCTCCAGTCATCGAAGCCCTCTGTCTTTGTCCTTCAGAAGCTGGTCATCAAGCAGGAGAGAAGAATGTAAAACAAAAGTCAGAGAGCAGTTCCGGAGGTATCTGTAGAGTAGCAGGTGGCCGGTGGAGAGACGCCAGGTGGTGAAGAAGTGGGCTTTGGACTAAGACACACCTTGGCTACCCCGTTGCTTAGACTTTGGAAAAGCTATCTGACTTCTCTGTGCCTTAGTTTTCTAGTCTGTCACGTGGAGCAGAGAAGAGTTGCCATCTTCTAGGACAGTCATTACTCAACGACATAGTGCCCTTAGCGTTGTAGCTGGCATGCGAGCCACGGCTTCCTGTTGTGGCTGCCACTGTGGTGACTGATATTATTTACTCTTATCGGTACTTTTATGGCAATGTAACAATGGAGCTATACAGAGGAGAGGAGGAGAGCTGGGCAGAGGGGCTGGCCTGAGTCACAGAAGAGAAATGTCCCAGGAGGTGAAGCTGTCTATCTCAACAGTCACCTAGAACAACCTGTCCGACAGCATTGCAGACCGCACATCGAGGTCCAGGATGATCTTCTTAGCGGTTGCAAGAGGCCAGTTCCAGGGAGTGCCAGCCGGCAGACATATTTCTTTGGCCAGCTCTGTCTACATATTTACATTTGAATGATTCTCTCACACTTGATCACTGTCCTCCCTAGTCCCTACAAAGAGTTTTACCTGACGTGTTTAGGTATTTACATGTCTGACCATCTTCTAGGTAGAGACGTAGCTCAAAAGAAAGACAGTGACCAAACCCTTTAGAAAGGATGAGGCCTGGGCCGACGCTTCACGATGAGTCAGAAGCCGGTGGGGGAAAGGGGCCAAGGTGCGGGCCAGGTGGGTGGATGGGGGCAGAGTTTGCAGAGCGCCAGTGTGCTGCCTCCGTGGGTCCGTTCAAAGTTGATCACCGCTGTTCCTAACGACTGCATGACATTGAGCAAGCGACCCCCCCACCTCCTGCAGCCTCCAATTTCCTCATTTCAAAAGGAACGTGTGGGTCAAAGGTGTCGAGATGATCGTGTCTGGAGTTCTGATTCCAATTACCCAGTTCTCCAGAGACGTCACAGGAGGCCTTTGTCAAGGGAAAAAGCATTTCTTCATCTCCAGAGCCACATATGTTACCCAGAAACTTCTGGGGCTCTTGGAGTTTCTTGTAAGAAGTCCCACTATCCAAAGAATAATTCTTAACACCACAGTTTCTTTTAATAAGCAGTTACATCATCTTTCTAGACACTGCCACCCACAGCCTCAACACAGATGGGTTGTCAGAAGGCAGTTTCTGGATGTCGAGGTCACCCAGAGTCATATGGCACATTCTGATGAAGTTGGGGCACCTCTCTCTGCCCCCCCTTTCTCCTGCACAGGGAGTAGAGCAGCCGGGCTCGTGACTTCAGGTTAGGTCTCATTTTATCATTTTATTTATTTTTCAATTACAGTTGGCAGACCATATTATAGTAGTTTTGGGTATACAACATGGCCATTAGACACCTATATAACTTATGAAGTGATCACCCCCAATGAACCTTGTACCCATCTGATACCACGCACAGCGATCGCAATACAATGGAATACACTCCCCGTACTGTCCTATTTTTAGTGCACCCGCATGGCTTTTTATAACTGGCGGTTTGTGTTTCTTCATCCCTTATCCCTTTCACCTTCTTCATCCAGCCCCCCCACCCTTCTCCTCTCTTGAAACCATCGATTTGTTTTCCAGATCTATGAGCTTGTTCCGGTTTTGTTTATTCATTTCTTTTGTTCTGTAAGTGAAGTCCTATGGTATTTGTCTTTCTCTGTCTGACTGGTTTCCCTTAACATAACACCCCTAGGTCTGTCTATGGTGTCGCAAATGGCAAGATCACATTCTCTTTTCATGGATGATATTTCATTGTATACATGCATCACACCTGTCAGAATGGCTGTCATCAATAAATCAACACACAACAAGTGTTGCTGAGGATGTGGAGACAAGCGAACCCCTCTGCACGGTTGGTGGGCCGTAACCTGGTGAAAAACACTGTGAAGGTCCCCCGCAAATGAAAAATAAGACTATCATGTGGCACAAAAACTCCAGTTCTGGGTATTTATCCCAAGAAACACAAAACGTTAATTCAAACACATATACACACTTCTATGTTCATTGCAACATTATTTACAAGAAGAACTAACATGTGCCAGGAACCCAAGTGCCCACAGAGAGACAAATGGGCAAAGAAGCTGCTTCCAGGGGGTAAAGAAAACAGTTCCTCAGCCCCCGGCCTCATCCCCGTGCTCCCGGGAGCACTCAGCACCCAGCCTCATCCCCTCATCCCTGCGTTCCTGGGAGCACTCAGCGCCCGGCCTCATCCCTGTGTTCCCGGGAGCACTCAGCCCCTGGCCTCATCCCTGTGCTCCGGGGAGCACTCAGCCCCCGGCCTCATCCCCGTGTTCCCGGGAGCACTCAGCCCCCGGCCTCATCCCCGTGCTCCCGGGAGCACTCAGCCCCCGGCCTCATCCCCGTGTTCCCGGGAGCACTCAGCCCCTGGCCTCATCCCTGTGCTCCGGGGAGCACTCAGCCCCCGGCCTCATCCCCGTGTTCCCGGGAGCACTCAGCCCCTGGCCTCATCCCTGTGCTCCGGGGAGCACTCAGCGCCCGGCCTCATCCCTGTGTTCCCGGGAGCACTCAGCCCCTGGCCTCATCCCTGTGCTCCGGGGAGCACTCAGCCCCCGGCCTCATCCCCGTGTTCCCGGGAGCACTCAGCCCCCGGCCTCATCCCCGTGCTCCCGGGAGCACTCAGCCTCCGGCCTCATCCCCGTGCTCCCGGGAGCACTCAGCCCCCGGCCTCATCCCCGTGTTCCCGGGAGCACTCAGCCCCCGGCCTCATCCCCGTGCTCCCGGGAGAACTCAGCCCCCGGCCTCATCCCCGTGTTCCCGGGAGAACTCAGCCCCCGGCCTCATCCCTGTGCTCCCGGGAGAACTCAGCCCCCGGCCTCATCCCCGTGTTCCCGGGAGAACTCAGCCCCCGGCCTCATCCCTGTGTTCCCGGGAGCACTCAGCCCCCGGACTCATCCCCGTGTTCACGGGAGCACTCAGCCCCCGGCCTCATCCCTGTGTTCCCGGGAGCACTCAGCCCCGGCCTCATCCCCGTGTTCCCGAGAGCACTCAGCCCCCAGCCTCATCCCTGTGTTCCCGGGAGCAGTCATCCCCTGGCCTCATCCCTGTGCTCCCGGGAGCACTCAGCCCCCAGCCTCATCCCTGTGTTCCCGGGAGCAGTCATCCCCTGGCGTCATCCCTGTGTTCCCGGGAGCACTCAGCTCCCAGCCTCATCCCCGTGTTCCTGGGAGCAATCAGCCCCATCCTCATCCCTGTGTTTACAGGAGCAGTCATCCCCCGGCCTAATCCCTGTGCTCCCGGGAGCACTCAGCCCTCATCCCCTCTTCCCCGTGCTCCCGGAAGCACTCAGCCCTCATCCCTCATCCCTGTGTTCCCGGGAGCACTCAGCCCCCAGCCTCATCCCCGTGTTCCCGGGAGCACTCAGCCCCCGGACTCATCCCCGTGTTCCCGGGAGCAGTCATCCCCCGGCCTCATCCCTGTTTCCCCGGGAGAACTCAGCCCCCGGCCTCATCCCTGTGTTCCCAGGAGCACTCAGCCCCCAGCCTCATCCCCTCATCCCTGTGTTCCCGGGAGCACTCAGCCCCCAGCCTCATCCCTGTGTTCCCGGGAGCACTCAGCCCCCAGCCTCATCCCCTCATCCCTGTGTTCCCGGGAGCACTCAGCCCCCAGCCTCATCCCTGTGTTCCCGGGAGCACTCAGCCCCCAGCCTCATCCCCTCATCCCTGTGCTCCCGGGAGCACTAAGCCCCTGGCCTCATCCCTGTGTTCCCGGGAGCACTAAGCCCCTGGCCTCATCCCCGTATTCCCGGGAGAACTCAGCCCCCGGCCTCATCCCTGTGTTCCCGGGAGCACTAAGCCCCTGGCCTCATCCCCGTATTCCCGAGAGCACTCAGCACCCAGCCTCATCCCTGTGTTCCCGGGATCACTCAGCCCCCAGCCTCATCCCTGCGTTCCCGAGAGCACTCAGCACCCAGCCTCATTCCTGTGCTCCTGGGAGCACTCAGCCCCCAGCCTCATGCCCTCATTCCCGTGCTTCCGGGAGCACTCAACCCCCGGCCTCATCCCTGTGTTCCCGGGAGCACTCAGCCCCCAGCCTCATCCCCTCATCCCTGTGTTCCCGGGAGCACTCAGTCCCCGGCCTCATCCCTGTGCTCCCGGGAGCACTCAGCCCTCATCCCCTCATCCCCGTGTTCCCGGGAGCAGTCATCCCCCGGCCTCATCCCTGTGTTCCCGGGAGCACTCAGCTCCCAGCCTCATCCCCGTGTTCCTGGGAGCACTCAGCACCCATCCTCATCCCTGTGTTTCCGGGAGCAGTCATCCCCCGGCCTAATCCCTGTGCTCCTGGGACCACTCAGCCCTCATCCCCTCATCCCCGTGCTCCCGGAAGCACTCAGCCCCCAGCCTCATTCCTGTGTTCCCGGGAGCACTCAGCCCCCAGCCACATCCCTGTGTTCCCGAGAGCACTCAGCCCCCAGCCTCATCCCTGTGTTCCCGGGAGCACTCAGCCCCCAGACTCATTCCCGTGTTCCTGTGAGCACTCAGCCCCCATCCTCATCCCTGTCTTTTCGTGAGCAGTCATCCCCCGGCTTAATCCCTGTGCTTCCGGGAACACTCAGCCCTCATCCCCTCATCCCTGTGTTCCCGGAAGCACTCAGCCCTCATGCCCTCATCCCTGTGCTCCCGGGAGCACTCAGCCCCCAGCCTCATCCCCTCATTCCCATGCTCCCGGGAGCACTCAGCCCCCGGCCTCATCCCTGTGTTCCCAGGAGCACTCAGCCCCCGGCCTCATCCCTGTGTTCCCAGGAGCACTCAGCCCCCAGCCTCATCCCCTCATCCCTGTGCTCCCGGGAGCACTCATCCCCCGGCCTCATCCCTGTGTTCCCGGGAGCACTGAGCCCCCAGCCTCATCCCCGTGTTCCCGGGAGCACTCAGCCCCCAGCCTCATCCCTGTGTTCCCGGGAGCAGTCATCCCCTGGCCTCATCCCTGTGCTCCCGGGAGCACTCAGCCCCCAGCCTCATCCCTGTGTTCCCGGGAGCAGTCATCCCCTGGCCTCATCCCTGTGTTCCCGGGAGCACTCAGCTCCCAGCCTCATCCCCGTGTTCCTGGGAGCACTCAGCCCCCATCCTCATCCCTGTGTTTACAGGAGCAGTCATCCCCCGGCCTAATCCCTGTGCTCCTGGGACCACTCAGCCCTCATCCCCTCATCCCCGTGCTCCCGGAAGCACTCAGCCCCCAGCCTCATTCCTGTGTTCCCGGGAGCACTCAGCCCCCAGCCACATCCCTGTGTTCCCGAGAGCACTCAGCCCCCAGCCTCATCCCTGTGTTCCCGGGAGCACTCAGCCCCCAGACTCATTCCCGTGTTCCTGGGAGCACTCAGCCCCCATCCTCATCCCTGTCTTTTCGGGAGCAGTCATCCCCCGGCTTAATCCCTGTGCTCCCGGGAACACTCAGCCCTCATCCCCTCATCCCTGTGTTCCCGGAAGCACTCAGCCCTCATGCCCTCATCCCTGTGCTCCCGGGAGCACTCAGCCCCCAGCCTCATCCCCTCATCCCTGTGTTCCCGGGAGCACTCAGCCCCCAGCCTCATCCCTGTGTTCCTGGGAGCACTCAGCCCCCAGCCTCATCCCCTCATCCCTGTGCTCCCGGGAGCACTCAGCCCCCGGCCTCATCCCTGTGTTCCCGGGAGCACTAAGCCCCCGGCCTCATCCCTGTGTTCCCGGGAGCAGTCATCCCCCGGCCTCATCCCTGTGTTCCCGGGAGCACTGAGCCCCCAGCCTCATCCCCGTGTTCCCGGGAGCACTCAGCCCCCAGCCTCATCCCTGTGTTTCCGGGAGCAGTCATCCCCCGGCTTAATCCCTGTGCTCCCGGGAGCACTCAGCCCTCATCCCCTCATCCCTGTGCTCCCGGGAGCACTCAGCCCCCAGCCTCATCCCCTCATTCCCATGTTCCCGGGAGCACTCAGCCCCCGGCCTCATCCCTGTGTTCCCAGGAGCACTCAGCCCCCGTCCTCATCCCTGTGTTCCCAGGAGCACTCAGCCCCCAGCCTCATTCCCTCATCCCTGTGTTCCCGGGAGCACTCAGTCCCCGGCCTCATCCCTGTGCTCCCGGGAGCACTCAGCCTTCATGCCCTCATCCCCGTGTTCCCGGGAGCAGTCATTCCCCGGCCTCATCCCTGTGTTCCCGGGAGCAGTCATCCCCTGGCCTCATCCCTGTGCTCCCGGGAGCACTCAGCCCCCAGCCTTATCCCTGTGTTCCCGGGAGCAGTCATCCCCTGGCATCATCCCTGTGTTCCCGGGAGCACTCAGCTCCCAGCCTCATCCCCGTGTTCCTGGGAGCACTCAGCCCCCATCCTCATCCCTGTGTTTACAGGAGCAGTCATCCCCCGGCCTAATCCCTGTGCTCCCGGGAGCACTCAGTCCTCATCCCCTCTTCCCTGTGTTCCCGGGAGCACTCAGCCCCCAGCCTCATCCCCTCATCCCTGTGTTCCCGGGAGCACTCAGCCCCCAGCCTCATCCCTGTGTTCCTGGGAGCACTCAGCCCCCAGCCTCATCCCCTCATCCCTGTGCTCCCGGGAGCACTCAGTCCCCGGCCTCATCCCTGTGCTTCCGGGAGCACTCAGCCTTCATGCCCTCATCCCCGTGTTCCCGGGAGCAGTCATTCCACGGCCTCATCCCTGTGTTCCCGGGAGCACTCAGCCCCCAGCCTCATCCCCGTGTTCCCGGGAGCACTCAGCCCCCAGCCTCATCCCTGTGTTCCCGGGAGCAGTCATCCCCTGGCCTCATCCCTGTGCTCCCGGGAGCACTCAGCCCCCAGCCTCATCCCTGTGTTCCCGGGAGCAGTCATCCCCTGGCCTCATCCCTGTGTTCCCGGGAGCACTCAGCTCCCAGCCTCATCCCCATGTTCCTGGGAGCAATCAGCCCCATCCTCATCCCTGTGTTTACAGGAGCAGTCATCCCCCGGCCTAATCCCTGTGCTCCCGGGAGCACTCAGCCCTCATCCCCTCTTCCCCGTGCTCCCGGAAGCACTCAGCCCTCATCCCTCATCCCTGTGTTCCCGGGAGCACTCAGCCCCCAGCCTCATCCCCGTGTTCCCGGGAGCACTCAGCCCCCGGACTCATCCCCGTGTTCCCGGGAGCAGTCATCCCCGTCCTCATCCCTGTGTCCCCGGGAGAACTCAGCCCCCGGCCTCATCCCTGTGTTCCCAGGAGCACTCAGCCCCCAGCCTCATCCCCTCATCCCTGTGTTCCCGGGAGCACTCAGCCCCCAGCCTCATCCCTGTGTTCCCGGGAGCACTCAACCCCCAGCCTCATCCCCTCATCCCTGTGTTCCCGGGAGCACTCAGCCCCCAGCCTCATCCCTGTGTTCCCGGGAGCACTCAGCCCCCAGCCTCATCCCCTCATCCCTGTGCTCCCGGGAGCACTCAGCCCCCGGCCTCATCCCTGTGTTCCCGGGAGCACTAAGCCCCTGGCCTCATCCCCGTATTCCCGGGAGAACTCAGCCCCCGGCCTCATCCCTGTGTTCCCGGGAGCACTAAGCCCCTGGCCTCATCCCCGTATTCCCGAGAGCACTCAGCACCCAGCCTCATCCCTGTGTTCCCGGGATCACTCAGCCCCCAGCCTCATCCCTGCGTTCCCGAGAGCACTCAGCACCCAGCCTCATCCCTGTGCTCCTGGGAGCACTCAGCCCCCAGCCTCATGCCCTCATTCCCGTGCTTCCGGGAGCACTCAGCCCCCGGCCTCATCCCTGTGTTCCCGGGAGCACTCAGCCCCCGACCTCATCCCTGTGTTCCCAGGAGCACTCAGCCCCCAGCCTCATCCCCTCATCCCTGTGTTCCCGGGAGCACTCAGTCCCCGGCCTCATCCCTGTGCTCCCGGGAGCACTCAGCCCTCATCCCCTCATCCCCGTGTTCCCGGGAGCAGTCATCCCCCGGCCTCATCCCTGTGTTCCCGGGAGCACTCAGCCCCCATCCTCATCCCTGTGTTTCCGGGAGCAGTCATCCCCCGGCCTAATCCCTGTGCTCCTGGGAGCACTCAGCCCTCATCCCCTCATCCCCGTGCTCCCGGAAGCACTCAGCCCCCAGCCTCATCCCTGTGTTCCCGGGAGCACTCAGCCCCCAGCCTCATCCCTGTGTTCCCGGGAGCACTCAGCCCCCAGCCTCATTCCCGTGTTCCTGGGAGCACTCAGCCCCCATCCTCATCCCTGTCTTTTCGGGAGCAGTCATCCCCCGGCTTAATCCCTGTGCTCCCGGGAACACTCAGCCCTCATCCCCTCATCCCTGTGTTCCCGGAAGCACTCAGCCCTCATGCCCTCATCCCTGTTCTCCCGGGAGCACTCAGCCCCCAGCCTCATCCCCTCATTCCCATGCTCCCGGGAGCACTCAGCCCCCGGCCTCATCCCTGTGTTCCCAGGAGCACTCAGCCCCCGGCCTCATCCCTGTGCTCCCGGGAGCACTCATCCCCCGGCCTCATCCCTGTGTTCCCGGGAGCACTGAGCCCCCAGCCTCATCCCCGTGTTCCCGGGAGCACTCAGCCCCCATCCTCATCCCTGTGTTTACAGGAGCACTCAGCCCCCGGCCTAATCCCTGTGCTCCCGGGAGCACTGAGCCCTCATCCCCTCATCCCCGTGCTCCCGGAAGCACTCAGCCCTCATCCCTCATCCCCGTGTTCCCGGGAGCACTCAGCCCCCGGCCTCATCCCTGTGCTCCCGGGAGCAGTCAGCCCCCAGCCTCATTCCCTCATCCCTGTGCTCCCGGGAGCAGTCAGCCCCCAGCCTCATTCCCTCATCCCTGTGCTCCCGGGAGCACTCAGCCCCCGGCCTCATTCCCTCATCCCTGTGTTCCCGGGAGCAGTCAGCCCCCAGCCTCATCCCTGTGTTCCCGGGAGCACTCAGCCCCCAGCCTCATTCCCTCATCCCTGTGCTCCCGGGAGCAGTCAGCCCCCAGCCTCATTCCCTCATCCCTGTGCTCCCGGGAGCACTCAGCCCCCGGCCTCATTCCCTCATCCCTGTGTTCCCGGGAGCACTCAGCCCCCAGCCTCATCCCTGTGTTCCCGGGAGCACTCAGCCCCCAGCCTCATTCCCTCATCCCTGTGTTCCCGGGAGCACTCAGCCCCCAGCCTCATCCCTGTGCTCCCGGGAGCACTCAGCCCCCAGCCTCATCCCTGTGTTCCCGGGAGCACTCAGCCCCCAGCCTCATCCCTGTGTTCCCGGGAGCACTCAGCCCCCAGCCTCATCCCTGTGTTCCCAGGAGCACTCAGCCCCCAGCCTCATCCCTGTGCTCCCGGGAGCAGTCAGCCCCCAGCCTCATCCCCTCATCCCTGTGCTCCCGGGAGCACTCAGCTCCCAGCCTCATCCCCGTGTTCCCGGGAGCACTCAGCCCCCAGCCTCATTCTTGTGCTCCCGGGAGCACTCAGCCCCCAGCCTCATCCCTGTGTTCCCATTGTCCATGGAGCCTGGGGACCATCCATAGAGCAGGCCACTGGAATGTCCACAGGTGACAGTCCCCACTTAGCACAGACACAGATGTAAAGTTGCACACTGTAAAGGCAGCCAACCCACAGTTCTTGAAAACGAATGTCACTTGAGTTGTGTCTTCCTGGGTGAGAGCTGTCATGGCAGCTGAGTGGGCTTCCCAGGGTTGGACCTGCTGCAAGCGAATGGACTCCACAGCTAGACCACTTAGCCATTTTGGGTTCCAGTCTGAAAGTGTGATGGTCATTTACTTCTAATGGCATTTCTACGGGGCTGAAATAAAATAGCAGTTGCCTGTCATGTAAAAAGGACCAGAAGTGTGTTGATGTCTTTCTCGCTTCTCTCTTAGTCTCAGGATGTTCTCGTTCATTCAAGCCCTTTTCCAAAGTGTAGTTAGTTTATCTGCTTGGAGTCTGGAAAACCTAATACCAGTAGATGAACTGAAAAAAAAATTTTTTTTAATTAACCAATCTATATTGAACATCCATTAAGTTTATAAAACTGTGCTATGTACCATGGGAAATATAGAGTTGGTCCTTTATTCTAAAGGGGTTTTGTTGCAATGGCGAAGCAGAAACACATGCATAATTGAATGACTGCAGAAGTCTAAAATGGGATAACAGAAAGGGTGCTTTACGGTTGTTTGGGATTTCTGGATCAACAGTGGAGTGACCGGCGTGTCCCTGAGCTCCTCAAGGCTGCCGACCTCACTTCTCCATCTCTGCGTCCCCCGTGCCTCTAGTCTGTGACACCAGTGGGACATCAGCGACGGTGTCTCAGGTGGATGGATGAATGGAGGGATGAATGAATAAATGGTGTTCTATTTTTTATTCCTACCACCACCGGCATTCAGCTCACAGGTGCTGTGGCCAGCCATGTGAACGGCGGGCGTGAAGTAGGGGTAGTTCCCTCCGTTCCAAGGTGGCCGAGGCTGAGGCTGAGGCTGTGGCTGGGACACTGGAGTGAGGACCGGCTCGAGGGCTGGAACCGTCTGTGGGCTCATTCAGCCACACGTCTGGCACTTGATTTTGGCTGTAGCCTGTTCAAGACAGGGACACTTGCACGCTGCCTCTTCCTTCGAGTGACCTGGGACTCTTGGAACCATGTAGGCTCTGAAAGTGACATCTCAAGACAGAGAGACAGACAAGGACTGCAGTCCCTTTAGCTACCTCGTGTCAGATGCTACACTGGATCACCCCCGCTCTCTCTGCCAGTCAAGGCTGCTGTCACAGACACTCCCCGGTTGCAGGGGAAGCAACAAAGACATACTACCCTCTTGGTGGCAAGGGAAAAGATTTTTGGAAGAGCATATGGAACCAGATATATCATGGCCATCTTTGGAAAATCCTCCATACCTGTAACACAGCTGAATAGGTAAATAAATAAAGGAATTCCTCTGATTCCAGACTCATTCAACTGTCTGAATTCTGGTTCATTCAAGTGTGTGCTGAGGTGGGTGTTCGGGACGGACTTTTCGTCAGCATTGGGACAGAGGGACCTGGGGAATGGAATTCGATCAGATTGTTGAAGACTTAGTAGAATTTTGAAAGCCAAAGGTGAAGGGCCTCTTGGGAACTTATGATATAAAGGAATAGTTTTAGGGAGCACATAGCAAACAGCAGAAACTGGGTGACCGGAGTCCTGGAAAGGACAGAAAACTATGGAGGGAGACAGACAGGCAGGACCCCCAGAGCTGAGGACCATGGCCATGGGTTCACCACTCAGAGCTCAGCTGGCCACTTCCTGTCCACCGCCATGGAGACAGTGGAGGACACATGGGCCGTACTGCAGAACAACGTGTGGTGAATCAGCAAAACACCCTTGAGAGGGCACAGGAAAGAAGGAACAGGCCTAGAAGGTTTGATTCTTACGACTCCAGGGATGAGAGAGAACCTACAAAAGAGACGACTGCTCATCTGCTCACATTGAAAACGACACTTACACCTCTTCTTTCCTGGAAGGAAACAGACAAGGAAAAGAATGGGTATACCCATTTTCCTTGACACTGGAGACCCACGAAGAGAGGGAGATTGCCCTCTGAGGAACACGTTGTAGGGTCGGTGCATGCAGCCAGCTCTGCGCCCCCGAGCTCGAAAGGCAGGCTGACATCTGAGGAGACTTCATCCTTCCCACCAATGCTCACTGAACGCGCGGATGGAGCTGCCAACGTGATGACGTTAGAAAGGACCGTGTCCCCCGAGGACCCGCTCCCGTCCGTGCACTCGTGCCCGCTGCCCTCCACCCTGGCGGGACGGTCACTTTATTTCTGGCCAACAAAACTCACCTTCCATTATTGTTTTTCTTTGTCTCTTTTCATCTTTCCTCATGGACACATTCCAGGAGCTGCTGGCTAGAAAATTAGGCGTCTGAACTCTGGTTTCCCCTCTCTTGTTTCCTTTCCCTCCGTGTCTCTTCTCATCAGACTAGTGAGAAAATTCAGCATGGAGCCTCTCCCCAGCTCTTGGCTCTCACAGCCTGGCTAACACATGGAGGGGGCTAAGATTCAACCTTAATTTAACTCCGTCTCTCGCCCAGACGTCACCAGACTCCTGGCCCAGCCTGACTTCCCATCACTTCCTAAAAAGCCTGGAGGAGTGTGGCTCCCCTGTGCCCGAGCCTCCCATGTGACCTTCTCCGCCTGGTCAAACGCCTCGTGCTGAAATCCAGGGTGAAACGAGGAAGGAGAGGAGGGGAGTGAGAAGCAATGAATATTTATTGAGTTCCTGGGCATATGCCGGGCACTTTGAATGCGTTATGTCTTTTGATAGAACAACCCGAAGAATAAATGTATGCTTCTCTCATTCTTTCAGAGAGAGAGAGAGAAACTGAGGTTTAGAAGGGGTAACCCTCTTGCTAAGTCCACAGTGGTAACAAGCGACAATGTTAGAATTTTCCCGCACTGACTGCCAACGTGCCAACTTGTCCTTGAGGCTAGATGAGTTGCGAGTGTGCCCAGCGACCAGCAGAACCCTGTGATCGGAGCTCATCACCATGGCTCTTCCAAGAGTGGCTGCCATGCCCCGTTTTCAGACAGGAAGCTGACGCTGAGAGAGGTTTGCATAGCTTCACCGTCCTTCACACGCTCGGTGAGTGAGCCGGGGGGTCCGGAACCCTGCTCCGTGGAACCGGACCCCTGCTCCGTGGAAGGTGCTTGCTCGAATGGCGGTATCTCGGGGAACATCTGCACCACGGCCAGCCCCCAAAACCAAGTCGCGTGCTCTCCGTTTCCCTTTAGGCTTCTTGGGATATTGGATCTTTTCCATTTAAAATCAAAATTAAAAAAAAAAAAAAAGAGGGTTAAATGTCTTTAAAAGAAATCCTGATAGAATGGAAAAAAGCCAGTCATGATTTTTTCTTTGTTTCTGCTTCTGTAAATTTGAGACTATTAACGTTAATAAGATCTGACAAATAGAAATGGGACAGGAACCCCAGCCAGACCTGTCTCCGAGGTGAGAGAGCCAGTCGTTGGGAGGAAGAACAGACGTGAGTAGCCGGGTAACAGATGAACACGAGGCTGCCACACAGCACTGGTCAATTTCAACAATCAGAAGACGCAATAATTCAACATTAGACAAGTCCATGAGCAAGCCCAAGTTGTATGCATGAAGATCCGTCTCATCGCTGTGGTCTTCATTAGATCAGCCAAACATATAAAAATATCTATGTAAACGTGTGTGTGTGTGTGTGTGTTTGTGCATGCTGAGACCTGAGGTGATAGGGGGACTATATATATATATATTATATATATAAATATAATATATATAAAATCTTTTGTGTATAAATTATTGAATGCATACATATATGTACAACTCTCACAAAACACTCTTATGCTTTGTGAGAAAGCTTTTCAGCCTTATTACCCTCATCCCCAATAAATGATAGGACACAACATAGTTCTTCTGAATAAAATACTTAGTATAAAGCTGGAGAAAATTGTGCCAAAATATTCAAAGCACCTAACTCTCTAGACGTTAAATTTAAGGAATTTTTTTCTTTATTTTTTACATTTTCATAAAGTCTCTACTTCCTAAAACAAAAATAGAATCCAAGATGAGAGACCTGGGCCATGAGCCTGGGCCAGTGCAGTGTATCTGCTGGGGTCAGGGGTCATGGCCATGGCTGCTGGTGGATTTGGGAACAGAGATGATGGCCAGGCGTGAAGGACAGGGGGCAAGAAGGAGAGGAACTAGCAGGTATGGATGCTGCTCTGTTCCCAATCTAAGAGCCCTGTTACCTCACTAATCTTCTCAATGACCTTTCTAAGGTCATTTCATAGATGTGAACTTGCAGGTTCATAAAGATCAAACACCCTGGTCAGATTCAGTCGGCCCACATGTCACAATGGAGAGTGTTTACCCAACATTCACGGGCCACAGGCATGCTGGGAACTTCCCACACATAGACCAGTAGCCCTTGCTCTTAGCCACTGCTGTGGGTACCACCACCCTCTCAACCCTACACAGGAACATGCAGCACGGTGACCCCAAGTCCCCCAGGTAGGGAAGGGGCAGTTGGTGTTGGGCAGCGGACTCCAGAGCACGCCTGGAACAGCCTCAGGACACAGCCAGCAAGCCCTGCACCTGGTCCGATGGCGAGCAAATGCAGGCTTTGCTGCCTTAAGTGACTGTGTGTTTCCATCAGAGTTCACCTCCTCAGACTACACACACGCAAAAACTAAAAACAAAATAAAAAAAAGACACAGCCTGCAATCCACTGAACAAGACCCTTTTCTCTTTACAGCGCCGTCACTGATGTATTGCGTGACCCGGGAGTCCTGTTGGGATTCTGGTTTGTTTCCTGCACAGTGGGGGAGGGTTGTGACCTGAAAACCTTGGAAGTCCCTCCCCAGTTGAATCTCATTAGGAAACCCACCCCTGTGCTGGAGTCCACGTAGCCCCCCTATCACCTCAGGTCTCAGCATCCTTTTTAAAAATACCCACAGATGTCAGCAGTAGTAGGTTTACTGATACAGTGAAGAACTCACCGTGTTCCACAGTGTGCTTGAATACAGCAAGGAGGGTACAAGTGTGTAAATAGTGCAGACCGGCAAAGCGAGCATTTCTGTCATTGACCTCAGTGCACTGTGCCGTTGTGACATTCTTTTGACTTAATAACCATAACTCGCATCATGTTTTTCCATATGAACAACTGTATACCTACTTTTGCCCACCCCTGTATATATTGTATAATATTTTAAATTTTTTAACTTTGAGATAATTTTATTTTTTTTAAATTTATTTTACTGAATTTATTGGTGTGACATTGGTTAATAAAAGTATACAGGTTTCAGGTGTACAATCCCACAACACATCACCTGTACATGCACTGTGTGTTCCCCACCCCGAGTCAAGTCTCCCTCCATCACCATCTACCCCCTTTCTCTTTCCCCACCTCCCACCTCCCTTTCTTTCCTGCAAGCCAGAAAATCACAAGACATTGCAAAATACATATTACAGAGAGTTCCTGTGTACCCATCACTCATGTCCCCCAGCGATTGCCAGGGAATTGGCATTGGTCCTGTGAACTACACCACGGAGCATGTCTGGATTTCATCGGTCTACATCCACTCATCTGGGACACCCCTCACAAGGCGGGGCCCGCCAAACTGTTCATCCTGCTTGGTGAATACCCATCACCCACTCCCTCCTCGCGTTTCACCTCCCAGCAACCACGACCTGCGGATGGGTCCCCAGCCCATTGTCTAGTTTATGCCCGTGAGCTCTGGATCCGAACCAGACTTTCTGAGCGTCACTGCCCACCAGGGTCCTCCATCTAAAGCTGCCTTCACGGTTCACGCAGCCAGCCCCACACCTCGGCCATTCTCATCACCTCCTGGTATGGCTCGTCCTCAGGACTCCTCCCCTTGGGGATCTGTCCGGCTTGGAGGGTGGGTGTCCACCCTTCCCTCCCGGGAGTGTCTGTGGCCGAGTTCGTGCCTGGCACCTCCTGGAGGCGCAGACATGCTCGTGGGAGAAAGGAACTGAGGCAACCTGATGCCTGAAGAGCTATTCTCTTCATATCTTGAAGTGTCTCTTTTAAAAGAGAACCTCCTTCACTTTAACAAGCTTTCCACTGAAGGATAATTAATTGGGAAAGGATCGTACATATAGGAAGCAGCGCAGGAAAAGAAGGAAGGATTTATACACTCAGACTGTCACCGTGCTTAAGGCTCCGTAGGACCATTTCATCATTTAAGAGAAAGGCAAAAACCACTGTGCATATAATTGAATTTAAATGGTGAAAATAATATTCCTTCTCACTGTGCATTAGAGATACTATTTTAAAATTATTTCTAATATAAACACATTCTCTCCAGCCATCCTTACCCCCTTTGCTAACGCTCACAGGCACAAATTACTGTTAAGTTGGACTGAATAATGAATGGAAATAGTGTCATTAATGACAAAGGGTAATATTGAGCTGATGAGACCTCTTGTTTGCAAAGCTCTTTTTTTTTTTTTAACCAAACACTCTTCCACAAGGATCACTGGCAAGATGATTTATATTCAACTGAGTGTTTAATTGAAAGATTATGAAGCCGTGGAAATGTAGACCAGCAGGTCTGATACCCAAGGAAAAAATAAATAAATAAATAAATAAAATGACCTTCTCTTTGGATGATCACACTGACTGGTGTAAGGCGATCTCTTGTTTGGAAGAAGAGCTTCTATTTTAAAGCGAATGCAAGTCTCACACAGATAAGCTCTCAGCTTATTAGTGTCCATCATGGCACTGGGCAGAGTGAACTCGAGCCGAAGTTAATTTTGCCCTCTTACCATTGCTGAAGTGGAGCGTGCCCTAACATCAGTGTCCTGTCAGACACATGCCCATTGAGATGTGAGGTTCATACCTATGAACCTCACCTTGGAGAGGATCATCTATTTCACCAGGTCTAGGTGACCTTGAGGCAGCTCTGTTGGGAAGGGTGGATTCAGGGTCAAAAGAACAGGGTCTAAGTGAGAGCTGGGAAGGTCCAGGAGCTCCAGACTTGATTCCCATCTCTAGTGCTTTCTAACGTGACTTCACTTCCTAGCAAGGCAAAGTCATCCTTACTTCCCCGGGATGATCATAACGTTAAGATACACGATGGTCCCATAAGTCCTGATGCGATTCCTAGACCAGTGCATACTCAGGGGATATGTGCAGAAGAAGTGGATGTTCGAGGGAGGAAGGCCATGGGTTTATAGAACCAAAGAGCGTAAGAACTCTGAAATATCTGCTCTCACAAGGATTATCAAAGTTGTCATTAACTAGGTCGTGCATATTAAACTGTGCTAAGCACTTCAGGTGCACGAACTCCCTTAAAAAACATCACAACCCCTCAATAAAGAAGACACTCTGCAACTTCCCAATTTGGGGGCTACCAAACAGAGGCTCAGAGACCCTGAGTATCTTGTCCTAGTTTGGAGTGGTCCCTAGAAATTGGCAGACCTGGGACTGGAACTCAGGCCCGTCTGACTAGGGTCTGTTATATCAGAGCACGTTCATCGTTGGTCGCTTTTATGGGTTGCAACATAATGGGTCATTTCCAAAAAAACATTTCTCTTACCTAATAAATGTGTGTTTTCTCCCAGTATGAGGTGGTTGTATGAATAATAACTAAATGGCTTGCAGACATTTTCTCTTTTTGCCTTTGCTGCTTCAAACCTCCAGATGAAATTCATGGCTCAATCTTCATTTCATCAGCCTTGAAAATACATGTGTTCTCTTATCCTTCTAAAGGGACTTTCAATTTCTGGTTTTATTTATTTATTTGTTTATTTAAATTTTTTAAAAATTCACTCTTTTCAATTTTATTTTAGATTTTATTTATTCATTTTTGGAGAGAAAGGAGAGAGAGCTCACGCACACGCGCGTGCGCGCGCACAAGAGAGAGAGAGAGAGAGAAGGTGGTAGGAGCAGGAAGTATCAACTCCCGTATGTGCCTTGACCAGGCAAGACCAGGGCTTTGAACCGGCAACCTCAGCGTTCCAGGTCAACACTCTATCCACTGCGCCACCACAGGCCAGGCGCTGGTTTTATTTTTAACTGTCTTAAAGTATATTTTCTGGTCAACCCTCTGGATCATTTCTGAGGATATCTCTACAATTAAGAAGAATTTTCAAATCAATTAACTTTATCTTGTTCACAGGTTGTATCACTTCACAGGTCAGGAAACCACAGAAATCAAAGAACTTGCTCGCCCCGGTAAGTGCACTGGTAAATTCTGCCGGCAAGACGATTTCTAACTATCCCTCTTCTCTGTCCAGTGATTATTCCCTTTTATTGTGTTGCCTGTTTCAGATAAAAAATATCTATTATTTTTTTAAATTAAATTTTCTGAAATATGGTCACAACCAAAAGCAGACAGGTGCCTGAGTGTCCACAATGATCAGAGGTCATGTCCATCCTGCATGAAAAATGAAATTTGTTCTGTGATTGTCTATTGAGATCGGAGACTTGTATTTTCTTTTTTTCAGAGTAACCCGGCCTCTTCTGACCTCCACCAAATACAAGGTTCCTGACCACGGTCATGACCATTCCTGGAAAACAGCTTTCCACTCCTGGCCCTTCCCCTGCCCATTAAACTCCATTAGTAGCCCCAGCTCCCCTGCAAGCCTGATGTCTCAGTCGGGGCTCTCCAGAGAAGCCGACCCAACAGGATGTGTGTATAGAGAGAAAGGGTCGCTTTAAGAAAATGACTCAGGTGATTTTGGAGGCTGTCAAGTTCTGCACCTTTAGGGCAGACCTGAAGCCAGCAGATGCTGGGAAGAGTTGCATTTTGAGTCATAATCTGTTGGCAGAAATCCCTTTTCTTGCAAAGAGGTTGTTCATTTCCTCGTAAGGCCTTCAACTGATTGCACGAGGCCCACCCACATGATGGAGGATAATTAGTTCTATTCAGAGTCTGCTGACTTAAGTGCTCATTCTATCTAAAAAGTACCTTCACAGACATATCCACAAAAATATATGGTTACTATAGCCCAGCCAAATTAACACATACAATTAACTGTCGCCATACCTAAACCAGGTTACACCCAGTCCTTCACTCTCTCTGCTCTGGCTCCCGAGGAGGTGATGGCAGCTGGAGAATGTTACAACGCGAGGTCGAGTGGATACATTTCATCAGGTGACCACGTTCTGCCATAGGCATTTCATCTAACAACACAGTCCTCTCTTTGCCAAGTAGAGTTACTTTCCCGGCTCGAGAGCTGCTGGTTCCATAGGCGCTTTCCTCAGACATCCACCTCCCAGCCACTTCACTCTCCAACGAGGCCCTCACCTGGCAATTTGAAGGAAGTCAGTGCAATCGGACAGGAGCCCTCCCCCTGAACTGTCAGTGCAATCGGACAGGAGCCCTCCCCCTGAACTTCCCCCGGGACGGTGGCCTCCGCGTCTCTGTCCACGATGGCTGGCGTCCCCTGCGTGAGGAAAGGAGCGCCCATTTCACCCCCAAGACAGGCTCCTCCTCTCGCGCAGCCTGCGCCATGAGCTCTTGCTTTCTCAGGGACTAGATCGCTCCAGGCTTTGTTCACTCCCTTCAGCATCATCAGTTTTGTTTCTGACTCTGCTGGACCGTTCCCACCAGCCTATGGAGTGGCCACAAGCTATCCACTCCAGTGTAACCCTCCTGTGCTCTCGCTTCCCTGCCACCTGCCACGACGTTGGTGCTCATGGCAACACCCCCACCCCAAGGGCTTTCCAAGGAGTGGTGTGGTTGTCCCTCCTCTCTCGTTCACCCGAGAGCATCCTAGCTGGACACCGGATTCCCAGCTCTGTACTGTTCACGGCACGCTCCCTCTTCGTGCGTGATCACTCCACGGAACCACGATTATGCATGTGTGCATCTATTTATCTTCTCACGTGCCTGTTTGCTGTCTCCTTCCACCCACCAGAACATAAGCAAACCGAGTACAGGGCCTGGGGCTCTACACACAGCCCCTGCCAGCTTGCCACCACCCGGATATGCCATGGCTTAACGGCCACTCTTTCCAGGCACGTGGCCACCAGCTTGCTTTCTTGCCTAGCAGAGAAACGGGGTTATATACACAGGGCTATGTACCTCACCCCCATCTGCAGAAAGGCGCCTCTGGGCCAGAACAGCCCTTACCAGTTCCCAGAACAAAGCAGGCTGCAGCTCCGGAGTCGAACACCCCTGCAGACTCAGGTGTGCCTGGAAAGCTGGGGCGGGTGTTTGTTTGATGTCTTCCCCAGGTAGCAGGTAGGAGGTGGGGGCGCTTCCAAGCCAGAGAGCTGCTGCCACCAAAGCCAGCTCTCATCCCCCGCTCTCAGGGAGGAAGGCTGCCCGTACCTTTGAAAGAGATGCCATTTTTGTGTGTCTCTGGGTTGGTTTGGTTTCCACGTTCAGGCCTCCGGGCCCACCGGGGCTACCAGAAACAAAAGCCTTCTCTCTCCTCCGGTCCAGGCCGGGGCGCTACGGATGAGCACCCTACCCGTTTGTTTATGTTGTTGCCTTGGGATGATTTTCCAGATGCAGGTCTGCGGGGGCCACCGGGTCACGCGTTTTTAAAGGTTTCCACGGAGTGCCAGATTGCCCTCCGGAAAATCAGCACCACGTTGTCCTCCCCCAGGCCGGGCTGAGCCCCTCGACCCGCCATGTCTGTAGGATGCTGTTCTCTGGCTCCTCTGTCTGAACACGGGTCCTTCCCTGGGGGGGGGGGGGGGGTGCACAGCGCTGGCCCATGCTGACTCTCCCAGCTCCACAGGGGCCAAACCCTCTCTCACACTCCGATCACGATCACGCCGGCCACTCAAATTTAACGGAAAGCAACCCAGACCACCTGTTACCCCACCTCACTAGGTAGGTAGGGCTCCGGCTACCGTGTGAAGCGCGCTAGGGCCCCCCTCCGGAGAGGAGCTGGGTAGGGAGGCACGCTCCACACCCCGGGGTCCCTGCTCCTCTACCACCCTCGCTATTCTATCTCCGTCTCCTCCCGGCAGCCCTCGCAATAATGGACACATTTTCAGCTTTCTCAGGTCGGGCAACTTATCAAAACCCACGCGGAAGGCTCACGCAGAGCTGGAAGTGAATACTCGGGGCTGAGAGCAGAGGGAGTCACGCAAGGACCTGCGTTCCGTTTTCCTGTGCGAGGGCCTGGGCCGGCCCCAGGCAAACGCAGCTCCTGCTCACGCTGCGCAGCGCTCTGCGGAGCCCTGGACCCTGGGCCAGGCCAACAGGTGTTCCTCTATCGCTTCCTCCCCATTTCATTGTGATTTGGAGGAGGCAGACGGAATGCCCGATGCGTTTCCAGAATCCACAGGACGACGGGGGCCGGCGACATCGCCCTGAGCCGTGGGATGAGGGATGAGGAGGTGATGAGGCGACCTGCCTGTAATTGAGGGCTCCTCGGCCCCATCGGGTGGTTAATCTCCGCACCGGTCCTGGGAGCACGTCATTCAGAATCAGAGTAACGGCCTCCGCAGATGGGCCGCCGCAGGGACCAGGCACTGGGCGGGGGCTGCTGCGAGCAGTGATCGGCATGGTCCTCACGCCCGCTCAGCCCAGCATCTGCGGATTGAGACTCAGCACAGAGAACGGGCCGCCCGCCCCTCGGAGTCCTGGCTGTGGAGAGTGGAGCTCCAGCTCGGGACCACCCACCTGAGCAGCGCCACCCAGGGGGTTGGCAACAAATGCAGCCTGGGGCTCCACCCCCAGACTGAGAATCTGCATTTTGACAGGATCCCTGGGTGATTTGACTTATGAGCACGTGACAGTTTGCAAAACAAAACTCTAGGTCACCGGCTAGTCAGGAGACCATCTCCTTGAAAGAGTGCCCCAAACCTGGTGTCTCTCTGTTATCAACGGCTGTTTTCCATATAGGAAGGACAGAGAGAAAGAAACTGTCTACCTCCTAGAAGGGAGCTCTTCTTGAATACCGACACAGGCATTATTCTGCTGGTTTGTGTGTGTTGTTTATTGCCTGTCTATCTGCGTAGGACTGTAGCTACTGGTCTAACTCTATCTCTGCTGAAACGGGGTAAAACATGAAGGTATTTCCACGACGAGAGAAGGGCTCCTGTGGCACGTTCGTCTGTGACACTAAAGGGTTACTGACCCACCATGACGACAGGAATGCTTTCTCCGAGCCGGCTTGCCGGTGGCGGCCATCCCCTCCCTCGCAGACGGTTGTGGCGTCCCTCCGTGGAGCTGCGTTCAGGACCTATATAATACCATATCAATGGAGCAGAATAAACACGAGGCAGTTTGTCACGCAGCCTCCCCTTCCTCACGCCCACCCTCAACCCAGCCCGTGTGCGATTCTGATGGAAGGAGCTGAATCCAGAAAGCGCTGGACCACGGGGCTCTTCTTCCATGACTGTGCCCGGCTCAGGGTGGGTTTTGTAGCACAGAGGTAGAAAGCTTATTTGTAAAAAAAAAATCTTTATTATTGATTAAAAAATAATCATTTCCTCGGTACCGGCGGCTCACACCGAGACCCTGCGAGGCGTCCCGGACGCCCTACGTCTCTGTGCGTCTCCCAGGGTCATTCTGTCGCTCACGCCCCTTTCAAGCCACACCCATTCCCCTCTCACCCCGCGTGGCCACACTCCAGTGTTGCAAGGCTTAACAGAGATAGTTCCACTATGAATTCTGCCTTGTCTTTGCTCCGCCTGTTTTATTTATTTTCGACTATTAATGCATTATCCTTCACTTACAGAAATCCCAGAAAGACGTCTCTCTTCTTTAATAATGAATGAGCTCCGCAAGGGCAGGTGGGTGCCTCGTTCTCCCTGTGCTCTGACAGCCAAGAGAAGGCGCGGCACACACTCCCTTTTATTGAACACTTACTGGCACACACACAGATACACACGACACGAACACACAAACACGTGCGGGCACATACACACATACACAAACACCCGTGTGGATACATCTCACACACACGTAGTGTTACTCATAGCACAAACAGCACGCCGCTACTAGAAAACACACTTTGGTTAAGAAAATGGATTCTTATATTTACTTATAAAACACAAGTTCAAATTCTCTAATATAATTTTTTGTATTAATAGCAACATCCCTGTAACATTTTTATTCTTCTATGTTGAGAGGTAATCTTCCTTCTAGAAACCAAGACCTGTGTACGTGTTTCTTTTTTCCCTTCCTCCCTCCCTCCCTTCCTCCTTCCCTCACTCCTTCCCTTCTTCCCTTCCTTCCTCTTTCCTCCCTCCCTCCCTTCCTTCCTTCCTTCCTTCCTTCCTTCCTTCTTTCCTTCTTTCCTTCCTTTCTTCTTTCCTTTCTTTCTTCCATCTTTCCTTCCTTCTTTCCTCTCTTTCTTCCCCTGTGTGTCCCTCTCTTTCTTTCTCTCTTTTCTTCCTACCAGTCTCCCTCCCTCCTCTGGATGCTGGTTCTTTCTGTCTCACACTAAGATGTCACTAAATCACAGATTCCAGAGCACTTTTACCCATTATGAATACAAATGGTCGCTCTGCGCTTTTTGAGATGTTCAAATTGAAAAAATATAAATAAAAGGGAGGGGATTATTTCTGGAGCATATCATTTTAAATTTGACTTATTGTCATTGTCTTCTTGCCGGTGAAATTTCTTATTGATTACAAAATTATAGAGTGTTGTCAGCTAGCAGAGAATTTTGCGCGTGCGGGGTTGACAAGAAGCACTTGAAGAGGCAGAGTCTACCCATGAGCAGGTGGAGACAAGTGTTTACGTGATGAACTCTTGGGCTATAACGCAACAGGGGTTTTCTCCTACATCAGGAGCAAAATCAATGGGGGATGAATAACAAGAGGGTGGGTGTAGCACTATGCATTGCTACCACCTTGAAGAAGGGAGATTTCATTTGCGAATCAGAGTTTATAAGAATCCTAGCTGTCAGGACATGTCATGCGGTCGTGTTCCTGAAAACGCTTACTGCCTGGGGTCCGGGGCTGGGGGAAGGATGGAGATTTGCAGTATTTGGTGATTTCTATAGTCAAATCCTGCCACCACGCCTGATTTCAAGCCACCGAAAGGATGCCACTGAGTGCAGACTTGGTAAGTGAGGCAAGGGGTTCCCATGAGCAGGTGTGCGGCATGCATGGGCGTCAGCCCACCACCGGTTTGGGGTCTCTTAGTTGCACTTTCCTGGGTGGACCTTTGGGTTAGCGTGAGAGTCCTCAAGGAAGCAAACACTATAAAACTGACTCTGAACCATACAAGATTAGTGGAGGAAAATGTCCATGACTAATAAAGGAGAGAAGGAGCAGGAGCATGGGGAGTCTTCAGAGATCTGGGGTGGACACTTGTGAAAACAGGGTCAAGGAAAGCGGGGGGTGCGGGGCAGCCTCAGACCACAGGCAGTTCAGCCATGAGAGCGTCCTGCACGGGCAGATGGGGCCCCAGAGCGAGGTCTGCTGGGCAGAGCTCTCTCACAGGCAGCCGCGTCCTGGTGCTGGTGTCCTCAACAGAGGCTCTGGCCTCCGGCTCAGAGCAGCCAGGAGAGTGGTGGCTTCAGTGTGGGCTTCACGAAGGATCCCGGACCCAAGATGTGGTGGCTGGAGGGTGTCAGCTCATTCCACCTCTCGAGGAAAGTTCTGTCTCAAAAGCAGGTCTGAGCAGCCCACAGCTGAACCCACAGGGGTGGGAAGGGAAGTCGTCTGGTGTGGGAGCTCACGGACACGTGTCAGCGTCCCGGAGGTGATGGAGGAGAAACACAGCTTTCTGGGACGTCTGGACCTGTGGAATCAGACTCCAGGAAATCTACATTTTTAACAAGAATTTTTTTTTTTTTGGATGATCAAGTAGAAAAAAGAAAAAAGACAGCTACTGTTTGGGAGTCAGATCTGGCCATGTAGACTTGGGAGAAAAAGTTCCTTTGATTCTCTACACGCAGTTTCTCCATCAACAGCGGATGTGATGGTGTAGTGACGATTTGGGTTTCAGCTTCCATTCTTACTCTTTTTTTCTTTCTGATGTCCAAATAATGCAGAATGCAGGTACACCTAGAGCCCTATGACCTTTACAAGATTACTTATTATTAAAACGAAAGTCTTGGGAATCATTCAATTACCTAGTAGGAAAAGAATAACTATGAACTTGTCCCCCGTGTCTCAATCCTGGTGGCACATCAGGGTCACACACTAACTTAGAAAGGACCCAAGACTGTGTCACGGAAGCAGACTGGGGGCAGGGGGAGCACCCACTGTGGGACAAGGTCGGAAGGAAGTCTAATACAGTGTCATCTGTCGCTTCTGAGCAGGTAAGGTCACGCAGATGTTTAATCCTTATTGCTCCACACTTTGGAGAGTTCCTTCCAGGAGTGTGTGCCATCGTTCCAGAGACGACGAAGACAGGTGCGCACAGAGCACACGCTCCTCAAGTTCGGGACCTTCCGCTGTGATCTTCCGCCTACCCGGGGAGGAGTCTTCTCGCGCAGTCCCCGTCCTCTCCGGAGCAGGGGCCGTGCCTTTCTCACAGGTGTATCTCCGGCCTCCGAGACGGAGCACGGCAATGTACAGGTTGCGCTTTGTAACTATGTGTTCGATGCATAAAAGATTGCCTGCCTGGAATGGAAGAGGCACTGCAATGGACCCACCACCACTTTATACAACTCAGCGAATACACCCACTCCTGGCCTCATGTGTAGCTGCGGGGTCCTGGTACCGTGAGGCGGCGTGCCGCTCTAGAATATGATGTTTAATGTGTCCATAAAGAGAGGGTTTCAAGTTTAATTGCAGCGTCACCCCTTGGCTCTCACCCTTTATCTCTGACCGCGCTCCCCCCCCCCCCCCCCCGCATGGTGGCTCAGCCTGGGTTTTATGACCCTTCCGCACGTCATAAAGCATCCAAACAACTTTTTCACGTCACCGTCAATGAATTCCAAGAGCGTGACAGCCCGCGCCCGGCTCTGTGCGCAGTGGAGGGCCCCGTTTTCATTCTGCAAGGCCGAAGTGAACCAGGCGATAAATATCTGTCCTAAGACGCTGAGTGTGATAAACTATTTCTTTCCAACATGCACTCACCCCTCATAACTTACGAAGCCAGAGAGAGAGCCTTCAGAGATGTTATTATTTTTTTTTTTCCTTAATTCTTCTGAGTTTCCCAACATGTGCGTTTCCATCCGTCACCCCACCTCAACTCCCAGTGGTGAAACTTCCAATAAGAACACACACCTTTTGACGCAGCGATTGTCTCATGCAGACATTTGCCGTGATTCATGTTTGTTTGAGGGAAGGTAGTGAATTCAGGTGGGTGGATCTGAATTAGAATCCATGCAGAAAGAAAGGGCGTCCATACGCGAGACCCGGGAAGGACCTGGTTTCCCCCGCTGACATGGTACTTACAGCCGCGGTGGGCGGCGCGCCTCAGAGCAGCAGCAAGCCCAGATCCCTCCCCTCCAGAGTGCACACTGACAAGTCTTTACCTTTAGTTTTTAAGTTGTTCTCAGAACCCTGATGGCCACATAGTGGTCCATTCCATTGGTTAGTTATTAAGACAGGTTTTATTGGGTGCATCTCAGGCAGGGGCCATAGTAGACACCAGGAGAATGCCACCCCCAGTCCCAGACACCTGGGAGATGCACACTGGGTTTCGTGTTTTTAAAGGTCCTCTGAGACCTGCCTCCAACTCACCCATTCCCTCAAAGCAAAGACTTCCTGGGGACAAAGGGACCAGCCCACCCAGAGCCTGGCCGACTTCTCCTACCCAAGTCCCCGGCGTTCCTTGCCCAAAGCCTCCAGCCTACTTCTTGCCTCTGCAGTCTTCGTCTGTGGCTGCATCCACTGGAAGCATGGGGACACGGAGGCAGAGGTCAGCTGTCTCCTGCGTACTGTGTGGTCTGCAGACATGAGCTAGTGATACGTGTAGAAGACTTGATGTGGATGAAATGACTGTGTCACTACATTTGTTTACAGACACATACATATACACATATGCACATGCACATGCATGCTTGTACACAGATACATAGATACAGGCAAAGACACAAGCATGTACACATAAAACACACAAATATATATACATAGACACATGTGCTCATGCACACATGTACATACACACATGCACATGCATGCACACCGTTTCTCTTAGTAACGTTTTTGTTCCTGAGTAAGGGAAAAACCTGCCTGCTCATTGGGTTAAATCCCAAAGATTTATAAAAAATAAAATTAAAAGACGACACAATGTATCACTCAGACGTATCCATTGTGGATGTATAATGTGGATTTACAACTCCTAAATTTACAGTCTTGTAATGTACGTGGCTGCACTAGGTCCACCTTCTCTGTGAGGCGGGACCGACAGACCCGTTTTGCACACGGACTGACTGGTGCCAGGAGAGTACCTCTGTGACCAAAGGTCACTCAGCCAATCAGTGGCAGAGCTGGGCCTAAACTCACATCTTATGGATCTAGATCCTGTAGTGCATGGCTTTATCTGCCAGATTCATTTTCAGGATTTACCTAACTGCCACATTAAATAGACATGGGTACCCATATAAGTACAGGTATGGATATGAGTATAGTTACAGATAAGACTGTTCTCATAGCAAATAGGCCCTGGCAGGTTGGCTCAGTGGTAGAGTGTCCTCCTGGCATGTAGATGTCCCAGATTTGATTACCAGACAGGGGACATAGAAGAGGTACTCTCTACATCTAACCCTCTCACTTCTGTCTCTCTCTCTCTCATCCCTTCCTGCAGCCATGGCTCTGTTGGAAGGAGTTGGCCCTGGGCACTGAGGATGGCTCCATGGTCTCCATCTCAGGCACTAAGAATAGCTTGGTTGCTGAGCAACCAAGCCCAGATGGGCAGAACATTGCCCCATAGTGGGTTTGCTGGGTGGATCCAGGTTGGGACACAATGAGTCTATCTGTCTGCCTCCCCTCCTCTCCCTGAATAAAACAAAAGAAAACAAAACAAAAAGATAGCTGTAATTGGAATATTTAAAAACCAGATTGCATGATGTTTTTCTCCAAATCCAGATTTATTTAGAACATGCTGTGATATAGTTGCATCCAGGTAGCTGCCAATCCAGATGCATCAATAACTTTATGGAATAAACAGTGAAAACAGCTTTCTATACCGGTCCTTCCTCCTGGGGGCGGGGTGGTTAACGCACACTCTGGAGTCTCAGGACGGCAGGGGGCGGGGTAAAGCTGTGCAGACAGTGACCTCCTCTTTACTGTGGCCTCACTAGTTTCTGAGGTTGGATGGGACTCTCAGTCGCCCTGCAGGCTCCCTCCTGCGGCAGCCTCCACTTCAGAGGTCTCTGGCGGGTACTTCGATGGCACCTTTTGCTGACCTCTGTGCTTTAGAATTGTTCCTCCCTCTTTGCTAGAGGAGAAGTTCACCAGGAGTCATCTTGCTCCACTGTCTTATTTTCTGCATTGAAAGAAGACAGTTTAATCAAACCGGCAACCAGGAAGAGTGTATATGTCAGAGGTGTCGCTCTGCCAAGCCGGGGAAGGCAGGGTCGTGTGCTGCGGGCCGTGCTGTGACGGCGACGGGTGTGGAACGGGCCGTTGGGTTGTGTCTGTGAAGTGAGAACACAGTCCCCAAGTGTGAACACGACGGAGATCATTTCTCCCGGGGCCTTGACTTCCCAGCTCCGGCAGCCTTGTTCCCAGGAACCGGTGGTGGTCACCGGCTGCGTTATGCACACGTGGCGGTGGCTGCCACGCTCAGTCAGTGGCATTCATCCCACAGGTGACGCCCCTGAAAGAGAACAGCGCCTTTCTTCCTGCCCTCAGTGCTTCACAGAGTGGAATTAAGCCACTAAGCCCTCGCTGCAAACCAGCATTTACAATCACAAATGCTTTCAGTAGCCACCCGCCTGGCAGGTGGCACAAAGGGGGCGGGAAGACAGTTCAATGAAACATTGATCGATGTGTATTTATATCTCCACCGATATAACTCGTTAATAGATTAGAAATCAACTGGAGTTTTTCGAAAGGCATTCAAATTAAGGTCTTATTTTGCATCGGCTCTATAGACAGGGAAAACCAGCTCTCTGCTACCTTTATCCTACCTGGGGGCAGGTGGGGGGGGGGCTTGGGCTCCCTGTGGGGGAGAAAGGGGTGTAATTCACATTCTAGAGTTCAAGAAAAAGCAGGCAGGTCTTCTAAATGTATAAATATATCTAAATGAACCGTGTGGAGGAAGAAGAAAGCGGTATCCTACGCAGAAGAGCTGCGGTCTTCACTGCGCAATGGGCCTTGATTGCGGAAAGCATCATCCATCAGCACACACACAACTGGGTCAGACCCCTGAAGTCTGAGGCTCTCCCCCCAACCCAACCCACTGTCCACACTAGCACGACTGTGCCCTTCCGTGGTCTTGGCTAGCAAGACTTACTGGGCCGGGAGAGTCTTCTCCAGGCACATGGCTTGATTCTTTGCTAGTTTGTTGCAGGGACATCTTGGAAACAGGCATGGACTCTCCTTCAGTGCGGAACAGCAGCCAGCAGTCTACACCATGACATTGTGTTCCTGTATCGCTACAGAAATCCTCCCTCTGCCTTTGCCGCTCGTTCTGGGCTGCTGTGACGTCATGCTTGCCCAACCCACAAGCCTCCACACTGGAAGACTGCTGAAGCCGAATTTTCAACCTGGCATGAATACTAACCTTGCTTCTCCACCTCAGAGGCACCACCTAACCTCTTTTGAAGTGCTCCATTACTTGTGCAAACGATAGACTTAGCATTTTTTTATAAGAGGTCGTGTTGGTGATATTCAGGCGGCCAGTATTCCATAGGATAAAGGCGCCCCACTGTAGGATGGATGGGGGGACGGAGCGTGGCAGTGGACACGCAGGGACCTTTCAAGCTTTACACGTAGAGAAATAGTATGATTCTGCAGAACGTAGTCTAAGAGAGGGGAGGGGGCGGTCCTCCATTTGTAGATTCTTTATTTAAATATTGATCTAAAACATATCTATGTTTAGGTCTAAAATTAGCATGACTCTAAAATACAAGTTACACTAATGGTCCACATTTTCCCTATTTTAATTAATTTACTTTGTTGCAAAACCGAAACAGAATGTGCCTCCATTCCCAAGAGGCATTTCAATTCAGAAACTTGCTTCCCCCAGCCCTAGGTCTTTGAACCATTGTCTGTAATAAATTATTCAATTTTGAATTTGGTTTTACAAATTACATAAGCCACGGAGCCTTGTGCTTTCTAGTTTAGCATGAATTTTTGAAAAATCAAAATAAAAGGTCATAAAGTAAGCTGTAAGAGCATTAAGCTCTTTAGTGATAATGATCATTTCTAATAGAAAAAAAAAATCATAGAATCCTAGCTTTAAAAAGTCATCATTTATTTACTCGTGTTCATTCAGATACTATTTGAAGCGTCTACGGCAGTGGTCGGGAACCTATGGCTCACAAGCAGATGTGGCTCTTTTGATGGCTGCATCTGGCTTGCAGACAAATCTTTAATAAAAAAAAATAATAACGTTAAAAATATAAAACATTCTCATGTATTACAATCCATTCATTTCCTACCGCTCATGTTCATGGTTGCGGGTGGCTGGAGCCAATCACAGCTGTCCTGTGGGACAACACCAAGTTTTTATTGGATAATGCATAATGTACACGGGTCGTTGTATGGTTCTCATGGAAATACATTTTAAACCATGTGGCGTTCATGGCTCTCTCAGCCAAAAAGTTTTCTGATCCCTGGGCTATGGTGTGTTAAGCATTTTTGTCAAAGTCAGGCAATGGCTTGAAACTAAGCATGGGTTCTGGTACAAAACAGTGGGTCAGAAACATGGACAAAGTGTACAAGGGCATCCAGGGGCCAAACAGCAGGCAAGACATTTCCTGAGACTTATAGGGTTTGAAAGCCAAGGACATCAAAGCTGAAGGCGGCCACTCCTAATTCTTTTTTGTGGGTGGAAGGTGAGGAGTCAAGAGAGAATCACCAGATTCAAGAAGGCTTCCTGGAGAAGGTGGCATTCACTCGGTCACCGGAATCCGGATTGGATTTAATCAAGCAGGTGGATATGTTGGAGGATGGCAGCAGCCAGACACTGTCCATGAGCAAATGCAAGGACGAAGGAAGCAGAATTGGCTAGAGCTGAATGGCCAGTGCAGGAGGTACCCTGGGCCCCAGGGGGGGGACCAGTAGGGCTGAAAAAATGGTGAGTAGTGTCCTTTTGAAGAGCTAGGACCACCTAGCGAGTTTATTCCACCAAAAGACAAGTCACTTCATACATTGACTTTGAAGTCAGGTCAATGGGACACACAAAGGCTCATTCTGCCCACTCATTAATTTTAATAATACATTTTCAATGTCCCTGATGTGCCAATCCTGTTTTAAGTTGGGGGAGGGGGAGAGGTGAAGTGTCAAAAGAGATAAGCTTAATCCTTATTCTCAGGTAGTTCCCAGTCTAGTGGCGTAAGGGGAAGACCAGCATTAGACATACAAGTGTGAAAATAATCAGTTAGGGTTCTTAAAGGGAACGGACACAGTGAGAGGGGACAGCAGTGGCTCAAGGGGGTAGAGGAGCATGTGCCGTGATGTCCAGCGGGACGTTCTGCAAAAACGGGAACATTCTGTGTGCAATACACCCACCGCCAGCCACAGTGGCTACCGAGCATCTATCTGCGTTGTGAATTTTATTTTAACTAATTTGAATTGGATGTACCCACCTGTAGCTGGTGAATACGATAGTTTCCTTATTCACATATGCACAGAATAACTTTCAAGCTCCTGGGATGCAGACATTCTCTTCAGTCTTGCCGTCTCCTATGTCCTAGCCGTCCAGCATGGCACACCTTAGCAAACGCCCTTGCAGGGGTTGGTGTGACAAGTGCTTGGGGAAAGGCTAATAGCAAACCGCTCGACTGTTTGGGGAATCAAGCGGCTGCCAGGGAGGAGACAGCAAGTGCCCAGTAATGAAAGAGCAGAGGGGCGGGGCACTGGAAACAAGCTTTGCAGAATTCATGGACTTTCACTGTTTCCCTGGGCGGAGTTAGCAGGTTGGGCTTTCAAGTCAGGGACAGTGTGGCAGTGGCCAGGAAAAGGCGGTGACTGAGAGGAATCTGAGGTGTGAGTGTTGGCATCAATGTGCGGAAAGCTGCCGGCAGGCCCCCACACTATAGGCACGTGCCCCTGCAGCAGAGAGTGGCTTATTTGGACACCCACCCACCATCCCAGAATCTGCATGCTTCACCTGTGCAATCCCAGAATGGAGATGACCGTCCATTCTTAAGACTCATAGCAAGTCTGCACTGCCACCCCCAGTGTGACTTGTCTTACCTCTAGAAGGAGACCAGGGCCACTGGTAAGCAAATTGTCACATACTGGGGGCCAACTGAGGGTTCAGTGTTTTGCAAGCTTTGTCACAACCAGCCTCCTGCCACCACCAGGGAGCAGGGGCTAAAGCCTCTTTGTACAGATTAGAGAAGTCTTGAACAGTTTATGAGACTTGCCAAAGGGTCCTCAAGTGGTGAATTGAAACCTGACACTCACCTTCAACAATGTCTGATCCCAGATCTTCACACATGCCCCTAAGACGGGCTCACATCTGTTTTGCTACCTGGTATGTGCCATGTATATGCTGGGCATGTGAACACGCATGATCGCTGCATTTCCTTACCTGTTAAAATGATCACCATGGAGAGATGGGCTTCTGGCGGGTCCTAACCCAGAGGTCATTGGGCAGAGCTGAGATTCCACTTCAGTTTGTCTGACCCCAGTCAGTGTCTTTGACCTTTCTGCCCTGCCTCATCCCAGGGCAGGGGCCTCGAAAGCACTTCTGTTTTGAAGCCCCTTATTCCAGAGAAGCCAATGCTGTTTGAGAGTAGCGCTCACATAGTCTGGAGTTGGAGACACATGAGCAGGAATTCCTGCTGTAGGAGAAACCCAGTACATGGCAATCCTAGTAAGAATAGAATGGAATGCAATGGAATAGAATAGAATAGAATAGAATAATATTACATCATATTTGTCACGTATCATCACATATTACTTTTATTATGCATAATTATAAATACTATAATATAATATATATAATGTACAATATGTTTATATTTAAAGTACATTATATATAATTATATCATATTAATATAATTATATCATATCATAACAAAATAATATATTTATATCATGTTAATTTAAGATACATGAAATAAAATGATATGATGATATAAAACTATACTGTATTATTATAACATATTTTTATATATAATCTATATATGCCATAATAAAATGTTATAACATATTAATATTATACTGTGTTACATATGAACATATGATCATGTTAACGTAATATGATGTGATATAACAATCACTATTATATTCAGGATCACACAGGTCGTGAGGGTCAGGGATTGTGTCAGAACCAGATGCTGGGCCATCACTCCGAGTTCCCCCAGGTGGCCTGGCCCCGTGAGCCTAGAGCTTCCCCAGCCACAGGGCTGCCATGCACAGCTGAGTGTGCCCCCCGCGTTCCTGGCACTCAGCAGCATTCCCAGTGGCTGTCACCCCTGAGCGCTTTGGTCTGTGGATGTCCCTCCAGCTCATTTCTATGAGGACAGGGAGCTCTTACCTGCTGGGAGATGGCCCCTTTCCCTACCAGGGCTGGGCAGGCCTGGGAGGCCTGGGTGAAACTGATGGGATTTCAGAAAACAAAAATAGAATAAATCACAGTGAAGTGACCTGAGGGTTTGGATCAAGTTCCTGCACAAGCGGTGATTAACTGAATACCTCTTTAACTGAATACCTGGGCTGGAATGTGGGCTGGGCAGGAGGGGAGGGCACGTGAACGAATCTGTCTGCATACTTGTGGAGTGCTTTCTGCTTAAAGAAATACTCTAACCCATTCCCCGTGCTAGCCCCCCCCCCATTGTTCCTGGTTGACAGGGGGACCTGCTGAAAAGAAGGAGCTTTCGGGTCAGACCCTCACTCAGCGCTCCGTGCACTCAGGCAAGCTACTGTCATGGCCTGACTTGGTTTCTGATTCTGCAGGTCTGGGTGGGGCATACGAGTTTAAGTGTGGGACGGATTCCAAGGGGAGGCTGACATTGTTGATCTGGGATCGCGCTTTGCCACTGGAATGGCAGAGAGGATGATTTACTCAACATTTCACAGCAAGTCAAGACCAGGGGCAGAGATGCAACCCCGGGGAAGAAGATAAAATTAGCATTCGCAATTCTTCATGAGCTTCCTGTATTTGAATTATATGTTCATGCCTCCGGCCATGTGATTTTTCTAAAACCATCTACCAAAGGGATAGTTTCCTTCCCTGCCATGTGAGCTATACAAGCTTGGCCATGTGACCTGGTTGGGTCATTGGAGTTTGGTGGAAAGAATCAAGCCGGTATTGAGCCAAGACCTCAAGAAACGCGGTCTGTCTGTGTTGACTCCCCTGAATCCCTGCCATTGGCCATGAACAGAGCCTCAAGTAGCTCCGGTCCAAAGGGAAAGAGGGAACACGTGGCACAGACCTGACTCTGACTCTCTCTGGATGCTGGTCCAACCGACCAGCATCCCAAATCACAGCTGCCCAGCCAAAGCCAGACTGGGTCATCCACTCTCCGCTGACCTGTGGACCCATGTGTGAGAGGAGGTAGTAGTGAGCTACTGAATTTGGGAACTGTTTATTACACAGCATGAATGAAGTAATTGCTAACATAGTGTTTCAGCACGATGTTGAGATCCTCTTTTGGTCCAGAAAGGTAATAAATATATATATGATGTACTAAGCATCTATCATATGCCAAGCTTGTGTTTGTTACCTTGTATATCAGAACACCTTGTTTCAATTGTTTTAATATGCATCTCTCTAAACTCAGCGCCCTTTAAAAAGGAGTTCCAGTAATGGTAGCTTTTGTTGTATAATAAATAAATATTCAATATCCCCCAAAGTCTCCCAACTACATCTTGACATGTCTTGGATAGCTCTCTCAAGTCTGTCTGGTATGTGTGTCTCTGCTGGTTGTGATTAATTATTCCGGTTTTAGAAGTCACCAAAGGCTCTGCTTACAGTCTTCCTAAGTACTTGGTAGCTACTATGTCATTGTTTCATCCCAAGGCATACTTGGAACAAAAAAATAAATAAAAGACACATAAAATTCAAACTTTATGATGCAGGAGATAGGCAACTTTTGTTGCTTCTCATTTGGTGGTGGGGGGGCAGGGATGGTGTCTTTTCTTCTTTTGAATCGGAAGGGTTGACATAAAAAAAGTACTTCAAGAGCTGAACTCATCCACTGAACACCAATGCAGAGATATTCTGTATCTCTTTAAATGTTTTATATGCCCCAGTCATATATAATTTATTATGTTGTGAAACTGAGTCCTTCTTTGAATGAAAATTTTACTGTCAGAGCCTGGGCTACTATATTTTGATGATTTAAAACTCTCAATGCACTCGTAACAAATAACACATTTTTATGGCAGTGCATTTGTCCAAGAGGTCAGCTTTCACCATAAAAGGAAATTTCCCCAGTAAAATTATTTCAATGAAAAAATATGTATCTTGGCCTAATTCTTACTGCAGAAAACGCAGGTGCAATTTCAGAAAGGGCTGGGTGTCCATCTTTCAAGAGGGCACTGGACAGCAGGGCTGCCCAATTTTCTTGTGATTTTGGACTGTAGTTTTAATCTGTCTTTGCCCTCGACTGGCTGAGTCTCATGGTTTTCAGGATAACAAGAGTATAAGATATCAACTCTCAAAACATTATTTGTTAGGAAAAAATGAAATGGTAGTATGTCAAAATGCCTGGTCCACAGTTATTATGATGCCACATTATTCTGCCGGCTCCATTTTTAAATGAAATCAGTTCAGACCTAGGAGGTGATAATGTACAATAGAAAGAAAAGGTTCAGTCAGCTTGTAGGCAAAGATTTAGAGAAATCTAACCAGTACTGCAAAGCTTCAGCCATCAGGGGTATAGGCAACAAGGGAATAAGTAAGAAATTTTAGTTCTGGGGAGTTGATAAAAAGAGCTGTGTGCGTCAAGGAAATGAACTCTGGTGCTTCCACCTCAACCCTTTCTCTATCTCAGTACCGTGGAAACCTATGGACTAGAAAGGGCAATTGGATTTCGACTCTCCATGCATTTACCCATCCACCCTTCAATCCATTTATCCATCCATCCATCCACCTACCCACCGACCCTTCCTTCCATTCATCATCCATCCATCTATCCACCCACCTATCCAACCATCCCTCCATCCATGTGTCTATTCAGTCATTTGTTTATTTATCTATTTATTTCACCTTTCTATCCATCAATCACTGTACAAGCAGGAAATTCGGGGCAGACACTAAGCTAGGTTCTAAAAACACCAAGACGCAAACCCGAGCTCGTGGCCTGTAAGCATTTAGGAACAAGTTGGGAGGCACATCAGGTGCCGCCATTATACTTTCAAAACGGTGTGCTCAGCGTCACAAGGGGAGGGGACTGAAATGTTCAGTCAGGGCTGAGCAAGGAAAGCCCAGCCTAAAGACATCCAGGAGGGACCTCTCAAGTAAGCAGCTGAGCCGAGGACCCTTTAATCATCAAGCCGGTGACATAGGGTAGCATTCCGGAGAGAGGAAACAACAGACACAAGCGTCAAAGCACAGAACTCTTTCTGGGAATAGTGTGTTCGCCCTCCTGAGCTGCTATAACGAAGCGCCACAGCCTGAGGGCATTAACATGACCGACACTGATCTTCCCACAGTTCTGGAGGCCGAAAGGCCAAGCTCAAGGCATCGGCGGGATGGTTTCTGGTGAGGGCTCTTGTCCTGGCTTGTGGACAGCCACCCTCTGGCTCTGTCCTAAGTGGCCCTTCCGATAAGGTCATGAGGAGAGAGGCTCTGGTGTTTCTTCCTCTCCCTCAAAGGACAATAATCTTATCATTTCAGGGGTGAAACCCTGACAAAAAGGTAACCTAAGTGACCTCTTTAAGTTAATTTTTTTTATCTGCAAATATGTCATATTGGAAGTTAGAGCTTGGCTGGACCAATGATTTTCGGAGAGAAGTTAGCCCGTGACAAATGGTGACTGGGCTCATAAACCTGACACTCAGGAGGGATGTGGGCAGAAGGGACGGAAGCAGCCGGGCAGGAAAGCAGGGTGCTGGGCAGAAGAGACAGAAGCAGCCGGATAGAAAAGCGGGGTGCACTCAGCTCAGGGGGGCCCTGGTCCCAGGCAGACATGAACATGAACAGCACGCGGGTGCCAGACGCTGCCCACCTCCAGCAGGGAGAAATCAAAGCGAGAAGACCTGAGCCCCTCGTTGCTGTTCGCACTCCATTTAGACACACCCCCACCCCCCACCCCCCACCCCCGCAGGAAGCACAATGGTGAGTCACAAAGCCACACTCATTAAGGTTTCAAAGTTGAGCTTCGTGCTGTTTCCTCCCTGAGCTGAAGGCTTCCTTACAACCCCAGAAACCTGCTGATCTGATTGATTGGAGGGACTGAAGCTCTCAACATCCAGGTGTACGCCCGATGGGTTTTACTTTTCATTTAGGATTCCGCTCGCTCCGAGAGGATCCCGGTTGGGAACGGTTCCCGGAGGATGCGAGGTTCATTTCGGAGAGGTGCAGAAAGGGACTGAAGACCGTGTGTACACGATTCCTGTGAATCGGCAACTGTGGGTCATGAGATCTCCCGTGAAAGGGAAAGACCGGTGTCCCCTGCCCCCCAAGGAGGCGGGGCGGGCGCCCTTTGGCCATCAGAGCCGCCCCTCCTCCGTCTACCCCCCCCCCCTTATTCTCCGCTGAATTGATTAAGTCGGTTTCAAGTCCTTGCGGCCCTTCTTGATAGTAGTACACAAGTTCTCCCAGTGCTGCAGAATCCGGCGTCTGTCCTCTCACCTGTCACTTCAGCCGCCTCTTAGTGATGTTAAAAGAAATCTTTACTGTCACTCATATCACCCATTCACTTTGTTCCCCGGCAGTGACACCCTTGTTGTGCTTCTCGCGGGCCACCGCTGGCTCCTGCGAGCTAGCATTCCCCGGATTCACGCGCGCTCATTAAGTCTGAATACATTTAAAAGCTGCTGCTCCTGAGTCGTAAAAATGTAACCAGGCTTCTTCTTGGATATAATTGAGGCATCTTTAGAAAAGTAAATTGCGGTCTAACTCCCAGCTAGGCGCTTTGTGATTTGGGAGTCAAGGGGGTCTCTTTGGGGGCGTCATTTGAGCTATAAATATCTGGGGAGGGAGAGGTAGACATTAATAAAGTCCCCCCTCCCCAATCAATTCTACCTTCTCTGTTTACTCTGCCCTTCCCCTCTTCTCTTCTCTTCTCTTCTCTTCTCTTCTCTTCTCTTCTCTTCTCTTCTCTTCTCTTCTCTTCTCTTCTCTTCTCTTCTCTTCTCTTCTCTTCTCTCCTCTCCTCTCCTCTCCTCTCCTCTCCTCTCCTCTCCTCTCCTCTCCTCTCCTCTCCCCCATCTCTCTCTCTCTCTCTCTCTCTCTCTCTCGCACACGCACACACACACACTATTCCACAGAGGGCTACCTGCCTCCAGTGGAGGCTCGGGTCACATGGAACTCACCGTCACCCACAGGCAAACGCGTGAGGCCGTGGAGAAAGGTGTGTGAAGATAGGATTTGCTGGGCCTGTCCTCAGCCCGGGGCATCTGAAACCCCACAGTCTGGGCCTGGGAATGCCCGCTTACCACGGGAGTCACAGCAGTTCTGATGTGTAACACTGCCTCTTGCACAGCTTAAATAAAGACTTTGGAGCCATTTTGGCTCAGGAGACAATCTGAACGCCACTGTATTCTCAGGGGACTCTGCTAGGCCAATCATCCACCCCCTCCGAAGGGGACAATACACACTGTACAGAGCTTTGCCTTCAATGAAAAGAGACATTCGGGCTCATGTCATCAGGGTGTTAACTCAGGCCATTGTTCTGTGGATCGGAGATCATCAGGGCGATCGTCACTGATGTCACCAGCACCGGGGCCACCTTGGCGACAGTGCTGGCTGGCAGGAAGTCTTCACTAAAGGACTCTTATTTCAGCACGTACTCAGTGAATCACAGCGTCGGGGCTGGGAACGTGGCATGGAATGCCTTCTTATACATGAACCGGGTAATAAACTCAGTAAGCTGATGGAAGTAAACTACAAAAGTACACAGCATTTTAGATGGTGACAGAGCCCTGAAGAAAAACAAGGCAAGGGGTCGGAAGTGGCAGGCCGGAGATGGGAGCTTCCCTGAGAGGGGACATTGGTGCAAAGACCACAGGGAGGAGAGAAGCCTGCATTGGCCAGCTGGGGAGGGCAGTGCCAGGCGCCAGGCTCCAGGCTCCACCTGCCCTCTCCAGAAACTCCCTCCCCAGCCCCCAGGACGCCACCTGTGCCTGAGCTCCGGCAGCATGTCCACAAGGAATGCTGCCGAACACCAGAGGACAGCACGACATGAACACACACCAGCGGAGAAAAAGCTCACAGATCCCCAGGAGTGAATGTTCCTGCTGAGACAGAGGCGAGCCCAGTGTGACTCAGGCGCGTTGGTGCATCGAGGCCCCCGCAGTGTAGGGGGTCCCGCAGGCCCAGACCCCTTTGTTGCACACCCGTGCACCCACACGGGCACCGCTGCATGGCAGGACCCCGTGGTTAAGGCACACTTAATGGCTGCGCCCGACTCCGGCTGGGCCACTGGGAGGTCTTGAGGGGGTTGTTAGACTCTGTGCCTTCAGTGTCTTTATCTGCAAAATGGGGATAATAATAGCATCGGCCTCACGAAGATGTTCTCAGGCTGAAGTGTCAGGGGAGATTTTAATGTATGTTAGCAACTGACAGCAAATTCACACCCAGGGTGTTGTTCCTGCCTCTTGTCCCGGATGTCGGTTTCAGACGCTGCCCCAGCTCTGCACGGCTCACACGCTGTGACCTGCTCCAGCACTCACCCACGCACACGGCGGCTCTGTCTCTGCTCCTCCGTGGTCAGCGACAGCGAGTGGCCTCGCTCCGGGTGACAGGACCCATCCACACGTATAAACCAAGGTCCCCAGCTCTGCACGGCTCACACACTGTGACCTCCTCCAGCACTCACCCACGCACACGGCGGCTCTGTCTCTGCTCCTCCGTGGTCAGCGACAGCGAGTGGCTTCGCTCCGGGTGACAGGACCCATCCACACGTATAAACCAAGGTCCCCAGAGCTGCTCCGGGATGCTAGCCTAGATTACTTCGCAATGAAAAGCCTGGGCAGAAATCAGAGCAGAGAAGGGAGGGGAATTTTCAAGAAGACGCCCTCTGCCAAGTCACTGCCCTCAGCCACTGACCTCTGCCGAGTCACTGCCCTCAGCCACTGCCCGGGGAGGTGCTGGCTCGGCCTCCGGGATTTTCCCAACGCTTGGCAGGGGGTGAAGGTCTTGGTAGCTCTGGAGGAGACCTCCTGGGTTCTGATCCCAACTGTGCCCTTGTTTGTGACCTTGGTCACGTCACCTAACCCCGCAATGCTCCATTCGTTCTTCACATGGAAGTAATAACAGTGCTTAGCTAGCAGAGAAGCATGAGGGAGGGCGTGAAGTCGGGTACACTCAATGCTGAGCATCACATTGAGCACGCAGTAACCGGCTGTGCACCCACCTCCCCTCCCAGTTATCTATCCCTCCACCCAACCCGTGCGTCTTGCTGCACGAGGCGATTTGTGTAAGGGCGCAGGGGCTATAGAAAGCAAGCAAATACAAACCTGATCATTAAAAAAAAAAAAAAAAAAAAAAAGACAAGTGTAAGAGGAAACACAAACAAACACAGACACAAGACAAGGTGCAGTCGAGCCCCGAGGCCCTGCGAAAGCCAAGATCGGTTGTCTGCGACGCGGGGCCACCGCTGACCTCTGCTCACGCAGAAGGAGAAAAGGCACATTTGTGTTAAACAGGAAGCCAGCCGCTCCTGACCCGTCCTGTCCTCGGCACCCTCGCAGGAGACTCCGCCTTTCTGGTCTCCGTCTCCTCCATCCTGGAATGGAGGAGCTGTTCCGAGTCAAGACCCCTGCGCTCACTCACTCTGCTGACCTCCCTCTGCGAGATTCCCGGTCAGCCCCGTCTTGAGCCCGCTCCACAGGGTCTCCGGGATCACCTGGTCCTTACACCGTGTGGTCAGTAGAAAGATGACTCCCCTCCAAAAATGTCTGTGCCCTTGTCCTCACGATCTGTGGATACGTGTCACTTTGTCTGGCGAAGGGACTTTGCAGGCACGACCACATTAAGGACCTCGATGAGGGACAATCTCTCACGTTATGCAGATGAGCTCACTATCAGCACACGGCTCCTGACATGAGGAAGGCCGGAGTGGGGACTCGGAGGTGACGTGGGGCAGACGCAGGAGGGCAGGTTGGAAGATGTCACAGGGCTGGCTGTGAAGGGGGAGGAAAGGCCATGCGTCAGGCAGCGGGGGGCAGCCGCGGGAAAGAACAAGGGACCAGAGTCTCCCGCCAGCCTCCAGACGACACGTGGCCCTGCCAACGTCCCGGTTTCCACCCAGTGAGACGTATGAGCGTGTGACTCCCGTGCTTGTAGGAGAGGTTTGTGGTGTTGGGAGCCACGACGCTTGTGGGCGTTTGTTACTGAAGCCGTGGGACACTCACACGGGGGGTGTTTCAGGGGAACGCGCACCCGTTCCGCAGTCAGGACCCCACTGCCCACGGGGTTCATCGTGCTGCTGCCAGTGGCGGGCTTTCCCACTCTCCCATGGCGGAATGCCCATCCTAGCTGGCTGCCAGTCTGCCTGTCCGTTCCACTTCCAGTTCTCCATCCTCACTCTGCCACAACCTCCAGATTCTCAGGCACCAAATGTCACCTGTCTCTGAGTCCTGCATTGACTGCCCCCTGCAGGACCCTCATCCTCTCCTCCGCAGTCTCCACTGCCCCCCCAGTCTGGACTTCCTGTGGACGGAGGCCCCTCTGCTGGCCTGCTCCACCCAAGGGTCCGGTCAGTACAGGGGTGGCAGGTCCCACGTGTCCCAGATGGCCCCCCGGCGCCACCATATCTCCTGAGGGGCAGAACGACTTTCTGTGAGAAGCTGGAGCTTCGGGGACAGAGGAACCAAGATCAGACACGTCGCTTGTCCCTTACAGTCCGGTAGCGGTTCCGAGCAGTTTCTTTCATCTTTCTAAATCTCAGTTTCCCCGTTTATAAAATAGGATATGTAAGTACCTTCTCAAGTTCTTCTGGGGATTAAATGCAATGATGCACAGAAAACACACCGCCTGGCAGAGAAGTAAGCACTCTTTAGCGTTTTCTAACTAATGGATTGGGGTGACACTGGTCAATGAGAACACACAGGTTTTAGGTGCAGCCTTCTGTAATGCATCTCTGTACCCTGCTTCATGCGCTCACCTCGGGACACGTCTCCTTCCGACACCGACTATTCCCTCCTGACCCTCATTTACCTCCCCAACCCCTCTTTTCCTTCCTGGAATCACCCTGCTGTTTGTGTCTACGAGTTTATTTTTTCCTTGCTTAAACCCTTCACCTTTTTCACCCAGCTGCACAACCCCCAGCCCCTCTGACAGCTGTCCTCCGTATCTGTGACTCTGTTTCTGTCTTGTTTGGAAGTGTATTTTGTTCATTAGATGCCACATAAGAGTGAAAGCATACGGTACTTGTCTTTCTCTGACTGGCTTATTGCACTTAGTGTAACACTCTCCAGGTCCATCCGTGCTGTCACAAAGGGTAAGATTTCCCTCTTTTTTTTGTGACTGAGTAGTATTCCACTGTGTCAATATACCACAACATTTTTATTCACCCACCCACTGACACACACTTGGGTTGATTCCAGATCTTGGCTATCTGAAATACTACTTTCTATTCTGCTCAAGGTTTCCGAGCGACTGAAAGGGCTATGATCTTTGGATATGTGAATGTTACGTTTTGAGGATCAGAGTTTATCACTGAAATAGGACAGAAGGAGAATTATGAGGGGATGACAACTACCCTTCAGGCTTTGTAATCTACTGTGGTCATGATGACTTAGCCATTAGCAGGAAAATTTAAGCCCGGAACATCCAATGTTTTAATATTCTTGTGGAAACTACCTGAGTGATCTTGAATAAGTGACTCAATATCCCCGGTCCTCAGTTTCCTCAAATAAAAAATTACGGAACAACCTAATCCTGTAGGTAGGTATCCTCACAGTGCAAGGTTCCTGAAAGATTATCTGACCTTCTGTCACCTAAACTGTCATGTGTTTTACTTGAATTTAGAGAGTTGCAACTTCATATCTGAGAAAGACATGACATCCTAGTAGACAAGTCAATTTTATTTTAAAACATGTTTTGCCAGCCTTTACTTCACACGTTGGAATAAAAACATTGTATCTAGTGTAAGATTTTGCAGAGAAGATGTTAATGTAACAGGCTGGGACAGATCTTGGGGAGAAATAGAGGCTCTTCGGAGGGCTGGGGGGTTCATTTTAACAGAGGCGAGGCATATTTAGAGAAGGCAAATTAAGAGACCCTTGTCACAATTGCTGGACCCTGGAGGTGAGGGAAGAGCCAAAGGACTCTGGGGCCACGCAGGTCAGGATCTAGACTCTCTCGGCGGCACTCAGAGCTCCAGGGACAGATAGAGTTGACTGTTAGGAAATACTGAATTTCAAGGAGAAAGGGTAATAGATAACTTTCACTTAATGAAATGTAAGTGTGAAGAAGCGACCTCAATAAGAAACACAGATAAAAGGGCTTCTCCTCTTCCTGGAGAGCAGGGAAGGAGGGGATGGCAGAATCCGTTTCAACAGCATAGAAAGCGGAAGGGAGGGAAGACATTCAGACCACCGAGTGGTCCCTCCTGCCTCTGCCCCGTGCTGGCTGTGAGGAGTAATTCCCGTCAACTCAGACGGAACGTGGGGTGCCCGGTGGAATGTCCATCTGGGCGTGTCTTTGAGGGTGCTTACAGCACAGATGAACATGGGAATCAGTGGACTGAGTGAGGCACGCCGCTGTCCCCAGTGCGGGTGGACATCATCTAATCTGCTGAGGGGCTGGGTAGGGCAGACAGGCAGAGAAAGAGGGGATTTGTTCTCTCTGTCTGTTTGGGCAGAGACATCAGCTTCTGCCCCCACGGGGACTTACAACTAGAGCTTCTCTGGTTTTTAAAACTTTAGGAGCAGCTCTCCTGGGTGTCCCACTCGCGGGGGCTTCTCCGCCTCCATACTCGCATGTAAGTGATCTATCTATGTCATGTCGGTTCTGTTTCTCCAGAGAACCCTGGTTGATACACCGCCCTGTTGCCTTGGCAGGACTGGTGAACCAGAGCCCCGTGCCTCTGTGTTCTTACCTCTGCAACGTGCGGAACTCAGCAGATCCAGAAAAAAACTGCTTTGAGTAAAAAAAAAGGGGGGGGGGACCTTTTGTACGGTGTCTAATGTAACTCAGGTTGCATTCACTGTGACGACGATCTTCGTTGTGATTGACTAGTATGCTTAAGAGAGGATTCATCCTCCCAAAACAGAGCCAGAACGTCTCATGTCGTAGACAATGGGCCTGTTAGAATCATGTAGATGCTCTGAGAACACGCTCTGAGTCAGGAACCACGACCCGACTGTAGTAGATATTACATAGCTTTTTAATGATCGTGTTACTGGACACACGCTTCTTGGTTGAAAACGACAAGCTCTCAAAACTTGGAAAGTGTGACTCCACTGTCTTCTTGTTCTCGCTGTTTTTATTGAGAAGCCTGTTTTGAGCTGGGTGAGCCCTTTGTTTTATGGCTTTTAGTTTCTTGTTGGAAGTGCTGCAGTTTTGCAGTAGTGTGCCTAGGTGTGAAGTTCTTCTGTCTTGCTTTAGATTGTTTGATGCCCACTGTGCTTTATTTTCTATCGTCTGTAAGTGGTTTCCATATTTCTATTTCCTTGTTTCTTTTTCCAAACATGCTGGATATTTCTTCTGACTTACTTTGTGATCCCCAATTTCCACTCCACCTGTGTCTTATTCGGTGTTTCACCCACTAATTGGGCATTGAAATTCTATACTTTCTGATGAAAGGACTGTATGACTCTATTTCAAATCTGTATGAACATGTTTCATTGACTGTGGTATATTCTAATTTTATTTTATCATTTTTAAAAAAAATACTTCATGTCTATAACTCCATGGGAGTGTATGTAGATGGGACCATGGCCTGCACCTGACATGCTGTCTCCAGAGGAGACTTTTATCTGCTTTCACCGTGAGCCAGGTGAAACGGAACCAAATGGCACCATTTCGGTTCAGGGTAAGATTCCTGGTCCAAAGCATGGGTCTGAGAATGAAGACTCTCTGCTAGAATCTGAATGTAGTTTGTTTAACACAAATGTCTTCTTGCTCAAAAGCCATATTCCAGTTTCGGCTCCATCATCCCTTTTGCATACTTGCTTGATTTTAGTTCATAGATAACTTCCTTATATTCTATCAAGTCCTCCCCCCAAAAAAACTTTACAATTATGTCTATTTATGTCTGTGTTATTAACTTCTAATCGACCCACGATCTGGTTGTGTTTCAGCGAAGATAGTCTTCTGTTCACCTTGCCGGCCATTCTATCAGAAATCCTTTTGTTAGAATTGTGTGGGGGGGACACTGTCTACTCAATCATTCGGTGCTCCCATACGTCCAAAGAATGATCATAAGAAATAGCACTAAGAACGACTATATACTGAAAGTTGACAAGGCGCCAGTGACCAGGTTCACCACTGATGCGTAATGTCTCTGGTCTTTCCAAGGCGGTGAAGCAGCCGTGCTTTGGAGAGTAAAAGCGAACGCCGTTTCCTTGTCGTAAGCCGAGCTGATGGTGTCACAGGGGCTGCAAGAAGGCCTCCAAAGCGTTCTTCATGTGTGATACTTTACCTGTTATCTCTCCATTTAAAAAATATATCTAACATTATATAAAATCTTTTATGAAAAAAAATTACTTTTAGAATTCAAAGCTAGAAAACATGTCGACTTACTGCAAGAGACTGGTCTGACCCCTCTTGGGAACAGTGAACATCGCACGACTGATCATGCCTCCACTTCTCCTGGGACACCAGAGAGGTCCGGAGCAAACTGGAAGGTCAGTCTGGTCAATGACGGTTGCATCGTTATTCCAGTCATAACATTCTAGTTGTACGCATATTGTATTGTATATTTCCTGTCTGATTTTGTATTGCAACCATTTAAAAATGAATAATCAAAGAAATGACAATTGAGTATCATAGAAACATGGAGCTCCTGTGGATAGAAGGTCCTTGTGCCCACCATCATGGAGGGGCGTGAGTCTCAACGACCTTGTGTCTGTCCCCCTTTAAATTATAGACCGTGTCTAATCAGCAACGAAGTAATCATGTTTAAACTCGGTTAATGGCCTGACCTGTGGTGGCACAGTAGATCAAGCGTCGACCTGGAACTCTGAGGTCGCCAGTTCGAAACCCTGGGCTGCCTGGTCAAAGCACATATGGGAGTTGATGCTTCCTGCTCCTCCCCCCTTCTCTCTCTCTCTCTCTTCTCTAAAATGAATAAGTAAATAAAAATAATTTAAACTCGGTTAAAAAGGCTCCGTGGGTCGATGCAATGGCTTTGAAGAGACAAGCTGATGTTGCGAGCAGTGACGGCATTACAGTTCTGACTGCTCTTGAGAAGCTTTGTGACACATCTCGATGGAAGCACCTCAATAAACCACGAGTAAGGAGTCTTACCTGCGTCCCCAGTTTGCATGCCTGTGACGCAATCAAATGGGAGAGCGGACACAGATCACATTGGAAGCCCCCAGGCCAGGATAAGCGTGGAAAGTTTCGTCATTCTTGTCACCCAGGAAGCTATGCACAGAAACGGTCCTGGCTTGTTTGTGCAATACAAGGTGGGGCAAAAGTAGGTTCACAGTTGTCAGTATGCAAAACAAAGTTTATTCTTGTGTCATTATTTTTTAATTATTGTATTATTTTTCATGTGAACAGCTATAAACTTGTTTGCATCACCCAGTGTGTTCTGAGGAAAAACTAGAAAATGAGCCTCCCAGATTAAAGAAAACAAAACGAAACAAGAAACTTTTTACCTTACTTGAAGGACTACTTTGAGTAGTATGGGAATAGTTCAGGCCCAACAACCCTCACCGGAGGGGTTTGGAAAGGGAACAGGATCCTTGTGGCATCAACAATAAGTTGAGGTAGCTATTTATTACTTTGTGAACTCAAAATAACGCTATTCTTCTGATAAATGCTCTTTCAAACCACAGTGCTCTATTGAAGTTCTCCAAGTAGTGTCCTCAAAGGCCAAATAGTGGTCACGTAGGGAGTGAAGCCAATCAGAATTCTTCCCTGCAATCTTTTTTCTGACTTAATCTAAGAAAGAGGATCGCCATCTCTCTGTAGTCGAGTACTCGGGGGCCAGGATGCCTGTTCTGCCTGGTCCCCCCACTGCCTTCCTGTCATCGTTCATTACATAAGGGTAAAGGGCACAGACAGCCTCGCTTTTGTGCTACTCTAACCCTAACCCCTAACTCTAACCTTGCTTTATCCCAGATGGGTTACTCACTTCACTCCATCTATTCTTTTTCTTTTTATTACTGACTTCAGTGAGAGAGGAAGGGGGAAAGAGAGAGAGAGAGAGAGAGAGGAACATTGAGCTGTTCCCATATGTGCTCTGTTAGGGAATTGAACCAGCAACCTCTGAACTTCAGGATGATGCTCTAACCAACTGAGCTACCCGGCCAGGGCTCACTCCATCTGCTCTTCACAGCACATGCATGGTGTAGACACTACTGTTGTAACTCAGAAGTCCCGAATTGGAGTGAGTCGATCCTGCTAAAACACAGAAACGCCCCTAATCCAGTTGCATGCTGCGTGCATGGGCTTGGCCATATCTTAGACCAAAGACAGTTGGTAGCTCTCGTCAACACCCCGCTTTGGAAAGAAGACTAATTTCAGCAATTTCCCATTGGTGTTGGGGACTGGGAGAATTGTGTCACATTACCTTAAAGGCCATTCGTGGGGAAAATATATAAAGCTTAGGGCTCTGAAAGCCATTCTCTCTCTCTTTCTGACAATGACAGGCGCTTTGAAATTGTATGTTTTGCTTTGACATCCGGTGTTGAGGGAAAAGTCTTCCTGTGTTCCACAAAATTAGTGCTGATCAAAAAACTGGCTTACTTTGCAAGACAAGGCACTGAAAAGCAGATGGATGAAAAGTTAAAAAAATAAAATGAAATAAAAAGGTATGACTAAACAACAAACAAGAGTCAAGTAAGCACCGTTTAAAGCCTGCTTCTCGGTGAAGCTTCAGAGCCAAAATTGTTCCTCCTGTCACTACCGGAAAGCAATTCTGCCCCTGATCGGTCCGTACCCACGGTGGCTGTAGCACAGCCAACGGCAATCAGGTATGGACGTTTCTCCGTAGCGATTTTTTAAGAGCCTGATAATTTTCAGTTGTATTAACCCATTGATAAGACGTATATTTTCCTTAAAACAAGGATGCCTGTGGGATTTCGGGGGGAAATTCCAAAAATGAGGCCACCCTGGAAATATTAAGGACAGATACAGTAGTAAAACATTCAGCTAAAAAGAGCAATAACATGGACCTCCAATGGGCCTCTTGAGGAATTCGGAAGAGCGGCTTTATTCCGCGGGTGTGTTCGCACAGAAATAAATCAGTCCCGCGCCGCTGAGGAGAAATAAGACCCTGGCATATCTTTATTTAAGATATGTGGGATGCCCGAGTCAGAGACGCGTGCAGGGAAAATACGGATTGCGTTTGAAACTGAAACGTGAATCTGATTGTAATTTTAGTGTTTGTTGCGGGGGGGCGGGGGGAGGTGGAGGTCACCTTGGGCGAGGTCGGGTTTTCTGAAAGTCACTTCACACAGAGAGCTCTGCCTTCCTCTGACACTTTGTCTAGCAGCAGCCCGGCTCTTCTGACGCAGGAAACGGGTTCTCCGCACACCCTATGGCTGTTCCCATCCACATCTGTGATTCTTACAGGAAGGGAAACAGATCCCGATTGTAGACAAAGATCCATGGTCTCTCTGCAGCTGGAGAGGGAGTGGGGAGCATGGGCTGCAAGTTTTTGTTATTATTTAAAGGGATAGCGATCGCATTTAAAAAATAAAGGTACAGCTCCAAATCCCTGGGGCGGGGCGGAGGGGGGGCAATAGGAACAGGATATGTGTATGGGAAGGATTATGTTTGCTGTTGCCCTCCATCTAAAAAACAAACAAACAAACAAACAAAAAAGTATACTTCACAGGAAGATACATTTAATTCATCCCCAAATACTAACAGGTGAGCCCTGCTCACAGGAAAGAGGCAGCCCAGATTTCTGAGTTCAGAATAGTATTTAACCATTAAATTACTGAAGTTATTTCCTAGTCAGGTGGATGGTGAGCGAGCGCATGACCGCGGTGAAGTCGCTTCCCTGCTCGCAGCCTCCGGGCTACACTGCGGAGTTCATGCCGGCCAGGGGTGTCACCAATGCCTGTGTGGTTGATCATAGCGGGCACCCAGCGCCCGGCTTCCTGGGCCATTCAGCCCACACGTAAGGTAATCTAAAGGAAGTGCCACGAAAGGAAATGACTTCCGCGTGAATCAAATAAGCAATCAAAATAGAAGCAGACTCACAGATACAGAGAACAAACTGACGGCTGTCAGAGGGGAGGAGGGTTAGGAGGTCTGAGTGAAACAGACAAAGGGCTGAAGCAACAAATATCACACAGACGCAGAGCAGAGTGTGGGGATCACCGGAGAGAAAGAGGAAGTGGAGGGTCCAGGAAGGGGAGGGTCAGGGGGACGAACGGTGCTAGAAGGAGACTTATGGGGTAATGAACACACAGTCCAGGGTGCCGATGACGTATTATGGAATTGTACACCTGAAACCTATATCATTTTATTAACCAATGTCACCTCAATCAATTCAATATAAATATAAAAAAATATTAAAAATACTAAAAAGTGAAGTCTGGGTTGCTAGGAAATTGATATCTTGTAATAAAAAGGAAGTACCTAAAATAAAGCTGATGGCCTCTTCCACCTTCTTTCCATGCTGTGCCTGCGGACTCGGTAAGAACTCAGGTCAGAGCAGGAAAAAGCCCTTGTTCTGTTGTTCCATCTCGATCTGGGAACTTTTGTTATCTGAACACGTCACCAAGCAAATCATCTAACCCCACCCTTGGGACCTGGGCATTTGGGTCACTCCTGTGCGGCGGGGAACAGCACCCTGAGGGAGAAAATCACCTCACCTGGAGGAGCCGCGGTGCGCAGGCTCCGGACTGTGTGTGGCAGTCAGCACCGCGCCAGTCCGATCTCGCGGTCCCGCCGCAGATGCGGCATCAGCACGTCCCCCGCAACGTGGACTCTCCTGCCGGATGTTTCAGCAGGGAATGAAGGCGTGTGGCAGCCATCCAGACCGTGGGGGACCCAGGTGTTCCCCTTCTGGAGAGTATCCAAGTGCCCCCCCCCTCCGGGCTCAAAAGGGGTGAATATCCAGGTGTAACTGCAACGTCTGTCCCTTGCCTCCTGCCTGCACCTGAATGGTCTCAGGCAAGCGCCCCAGTCACACCGCCATGCCGGGCCACGTGCGGAGGCCGGGGGGGAGGGGCACGGGGGGGGGGGCTGTGAAGTGTTTTGCTCATTTATTTAGGATGATTAGGGAACTAGGCAAGAGAGTTCTGCTCCGGGATCTCCCCTGGAGGCCTTCCCAACATAATTCTCTGAGCACAGGCTGCGCCTTTTTGCCCCACGTGCCAGAACGTTCTTCCTATTCATGCAGCGCGCAGGGACACGCCACGCACCGAGAGCCCTGTGCACGCCCAGGCTTACCGGGAGACGTTGCGGTTCGGTTCCAGGCGACTGCAATAAAGCAAACATCGCTCGCAATAAAGCAATTCACACAAATTATTTTTTTCAAGTTTCTCAGCGCATATAAAAGTTATGTTTACACTGTACTGTAGAATTGTGTTAAAAAATGTACATATCTTAATTAAAAGTACTTTATTGTTAAAAAAAAAATTCTATCGTGTGAGTCTTCCTTGCGTCATAATCGTTTTTGCTGGTGCAGGGTCTTATTTTCAATGTGTATAAAACGCAGCATCTGTGAACTGTAATAAATCAAAGGGCAGCAAAGCAAGGTCTGTCTGTGAGCACTCCATTGCATTTCTGCGCTCAGTCCCTGAGGTCTGTCTCGGGGAGTTCATTGTCTAACGGGGGAGAGAGCCAGGCATGGAGCCTTCATTCGAAGTTAGAGTGACAATGGTGTGGACCTCTACAAAGAAGTGCATGGCAGGAGAAGCAGGGGTGGAAAGGGGCTGGAGTCCAACCCAGAGTCCTCGAAAGAGCGTCCCTGAGCGTGAAGATCCGGCGGGCAGCCCTGGAGGGGCGGGGCGTGCAGGTGTGGGGCAGGAAAGGCGGACTTGGCGCTAGCTTAGAGGGAGAATCCATGACGTCATTGAGAGAGGGATGGAAGGAAAGAGTGTAGCCGTTTTCAAACTTGGTAACCAAGGAGTTGACCCTTCTTCTATCAAAGAATGGGCTCTCTTCCTTTGAAAATGGGTAGACTGCGTGGTCAAATGGAATGTGATAGAAGGGAGGTTTTGGGACTCCTGACCTGAGGCCTAGTCAGGCATGGGTCCCGGAAGGTTCTCTTGGAATGCCGGTTCTGAAAGACAGCTGCTCGTTCCTTCCAGATCCCGCTCACGGATCCCACAGGGAAGCCATGGTTGGTGCTGGGGTCCACAGCTCCGCTGAGCCTGTCCCGGGCCACACTGGCCCAGCCTGAGACCGCGAGGAAGACCCCCCAGGGAAGGAGCCTCTGCAATGTCAGTCCTTCCCGCCCGGTCCCTGACCTCAGACAGCCTAGCACAGGGAGGACCCACCTCCACGGGGCGCTCTCTAATTCCCCACCGGTGGACAGCCTGCGCTAATTAAAAGGTTGCAGCTGGCTCTTCTAAGCATGGAGTGGTTTGATTCCCAGCAATGGACAAGAGGGACCAGCAGCATGGGCCGGCACACCGGCGGGGCCTGGGAGGCTGTGACATGACCTGGGGAGACAGTCTGCCCCAGACAGTGCCTGCCTGGCCTTGGAAGTATGTTGAGGACATAGGTCACTCGTCCCTCGAGCGATGTGAACTTAATGGGAGGTCTTAATCTTGGAGAACGAAAACCAGGTTTGTTTTATGAAAGATCTTACATGCTTCAGTGCTGGTCTGAAAAGGGCATGGGTTGAGTTTGGAATCAGAGGTCACTGGCGTGTCCGGGTATGAGGTGATGGCGCCCAGAACAGCCACGGTTACCGTGAAGACCGATGGGAGTGTGAAGAGTGGAGAGCTCTTCGGGGCTGTGAGCACTCCATTGCATTTCTGCGCTCACTCCCTGAGGTCTGTCGTGGGGAGTTCATTGTCTAATGAGGGAGAGAGCCAGGCATGGAGCCTTCATTTGAAGTGAGAATGACAATGGTGTTGACCTGTATAAAGAAGCGCGTGGCAGGAGAAGAAGCTTATCTTGCCTTGGCCGTGGCTTCGTGGAGAAGGTGAGTCCCGCGAGGAGTCCCCGCCTGGCTGTCTAACGGTGCCGGCGGAAGCGGAGCTCTTCCACGGAGTCCTGAGGACAGCATCGCGCAGACACACTTGGGGGCAGAGTGCGGCTTTTGTGGGAAGGGGTTTCATTTACTTGGCGTTGAAGTGAAAGGCTGTCCACAGGTTCCCAACGTCTTTTCTCCATCTGTCCTGCCATCGATGGCATCCGGCCCATCTTCGTCAGGCCCAGGACAAAGAGCAGTGTCCAGATATTCTGTGCCACGGTTCAATCCCCATCAAAGCTCAGTGCAGTCAGGTGCAGCGGAAGCCCGCAGGCGGCCACCAGCCAGCACGGCTCCTAAGGTCGCACAGCTGCTGCTCGGAGAGGTCATGAGCAAACAGGGCGAGTGCACGTTTCCAAGAGAGAATGAGAAGATAAGAGAAAGGTTTCGATTTGTTGTTGTTGTTGTTGTTAGGCTTGGGTTATACTGTCTTGGGCTTTGGGAAGGTCTAGGCTTCCTTGAAACTCACCAACCAACGTCCCCTTCTTCTGAGGGCTGTGCCGCTAGAGGGTCCCCCTGGCCTCACCAGTCTAATCCTTTCCCAGGCTGACTGGCAGGGCACTGTGGCCGCCATCTTGGGTCCTACTGCTCACACCTCAAACTAGAAGCACCTTCTATTTCACCTTCTTGGCTTTTACTAGCACGTGCCCAGCGGAGGAATTTCTTCTGTTGCTACTTCTTCCTCAGAGGCTGGAGATGGCCCGGGGTTCCCTGGGGAGATCGAAGAGCCAGCCCCTCCTCTCCACACAGGGTAAGAGGGCGTCGGCTCCCTGGCTGGGGCAAGGTTGTGATCGCCTGGGCTGTCTGCAGCTCTAATTTCCTAGTGAAGCAAGTAAGCTTTTAAATGTTTGATTAATACCTAGCCACCTACACTGACACTGTGACTCCCAAGTGACCGAATTGTGATGCTTATTGGTGGTCATGTCATTTCCTGAGACAGAGTAGGAAGGAAGACCAACACTTTGGTCTCGGGCACTTGGAGTTTCCTCTTACTTCCAGTGCTCCCAGTGGACGCTGATGAGCAGATGACTGGCTATGTGTGTCCGCCGCGCAAAGGAAGGAGCTTGGTTCTGTCCGTCCTTTGGGAATCTGCAACTTAGAAATGACCACGATAGCCACAGATCCGCTTGCTTTGGTCTAGGAAAGAAGGACAAAATAAAAGGATGTGATCCAAGATGAAGGAGCTTTCACAGTCAAAGGCAGTGGTAGCTGAGATGAAGGAATCCTGAAACGGAGGAAGAAGACGCCTGGGAGACCTCTGCCTCGGAAGCTTGGGCAAGAGCATGGAGAGGACCCCGTGACGAAGGGGAAGCCCCTCTGCAGGGCTGTGGGCAGAGGCACAGACGGCTGGGAGGGAATTCGTCCGTGCTGGTGATGGCAGGGGAAAGTCTCTTCCTCAAAGGCATCAGCACAAAGGAGAGCTGAGACAGCTGTTAACTGGGGAGGGCGGTTAGAGTGATCAAGTCTTCTTCTTCTAAAAATGGGAAGATCGTGACCAAAAGATTGGGTACCAGTGTGAAGGAGCTAGCGGAATTTACTGGAGGAATAATTGAGATTTTAACATCCTTAATAAAAGGGAAGGCCGTCTTGGAACAAGGAATAGAAAGGCCTCCCAGGGGAAGGGGTTCCCACCTGTAAATTACCAGGGTAGGCAGAGAGGATGCGTGTAAGGTGAAAGTTCAGAATTCAGGGGAAGGAGTTTTCATTCCATTGTTTTGATGTTTCTCTGAAAAGTAGGAGGTTTTATCACCTGTGTGTCATTGAGGTAGAGATGCGAGTAAAATAATGGAGGTTTGAAAACCATGCTCATCGCAGCATTATTCACAGTGGCCAAGGCATGGAAGGGGGAGACCTGGGGGAAGGGTGTAGAGAGGGACTAATACAGGAGACGGAGGATGATTTGACTTTGGGTGATGAGTGTACAACATAATCGACTGCCCAGATGATGTGGAGATGTTTGCCCAGAATCTGTGTGTGCTTTTTTTTTTCTTCCAGAAACAGAGAGAGAGTCAGAGAGAGGGATAGATATGGACAGACAGGAACGGAGAGAGATGAGAAGTATCAATCATCAGTTTTTTGTTGCGACACCTTAGTTGTTCATTGATTGCTTTCTCATATGTGCCTTGACCGTGGGCCTTCAGCAGATCGAGTAACCCCTTGCTCGAGCCAGAGACCTTGAGTCCAAGCTGGTGAGCTTTGCTCAAACCAGATGAGTCCGTGCTCAAGCTGGCAACCTTGGGGTCTTGAACCTGGGTCCTCCGCATCCCAGTCTGATGCTCTATCCACTGCACCACTGCCTGGTCAGGCTCTATGTGCTCTTGTTGATCAATGTCACTTTGTTAAATTTAATTTTCTAAATAAATAAATATCAATTGTAAAAACAGGACCTTGATGAGTCAAAAATCAAAACTAAACTAAACAAAACCAGGAGGACTGTCTGGAGGTGGTGAGCTTGCTTTAGAAGTTGACCGTCAGTGCATTCTGCCCTGTTGGGAGAACTCCTCCAGCAGCACTTGCTTCTTGAATGAAGACCCGTGGATCTGTGAGTTCCTCTGGGGTTTGAATCTTTCTCAGATGGAGGAGAAAGGAAGAGAACAAAGGTAAGGGATCTCAGGTACTGACAAAAATTATGTCTGAAATAACCCAGGTTGTGCAGGGAGCGAGGTGAAGAAATGCCAGGTTGATGCGTTGGGAGAGATCCCAGCAGATTAGCTGACTGGAGATTCCTTGCACCTTCTTCCACGTGACCGTAAGAATGCTGCTTAGTGACCCAGCATTCACTGCAAATCTGTGCTCTCTGCGGGCCCCACCCGTATTTAGAAGTGGGAGGTGGGACCCTGTAAGTGGTTGTGAGCTCAGGCTCTTGTGTCACACCACCCAGGACTGGATCTCAGCTTTTCAACCTGGCAGCTACGTGAGCTTCAGAACGCCACACAACTTCTCCCGAGGCTACGCTCCTTCCTTGTAACCCAGAGATGGTGGTCATTGCAGAACTTACCGCCCCAGGTACTGGGCATGAGCTCATATGCACCAGACGCTTTGACAATGCTGGCTCATGTCAGTAATGCCTATTGAAAGAGCATTGCCTTGAATGCTCGGCAACCTTGGGGCTGCTATCATTGTTTCTATTTCAGACTTGGGGAAACGGAGGCTTTGAGAAGCTTGTTGTTTGCCCAGAATCCCAGGTAACTAAAGTACCCATGATAATAATTAAAGACTACTTATCCTTAAGGTTGTTTATCAGTAGTTTCCCTATCAAAGAGTTGGGGGATGAACAAAGAAAACAAACCTGATTGGATGTCTGATGTAGCATTATCTCTCACTATTCTAATTCCCTTCTGGAAGGGTCCTGCAAGCATTTCTCCCCCGTGCGGGGCATGATCAGTGTGCCGTCTACCTGGCAAGTGGGTTGGAAATATGAAACGAGATATGCAGAAACGGTGTGCGGTCGTAGAACGGTTTCTCTTCTCTGACCTCCTCCTCGTTCTCGTGGCTCCTTCTCGCTCCTGCCCACCATGGAGTGCGCTCACCAGCCACGGTCGGTCCACTTCCCTCCCGTCGGGCAGCAGAGGGCTGGCAACGAAATAGTGGGATTCCAGAAAAGTGAATTCCATATATGTCATCGGCCCCACTGATCCAGGAAAACAGGTTTTCAAACACAGATAGTGGATCTTCCGTCTCTGTCATCCAGAGAGAGTCAGCGAAGGAGATGGGAATCCGAGATAACAGGGCGGCTTCTCTATGGCGGCCATCGGGGCTGGACCCAGTCCTCGCTGCGGAGTCACAGCTGGGTGGCCAGCGTCTGGCTGGCAGCGGTCTCTCTGTGATGGACTGAGAAGCCAGGGTCAATTGATTCTCAAAGGAGGTGAGGAAGAACCGACGCAGGGTCCGCCCGGAGATGCGTAAGCACCCCTAGCCATGGCTGTACCTCTTCCTTCTCCTTCAGGTCCCTGCCATACTGGCTGTCTGACGGGAGGACTACTGACTCACGGTGTCGTGTCTCCTCTGGGGTGACTTCCCACTGTCCTCCCACAGAGCTGGAGCTTTGCCAGCTGTACAGCTGCCCAGGGGCCTGTGACACTCAGTGATGCCATGCCTGGCAGAGCTGACATGTCTGTGGAATGCATTGGTGAGCTCTTGATTTTACTGATTCCCAGGGGATCCCAGTCACTGGCAGAGAAGTACTCAACCCGTTCGCATGACATTTCCCATAGCAGGAAGGCAATAAATGATACCTATAACAGGAAAGTCAGGGAAGAGCAGCATGCACATATCATAAAAATATATGCGGACTCATAGATCCAGAGAACAGACTCGTGGATGTCAGCAGGGCAGGGTGGAAGAATGGGTGAGAAAGGTGAAGGGGTTAAGCAAAGAAAAAAAATGTAGAGACACAGACAGGAGTGTGGGGCTGCAGGAGGGCCCGGGGGAGGGGAGGAGGCAGAGCGGGGCAGATGGTGACGGCGGGAGACTGGGCTTGGGCTGCTGGACACACAGTGCAGTATTCAGATGACATGCTGTAGAACTGCGCACCTGAAACCTATGGCATTTTTTTCTTTTCTTTTTTTTTTTTTTTTTGTATTTTTTCGAAGTTGGAAACGGGGAGGCAGTCAGACAGACTCCTGCATGTGCCTGACTGGGATCCACCTGGCATGCCCACCAGGGGGGCGATGCTCTGCCCATCTTGGGGCGTAGCTCTGCCACAATCAGAGCCATTCCAGTGCCTGAGGCAGAGGCCACAGAGCCATCCTCAGCGCCCGGGCCAACTTTGCTCCAATGGAGCCGTGGCTGCGGGAAGGGAAGAGAGAGACAGAGAGGAAGGAGAGGGGGAGCGTGGAGAAGCAGATGGGCGCTTCTCCTGTGTGCCCTGGCCGGGAATCGAACCTTAGACTCCTGCACGCCAGGCTGACGATCTACCACTGAGCCAACCGGCCAGGGCCAACCTATGGCATTTTATTAAGCAATGTATCCCCCAATAAATTCAATAGAAATGATATATATATGCATGCAAATGAGACAAAAGTGTTTGGCTCCGAGGTGCTGGATTTGGAAATGGACAAGATTGGAGCTGGGAGTTAGACACTGTTTGACTCATTAAACTACAAGTAGAGATTACTTTGATAAGCATAAAAATAAAAAAAATAGCACTTTCTGAATCTTTAGGTTCTAGCTGTGGGGTGGGGAGAGTCTAATGACTTTTGCGGACTGTTATTCTTTAAGAAAAGCTAAACAGCAATTTTTCCATTAATATGTTAGCGCAGTCTGTGTTTATCAGTTATTACTTATCTTTTCTATTTCATCAGAAATATTTTATAATTGAAAAGAAAATTGGCAGGAGAGAGATGGTAATCTATTATTTATGGTAAAAGAATATTTACAAAATCATTAGGTAGCCTAGGTCCGAGAGCAGCCCAATGACAATGCTATTTAAAGTTTGCCTGTTGTTTAAGGTTCCTAATGTTGATTACTTTATTGCAAGTCTGCAGGGGATCAGAGCCTATTATCTCCATTTCAGCTATGATGGAGGCCACAGGAACTGGCTTGCCCAGGAATTCATCGTCTCAAGGCGGTGGGGTCTGACCCAGAAAGGGGCAGCTTCTCTCTTCTTCGCTCTTTCTGCTGTGCTCTATCCAGGTTTCTAGACAAGCTGGGTTCTGCTGAAGTAACAAACAGCCCCGTAGCTCAGTGAGTTAAAGCCGCACAGATGCCCTCCTGCGTCGCTGGGACTCCTTTGTGTTGTGGTTGTCCTACTAAGAATCTGTAGGAGCCATTAGTTGGAGCTTTGCCAGGGATCACCATAGAAAAAGAGAAGAGAGATCTCTAGACATCTACCTGGAAAATCATACACTCTAGCCCTGAAGTAATGCCCAACATGTCGACCAGTAGGCCACTTCATTACCAGGGCTCAGTTGTCATAGTCCACACCACCAGAGCCAGCCCACAGACACACACACACACTTTCTTTCCATCTACCTATTCACACATGTATTCCTCTATTCCTCCATCCACCCATCCATGCATCTATTACAGATTTTTCAGATTTTCCAGCCAGCCAGCCAGCTATGCATTCATCCATTTATGCCTTCGTACATCCAGTCATGCAGGCTTCTACACATCCGGTTACCTACCTTTCACCCTCAGGCTTCTACACATCCATTTACCTACCTTTCACCCTGCAGGGTGAGGGTCAGTTTTACGGTTGGGAGTGAGTAGAATGAAGTAAGATTTATGGTTAGAGACAGAAAAAGTGAAGTTAGGGTGGACAGGGTGACGGAGGTTGGGATGAGATTTATCCAACAGATTAAAATTTAGCGTTAAGGATGGGAAGTGGGAAGTAAGGGTAGGTTTAGGATTAGGGATCAGTAGGGTGAAGGTCGAGGTTAGGGTATGGACAGGAAGGGGAAGGGGAAGGACTAGGTCCAGGAGGACACGGATGTCTTCTGTGAAAGTTGATATGTGAGTTGACTCATGAGTGGTGAGAACACATGTGTCCACGTCTGAGTGGATGCAGAATTATTCCCTGCAGAGGGCATGGTGTAGTCTCCCATGCTTGAGGAGATGATGCAAAATGATCCTTACAGATCATTTGAAATGATCCCAGAGGACCCTGTGCAGATCAAGAGAATTAGAGAGTGAGGAGAGACAGGTTACTGAGGGTCAGGAAGGAAGTCCTTGAAACCTTCAATAAAACATTCCATTTACCCGGGAGATTATGCAGCGTGCAGGAGGATTCTAGGCAGGGGTTGGCATACTTCCAACTGAGAAGAATTTCCTTTATTTCCATTTTCTGTGGGTTGGTCCTCAGCTGCTTCTGAATAGATCTGCCAGCACAAAAAAAAAAAAAAAAAAACCCAGGAAAAATCAGAAGCGCTCTCCTGGGAAGTGAAGGACTCTAAAGGTACGAGCGGGCAGTTCGGAGAAGCCCAGCCATCACCCTCCCTCCTGCCACGCCTCCGGCTCCTTGTCCTCTCCCACCGCACCATGGAAGGGTTTTAGGAAGACCTTCTGCTAAACAGTCGACTCTGGGCATGCTGTTTTTTCTTCACTCCCTTTCTCCTTTCCTTCCTTCTCTCATCTTTCAGAAGAGCACCCGGATACTAAAGAGGGACATAGAGAAAACTACTGGTCTATCATCCTTCAAGAGGAGTAGGCAGCATATGCAAGGGTCCAGTGGCAGGAAAGAAGCTAGCCCTTTGGGGCATGAAGTGAAGCCTCCTTTGATGGCTGGTGTTCCGCTGAGCAGGGGGAGCAGAAGTGGGCAGGGTCATGAGAGGGCTAATATCCCCTTGGAGTTGAAACTTTATTGTGAAGAAGACAGAAGATCATAAAGTATTTTCATTTTAAAAGGAAGTACTAAATTTGCCTTTTTAAGTCTTTTAGCTATAAAAGTTACTGGAGATAAGGTTATGTGTGTGTTTGTATGCATATGTGTGTGTAGAAAAGTTAAATGATAGATGATAGATAGATGGGTGGATAGTAGATAGATAGATAGATAGATAGATGATAAATAAAATCTTGAAGTAGACCATGGCTCTCAAGCAACACATAAGAACAAGGAGCCAAACAAAATATGGCATAGCTGAATACATAAAAATATAAACATTAGATTTGTCAAAAGAGTCTATATAAAAAGTTAAAACACAACAGATTGAGAGGACATATTTGCCACTTACGCACAAAAATTATTAATATTATTTTCAAAAGCAATTCAATGGAAAAAAATTAACAGAGGCAGGATGAAGTGTTGGCTCACAAGAGAAATATGAATCACCATGGGCACTTAGAGAAATACAGATCCAAACAAGAAGACGGCATTGTTCAACCACCATGATTTTCTTCAGAAAAAGGACAGTGATTCGAACTGAGAGTAGGGTGAGGGGCCTGCACTTTCACCTACAGCTACTCAGGGCATGTTAAAAATAGGGACAGCCCTTTTGAGGTGCAGTTTGGTGGTTAATTTTCTAAACATTGTAAAGGTGCACACAGCCCCCATGTGCTCACTGGGATGCTTATCACCTCGTTACTTATAATGGCAACAACAACATTAACATCAATGCTGATTTTTTAAAAATGGGAGTATTTTGCCTGAGCAGGCAGTGGTGCATTGAATAGAGCATCGATCAACCTGGGACCCAGAGGACCCAGGTTCGAAACCCCCAAGGTCACTGGTTTGAGTGCAGGCTCATCTGGCTTGAGCGCAGGGTCGCTGGCTTGAGCGTGGGGTCCTAAATATGACACCACAGTCTCTGGCTTGAGCACAAAGGTCACTGGCTTGGTCAAGGCACACATGAGAAAGCAATCAATGAACAACTAAGATGCCTTAACAAAAAGTTGATGCTTCTCATCTCTTTCCTTTCCTGTCTCTCTTTATCCCTCTCTCTGTCTCTGTCTCCCATAAAAAAAAGGGAGTATTTCAAATCCTCAAACTCTGGAACACAAAGGGCCGCTGCAGGGATGGAATGGCAGCTGCAGGGCTGATCGGAGTGCTCGCAGGGCTGGGTGAAAGGGCGAAGCCACAGAGCCAGACGAAGGCTCCTATTCGTGTAAACACGCAAGCAGCACGCAGAGTGTCTGAGCAGGTGTCCTGGAACCTTGGAGGGGAGCGTTGTTTGAAAGTGTTGTCATTATTTGGATGCAAAGGACAACTCTTCTTTTTTTTTTTTTTTTTTTTTTTTTGTATTTTTCTGAAGCTGGAAATGGGGAGGCAGTCAGACAGACTCCCACATGCTCCCGACCGGGATCCACCCGGCAGGCCCACCAGGGGGCGATGCTCTGCCCATCTGGGGCGTCGCTCTGTCGCAACCAGAGCCACTCTAGGGCCTGGGGCAGAGGCCAAGGAGCCATCCCCAGCGCGCGGGCCATCTTTTTGCTCCAATGGAGCCTTGGCTGCGGGAGGGGAAGAGAGAGACAGAGAGGAAGGAGAGGGGGAGGGGTGGAGAAGCAGATGGGCACTTCTCCTGTGTGCCCTGGCCGGGAATCGAACCTGGGACTCCCGCACGCCAGGCCGACGCTCTACCACTGAGCCAACCAGCCAGGGCTAAGGGCAACTCTTCTACTGGGCTCGATATTATGGAACTTCAGTAATTTTACAGTAAGGGTGTATCTGTTATTTGCTTGTGTCATTTAACATACAACAGTGATTCGGTTTCCGAAAGAGAGCTTCTTGGGCTGGAGGAATTCGGGAGGGCAGGCCCACAGCCCAGAGAGGAGAACCCGCAGGCAGCCATCAGCTCCGCGCATAGGTGCGCGGGAACCATGCGGGGACAGTTGAGTTTGGAGAACAGCAGCTCATGTCACAGGATGCGGAGAGGGCAGAAGCCACCCGACTGAGTTATTAAACAGGGCAAAGCACCGGTCCGCAAGGCTGCTCAGAGTTGACCTGGGGCGTGACCGCGGGGTGTCTGCGCCATTGACCACGGTAACTGGTAACTACGTCATAGAGAAGGTGGGAAAGCGTTGGAACTCCGCGCTAACGTCATAGAGAAGGTGGGAAAGCGTTCGAACTCCGCGCTAACGTGCGCGTGGCAGGCTTTCGACTCCGGGAACGTGAAAAGGACCGGGACCAAGGCTGTAGGGGACGCCTGAGCAGGCGGACTAATGTGGTTTGGGTGCAGCGCCGGGGACTTAGACTGTCACGTGTCCGAGCTGAAATGCCGGAGCCTCGGCGCTTCCTGAACCGCGGACCTTGACCTTCTTCCTACAGCAGCCCCGAGAGCCTGGGGCCACTCTCGACAGGTTGCCAGCGTGCCCAAAAGCCAAAAGGGACGCTTCTATTTGTCCGGCAAGTGGCTGCCCTCACTAACTAAGGAGTCCTCTCCTTTGCTCTGGCCGGGATTACTCCACTTGTACCGCATACCCCCTGCAGCTTGCAAAGCCCTCCGGGAATAATACATTGGAAGGGCTAACAAGAAGAACCAGAACCGAGTGCTTGCTGGGGAACGGCAGCCTGAAACCAGCCTGCTCCCGCCCGGACACCTGAGAGGGTGAGGAGGAGGGCGAATCTCAGTGTTGGGAGAACTGGACGCCAGCCTTGCTCTGTCCCGGGCTGTCCCTGCAACCTTTGGGGACCGCAGTTACCTCCTTGGTAAAACGGGTTCTTTCAGGTTCTTCTCCGCTTCCACATAACAACGCGGGATCCGCCTCAACCTTGCCTTCACCCCATCCCCACCTCCCTCCCCTCTGGAAGGGTAGTTGATTGATGGTAGAAGAAAGGATAATGGAAAGAAAAAAAAAACAATAATAAAAAATCGAATTTATGCAAGTGGAGAGGGAATTGCCTCATTAACAGAATAATTGAGCTGTTAGTTAATTTCACTTGTTATCCCCAGTAAAGGGCACACATCTTCTAAGCAATGACTTCTCTTCTTCCAAATGATTAAAAGAACACCAAAACGGTTTGTGTCTTGGATGTGTCTAGTAATTACGTGCCTGGCACTTTTTTTCACCCCTTTCAAATATCCTATGGGGCAGATGTATTCTGAAAATCCTGGCAATTTACACAATACCAGACAAGTGTTAGAGCTTCCTCGTCCGCACGGCACCCCCCCCCCCCTCCCTTATCAGCGGTAATTCCCGCTAACTGGTAATTATTACCTTTCTCTTAGTCAGAGCCAGTCGTTGGTGTAGCAACACTTCCTGCTTCGCAAAGATCAATATACTTAACTAGCACTGTAAATAATGCATACAATTAATAATAAAGCTACGCTTGCTCAGTGGAAAGCAAAACCTCCTGTTTCCATATCAGCTGCTTAATTTATAGAGTCACTCTATTTATTTTTGCAGCAGACTTGTTATATAAATAAGGAGTTCTTTAAGCTCGAACCATGATTTCTTCACGTGCGGACGCCATTGGAACTTTGATGGAAAAGCCCGGGACCCAATGGCAATCGCCGCCCCCCCCCCTGCCCCGGGGGATTGGAGGGGGGTTGCTGATCCCTCCTCCAAGTCAGCTGCAGTATCACTCCACTGATTTGTGGCCGAGAATGGTTCTTCACCTGCTTGGACTGGGCTGGACTCAGCCCCGAGTGATCACTCGTGGGTTTGTGCAGGCTAAGTTCCTGGAAATTGATGATGTCTTTATGACAGTCAAGGGCAAGGCCAGCAGGCATCTGGGGCCTAGCCCAGAGTGACTCCTAATAAAGGAATTCTGGCAGGGAGCCCTGGACAAGCTTCAGAGGAGGGAACGTAACCATCACATTATTCTGGCACGTGTCCCACACCCTAAACCTGCCTCCTCCCCCTCCCCATTCTTAATTAAAACAGAAACACTTGGCTATCTGAAAGACAAAGGCTGTGACTTTTTTCAAAAATGCGACCAAGCTATCTGGAAATATGAGGGAAGGTGTCCATGGAAGGGAAGTCCCGTGGAGCTGGAGTTTTCTCCTAATCTGGCAGCCTGGCTAGTCCCCAAGAACACTCCTTGTGGGGACAGGGAAGGAGCCCCAGGCTTTGCATCCTCACGCTGGGGGATGGAGTGGGATGTGCAGGGGCCCCGGGCAGGCTGGTCCCTGCTGAGGTCCTGAACCCCTAGAGTGCCTGTTCTGAACGAGGCCCTCTTCATTACAGACCTCTGTTAGCTCATCTGTAAAATGTGGATGTTCACAGCCTGGAAGGTCTGTCTGCCTCTCTCTGCTCTCTTATTCCACCATAAGTCACTATCTTTGACCCCGAAATATATATTTCTGTCATCGATTATATATGATATGTGTCATTCTCTTGCAGGAAGAAATATGAGTAATTGAGAACAATGACTCAAGTCACCATGCAAATGAAAGAGAAGTTTGATGGTGGGACTATATAGGAGGCAAGCTACTGGACCAGCCTGCCTCCTCTCAGAAGCTCTATATTCTAACCCCTACTCCTCCTGCGAGTCAGATTTGCCCGTCACCGATATACCTGGCTCAGGGTCCTCTCTCTCTCTCCCCGTCTCCCTCTGCAAAACACAAATTAGACCAAATGAAACCAAAATAATGCCCTCATTTTATTGCCAAAGAATTTAATAACTTTTTGTTTCTTAAGATTTTACACCGAATGACTTGAGTTTATTTGAATAACTAAGAACGTGTCTAATGACAGGTATGACTGCTTTCATCAAATCCAATGTGTCAACAATCATAATAAGTATTATTGTTTCATGTACCACCAAGAAAAAAAGGTTCCAATTAAACTGGGATGCGTCATTAATTTTAAGATGTATGCTAGTTCTAGAGTTGTTAAAATATGAAAAATAGGCGTCTTACAGCCAATGAAATATAGTATCTATTATTATATATCTTTATCTCTAATCATGTTTCAAATAAGATCTAGGAATCTTCTTGTACTAAGCATAATTTAAAATCAGCTTATATATAATATGACATCAACAATGTAAAAGTTGAAAGAGGTAAGTCAGCATTAAAATACCCTGGAATATTCATAGTGGTTGTTATATCTGGATATAAACACTAATGGAATTTTTTTCTTTATTGTACTTTTCTGGAGTTTTCTATTTTTAATTAACTAGTATTAACACCATAACCACAAATATTGTTTGCATTTTAAATAATTGTATACAATTTTGTATATGCCATATTATTAAATCTTTTAAATAACCTGAAAATAAAAGTAACAGAAAATAATCAACCATTAATGATGTTTAGTTCTGATAATGGACTATGGTTGCTATCTTTCTTCTCTCTACTTTTAAACACAAGACCACCCCCCCCCACACACACACACACACAAAATAAGATAGATCCTCCAACAAGCACAGGCTTAGTCTTAAGTCTAAAAGTCAATTAGTAGTTGCCTACCAAAGAATCATTCTCCCCTTCTTTCTTAAGACAATCTCTTATGTATTCTAGGGGATAAAATGCTAAGCCAAAAATTATTCCCAGTAAGCCCTGGCTGGTTGGCTCAGCGATAGAGTGTTGGTCCTGCATGTGGAAGTCCAGGGTTCGATTCCCGGCCAGGGCACACAGGAGAAGCACCCATCTGCTTCTCCACCTTTCCCCTCTCCTTTCTCTCTATCTCTCTCTTCCCTTCCCGCAGCCAAGGCTTCATTGGAGCAAAGTTAGCCCAGGCACTGAGGATGGCACTGTGACCTCCGCCTCAGGCACTACAATGGCTCCAGCCACAATGGAGCAACGCCCCAGATGGGCAGAGTGTCACCCTTTGGTGGGCATGCCAGGCAGATCCCAGTCAGGCGCATGCAGGAGTCTGTCTGACTGCCTCCCTACTTCTAACTTTGGAAAGATACAAAAAATACACACACACACACACATTATTCCCTGTCACTCCGCCTTCCCTGAGTGCAGCCATGTGAATAAGTTTCTACAAGTGAGATATAATAAAAATGGTCAATGACACTTCTGGTAAAACCTTTTAAAAGCAAGGCAGCTCTAACTATTGCCTTCCTTTCTCCTTATTGGAATACTGCAATAATGGCTGGAGCTTCAACAGCCACCTTGGGCCTTGAGTTAGCTAGAGAATGGGAACCGATTCTGGAGGAGAGCAGTAGGGTAGCCGGGTTCCTGATGGTGTTGCAGCTCCCGGACCATCCCCAGACTGCTTCCCTTTGGACCTCCCGTGCAAGGAAAAGAAATAAACCTCCGATGTACATAATCCTCTGTTATCGAAGTCTCTGTTATCGACAGCTGGTGGAAATTCCTCACGATTCCAGAGACATGGAGGAAGGCGTAGCTCAGAAGCCCCTCCCTTACTTTGCACGCCACGTGTGATCATGAACGTGGACAAGACGTAAGACACGTTATATTCCCTGGCCTTTTGAAATTAACCGTTCTGCATTATCAATGTTTAGCTTCAACTCAGCCGTGTTTCATATCAGTGTCTAGACAGAAAGAAATTCTGACATCTCCGTGCAATCCAATGAACCTGGCTGCGTGGCTGGGCACTCTCCAGTACAAATGAGGTCTTCTGTTTTTCTTTTCTTCTTTTGTTCTTTAGCCATTTTCTCTATTTCCCACATGGGTCAGGGTCTCTGACCCCTTGTTTATTTCTACCCATGTTGCCCTTTCCCTGAAGCACTTGGCTAACTTTGTGCTCCGGTGACGGGGATGGGCATTTGTCACTTTCTTCAGCCAGGAGGTGAATTTGACACTCCCAGTAACACTGAACTGAATCTTGGCTCAAGTGACAGCCCACTGAGCACCTTTCTTGAGTGTGTGTGCCTTTAGAACTTGGAGATTTTCCACAGGATGCGTGTATGTGTTTCTTTAATGGCCATAATCTTCATTTCAGAATCCAGTGAATCAGACCAAAAGGAAAAAATATATACATATATTCTGAAAGATCTTTAAGAATGCTTCCAAGCAAGAACCACCACCCGAGAGCTTTGCCTTATTTAAGGACTCCCAGGTGATCAATTGTCATGGACAGATTTTTTAATACAGATAAAGGACCCAACTTGTGTGTTGTTTTTTTGTTTGTTTGTTTTGGGTTGTTGAATGTTGTAGAGCAAAATTCTCTGACCTCTTATTCACCTAGTAAACTAGTTGGGCTTGATGACTAATTAATGCATATGATTTGAATAATCCAAAAACCACCCTAGTGGTCCTTGGGAACCATGGAACACTGTTCCTGTCACTCACTCTGATTCATCTTGGAGGGAAGCTTTCCACTGTGTTCAGGATACCAGGTGAGACCACCCATGGTGAGGTCCGGGATCATCCCCATCTGCTCCCACCCTCTGACCCCTAAGATCCATCCTCATTAAACTACATGCCTACCCCCTGCCTCAGGCACCACTTTCCTGGAAATCTTTGTACATGTTTCTTTTCTCTGGCTTGTTACCCCTCACCCTTCTGGTCACTTAGAGAACTCCTGCCCAGTCTTCAAGACCCAGCTCCATTGCCCCATTTGATGGGAGACAGGAAGGAAGGCCGGGGCAGTGGGATTATTGGCCTAAGGCTGTGTAAGTGGTGGTAGGCGCAGAACTTGACTGTAGGAGTCCAAGTTCTGTGTTCCTATCTGCTGCTAGGTGGGAAAAGAGTGGATTTATTCCCTGATTAGACCAGGGTGTTATTCATTTATGATGTGTGCTTATGTTTCAATTACGTTTAATTTTATTCTCTAGTCTTTTAATTTAATTTTTTTTTTAGTTTATTCATTTTTAGAGAGAAGAGAGAGAGGAGAGAGAGAGACTGGGGGGAGGAGCTGGAAGCATCAACTCCCATATGTGCCTTGACCAGGCAAGCCCAGGGTTTTGAACCGGCAACCTCAGCATTTCCAGGTCGATCCTTTATCCACTGCGCCACCACAGGTCAGGCTTATTCTCTAGTCTTAAGACGGAAGCTGAGGTAATTGATTTTAGGCCTCTCGTCCTTCCTTTTATGGGCATTTCCGTTCTGTAAATGTCCCTCTGGGTAGTGCTTTAACTGGGTACCACAAACTTTGATGTGCTGTATGCTAAAGTCCATTCAGCTCAAATACCTTCTAATTTCTAATCATGTTTTTGATTCCTTCTAATTTCTGTTGTTGATTTTTTTCCACTGAGAAGTTATTGAAGTTCTTGGACCTGTAGAATTTCAATTATTATTATATTTTAAAAAACTTAGTTGCTAGTTTTTAAAATATTTTTCTGCTCTCTCTCTTTAAGGACTCTGATTACCTGCATTTTAAGTCATTTGATTTTTTCCCACAGAGCACTGATACTCTAGTTTTGTTCTTAATGTATGTTTTATTTTGGATAATTTCTCTTATTGTTATATCTTCAAGTTCACTAATCTTTTCCTCTGTAATGTCTAATCTGCTGTTAATCTCATGCTATATATTTTTCATACCACACATTATAGCTTTAGTTTTAATTTGGTCTTTTTTTTTTATATGTGCCATGTCTCAACATACTCATTCATTCTTCTAGATCATAAAGCCTATAAAATGCATGAAAAGAACAGTTATACTAATTGGTTGAATAGCCGTGCCTACGAATGCTATCAGCTCTAGGCCATTTCTGAGTCAGTTTCAACTGATTGATTTTTCTCCTCACTATGACTCAGAGTTTCCTCCTCTTCAGAATGCCTCCTAATTTCTCATTAGATGTCAGAGACTATGTGTTTTACCGTATCAAATGGTGGATATTTTATGTTCCCTTAAATACAATCAAGTGTTATTCTGGGACAGAGTTTATATACTTGGAAACATTGATTCTTTGGGATCTTGTTTTTAAGCAAAGACCAGAGCAGCCCTGGAACCGGAGCTGCGTTTGCCCTCCTGCTGAGGGAAAACACTTGTGATTACTCCACCTCGTGTCCCACGGGTTGTTGAGGCTTCCACTCTGGCTGGTAGGAGCAGGCCCTCTTCTCCACCCTGTGTGAGTTCTAGGATTTCTATCCTCTGATCTGTTTAGATGGTTCTTTTTCTGTGTCATGTAGGTTCCTCACATGCATGTGCTGATCAAATTTCAGTTGAAGAATTGAGGGGAACTCACTACAGAACCCTGAATTCTCTCTCTTGCAACTTTCTCCTCTCTGATCTCTGCCCTGTGGATGCTATCCACCCTGGCCTCCCACCAGCATTTCCTCGGCTCAGGAAGACTGTGGGGTGCTGGCTAGCTCCTTCTCCCCTGGCTGTGCCTGCAAGTGCCCTGTGAGCAATAAACTAAGAACAATTTGGGGCTAGTTCTCACTTTCCGTCTCTCAGAGATTCCTGCCCTTCATTGCTTCATGTTCAATTCTTGAAAACTGTTGTTTCATATATTTTGTTACTCTTTTATATCTGGTTTATTTGTAGTGGTACATCTGGTCTCTGTTACTTCTTTGGTCATAAGTCAATGTTGGGTTTAATTTTCTGTTGCAAAAATAATTTGTGTATTAGAATCTTTGAGAGGAGCCTGGGGAGATATTTTGTGCAAGTAGCTAATCTTGATAGTCTTGCTAGCTTGTGGCCAATCATTTCCTTAAGTCAGGGAGTATGTCTCTTTGAACCAACTCCCCACCTAACCAACCTCACAGTCCAATTAGGTGAGTTTCACACCTCAGATTACCTAATCTGAGCTATCTGAATTCAAATTACCTAAACTACCTTACCTCAATATATTTAAATCTTTAAAATAAGAATACCATTATCTACCTAATGGATGTGTAATTGTTAAATTAAATAACAGAGGAAAAAAATGTCTTTCTAATAGGAAATGTCTGGCACACAATTGTCTAATTGAAGGCAATTAAAAGTTGTATATGCTAAGATGTCAGAGTCTATCTATTGTCTCAAAGTCAATTATAGTTATACATTTTATCTAGCTATCAGTCCGCTGATATTAATTTGAATCCAGGAATGTCTGTTGAAATGTTCTACTTTGCCAAGGTAACTCTAACTTAACCTTTTCTTTCTCTTTTTTAATTTTCTTAGTAAAAACTATGCCCTAAAAATATGCAGAAGGGAAATATTTATTTGAAATTTGATGTTGTTAACAGTGGTTTTCACACATAAATAAGGTTGAAGTTCCTCTTATGGGAAGGGGAAAAAAAAGTCCTCGATTAATTAATTCAGCTCAGCGAGAAGGCATTTTCATCTGGGAGCCGGCTGAGACCTGACAGAGGTTTGTCTCTGTCAGCAATGGTGGTTCCCATGGCCTGCCCTGGTCGCCCTGTGCCCATGTGTCTCAGTCAGAGGCTCCCTGTCACCTGCCTTCCAGGGGGGAGCAAGGAAGGGGCAGCCAGGTGATGTGCTCTCAGTCTGTCATGGGATACTTTGTGTGAAGGAAGCTTCCCCTCTGCTGTCATTGGGGCTTGAGCTTCCGGAGGTTTCTAGTGGCTTCCAGGTGATGATTTCTGTGTGATCATTCATATGGTCCATGTCTCTCCATTGTAGATTGTCTTTTCAGTCATGACACACAAGAGACACCAGGGTTATGTCTTCATGGCTGTGGAATTCTATTCAACAGAAGAAAAAGGGGCCCTGGCTAGTTGGCTCAGTGGTAGAGTGTCAGTTGAGCATATGGATGTCCCGGGTTTGATTTCCAGTCAGAGCACGCAGAAGAGGAGACCATCTGCTTCTCCACTCCTTACCCCTCCCTTCTCTCTCTTTTTCTCTCTCACTCTTCCTCAGTCATGGTTCACTTGGAGCAAGTTGGCCCTGGACACTGAGGGTGGCTTCATGGCCTTGCCTCAGGCACTAAAATAGATCGATAGCTGAGCAATGGAACAGCAGCTTCAGATGGGCAGAGCATCGTCCAGTAGCGGGCTTGCCAGGTGGATCCCAGTCGGTGCACATGTGGGAGTCTGTGTCTGTGTCTCTGTCTCCCGGCTTCTCACTTAAGAAAAAATAAAATAAAAGAAATAAAATTCCATTTCCTTTCATCTATATAATTTTTTCAGAATAAAAATTAAATCTTTCTTAAATGCCTACTGTAGAATAAAAACATTGTGGTAACTGTCCCTAACTTCCCTCCTCACCCACTGAGGAGGGACCCCAGGATATATATTTATTAATATCCCTAGTGGACTGAGGCCCCCTGTGGACAGCTGACACAAGCTGGGCTAATCACATTTGGGATTGGAACTCACCTGTTCTATTTCACATAAGATCACCTCTGAACAACAACAAGACCTGAGAAGTCTAGAGCTAGTATTTAGGTATCTTTCAGCAGGTGGCTAGGTTAAGCAAGAATATACCTGCAGACGTAAGAGAAGTGGTTGAATCAAGCCAAGAAGTAGGACTATGGCCCAACAGCTCCATTTCCTAGGCTTTGCAGATACTGTTCCACGTCTTCCCTCAGGACTGGCTGTCTTCCCACCTGGAGGTTCTGGGAAGCATACTTGTATTCTAAAACTGAGTCAGCTTGCATTAGTTTCTTCTGCTTGCAAACAAAAAGCCCTAAGAAAATGCAAGTGACCTGGAGTAAAGAAAAGTTGATCTACATGTAAAGAGCAAGGAAGGACACCTGGAACTGATTAAACACCCTAGGTAGGTCAACACTGGGCTCTAAGCAGATTCAACTAATTCTAAAAGCAGCCCATGAGAGGTAGACTTATTAGGTCAGTCTTACAAAGGGATAAACTGAGGCTCTGTTAATTCAGAGCTTTAGCCAGGATGATCGAGTTAATAGTAGACGTTGGCACCAACGTCCAAAGTTTCTTGGGCATCAGGATGCTCCACCACTCATCTGAGGACGACAAATGACGAAGCTGATATGTGACCTGTGGCTTCTGAAGCCCTTGGCCACAAATTAGGTTTGGTTTAGAGACAGGTCATAGGAGCTTAGTCATCAAATTAACTTCAACTGGGCCTGAAGTGTCACTCAAAAGGTGTCAGAGAGGAACAGTCAGCAGCAGGGAAAACCCTATTTTCTCCATCTACAATAAGCAATTAGGTAAGCTTCTCGTTAATTCAATCAGAGAAGCAGAGAAATACTGCCATTCCTTGGATTAAGGTCTGAAATGAAATATTTTTTTACACTGTTGACCTTTGTCAGTTTCGTGTAAGAGGAACTGATGATGAGCCACTGAACTAGCAAATTAGCTTCGCAGAGCTGCTGACAGGGTCAGGAAGGAATGAAACCCGTCTCCGCAGAGATGAGCTGGTTTCTAAGGTGTGTGGCTTGGCCGTGGAGGCTCAGCCCTAAGGACGCTCAGAGGCGCTCTAGAAGCAGACTCTAAAAAAGTGCAAATTTTGGTCTGAAGATATTTAACTCTTTTATCCTCTTTGCAGAATCAGTATTTGTGTGTGTGTGTGTGTGTGTGTGTGTGTGTGTGTGTGTGTGTGTGTGTGACAGAGACAGAAAGAGAGACAGAGAGAGGGACAGATAAGGACAGATAGAGAGGAAGGAAGAGAACAGAATCAGTTCTTAAAAAAAGAGAAAGAGAGAGAGTGCAGTCAGCCTGTCGGCCTTTAGCAAGGCCAAGTTCTCTTTCAAACCACACAGAAGTACCGGCATCTCATCTGTTCAGGCTCTACAGCCGCTGTAGTGTAGTGACTCCTTCTCATCGAAAGCGGAAGAGTTACTTCCTGCTTACAGGTGAATAAGCCAAGGTACAGAAAGGATTTGTTACTTGCTGTAATCTCTCACCCCCATACCCATGTAAAATTTAAGATTACAGTGGAGGATGCAGCATGCAAATATAAGAAGACTAGCTAGGAAATCAACAGTTCTGTTTCTGAGACGTTCAGACTAAAAGCTTCCTTATGGTTCCCAGAATCTCTTGCTGTAGGTGAGATCATGTGACTGAGTTCCAGCCAATGGGCTGTCAGCAGATGTGGTATGTAGCAATTCCTTCCTGGTGCATGAAATATTCCCACAATCAACTTTCTTTCTTTCTTTTTTTTTTTTTTTTTTGTATTCTTCTGAAGCTGGAAACAGGGAGGCAGTCAGACAGACTCCCGCATGCGCCCCACTGGGATCCACCCGGCACGCCCACCAGGGGGCGATGCTCTGCCTGTCTGGGGCGTCGCTCTGTTGCGACCAGAGCCACTCTAGCGCCTGAGGCAGAGGCCAAGGAGCCATCCCCAGCGCCCGGGCCATCTTTTTCTCCAATGGAGCCTGGGCTGGGCTGCTGGAGGGGAAGAGAGAGACAGAGAGGGAGGAGAGGGGAAGGGGTGGAGAAGCAGATGGGCGCCTCTCCTGTGTGCCCTGGCCGGGAATTGAACCCGGGACTTCCGCACGCCAGGCCGACGCTCTACCACTGAGCCAACCGGCCAGGGCCACACAATCAACTTTCTTTGCTCTTTTTTCTTCCACTAGCTTGGCAGAGACAAGCATAGTATCGTTGGAGGCTCTATGTTAAAAATGGGGAATCCACAAGATGATCGGGGTCTGGGTCCCTGAATCACCACCTGGAGGAGAGCTAGTCACTGACTGGGAACATTTATTTTGGATTTCAAATGGAAAAAAAAATATTTTGCAGTGTACTTGATACACTGAGGCATGTGAGACTTAATTGCCTCAACTAGTGTTAAATAGTATAAGAGCTAAGGACTATGAGGCTAATGTGAGGGTTTTGTGGCAAAATTTTCCATTGAAATGTCCTTACATGTTATGGTTAATTTTCTAGGTCAGCTCGGTCAGACTATGGGGCTCAGTTGTTTGGTCAAACACTCATTAGTCTAGACCAGGGGTAGTCAACCTTTTTATACCTACTGCTCACTTTCATATCTCTGTTTGTAGTAAAATTTTCTAACCACCCACCGGTTCCACAATAATGGTGATTTATAAAGTACAGAAGTAACTTTACTTTATAAAATTTATAAAGCAGAGTTACAGCAAGTTAAAGCATATAATCATAATTACTTACCAAGTACTTTATGTCAGATTTTTGCTAAGTTTGGCAGAATAAATCTTTATAAAACAACTTACTATAGTTAAATCTATCTTTTTATTTATACTTTGGTTGCTCCACTACCGCCCACCATGAAAGCTGGAATGCCCACTAGTGGGCAGTAGGGACCAGGTTGACTACCACTGGTCTAGATGTTGCTGTAAAAATGTTTTTGTTTTTCTTAATGTATGATTAACATTTACAATCAGTTAACTTTAAGCAAAGCAGATTACCCTCACAATGTGAATGGGTCTCATCCAATCAATTGAAGGCCATAAGGGCGAAGGACAAAGTTCCCTCTAGACCAATGGTCTCCAACCTTTCTTGGGCCATGGACCGGTTTAATGTCAGAAAATATTTTCACAGACTGGCCTTTAGGGTGAAACAGATAAATGTATCATGTGACTGAGACAAGCGTCAAGAGTGAGTCTTAGACGGATGTAACAGACGGAATATGGTCATTTTTTAAAAAATAAAACATCGTTCAGACTTAAATATAAATAAAATGGAAATAATGTAAGTTATTTATTCTTTCTCTGCGAACCGGTACCAAATGGCCCACAGACCGGTACCGGTCCGCAGGCTGAGGGTTGGGGACCACTGCTCTAGACTACAACAGAGAAATTCTGCCTGAGTTTCCAGTCTTTGCATGGAAGACTGAAACGTCAGCTCTTAATTCCCAGCTTGCTGGCCGGCCGTAAGTATTTCAGGTTTGTCACTGTCACAATCACAGAAGCCACTATCTCCAAATAAACCTCTCCTTTTCCCCCTGTCTCCTCATCTCTTCCTCTCCCTCTTTCTCTCTCTCAACATATATCTATCTATATCTGTCTACCAATCTATCTAGACCCTATTGGCTCTGTTTGTCTGGAAAACCCAACTAATACAGATTTAAACAGCTGGAGGACATAGTGCTAACTGGTGGCGAGGGAGCGAGATGCTTCTGGGAACCGATACCCTCACATTTCTGGAGAATTCAGAGAATAGCAATGAGGGGGAGTCAGATGGTCACCACCAGGTTAGAGAGCTTCCAGCTAAAGTCCCAGGCTGTGGGGACACTAGTGGGGAGCCCTTGCAAGGTCTACAGCAGACAGTACTGCAGGGCTCAGGTACTCACTGTCCCTCCTGAGGGGAGTTCATTCTTCCTGCCACATGAGCCTCAGGCTAGGGCAGTGGTCAGCAAACTCATTAGTCAGCAGAGCCAAATATCAACAGTACAATGATAGAAATTTCTTTTGAGAGCCAAATTTTTTAAACTTAAACTATATATTGTAGGTAGGTACATTCCTTATCGAGGTAGCGCCCGCACATGGTATTTTGTGGAAGAGCCACACTCAAGGGGCCAAAGAGCTACACGTGTCTCGCAAGCCACGGTTTGCCGACCAGGGGGCTAGGGCATCTGACAGGCTCTGACCAATGAAACCTGATCAGAAGAGTGTCTGTCATGTCGAGGCAGAAGTTGGAAGAGTGAACACAGGAATCCCTCTGTTTTCCTTCTGTCACATGGTTTGCAACACATAGAGGTGACATCACATGCTGGGTCCCGGAAACAGGGCCCCCGGAGCAGAACTGCAGTCAACCTTGTGTGGAGGCACAACACAGGCAAAAATGACCCGGTGTATAGACAGCTGCTCAAAATCTGGAATGATCTGTTATTGCAGCATCAGTGAAAGTATCTTGGCCCCACTATATTTATATGTCAATGTCTATAAACTTGGCTTGGCTCAAATTCTGGTTCCTAACATCTCCTAGCTGTGTGTTCTTGGACAAGTTGTTTAGCCTCTCTGTTCCTCAGCTGTCTCTACTTAAAAGGGGGAACACAGAGTACCCATCTAAAAGAGCTGGTCTGAGGACTTAGTTGGTTAACACAAGTAAAGTTTCTATGTGTGACAGGCACACACAAAGCGATCAATGGAGAGGATCTGTGATGAGAGCGCAGAGGGCCCAGAATGTGACCATTCGGGTGGGCAATGTAGACACGTAAGGAACTCATCATCATTCATCTAAAGACCATCGTGTCATCCCAGGCGAAGCGAGAGGAGCGTTTCCCTTCCGTGCTGGTTAATACATTGGTTAGGCTGTGCAATTCTTGTTCTTCTCTCTGTCTATCTCCGTCTCTGTGTCCCATTCCTACTATAGACCTTCAGCAGTGTAAAAACCATGCTGAGCAGGAGGGAAACCCAGGGACAGGCCAACGGCCATATTTGGCTGCTGGGCATAGTTTGCCAACCTCTGGTTTAATGCATCCTGTGTTGTCTGTTTCTTTTCATTTTCCTCACACGGGGTCTCCGTGTCACCTCAATGCTGTAAGGAGTTCTAGGCCATTCTTTCTGCAGGTGAGCGTGCACCCATGCGTACTTCATGCCTGCATCCATCTGTTCTATACAGTCCCCCTGGGTGCTGACCGTGAGTCGTCAGCATCTCTCTTAGCTGGTTTCTCTTCAACAACATGGAAGATGATACATCTACTGGCTCATCTCTGAGCAGCAAAGTGGACTTATTTGTGGCTGAGATTTTCAGTGCAGCTAAGGAAGCTGGTTCTTGAAGAAAGAGCAAATTCTTTGTTTATATGAACAAATATTGTTGGGCCCACATTGCAAAATAACAAAAGACTTCTGCTGTGGGTACTTAGCTTGGCTGGTGTGGTAGGAATAACTCGTCATTGGCATGGGTTCTGGTCTGTCCCCGGGAGGCCCACCGGTGGTCCGTAGAGGATATAAACGCACCAGAGAGGGTTGTCATGGGCATTTGGCTGGCCCAGGTGCTTAAACTCCCCCATGGATCATGCCTCTGCAGGTTAACCTTCAAGACCAGTCCCCGCTCCCACGACCGAGCTCAGGAGTCCCAGCCATCCGAGCTCCCGGACGAGACAGTAGATGTCATATGCGGGGACATAGGTCTCCGTAAGAAGGTCTTGTGCCGCAACAAGATGTCGCTCTGCAGGTATGGCCCTAGCACATTTCATATGGGCCAGATTGGACTGTTTTTTAATCTTTTCGAATTATCTTGTCCAACTCAGCTACTGCATCTTCTAGTCCTTGGCACTTGCGTTGGAAGTCTGTTTGTCCATCTGTTGTTTGTCCTTCTGGCATTGTCGCCTGCCCATTTTTTATGCTTTCTGGGTTTTGTTTCTCCCCTTTCCCCCAGCAATTCTGCAGCAGCAGTCCCCGGTGCGGTTTCCCTCTCACTCGCGTCTGAAGACGCGCCGCGAGGAACCGACGGGAGCACAACGCGGGCTCCCAGTCCCCAGAGGGCTTGCACGTCAGTCAGCCCGAAGGGCGTGTCTCTGGGCGCACAGGTGTAAGGCGGCAGGCGTGCGAAGGCACGACGTACATGTTGCACGCTTGCCCAGAACAGTCTGACATCACGAGGAGTTGAAACTGTTCTTATTTTTGTGCACATGGATCCATCATAGAAAAGGTCAACATTTTCTTGTTGTTTTAAGTAAATAGAAGGACAGCATTGTGAATGCCTCTTTGGGTGTTTGCCTCAAGTTCTCTCTCTCCTGCTGCTAGAGGACTTTGGAGGAAACGTTGGAAAAGTCTATGAAGCGATAGAGTGGGGGAGGCACGCCCCCTCAAAGCTTCCCGAGCACCAGGCACTGCTGGGCACAGGACCCCTCGGTTGTCACCTTATTCCACACTCATTGCACGTGAGGCCACAGTAGTATTCACCCCTTTCACAAGATCAAGGTTGGGAGAGCCAACCTAATGAGAACAGTGATAATGTCATCACTGCAATGTGAAGTAATTTTTCTAAAATCACACCTTAGAAAGAGACAGGAGGGCGGAGGGAGCACTTCTCTCTCCCTCACAAGGACAGATGCTTGCATCACATGCTGGGCAGAATTATGTCTCCCCCAGATTTGTAGTGGAAGTCCGAACCCTGAGGACCTCACAAGGCTGGCTATATTGTATGTGGAGACAGAGTTTCCGAAGGGGTAACTAAGTTTAAATGAGATCGTTAGGACGGCGCCTAATGCAATGGGACTGGTATCTGGATAAGATGAGGTTAAGACAGACACATCAGAGAGAAAAGGGTAGGAGACACAGGGAGAAGGCAGCCATCTACAAGACAGAGCAGAAGCCTCAGAAGAAACCCACCCTGCCCATACCTTGACCTTGGGCTTCCAGCCTCCAGAACAGTAAGAAATAAATATCTGTTGTTTAAGCCATCTTGTTCGTGGTACTTTGTTACAGAAGTAAAAAAAAACAAAAACAAAAACTGATGTATATAGCAAGACTATTTATTCATCCATCCATCTATCTTCTGTATTTAGATGAATATATATATATATATATATATATATATATATATATTACATATGTATATGATATAGACAGACTTTTTTTTTTTTTTTGTATTTTTCTGAAGTTGGAAACGGGGAGGCAGTCAGACAGATTCCCACATGCACCCGACTGGGATCCACCCAGCATGCCCACCAGGGGGCGATGCTCTGCCCATCCGGGGTGTTGCTCTGTTGCAACCAGAGCCACTCTAGTGCCTGAGGCAGAGGCCATGGAGCCATCTCCAGCGCCAGGGCCATCTTTGCTCCAATGGAGTCTTGGCTGTGGGAGGAGAAGAGAGAGACAGAGAGGAAGGAGAGGGGGAGGGATGGAGAAGCAGATGGGCGCTTCTCCTGTGTGCCCTGGCCGGGAATCGAACCCTGGACTCCCGTACGCCAGGTCGACGCTCTACCACTGAGCCAACCGGCCAGGGCCTAGACAAACTTTTAATCCAAGTACAAAACATTCTCAAAAAGATATTTAGTAGTTTCTATTCCTCTTATCCTAATAAAACATCTATTTTAATGACAACACAAAATTTTCAGATCTTTACCCATCTGTGCTTGTGATGTTTCTGCTCAATTGTAACCATAGCATACATATGCAAAAATGTTCTGATATTTCCCAGGATTTTTAGCATGTACATATTTATAAAAATCTACAGAATAGAATTAATTCTGCTAAATTACATATTATTTCTTTGTTGTTATGCATTGAAATATTATTATGAATTTAATTATTATTTTCATATGTGCATGACATTAATGCAGAATTATATTAATGAATGGGCACAGAGTAGAAATATAATTTACAGAAAAAAATAAAAAAATTACTCATAATTTTATCACCCAGAGATATTTACACATAAATACATGTAAATATTTATTAAAAATTTCCATGTTCTTTACATAGGAAAGATACCAAATCTTTATGTGTTATCTCTGAGGCCAATAGTTTTTACAAATTTGTGTTACTATTTTCACTTGAAGTTTTCATTTTTGTATGTTTCAACATATTGAATTATGTGAGATTTTCTGTTGGTTTCTGTGTGTGTGTGTGTGTGTGTGTGTGTGTGTGTGTGTGTGTGTGTGTATTCCAAAACCATGACTCTTTTCTGAGATCAGTTAAGTGTTCACCTAGATGCTATGTGGTTTCACCTTCCCCATTCCATGGTTTCATCTATTTTGGAATTGATTTTGCTGCAGAGTTGTTTTATGAAAATCCACACTTATATTTCCCTATCAGATGGCCCTCCTGCCTCCACCACCCAGGTTTCCTGTACCCCATTACAGATCCCACAGCCGGAGGGAGGGGCGCGAGTCACCACCCACGTGTTAGCCCCCAGCTTTGTGGGTCAGAGTGTGGACACGATGTGTCTCCATGGCCAGATCAGGGTCGCACAATGCCACAATCCAGGTGACAATGGCCGTGCCTTCATCTGAAGGCTGGACCAGAGCAAGATTTACCTCTGGGTCATCCAGACTGCCGGCAGGATTCACTCCCTGGCCATCACAAAACCAGAAATCCCTGTGTTCCCCTTCCTGCGGGCCAGACAGGACAGCCGCTCAGCTCCTAGATGTAGTGCTCGGGCCCCTGCCGCACAGCCTCCACCCTCACACTGCAACCTCTCAGGAAGGACTCGGCTCCTAGACACTCGGGCCCCTGCCGCACAGCCTCCACCCCTCACACTGCATCCTCTCAGGAAGGACTCAGCTCCTAGACACTCAGGGCCCTGCCGCACAGCCTCCACCCTCACACTGCAACCTCTCAGGAAGGACTCGGCTCCTAGACGTACTGCTCGGGCCCCTGCCGCACAGCCTCCACCCTCACACTGCATCCTCTCAGGAAGGACTCGGCTCCTAGACACTCAGGGCCCTGCCGCACAGCCTCCACCCTCACACTGCAACCTCTCAGGAAGGACTCGGCTCCTAGATGTAGTGCTCGGGCCCCTGCCCCACAGCCTCCACCCTCACACTGCAACCTCTCAGGAAGGACTCGGCTCCTAGACACTCGGGCCCCTGCCGCACAGCCTCCACCCTCACACTGCAACCTCTCAGGAAGGACTCAGCTCCTAGACACTCGGGTCCCTGCCGCACAGCCTCCACCCTCACACTGCAACCTCTCAGGAAGGACTCGGCTCCTAGACGTAGTGCTCGGGCCCCTGCCGCACAGCCTCCACCCTCACACTGCAACCTCTCAGGAAGGACTCGGCTCCTAGATGTAGTGCTCGGGCCCCTGCCGCACAGCCTCCACCCTCACACTGCAACCTCTCAGGAAGGACTCGGCTCCTAGACACTCGGGCCCCTGCCGCACAGCCTCCACCCTCACACTGCAACCTCTCAGGAAGGACTCAGCTCCTAGACGTAGTGCTCGGGCCCCTGCCGCACAGCCTCCACCCTCACACTGCATCCTCTCAGGAAGGACTCAGCTCCTAGACGTAGTGCTCGGGCCCCTGCCGCACAGCCTCCACCCTCACACTGCAACCTCTCAGGAAGGACTCAGCTCCTAGACGTAGTGCTCGGGCCCCTGCCGCACAGCCTCCACCCTCACACTGCAACCTCTCAGGAAGGACTCAGCTCCTAGACGTAGTGCTCGGGCCCCTGCCGCACAGCCTCCACCCTCACACTGCAACCTCTCAGGAAGGACTCAGCTCCTAGACACTCGGGCCCCTGCCGCACAGCCTCCACCCTCACACTGCATCCTCTCAGGAAGGACTCGGCTCCTAGACACTCGGGCCCCTGCCGCACAGCCTCCACCCTCACACTGCAACCTCTCAGGAAGGACTCAGCTCCTAGACACTCGGGCCCCTGCCGCACAGCCTCCACCCTCACACTGCAACCTCTCAGGAAGGACTCAGCTCCTAGACGTAGTGCTCGGGCCCCTGCCGCACAGCCTCCACCCTCACACTGCAACCTCTCAGGAAGGACTCAGCTCCTAGACGTAGTGCTCGGGCCCCTGCCGCACAGCCTCCACCCTCACACTGCATCCTCTCAGGAAGGACTCAGCTCCTAGACACTCGGGCCCCTGCCGCACAGCCTCCACCCTCACACTGCAACCTCTCAGGAAGGACTCAGCTCCTAGACACTCGGGCCCCTGCCGCACAGCCTCCACCCTCACACTGCTACCTCTCAGGAAGGACTCGGCTCCTAGACACTCGGGCCCCTGCCGCACAGCCTCCACCCTCACACTGCAACCTCTCAGGAAGGACTCGGCTCCTAGACGCTCGGGCCCCTGCCGCACAGCCTCCACCCTCACACTGCACCCTCTCAGGAAGGACTCGGCTCCTAGACACTCGGGCCCCTGCCGCACAGCCTCCACCCTCACACTGCAACCTCTCAGGAAGGACTCGGTCACTTCTCAGGTTCCATCTGACCAGGTCAGACTCACCCAGAAGAATATTCCTTCTCAGTAACTCACAGTCAACTGATCAGGGATTTTCATTGCATTCACTAAATTCCTTCACCTTCGTCTTATAAGATCACCTAATGGGGGGGGGGGGGTAATACTGATCCAATTCAGCAATCTTGCTCACAGGCAAGGGGTCCCTTACACACAACAGGTGCCGCAAAAGGGAGGGAGTCTTGGGGCCAGCCCAGAATTCTGGCTACCGTACCTACTAACTTATTTTATTTTATGTTGAAGTACAGTTTACATTCAATATCACCAGTAGCGATATTCATTTCAGGCGTACAGCATTGTAGTTAGACAATCACACACTTCGCCCCGTATTTCAAGTGCCCACCTGGCTCTGCACATAGTTATTGCAATATCATTGACTCTATTCCCTGTGCTGCACTCTGCACCCCAGGACTATTCTGTAACTGCCAATTTGTACTCCTTACTTCCTTCACCTTTCTCACCCAGCCCCCCAACTCCCTTCCACTCTGGTGACCATCAGCCTATTCTCTGTATCTATGAGTCTGTGTCTATTTTATTTATTTGTATATATATACATATATATATGTCTATGAACATAATGGAATATATATATATACATAATGGAATATTACTCAGCCATAAAAATAATGACACCCTACCATTTGCAACAGCATGGATGGACATAGAGGGTATTATGCTAAGTGAAATAAGCCAGACAGAGAAAGACAAGTACCATATCTGCTAATCATCTTTGATACTGTCTTATTATATGTTACTCTTCTTCATTTTTGTTCTGTAGCCCATAACCTGCTAATGAGCTGTGTTGTTTCCACCCTTTCTGGCTCTTGGACACATACTATATCGCTCTCACTATTACAGAACTATCCAATGTTTTGTTATACAGTTAGGGTAGGTATCCACACCCACATTTTACCTTCTTTCAAAACTAGTTGTCTGTGTTCTCTTAATTTATTTATTCTCTCATATGAACTCTAGTATCATTTATCAAATTTCCAGTCCCCAATATAGAGACTGCTTCAGCTGAATTTTGATTTTGAACTAGTGAGACTGCTGCATTATATTGGAAGAGAATTTGCCCTTTTGCACAATGTAGCTTTTACACACACACACACCACCATACATCCTTCACATTTAATTAAATAACTATATTTGAGTGTCTTCCCTGCATAAGACATAAAGATGGACAACACTGTCATGCTCCACGGACCTTCCACGTTAGTGGGGGAAACAGACAAGAAATAAACAAGCAAGGAAGTGAAATAATTCCAGTAATGGTCATTGCTGTGAAGAACAGGGTAAGTTTTCCATCACTTTTCCAAGTGATAAAGGAAGTCAGGAAATCTTCTCTGAGAGGATATTTGATCTGAGAGGGGAGTGAACTCTCAACCATGAAAACATCACAGATTAAAGCATTTTAGGCAAAGGGAACAGTCCATGCAAATGTCCTGGAACAGCCCAAGATGCAACCCAACAGGGGATTAGGAGCAAGGTGTCTCAATCAAGGGCTTCTCTAGATTTCTACGGACTAAGTTTATACAGTATACCTCATACAGACACTGTATTTATGATTCTGAGGACAGACTGGGAATTTCTGGTTTCTACAGAGACTGGGTTAATTTTTTCCCATTGTAGTGTCTACACGATTACTCCTAATATAGAGAAAAGTTTTTGATTTTTTAGAATATTTCTTTTGAAATGGTCACAGTACTTAACTGTGATTAATTCTGCAAGTCCTTCAGTTTATGTAAAACTAGATTTTTCTCTTATCTTGTGTTTTTGAGGCAGACACTCATAACAAATGTAGTAATAATCATTTTGCAATAACATAAATTTTGCATCTTCCTTTTAAAAGGTCGTTACATCTTTGATCTTGGTTTTATACCTTAACATTGCTTTTATGTTCACAGACATCAGTGGGAGTTATACTTCTGTCTTATAATAAGTTTCGTTTTGGTTTAAAAAGGAGGACTTTTGTGTGTGTGTGTGTGTGTGTGTGTGTGTGTTAGTTATAGAAATCCTTCCCAATTTAGATCAGTTATAAATAAAACCACCCTAGAGCATTTGTTTCTTTCAGAGTTTATTTTTTCTCTAATTTTTAAAATATATGTTAAGAGGCATAAGATTCATGGGTTATAAGGAATCCTTGGGGTGCTGGCTGTAGGTCACTGGGTTTTAAACAATATTCACAACTGTTTACTTGCCATGACTTGTCTAAGAGTTTGCTTTATACACAAGTATTTGATTGTCTTGGGGAGACTTTGACACTTTGCTATAAAGGAGGGGAGGTGGGCGGGAGAGGCGGGGGAGGCAGACTGACCCAGGCAGCTTGTGGAGACCGTGGTCAGGAGTCTGGTCCACCCCATTTCTATAGGTGCCTCCTGAGCGCGAACCATGTGCTCCCCTGTCTGTGTGAAAGCTGTGGTTCATAGTCCCATGAATCCAGGCTCTGCTGTTATTTGCTGTGCAACTTTAGGCAAGGCGATTAACTCCTCTGAGCCTCTTTTCCTCTTAGAGGCTATACCTTGCAGCTCACAGGGGCTTCTATGAGGATGAAGTAAGGTTCCATATTTAAAGTGCCAAGCATTTTCCCAGGCACAGGACAAATTCTCAAGCATGTTGTTTCCTTCCCTTCTCTCCCAAGCCAAAGGACACTGCTAGTTGTTCTATAGCCTGCAGCATTGCTGTTTGATGTGTCACATGGAAGGCAGCCCCTCGGGAACTGGGAAGCATGTATTACTGTGGCTGGTTCTGTTACCGCTGTTTCTGTTGCTGTCCCCATCCCCATCCCCATCATCCCCATCCCCATCATCCCCATCCCCATCATCCCCATCCCCATCATCCCCATCATCCCCATCCCCATCATCCCCATCCCCATCATCCCCATCCCCATCCCCATCATCCCCATCAACCCATCCCCATCATCCCCATCCCCATCATCCCCATCATCCCCATCATCCCCATCCCCATCATCCCCATCATCCCCATCATCCCCATCATCCCCATCCCCATCATCCCCATCATCCCCATCCCCATCCCCATCCCCATCATCCCCATCATCCCCATCCCCATCATCCCCATCCCCATCCCCATCATCCCCATCATCCCCATCCCGATCATCCCCATCCCCATCATCCCCATCATCCCCATCCCCATCATCCCCATCATCCCCATCCCCATCATCCCCATCCCCATCATCCCCATCCCTATCATCCCCATCATCCCCATCCCCATCATCCCCATCATCCCCATCATCCCCATCGCCATCATCCCCATCATCCCCATCCCCATCATCCCCATCATCCCCATCATCCCCATCGCCATCATCCCCATCACCATCATCGCCATCCCCATCATCCCCATTGCCATCATCCCCATCATCACCATCCCCATCATCTCCATCCCCATCATCCCCATCATCCCCATCCCCATCATCCCCATCCCCATCATCTCCATCCCCATCATCCCCATCATCCCCATCCCCATCATCCCCATCCCCATCATCCCCATCCCCATCCCCATCATCCCCATCCCCATCATCCCCATCATCCCCATCATCCCCATCCCCATCATCCCCATCCCCATCATCCCCATCCCCATCATCCCCATCATCCCCATCCCCATCATCCCCATCATCCCCATCATCCCCATCGCCATCATCCCCATCATCCCCATCCCCATCATCCCCATCATCCCCATCATCCCCATCGCCATCATCCCCATCCCCATCATCCCCATCCCCATCATCCCCATCATCCCCATCCCCATCATCCCCATCGCCATCATCCCCATCATCCCCATCCCCATCATCCCCATCATCCCCATCATCCCCATCGCCATCATCCCCATCATCCCCATCCCCATCATCCCCATCCCCATCCCCATCATCCCCATCATCCCCATCTCCATTATCCCCATCCCCATCATCCCCATCCCCATCATCCCCATCCCCATCATCCCCATCATCCCCATCCCCATCACCCCCATCCCCATCACCCCCATCCCCATCATCCCCATCCCCATCATCCCCATCCCCATCACCCCCATCCCCATCATCCCCATCCCCATCATCCCCATCCCCATCATCCCCATCTCCATCACCCCCATCCCCATCATCGCCATCCCCATCATCGCCATCCCCATCATCCCCATCCCCATCATCTCTACGGAGATGAATCTATGTTATCCAAGTCACCTGATGAGCAAGATGTTTTCATCTCAAGGCCAAAGATATATCTTAAAATAGTAACGCATGAAGGCCAGGATAGGCGGGAGAGCAATTAAGTCTTACACACCAGGGGTGAGCGCATTAATAAGTGAACAAGCCACAGGCCGATCCTCAGCCCTGTGGACGTCTTTCCCCCGCCCCTCCTTCTCACCTCACACCCCCTGCCCCTCAGTCTGTAAAGACTGAACAGACCCTCCGGAGAGCAAACATTGCTGCATTTATCATAACCGTCCCTTACATGTCCTGGGACTAGACGGCCGGTCTCCTCTGCCCTCACCTCAACACAGCACCAAATTTCTCACAAACGGAGTGGGGTTCGACCTCTGTCGTGATTTTTACCCATCAGCGGTTAAAATCACTTTGGGTGCTATTTCTCTAGAACTTATTACTTCCTCTTCCACCTTGTTTTATAAAGAATGGGCTACGTATGAAATAAAATGAAAAAGTGGAGAATGATCAGGGAAAGTTAAAGCAGAAATGCCATTAAGATCCATGTTTCTGTCCCGAGATGACTGTGTTGAGACGCTCTGGGCAGGCGGTCCCTTCTCCGGCAGAGCAGCAGCGGCAGCATCTCACAGGGTTTGGTTAAGGCTGGCGGTGCACGGTCTCGCTGTCACTGAGCACCAGTTTTTTGTTTTGTTTTGTTTTTTGTGTATTTGTATAGTGAGTGTCCATTGCACAAATGTGGACCTTGTCTGCCAAAGTGTTGGTCTTTGACACAAAGTCAAATAATCCTAGTGCCTTTGGGAACTGACAGACCAAGCCTGAAAGCTCAACTCCTCCACGTGGGTAACTCTCCCCAAACTCCGTTTTCCATTTGGTAATGGGGATAAAAATACTTACTGAAGTAGATTTTTTTGAGGACGTCAGTGAAATGGTATATATTTTATGCACATCGAAACTTCATTGCTTTTACTAAAGGATAACCATCACGGTTTTAACGATTATTTCTTGGGTCTCTAAAATAGAAAACTATTGCCATCTGTTGAATGTTTGACTTCTACTTTCAACTGTGACTTCAGGGAGACCAAAGTCCTCATCAGCACCTGTGATACCCCCCCCCCTTTTTTTTAAGACTTGAAGTTCAATTCTGTCTCCAGTGAGCTACCCTAGGTGAGTGAGCCAAAATTAACTCCCTTTGGCCCACTCCTGCATGGCCCTTCTTATTCATCCAACTCTTCTACCGAGGGCCTCCTGCCTTCCGCTTTGAGACCAGAGCAATAGAGCTTTAAGAATCAAGCCTGGGATAAACCAGGAGCCTTCTCTGAGTTGTTTAGTAGGGCCACAAGTTCTTCATTCGCCCCGTATCATTGGCCAGGGTGCGTTAAACATACACGCAGGTCCCAACCACCAAGTACAAAAGGTTTCAGCTCTAACCCCTCGTGTGGGCAACCTGACCCACTGCACATCTGAGCGCCTGCTATGTGATAATTAGTTCATGGTAGCTGTTTTCATCACCTTATCACCAACACTATTTTCCTCATCACTTTCATCATCATCCCTGCGATCACCTATGTCACCTTTATCATCAACATTATCATCTCCAAATCAATATCACTATTCACCTTCAGCGCCATTGCCGCCTTTATCCTCATCATGATCATCATCATCATCATCAGCACTGCCATGCCCACCACCACATTTCTTATCAACATCAATGTCATCATCACCATCATCATTTCATCATTAGCATCTCCATGAAATCATTATCACCATAACACCATCACCATCGCCACCTTTATCTTCATTTTCTACTAATTTGGATCTCCCTTGGATTTCTTTTTATTGCAGACACATTATGCTTCGAACACAATTCCTTCTCTGACTGTTTTAAATAAAATTGGAGTTTACTGACTCGTAGTTCACAGTCATCCAGCTTGACTCGAGGGTTGACCCAACAACTCAAGCAGTCAACGTGAACCTCTTTCCTCTCTGTCTCTCTCCACGGCCTTCCACATTGTCAGGGTCACCCTCTGACTGCACAGGCAGCCCTGGAAGTTCTGAATATTTCTCCTTTGGTTGACAAATATGGCTACAGAAGTTGCAAACCTCACAGCCTCATATCATACTATCCAGAAAGAGTTCTGAGAGACCTGAGGCGAGAGACAGCTGGCTTCTCTTTCCTGGAACCCCTAACAAACATCTCCTGACATATTTCACTGGGTTTGAGTGGGTTATGTGCTCATACCTGAACCAATCACAACGGCGGAAGGGATGCGTACAGCACTTGGTGAAGCCAGTGAGAGTCATCGGGGCCAGTAAATACTGAAATAAAAGGGCCGAGAAGGGCGGGTGGTGGTTCCCCTTCTCCCAACAGCGGTCAGTGCTATGTCCAGGGGATGGTCGGGTGGAGGAGAGAAAACGGTACCACAAAGGCCCCGTACATGGACCTCAGGTCTACCTTGGCAGGTGCTGTCCACTCGGCTTTGACCAATTCTCCCACCCTCATTAATCCTCTCAGACGAGGCCTTCAGTGCCCAGTTCCACGCCTCTCCTGACCACTCCCTCCCTGGGCTATACTGGGTGTCCCCAACCCTCTTAACTAGTGCCCGCTTTTCTCCCAGCATGGTCAGCCCCGTTTTTGAGTCCCCTGTTTAGTTGTTACCTCAACCCTTTGGAAACTACATTTTGGGGAGTAGGAAAAATTGTTTATTTTTCACCATTTTGCCAAGAGGACGCATAGAGTCAGATAGTGACAGCTGTGCTTAAAACTATTTGAAAAGTAAGTGCAGAAATGGGCGAATGAGCGACAGAAAGAATGGGTGCATAGGGAAATGAGCTGGACCTTAATCTTAGCCCACTGAAAAAAATAAATGTCATATTCCCTACACTCCAGGCAAGCCAGGGGTATTGTGTTTTCCTAGCCACCAGCCAAAATTGATGAAGGCTTCTGTTTTGAGAAAAAAAAAAATGTTGAAACCAGAAAAGAAGCCTACTAACACTATAAGACAGAATCAGGGGTATAAAAGTTACAAATAAATGCAGTTAATTACAATTTAAGTATTGAGACTAAAAGACGTTTTCAGCCTGAAATAACATTGTGAATTCCAAGTAAAATCTCTGCCCAAGCAGATAAGGACTGACCATTGGACACGGTTCAGTGCCTGATGACTCAGTCTGATTGCAGCTCCTTCTCGGGACTTACGACCTCGGAGTGGATATTCAGGGGCAGGCAGAAGTCTGGAGATGCATGCAAACATCATAATGTCATAGCTGTCAGCAGAGATGGCGCCCAGGACCGCCTTTGAAAGGAACGTCTCCCAAACCATGGTGCCGCTCACTCACTGCTACCGTGGGGCTTGTGTTGTTGACATCATCTGGGAATTAGAGGAAGAAACAAAATTCTCCTGATAACTGAAACTCAAGTACGTGTCAACACGGCAACGGATGTTGGGAGGAGCAGCCTTGACCGCCATCAGGATCAGGATGGAAGTTAATCAGGATGCAGGGCCTTTGCACTGCTTTTGGCATCTTACACCTAGATGGCTGAGCCTTCCGGATGGCACTGCCGCCGTGCCCTGCTCAGCAGACCTGCAGGAGGGCAGGGCTTCTCCCGGCTTATGGAAGAGAGCACCGGGACTCAGAGGAGGAACGACGTTGGTGCAAAGCTACTGATAGATGCCACCTACAGATCTGAACTCAGCTTGCCTCTTCTACGCTCTTCCGTACAACTGGCTCGCCCCCTTCCTAGGTCCAACGTGAGCAGAAGTAAAGGAAAAATGAATAACTGTAAGGAACAATTTTGCGTAGAAAGCAAAGCCAGGCATGACGCTTTTGGCATGGCTGTGAATGCCTAGGTGTCTGCACATATTCCTGTGTGCAGGGGTAGGTATGCATATATACACATTCATCTGTATGCTAAAACAAAAAGTACAAACAAATTTACAAACAACAACAACAACAATACCACCCCCCCCCCCCCCAGAAGTCAAAAAAGAGACTGATTTTCCAGCAGGCTCCTGTGGAGCCCGTCTCTTTATTCCTGAGAGGTTCAATTAACGGATGCAAGTCATAAAACAGCGCGTTCTCTCCCGGCTATGATGCATTGTTTTTAATCTCACTGCCTTGTATTCGATCACATTCCTATAATTCTTCCGACAGGAAAAGGCTTGTTTCATAAAAATATAGTCCCCAGCATTTGAAATATAAGTTCACATGCAGGCAACGTATATATCACGGAGCTGGCAAACTAAGTCACTTACTTAATCCACTAAACTTCAGGGCTCCCTATATTATGTGAAATGGCTTGAAACAGGCAGGACCTGCCAGGACCCATCACTGCTTCTGTGCTCCAGAGAGACAGGAATAGGGGAGGAGGGGGAGGGGGCGGCAATTCCCTGGGTGGATGCCACAATAACATGTCTTTCATTATCACCCAGTGTCAGGACACTGGGTAATGTCATTGTGCATGCACAATAAATTACTATTTACCTGGCAGTGCCTTTGAGAAGCCCGTCTTCCCTCCCTCCTTCTGTCCACGCCGCACGGAGCAGCCGAACCCCCTTCGCCTATAATTCTTATTAAGGTGATACCTTTTCTGAATAAGAAAGCACAGGCTTCCAAGGCTGCGGCTCTCTGGGGTTTTTGAGGGACATTGTTTTTATTGGTTCCCTTTTATTCCTCCCACCCCGCTGCGTTTTAATGCTATAGTGACTTCTGTGTATACAACTCATATTGAAATGTCGGCGGCTGCAGATATATGCAATATTAAAGAGCGCTTATGAATTTTTGACATCTAATTAGTCGCTACCCAGTTAACATGTCAGGACTCAGAGGGATTAGGGAGGCAGCCCTTTCTGAATAAGTTACAGCGAGGCCCCTGTCCTTTTCATGTATTATTCTTTAATGTAGGTGGTGATTAGTTGGCTGTGATTAATTGATGAAGCTCGTTGGTCTGGCAAGTGGTACCGAATTCACCATTCTTCACTTTTATTCCTCTCCGTGGGGCTCGGCCACTGAGTCGGAAGGACTCGCTGCTCTCAGGGACATCTGGCCTCTCCCCGTGGCCGTGGGGGGTTCGGCACTGTTCCCAGGGCCCGGCCCTGACCTGGCACAGGTCTCCGGCTCACAGGTAAGCCGCGCCTTCGGGTCCTGCTTTCTTCCCCTGGAAGGCTGGTCGGGGCACCCTGCAGTTCGGGGCCGGGCACAGTGGACACCGGCATCCCACGGCCCCCTTTCCGGCCGCTCCCCCTCTCCCAGCCGCGGGCGTTGACACCTGTGGCATCCCTGAGGTTCAGTTTACTCCTAGGTCCAGGTGCTGCCAAGACACCAGGTGCCGCGCGGAGCTCTCAGAAGCGGCTCCTGCCATTGTCTCCAGCAGCGGGGCGCCCGGGAAACCACACGTGCCATGACGCACGGTGGGTGGCAGTGGCCCTGCCCCTGGGGTCGGCGGCGCACCTCTAAAAGTGGCAGCAATGCAAGCGGAAGTCGGTGGACACAGTCTGCGAGCCGTCTCGGAGGGGACCTGTCCCCTGGCGTCCAGCAGCCCCTGCCCCCTGGGTCAGGGTAGACCGGGAGGCAGGCGCTGGTCCCCGTCATGGACGCTCTGAGCCCCGGTGCTCCCGAAGTTCCGGTCCGGGCCCTGGCCCCACACAGGACAGGGTCCTTTCAGGTCTTCACTGCGCTTGTCAAAGTGGGGTCTGATGACCTTGGATTTGAAGGTGGGCACAATTTTTAATTTTTAAGATAAAGCAAGCAGGGAAGTGCTGTGTAACCTATAGCTTTGTACATACAGAAGGTTATGGATTTTTTTTGTTTTTTTTGCTTTAATTCAAAACTCTCCCTCAACACACCCTATTCGCAGGCACACATATACACGCACAGACACACACTTACCCCTGCACAAGCATACACACATACACACAGGAACACAGCCCACGTCATGTAGACACACAGACACTCACCCTGTACTTAGCATACACACATATATATATACAATGTACAAACACGCACGCGCACACCGTACACACACACACACACACGCACACACACACACACACGCTTTCTCCCCAACAGCTTTCCCAACAAAGGCTCAGCCCTCAGCCTGTCCTAACCCCCAGCCTCTTGGTTTTATGGCCAAATCGTTACTTTCTGCAAAGCAGAATCATCCCCTTTGTCACCCCCCACCATTCACATCTATAATTGGGGCAGTAACAGTGCCGCGGGCTGCCTGGTCTTTTTAAATGCACCGACTCTGGACAAATCACCCTAAAAGTGTGTAATTATCAATAAAGCTTCACCTACGTCAGCTGGCAGGGCTTTTAATTACTGTACTTGATGTCAATCACGGCCAGTAACGGGCACCCGTGTTCTAGGCAATTTCAGAAGATGTTTCGGGGACATAAGCTATTGTCTTCATTCTATTATCCAGGGGTAGTGAACCTTTTTATACCTACTGCCCACTTTGGTATCTCTGTTAGTAGTAACATTTTCTAACCACCCACCGGTTCCACAGTCATGGTGATTTATAAAGTAGGGAAGTAATTTTACTTTATAAAATTTATAAAGCAGAGTTACAGCAAGTTAAAGCATATAATAATAATTACTTACCAAGTACTTTATGTCAGATTTTCACCAAGGTTGGCAGAATAAATCTTTATAAAACAACTTACTATAGTTAAATCTATCTTTTTATTTATACTTTGGTTGCTCCGCTACCGCCCACCATGAAAGCTGGAGTGCCCACTAGTGGGTGGTAGGGACCAGGTTGACCACCACTGCTATTATCTGTATTTAGAAGGGGGAGGGAGGAGGTGAAGGACAGCCAGAAGGAGAGAGGGAAAGGGAGGCTCAGGGAAAAAGATGGTGGGGAAGGAGTTCTACCCGAAGGGCAGTGTCCTGCCTGGAGACCTGGGACCCTGCCCCGCAGACCGCAGACCTGCCTTTGTCCCCAGCCTCTTCCTGGAGCATGCTGGGAGTGGGGTGCACAGTTGCCAATGCCAGGGGCAGAAGTGCATGGCACTTGCTTGGGGATGGGAGGGGGGCGGGGGGATAGAGAGCAAGAATGCGAGGGTGCAAAAAGAAAGAAAAAAATATCAATTGATGTATTTTCACTTTCTCCTCCACGGCGGATTTTATCAGAAGGAAACACTGAACTTTGTAGTGTTAGCAGCAGCTGAAATTTAGAATTATTGTTTCCTTCTAACAGAAGACTCATTTTCCACGGCCGCATTTGCAGCATAATAAGCTTTTTGTTATTTTTTCAATTAGAGTCAATTGACCTAACAAAATGCTTGGCAATTAAGTGATTTTTGTAATGGTCCGGGGGTAATTTAGTCGAGCTTGTCAGCTGTGCCTCATGAAGGGGAGATGTCTTTCTTTTTTTCCACTGCCTCTCTCTCCCCCTCTCTCTTTCCTTCTCTCTCTCCCTCTCTCCTTCTCTCTCTCCCTCCCTCTCTGCTTTCCTCTCTCTCTCTCCCTTTCTCTTTCCTTCTCTCTCTCCCTCTTTGCTTTCTCTCCTCTCTCCTTTCCTCTCTCTCTCTCCTCTCTCCTTTCCTCTCTCTCTCCTCTCTCCTTTCCTCTCTCTCTCTCCTCTCTCCTTTCCTCTCTCTCTCCTTTCCTCTCTCTCTCCCTCTCTTTCCCTCTCTCCTTTCCTCTCTCTCTCCCTCTCTCTTTCCCTCTCTGCTTTCCTCTCTCTCTCCCTCTCTCTTTCCTTCTCTCGCTCCCTTTCTCCTTTCCCCTCTCTCTGCCTCCCTCTCTCCTTTCCCCTCTCTCTGCCTCCCTCTCTCCTTTCCCCTCTCTCTGCCTCCCTCTCTCCCTCTCTGCTTTCCTCTCTGTCTCCCTCTCTCTCTCCCTCTCTCCTTTCCCCCTTCTCCCTCTCTCTGAGCATAATGGCTCATAATTTCAAAATCTTTTCCTTCTGTTTCCCTCACAATAATTCGCAATCACAGGAAGTTGTTGGAGGTGATTTTTTTTTTCTACCTTGCCTTTTGAGTCAGTAATTTTAAATAAAATGTACATACTTATAAAAAGGCAGCTATTACTGAAATTACTTTCTGTGTAAACTCAATTATTTTATGAATAGTGACATCAGCTTATACTGGGTCCTGCTCCAGAAGGCTGAAGGATTATTATCTTCGGGGTAAAAGGTTTGGCACATTCTGAACACTCTGGGCAAATCAAACCAGCTTTTCCGTAAGGTAAACACAACTTGAGGCTCACAGGAGGCGTCTGGGTTACCTGGGCATGGAAGGTGTCCAACCTCCTGGCCACCTCCGTCCATCCGCTCAGCCAGGACTGGAATGAAGGGGACTGGGGAGGGGGGGGCTCATCCTCTAATTTATGAGGGAACTCCTCATTTGCCTAATTGATTCATTTTCTTAAGACGACATCTGGAGTTACATTTCCTTTTTAAAGGGCGGCAGTTAGATCCGATGACGGGATCAGATGTTTCTTCATTGTACGACTGTCTGTTTATACCTGTCTTTAAAAAAAATTCCATTTGTGTCTGCGCGCGTGCATGCAAATAGGGCTGGCCGGGAAGCCGCGCCCTTGTCCTTACAGACACCTCGGACAAAAGGGGGAAACGCGAGTTGTCCTGGGATGTGTGTTATCGAGGCTCATCTGTAACCTCTAGGAGGCTCGGCTGCTTCTGTATCACTGTATGTGTTTCAAGCTCATCTCAGGTTTCCACACCTGGGTTAGAATCCCCTGGTGAGTTCAGTTACCCTATTGTCAAAAACAACTTCAAAGCAACCCACTTCTCTCCTTTGCAGGAAAGTCCCCAGTAGGGGGCAGTAGAAGAGCAAGCCAGCCAAAACCCCATTGTGGGAAGCCCTTCAACAGGAGCCAGACCACCAGCCCCGGGAAAACCAGCCCCTCCTGGCTCACATGGGGACACAGAGCTAGAAAGGCCCATTCGTCCAGAGAGCTGGTTTTGTCTCGGTCTCCCAGTTCTGTCTGGATAACACCTAAATCAAACGTTGTTCCTTCTCCTTTCAGAGCCTCTGTCTTTCCAAAGGGCTTCCTTGGCAGCCACGGCGGTTGTCAGCGGGGTGCTAGGAGCCCTGGACAAATTCTCAGCCCACGTGGCTTAGGCAGAACCACTCTCGGACCATGAAGTCTCTTGCAAGTCCTTAAGGAGACAAAGATTCACACCATTCACCTCCTTCTGATTGAGTTGACACATGAACTTGGCCATTATTTCTTTTTCTTGCATCTCAAGTACCCCCATTCTAAATTGAGAAAGTTGAGCTAGACACAAGCTCCGAACCAATCACGCGTTGATTCATTCTTTACGAACTGCGTTCATTCATTTTTTTCCTAGATGTAGCGGTGTGGGCAGAGGACGTTCTGCGTGTGAACAGGGTCCTCATGTCCTTGGATTTAATTTGATCATTTTGAAAAAAAAAAAAATACAGGGTCTTAGTTTAATTCCAAGTGTTTGGTTTTACATGATTAGTATTGTTGTTACATTGCATAATTTGTCTTCGACCAAGGTGTAAAGGGATCTTGGAGACTTCAGCTTATATAGATTACCTTTTAACAAAGTCTATGCTTCTAGGGACGTTTTACTTTATTTTGAGCTATCTGGGAACCTCTCCCCGCTATGTGCCCAGTGGTCATGGTTGGCCCTGGGTTTGGTTCCCTGTGGCGGGGGAGTCCCCGTCGTCCGGCTGGGTCTGGGGCCGGGCCAGCGTCTCAGGGCTTTGAGTCATCCGGAGCCCCTTCCCATTTTCCCGGCCACGAGAGGAGAAACCACCATTCGCATAAGCATCTCGCAGAAGGAAGAAGCCAAAGCAGAGCGCTCAGCTCTCATCCCGCTCCGTAGGAGAGATGTAGTTATTAAATTTCAGCTGCTTATCAAACTGATATGAAAGTCATTTTGCATGATTGCTTTGCATGCTCAAACCTTCGGCTTTTATTTGCCATGCGTCTCCGTGCTTTCTTATTAGAAAAATACTCAGAGGATGAAAAAGCAGATAATATTATTCAGTTTTGACAATTAGGTAGGAAAGGAAAAAAAAACCATTCAAAGAAGTGCTTTTTTATTGCAGCTGGTGGTAATATTGGGAGTCCTCTTGATAGCAGTCTGTACTGATGCTACCCAAGGTGACACTGGTTTTATCTTTTAATTGTGTGGACTGGTTATACTGGACTGGGCAAGGGGAGGCTATTTTCACTCTGGTTTATGTGACATGTAGATAGAAACGTGCTGGTCCTCTCGCATTGGCTCAGTCTTGTCCCGGTGGCATGTCCACTCCGCTGCTGGACTCCAGCAAAGGGGGTCCCATCATGCACCCAGATGCCACTGTCACACAATGATTGCGCCCTGGCCATGTGGTAAGGTCTGGGGACAGAGCTCCAGGCGGCCCACCACCTGCGATTCGACTTCCTGTCCTCTGTATTAAATCATCAGCCTTTGCTGATAAATGGATGCACATGCCAAATGATACAGCATGCATCTCCTTACGCACAGGCAGATATAGGGCTTATTTTCATCATTTCATTGTCTCTCCATGGTCCCTAGACATACCAAAATGATTTTCGTGTCTGCTCACCAGTTTTATATGCCTTCCTTGATTTCAGGCCTCTTCATTGCTTCCTGAGACAGAGACTCAATTTCTCATTGCATAGCAATGGGAAGTGAAGCCCAGAGGAGTAAAGTGACTTGCTCGAGGTCACACAGCTGGCACATGACAGGGTCCGTGCGACCCTCGAGAGAGGGCTTGATTGGCCTTAGCCTACCGCCACCTACTTTTTCCATGTGATCCTCCCCAATGCCTCCTTTACTCTCTGTTTCCAAGTGTTCTGAGACACACAGCTAGCGTTGCCTGGTAGTGGGGAGTGAGCCTCAGACCTCCGGCAGCAAGGATGGGGCAGTGGGGAGCGAGCCTCAGACCTCCGGCAGCAAGGATGGGGCAGTGGGGAGCGAGCCTCAGACCTCCGGCAGCAAGGATGGGGCAGTGGGGAGCGAGCCTCAGACCTCCGGCAGCAAGGATGGGGCAGTGGGGAGCAAGCCTCAGACCTCCGGCAGCAAGGATGGGGCAGTAGGGAGCGAGCCTCAGACCTCCGGCAGCAAGGATGGGGCAGTGGGGAGCGAGCCTCAGACCTCCGGCAGCAAGGATGGGGCAGTGGGGAGCGAGCCTCAGACCTCCGGCAGCAAGGATGGGGCAGTGGGGAGCGAGCCTCAGACCTCCGGCAGCAAGGATGGGGCAGTGGGGAGTGAGCCTCAGACCTCCGGCAGCAAGGATGGGGCAGTGGGGAGCGAGCCTCAGACCTCCGGCAGCAAGGATGGGGCAGTGGGGAGTGAGCCTCAGACCTCCGGCAGCAAGGATGGGGCAGTGGGGAGTGAGCCTCAGACCTCCGGCAGCAAGGATGGGGCAGTGGGGAGCGAGCCTCAGACCTCCGGCAGCAAGGATGGGGCAGTGGGGAGTGAGCCTCAGACCTCCGGCAGCAAGGATGGGGCAGTGGGGAGTGAGCCTCAGACCTCCGGCAGCAAGGATGGGGCAGTGGGGAGTGAGCCTCAGACCTCCGGCAGCAAGGATGGGGCAGTGGGGAGTGAGCCTCAGACCTCCGGCAGCAAGGATGGGGCAGTGGGGAGCGAGCCTCAGACCTCCGGCAGCAAGGATGGGGCAGTAGGGAGCGAGCCTCAGACCTCCGGCAGCAAGGATGGGGCAGTGGGGAGCGAGCCTCAGACCTCCGGCAGCAAGGATGGGGCAGTGGGGAGTGAGCCTCAGACCTCCGGCAGCAAGGATGGGGCAGTGGGGAGTGAGCCTCAGACCTCCGGCAGCAAGGATGGGGCAGTGGGGAGCGAGCCTCAGACCTCCGGCAGCAAGGATGGGGCAGTGGGGAGCGAGCCTCAGACCTCCGGCAGCAAGGATGGAGCAGTGGGGAGTGAGCCTCAGACCTCCGGCAGCAAGGATGGGGCAGTGGGGAGTGAGCCTCAGACCTCCGGCAGCAAGGATGGGGCAGTGGGGAGCGAGCCTCAGACCTCCGGCAGCAAGGATGGGGCAGTAGGGAGCGAGCCTCAGACCTCCGGCAGCAAGGATGGGGCAGTGGGGAGCGAGCCTCAGACCTCCGGCAGCAAGGATGGGGCAGTGGGGAGCGAGCCTCAGACCTCCGGCAGCAAGGATGGGGCAGTGGGGAGTGAGCCTCAGACCTCCGGCAGCAAGGATGGGGCAGTGGGGAGCGAGCCTCAGACCTCCGGCAGCAAGGATGGGGCAGTGGGCACCGCACCCGCCAGAGTCACTGAGCCCCTTCCTTCGGACCCTCTGCTCTACCTCTGCTGTTCTTATGCAGGGCAAAGGCACATTGCTGCCCCCTTCTATGTCACCGATACTGACAAAAATAAAGGCCCAGCGACCAAAATGCACCCTGGGGAGCTGAAAGAGCCCTTAGCCCACGAGGGGAGCGGTGGCCAAGTCCACTGGAAATAGCACTTATTGAAAGTCAAGAGAGATTGTAATTAATTCAACAAGATTCACTGAGCTCCCACTCTGAGCCAAATGTTAGTTCTTGGTGCTTAGAAAATGAAACAAAGCCAGGCAAAGCTGCGTGCTACAGCGGGACCGTCATTCTAGCCGGCGGGGGTCGGGGTCAGTCTTTCCACAAGAGGCAGGCTATCATGTTTGAAGGTGCTCAGTGCCATAGGCAAAATATGAGCGGAGGGAGCAGACCTGGGGGGACAGTTTCCGTGTGAAATATTGATACCTGCTCAGAGGCATGGGGGCCAGCTTCAGAGGTGTCTCGGGAGTGTCTCCTCCCTCTGGGCCTCACATGTCGTGATTGTAAATGCGAGAATGAAACCAAACCAAAGGTTTTCTAAACCTTACTGATCTTAGGAATCACCAAGGGGGGTTATTTTAGTTTCTGTTATACATATACTTACATATATATATATATATATTATATATATATATATATATAATATATATAAAATCCCAGACTCATCTATAGATTGAGGCTATCAGACTATTACGGACTGGGGGCCTGAGAATCTGCATTGTGAAAAAAATTTAAAAGCCCAGGGGTGCAACGAAGTTTAGAAAACCCTGGACTAACCAGCCAGGTACCCATATGCTAAGGATCCCGGGGGAATTCTCTTTATTTATCACCTCTGTCACCTTGGAATCAGTCCTGGACATGAGTCTGTTCTTCACCCTGGGCACCCCAGGTCGATGAGGGTTATCTGCATCCAGCAGTGAGGGAAGGCCCTGGCCCAGGTCTCTGCACATCGTCGGAGCCCAATATTACCTTGTGATTCCTCCTAGTTCTAACATCAAGTCATGCTTTTCTGGAATAACGACACAAAACAAAGACATTTGAAGAGGAGCCGCTAGATCTATGATCTATGAAAGCTGAGAAAACAGGAGAAGAAAGCATTGGTGAAGGGTTGCCCGCCAAGGGAGAGAAAGGGCCGTCCGTGAAGCCATCGTTTATGCAGCTCATCTTATCAGGAGGGATGGCAACTCATGCGTGCTATTGGCGGAGATGCTGAAGGAAGGGTGGACCTCATGGAGAAGGATGCTCCTGGCCCCGCGGGTTTGCAGCCAGGGAGTCCCTTGCTCAAAGCCCGGACGTTCTGCCTCTGTCATCAAATCACCTGGGTACCAAGCAGGTACCTTCGTTTCACCTGTCACCATCACCTCAACTCTTAAAAAAAACAAAACTGAGGCCCTGGCCAGTTTGCTCAGTGGTAGAGCTTCGGCCTGGTGTGCAGGAGTCCCGGGTTCGATTCCTGGTCAGGGCACACAGGAGAAGCGCCCATCTGCTTCTCTCTGTCTCTCTCTTCCCCTCCCGCAGCCAAGGCTCCATCGGAGCAAAGATGGCCCGGGCGCTGAGGATGGCACCTTGGCCTCTGCCCCAGGGCTAGAGTAGCTCTGGTCGCAACAGAGCGACGCCCCAGATGGGCAGAGCATCGCCCCCTGGTGGGCATGCCAGGTGGATCCCGGTCAGGCATATGCGGGAGTCTGTCTGACTGCCTCCCCGTTTCCAACTTCAGAAAAAAAAACAAAAACCCGAAATGGTAATTAAAGAAATAAAAACGAAGCAGAAACAGAAGGTGCCAGAGCTCAGACACCACACATACCTTCATCAGCAGCGAAGGAACGAATGTATCTCCTCTGTCTCCTGCTCCGCAGGGCTCCGCAGGGCTCCTCCCCTCCCCACAGGGCTCCACCCCTCCCCGCAGGGCTCCTCCCCTCCCCGCAGGGCTCCACCCCTCCCCACAGGGCTCCTCCCCTCCCCACAGGACTCCTCCCCTCCCCACAGGGCTCCATCCCTCCCCACCACCATCCCTGCCCATTCTCTCAACCTGCTCTGTGCTGGTGCCAGACTGTGTCCTGCCTGCCATACCATCGATTTCACTGGTACTTTCTCTGGCACACCGTCTCTTTTCCCTACTAGAATGAAAACTCAGGAAAGTCAGGACTTGGAATTGCTGTCATTGCTTCATGCCCAGACCCTACCACATAGCAGATGCTCAATAAATATACCTTTTTTTTTTGGAAGAAATGATTTTCAACTTACTTCTGATTTCATGAGTTACCAGTGATTCTTTGATATGTATCTCCCTTGAGTTTCCCTAGCTCACAAAGCTGGGGTCGGGTCGCTCTACCTAGCGGGTAGAAAATGGCATTTCGTAAAAGGTAGGAAAGAAAGCAGAGGGAAGACAAGGAGACCAGTAGAAAATCGGACGCAAAGACGTTTAATTTAGCATGATCCCTTTGACATATTGCAGTTGATGCCTGCCCACGCCACAAATCTTAGAGCTTGATTTTTAATGTGGGGCACAGTTTTATGGAACCCATCCAACTAAAATGCATAACGGGATGCTAATGGCCAAAGGCAATTGGCAGTTTAGTTTGCAAAATTTCCAATTTCTAATCGATTACAGGAAAACAAATAAGGTGAAAGGACTTGTAATGAGTCAAACATAAATTTTTATTTTAAAAAACATATACTTTGATTAATTTCAAGTACCTAATTATTTCCTCATTTTAACAACTATTTCTGTTTAAATGACATCATTTAAAATATTTGACTTTAATAAACCTGACTTAAAAACTTATTAATTTGATATATTTTTTTAATTAAGTGTTTATTTGGTAAAGAAAAACCCATGCATTTCTAAAGAAGTCAGTCACTTTCAAGAATGGGGTCCAAAATAATATTTTACTATCTCATTACCCAAATTCATGCCGAGTATCCATCTCACCATCTGTTTGGATGGCCTCAATTGATGGCTTTTCGAGGCTGGAAACTGGATGACAACCCCAGGCTGGGGTCTATACAGAGGCCCCAAGTTCATGTGGATCCCAGCTGTGGGACTAATCCTCACTGCTGTTCAAGCTCTAAATGCCAATACTACTTGAAAAACTCAGAATGATATAATTTCACACATGTTCTTGACAATGATGATGAGGGTATCTGTAATACGTAGCTATGCCTTCTTTTCATTTGGTAAGTGTTTACTCATCAGCAGCAGAGGAAGATTAAGGAGACTTGATGACTAAGGACAAAGGGTTGTCCCATTCCTAAGGTGTGGTGGTGGAACGTTGGTCTGGGAGTCAGAAGATTTAGATTGGCAGCCTAATCGGCCAATGATGTTTCTGCTCAGCCCCACCCCCCCACAAACACAATATACCTACATTGATACACTGAGAATTTAAGAATAGCATTAATATCCTACCAGTTTACAAAAGTAAAAAAGCATGGCCATGAGCCAACTTTTGGACTTGGTGAGAATTCAAGCCGGCAAGCATTTGTCTAACGGATGTTCTGTACTGGGCCAGCACTACAGTCCCTCTGGGAAGTGAGATTAAAACATATATGTACACGTATGCCCACGGGCAAGCGTGTGCACACACAGAACACGGGCTGCCAACAGGAAGATTATAAACATGGAGATACTTACAAACGGAGGCATGAAATGAGAGGAAGAAACTGTCTGGAATCAGAGCTCAATGCCATCCTTCTGTGTCTCTGTGACTGTGGGCGGACTGCTTCATCTCCTTGTCCACAGCATTCCTATCTACAGAGTGGCAATACAGCTATAAGCATCCTGGGGTCATTAGAGGACTCAGATAGATAGTCTATGTTGATCGACCTCAAAACAGGTCCAGGCACATTGTAGGTACTCGACGACGGGAGGCTGTGACAAGGACAGCAAGGGTGACCACGGGAGGAGAAGGTTCTCGTTGTATCAGCCTATAAATACGCATCACAGGACAATAGGAAATTTCAACTCAGAAGCTGTAAGTCAGGGACCTGAGGCTATGAGTCACCACTTTGCTTCGTGCCTGTCAGCTCGTTTTTGAGAATCCACAGAAATAGACATGTTCTATCAGACCAACTTGGATTGCCATCTGGCCCACACATTTTCCTGGCACGGCCCGAAGGCCAGCACTGCTATTCTCCCCTCCAAGCAAAACCCCAAGTTTAGCAGAACAAAATCTGGTGCTGCAAGGCTTCCAGTGCAGCACTGGTTCATTACCGCGATTAGCAATATCAGCAGTAGCTACAGGGCAGTTAATATGAATAATCGAACCCGGGTTTTAGGAGTTGGTATAATTGCTAGAGTAACGTAAACTGCTAGGATACTATGCCACAAAACGTTGTACAAGTAGGGAGTACTTATGCTTTTTAAATGGTTCTCCCGTTCATCTGCTCATGGGGTCGGCTTTTGGGTTTATTGTTATCCTTTGTTTCTCTTTGGAAACGACTAAAATGTACCCCAGGTAATCAACTGATATGCAGAGAATCTGGAATTAGAAAGTCTGTCTTCTGACGACTTGTGTAGCAAGACTTAGAGATGGAAGGAGAGACAAAGCCACCAAGTCAAGCCCTGTTTGTCTCAAGCACCATCACAGAATGCACAGGAGGACACTGAGGCCCAGCGGAGTGAATGGTTTGCCTCCGGCACACGCCGCTTTGATGCCGATGCCGAATTGATTTCTATTTCGGTTATATTTTGTGGTTCCATTCTTGCACCCTGAACATGAGCCTTTTAAGAGTTTTCTGTGAGCAGAAATTTAAATAGGCAAGTCTGTTAAAGGTGTATATTAACTTATCAGTTTAGCTCTCAAAGCATGGTCTAGTGGTGCATTTCCCCAAATGTGGCCCATTTAACTCTAATTAGGTAGCAGAGTATTAGCTATTATGGGAAAAGTAGGATTCCTTCGTCAGTTGCATTTGAAATATTCTGGGTTACAACATAAACTAAACAGGTTTTTTTCTAATTGTTGACCTTTTTCATTCTTTTTATTATTATTATTTTTTTTTACCATAACTAGGAAAATACTACGCTGTGATCCCCTCCATCTTTGAGCGTGAAGTTCGTTGATCTCAGAACATCCCTTGAGACTCGTGTTAGAAAGACCCCAGTTTGGGAAACGTGGGTGACCTGGCGTTGTCCACAGGGCTCCAGAGTGTGTGCGCGCGGGAGCAGGTGCGCCTGATGCGTGAACGTCCGCAGGGTTTTCCTGCGGGATCTCTGGCCAATTTACCAGAAGGTGGAGGCCCCTGAAAATGATATGAGGGAAAGCCGTGATAACCTTCTTTCATTTTAGCTGCAGTGACTCCTGAAGCAACTCCATCCACACCACGCGTCTGAGGACGCCAATCCTCTCTCTCAGCCCTCCGAGTCCCAGGAGTGACGTGTGCGTCCCCACGCTGTTGGCGAAGGGGCTGCGTGGTGCCAGTCTTCACACAACGCCGTGCTATTTGAGGCTCCTGCTTCTGGATCCGGGCTTCCTGTGGGGAGGCTCCTGAGAGGAGGGTGGGTATTTATAGGTTTGGGGGCTACGAAATTAGGTGGCTGTGCTTGAACAAGTCATCGCTAAAAATAATCGTCATCTCCGAATGTGACAATACAAAATTGGGGATGAAAGCGACCATTTCTGCTGGGTGTCCCGGATAATGTCGCTACTGGGAAGAAAAAAAAAAACAATGGGGGACTTTTGCTTAGAAGAGAGCTTCCTTTAATTAAAAAAGAACATTATTAAGATGACCCGGAAAGGAATGAGAAAAGTCAGAGATCTGGCTAAAACCTTGGTGACATTCGATGCTCCCCAAAGCTCGTTAGTTTTACTGTTAACCCTTAAGATTTATAGGAGGTGAGATTCAGACGTGAGCTCTTCCTGATTTAAGACTTGGCTTCAACTCTGTTTGTCCTGGGAATCTCATCATTTGATCCCTTCCCCCTGTTTTTTTTAGGAAAAAAAAAGATGTTGACTTTGGGAATTTCATGAGAATAAGCAGATACAGGATGGTTTGGGGTGTGGCCACATTGGCTTCAATTTAAGGTCTTTCTGTTTGTTTCACGTTTCCAATTCAGAACAGAAGCTCCTTGTTTGTTCTGTTTTGAAAAATAAATAAATCAGTAAAAATAAGGACGGCCAAAGTGTCCAGTGACCTGTAACTTTCTTACTAAAGAATTACAGGTATAAACTTTTTTTTTTTTTTTTTTTACTTTGCCCTCCAGACCCCATTTTCAAAGGCTGTCTCTCTCCCTGCCTCCTCTTTGAATATGTAAAAGTCTGCACGCATTTAATCAGTCCTTCAATGGTCCACTTGCACCTTCAAATTATGAGACAAGTGGCCAATTGGGCCTGCAATTGACTAATTGCACTGACAATTAGCCAATTGTGGGTATAATTAGACACATGTAAAATTAATCATATGCACAGAGTAGGCAGCCACACTTCGAACATGGAGAACTAAATGTGGTCTGGATGAACATCTGTCCCCAGGCACAAAGGGACACAGGCAAGGGAGGACCCTGGAGAAATCAGTCTTGAGAGAATCATTCAGAGGAAGCTGGTGCTTGGTTGAAAAGACCCCATGATCAAACCCTGGATATCTGGTCCCTAGCTCTCTGCATCAGGAGCCCGGCATGAACAAGGCAAGAAGATCTGAGCATTGCAATTGGATTCTTCCACCTGGAGGCCTTCTGCACAGAGCTATCCTGGTCACTGACAGACTCCAGTTTTATTTTTTAAACTAAATCTTTAGATGTATGGCATTGTTGGCGACCTCTATCAGGCAGGCCCCATCGCTAGAGCCCTCCGTAAGGGACACAACTCATTTGGTCCTGATACTTCTCTCAGTGTCAAATGTTACCACCTCATTCCTACCAAGCACCAGGTTTTTCAAGAAGGTGTGTGTAACTTCCAAGGAGAACCAGGGGACCATCCCAGAATAAACACCGTGTATGTCTCCAAAGCACCAATTTTATTTGATGGCAAGCATTATAAAATAATGTTAAATATCTAACAGCAGGAAAGTTTGAAGGTGTTCAGATTGTAGTGGTTAAAATTCCTCCACGGGTCCGTTTACTTAACTTCCTACACCTAGTTTCTCTCAACTCTAAGGGTAAACTGATTGGGAGATGGCACTCTAGGTTGAGAACAGTCAGTGGATGATGCTCATTGATCACAGAAGAAAATCCAGGTACTCTGCTGCCTCCCATCCTCATCACGAGGCCTGGACTTCTGGTCTACTTAAACTCCCTCAGGGGAAGAACCTTTCAGAAAACCACCAATGCTGCAGGCATATCAGAGCATGAACTGTCCACATGCTACCCATCTCCTCGTTTTTTGTTTGTTTGTTTGTTTTTTGTTTTTTGTATTTTTCTGGAGCTGGAAACGGGGAGAGACAGTCAGACAGACTCCCGCATGCGCCCGACCAGGATCCACCCAGCACGCCCACCAGGGGCGACGCTCTTCCCACCAGGGGGCGATGCTCTGCCCCTCCGGGGGGGTCGCTCTGCCGTGACCAGAGCCACTCTAGCGCCTGGGGCAGAGGCCAAGGAGCCATCCCCAGAGCCCGGGCCATCTTTGCTCCAATGGAGCCTTGGCTGCGGGAGGGGAAGAGAGAGACAGAGAGGAAGGAGGGGGGAGGTGGAGAAGCAAATGGGCGCTTCTCCTATGTGCCCTGGCCGGGAATTGAACCCGGGTCCCCCGCACGCCAGGCCGACGCTCTACCGCTGAGCCAACCAGCCAGGGCCTACCCATCTCCTCGTTTTAAAGCAACCATCACTGATTTCCAACTGAAGCCATGTGAGATGGACCTGGGACATATTCAGTGTCGGAGGTGTTGAAGAAGAGAGAACTACAAACATTGAAATGCTGCCTAAACATAGAGGCATGTTTCTTTGTTATGAAGATATATAGATATTTGCTTCTAAGTTTTGGCTGAATTTTAGGCACACAGCCCCCTTTTTTTTTAAATGAGAGGAGAGGAGATAATGAGACAGACCACCACATGAGCCCGCCCAGGATCTACTCCACAACCCTTGTCTGGGGATGATGCTTGGATCAATTGAGCTATTTTTAGCACCTGAGGCTAACTCACTTGGACCAACTGAGCTATCCTGAATGCCTGGAGTCGACATTTGAACCAATATAACCACTGGCTGTAGGACGAGAAGAGGGAGAAAAGGGGGAGAGAGAGGGGTGGAGAAGCAGGTTGTCACTTCTCCTGTGTGTCCTAACTGGAAATTGAACCCAGGACAGCCATACTCTGGACTGTGCTCTATTCACTGAGCCAACCAGCCAGGGCCCACAAACCTCTTCTTAATGTTATAAATTGCATACGCATTGTATTTTTTCCAGAAAGGAATAAAGAGAGATAGGGAAGGAGGGAGAAAGAAGAAGAGGGAGGGAAGGGGACAAAGGGAAACTAGGAAATGCTTCCTCTTGTATCAGATACTTTTACAGGTGTTATTTCATTTTCTTCTCAAAATAATAGTATCAAATATGAATAATTGCCCCATTTTTTAAAGTTTGATTACTGAGCCCCAAGGTCATGCAGTGGTAAGCAACAGAGAACCAGGGTTCAAATTCTCATACATACATCTCAAAATCTTCTGAACAAACTCCATACACATAAACCATTACAGATGAAGACACAAGAGGAAATGCGATCATCGTATTTCATGTCTAACACACAAAACAATCTGTATTTGTGATCTGATTTACAGGTACTAGTTTGTGTGAAGAAAGTCTACCAATCGTGTGGATGCTGAGCGAGAGAAGCTTTTGTCTTCTGCGGAGTGAACTGAGCCAAAACTCTGGATTTCTAAGGGCGGATTGCCCCACCGGCCCCCGGTGATAACTGCTCACCTGAGCAGCAGGCGTTGCAGGCAAAGTGAAGGTGAAGAAAAAGCAGGGAGCTCTGACTAGACATTGCAATGTTTTCGCACCATGTTTAAAATAAATAAACAAGTAAAAGACAACAATAAGGACAAATTTACATTCAGAGGGAGAAAGGGAAGAAAGTCATTTTTTTTAAGTCCTACCATATGCCTAAGATGTTTCATGTATTTATATATATATATATATATACCTTTGGTGTCTGTTTCATCCTGGTTTTATTAATGAAGTTTCAGGATAACTCTCTTGCTTGAAGTCACTTCTTGAGTTTTAAACTCAGGGATATTCTTTTCCAAAGAGACATGGCCGGCCAGCCATCATCGTATGAGACCCTTAACTTCCTGCTGACATAAGGTAAGTCGGGGTCCTAGTGTTTACGGCAATGATGTAAAGGACTGGAATTTGTCAGTGTTGTCCGTACTCACAGTCACCTGAAAAACCCAACTGCGGACCCAGGGCCCTTCCTTGGCGGCCGCGCCAGCGGGCGGGGTCTCCCCAGGTGAGGAAAGCTCAGGACGCCCGGCCTGGAGCCGCGCCTGGACCACCCGTGGGAGTGATCTCCAGGCGGCAGACCCAGAGCATCAACTCCATGCTGCTTTTTTATTGGTAAGTACTAACAGCAACGTGCCACCCAGGCAGTACCATTCCATCGAGTGGCATCGAGCGCTGAGCAATTGGATTACTCCTTTAGTCACTGAAACATCCAACATAGTTTTTCAGTGGCTCCAAGAGAGACCGCTTGCCTCTTGAAGCCTTTACGATAAAGACGGGGAGCTGGCCTCCCCTCTTGAGATGGCCTAAGCTGGGTATCTGGGGAGAGAGATGGGCTAATACCCTTTGAAATGTAATTCCTATTAGTGTTGTTCATGGAGTAGAACAGCAACGACTTACTATGTTTCTACTATGAGTTCCTGCATTGAACTATTTTACTGAACTAGTCTCATTCATTCATCACTAAATCCCCAGCAAAGCAGGCCTTTTTATTCCCATTCTACAGGCGAGTAAACTAAGTACCAGAGAGTTAAAACTGCTTCACCAAGGCCAAACACATCCAGCTCACAGCAGAACACAGGTAAAGTTCAGACCCTTGCCAGGGAAATGAAATTTGCAGGAAATTATAAAAACACTCATAATAGTAACCAGCGAACCAATGTCTCCTGTGCATTTTACATCCATGGTTCTTTGAGTCCTCCAAATTGTCTAGCAAGTTCCACTACCCGATTATCATATTTAAAAGAAAAAAGACTCAGGAAGTTGAGTGATGCTCTTTTAGACCCTCAAAGCTCTTTGGGGGTCTAAATTGCAAGTGCCTGTTAAAGTCCCTCTATTGCAGCGGTTCTCAACCTGTGGGTCGCGACCCCGGCAGGGGTCGAACGACCAAAACACAGGGGTCACCTAAAGCCATTTTAAATAAAATATGTATTTCTGATGGCTTTAGGCGACCCCTGTGTTTTGGTCGTTCGACCCCCGCCGGGGTCGCGACCCACAGGTTGTGAACCGCTGCTCTATTGTGTATTGGCATTAATGGAATCATAACTGAATTCTTTAATAGCAATTGTGAATATCAATGGGCAATGATAGTTTTCCGTTTGGTAAAAGGGCTTGATCTCTTGGCCCTGGCTGGTTGGCTCAGTGGTAGAGCATCGGCCTGGTGTATGGATATCCTGGGTTCGATTCTCAGTCAGGGAACACAGGAAAAATGCCCATCTGCTTCTCCATCCCTCTCCTTCTCACTTCTCTCTTTCTATCTCTATCTCTATCTATCTCTATCTCTATCTCTATCTCTATCATCTCTCTTCTCCTTCTGCGTTCATGGCTCAATTGGAGCAAGGTGGCCCGAGGTGCTGAGGATGGCTCCATGGCCTCTGTCTCAGGTGCTAAGAAGATTTTGGTTGCTGAGCAATGGAACAATCCCCCAGATGGACAGAGAATCGCCCTGTAGGGGGCTTGCTGGGTCGATCCCTGTCAGAGCACATGCAGGATTCTGTTTGCCTCCCCTCTTCACTTAATTTTAAAAAGGGGAGTGATCTCTAGTTTGCTGTGTTGCTGGAGTATTTAAAATGAAATAGTTTATAACACATGCTTAGCATGGAGGGTGTGAATATAAACCTATATTAATGGTTAAATGGTGGCTCCCAAACAACTAGGCTTGATGGAGTCAGCATGGCAAGGAATTGTCAAGGATCAATGGGAACTAAGCTATTCCAGTGACTCTTTTCCCCCAGACTTCATTCTAATGCCAATAACTGCAAAATTCCTCAAATCCTTAGAACGATCATACTCTATCGAAATTGCGCTAAATTTCTATTGGTACTATCTGTTGAAATTCCAATAGATGTATTTCTATTGGAAATTTATCCTAAGCAAGTAATCAGACATCTGCTGCACAGTACAGAAGGGCATTCATTGTTGGGTTATTATAAAACAAAAATCTCTACAGATCATGATTGGTTATGCAAATTACAGTGCATTCATTCAAATGCATTCCATGAAGTCCCGAAGAATCGTACACATATGTGCAGACACACACATACACACATACGCACACACGTGCGTGGACACACACATTTAAAGAGTTGCTTCGGGTTGGGTGAAGATGCAGACAGTGGAGGTGTGTTGCTAGTGTGTCTGTGTGTGGGGGGGAAGGTGTTGTGTTCAGAAAGCTTCTCTCTGTGTGCTAAGGTTTCCGTGTGGAGTGAGAGTTCCTCAGTAACCAGCGAACGAGAAATCACGCCTGAGTACCCTGCGGCGTAGTCCAGTCCTGCTCTTAAACGCAGCTTGATTGTAATGCAGACAAACATCCCGGAACACCTGTTCTGTCTGCAGGGCCCTCCGGGGAGGTGCACAGTCTCGTTGGGAGCAGGAGGGGGTGTCTGGGAAAGGCTGCGGGCTCTCGATGAAGCCACGATGCCTGTCTCCAGGACACATCTGAAGGGTACTCGTCCTGAGCGTCTGAGAGCGGATGGATGGGAGACGCCTACCCCTTCCACCTGGCCTGTTTTAAAGGCACAGTCACGGCGTTGGCACGGGAACAGGCTTTCTCCACGGACACTGCCGGAGTAGATAACCTGTCTTTGTGTATTTAAACTCTTGACCCTTTGGTTTTCCACCGTTCTCTCCAGAGCAGAGTTGATTTGTGTAGCGTAGACACCCTCAACCATTCTAAGCACTGGGGCTTCTCTATGACAGGGTCAGCAAAACACAGTCTGCAACTGGATTAGAGTGAACGACGTGAATGCATCAGTTCAGGAACTGTGTAAAATGATGTTATATTTATTCCCAAGAGTGTCTAGATATCTGTGTGTGTGTGTTTATGTATATGTATATCTATGTATATATCTTATTATGTATATGTATATCTATGTATATATCTTAATATGTAGATAGAAACAGGTAATATACTTTCATGCAAAATTTAAGTTCTATAAAAAGCAAGTACTGAGCGCTTCCTGTATGCACCCGGCACTGTGTTCGGTGGTTCAGAAATATATATTTTGGCTGACGCTCACAGCAAACTCTTGTAGCCACTGCAGTCACCCTTCCACACACAGGACACCGGTTTGAGAGGTTCTTCACTTGGCCAGTCATGCAAGGGACTTAACCTTGGCCCTTGAGCACGGAGCGCCCTGGAGAAGGATCGCCCCTTCTAGTTCCCCGAAGCCTGTGTCGTGCTACCAAGGACCCAGGGCCCTGGAACTATCTGCCATGGAAAAGTTGTATAAACAGGGCCAATCCTAGTAATCCCAGGGGGCACCCTCAGGTGTCAACTCTGGGAGAGGCTACTCGCTGAAAACTGAGACTTGAATGTGGGCCTCCAAGGGCTCAGGATCCGTAGGTGTGCACGTGACGCCAGAACGCTGGAAATGCCCCTTCTTCTCCCAGCGTCACCTCGCAGGCGCCCGGGAGGCTCCCCTCCCCTCCGGGGTCTGTGACTGTGGGCCCCGGCCCTTCCCTCTCTGGCTTCAGTAAATGAGTCAAGCCCGCGGAGGTTTGGGCCAGGCCGCCCAAGCTCTCACACCCAACAACGCTGACACATGTAAAGCAATGCGCTTGTATTTCCCCTGGCATCACACACAGGAACCGGGGCTTACATGCCTCCCTCGGAGAGAAGGCTACTTGCAAAAAGATTCCACAGCTTTACCTTCTTCCAGGCTAGGCTTCTTTTAGTTTAGCTTGTTTTATTTGGGGGCGGGGGGAGGAAGGAGAAGGAGTGGCAGGGTGGAGGTATTGTATTCTGCTTTCTTCCAAGATTCAAAGAATGCTGTAAGAATTGGAGTCCGACGCCTTTTACCCTCCCCCGGTGGGCAGGAGGTCTCCCAGGGACGGTCCACTTCATGCCCACAGCACCGCTAGCCGGAAGACTGTTTGTGCCCAGGCATCTCGGGAGACAGGGGAGAAAGGGCCACAGACGCGGGTGAGCCCAGCCACAGAGACCCAGCGTGGAGTCCTGGGGGTGGGGGGTGGGCGTGCCTTCCTCCGGGTCCTGAAGGGCGAGGATGAGCAATCAGGGCGTCCGCTGAGCTCTCCCCCAGCCCCTCCCTCACTTAACACCCCAGCACACACAATACCAGCGAAGGTGATTATCTCTGCTAGCATAATTCCTCCCTAACATCTGCTTTCGCCCATAACACTCCACTAATTTTTCCCTCATTTCATTACACATAATTTTCTTTCAACACAATCTACATGTATTAAGTGGTAATGACTTTCAAGTTAAGAGCAAATCGACACCAAGGGACCCCCGTCTCCCCCCACGGTTGCCTGCAGAGCCCGACTCTGGCTATTAGAGATAAATTCGGTACCTCAGGAAGCTGCAGCGAGGTAATCAATCAATTAAGCGGTTAGGACATACATTATCAAACTTCCACAGTGCGGGGGGCGGGGGCCGTGCTGATCTCCCGGCCATGATTTTTCTTTTTAGAAATTAAAAAAAAAAAAAAAAAAAGAATAAATAAGATTGAGAGCTATTAGACAACCAGGCTGTAATTTGCCACTCAAAGTCAGGGGCCGGTATTGTCAGCCCTAACGCTGCCGAAGGGATGGGAGGGCCTTAGGCCTTGGGGGTGCACCGTCTGGGTAGAGGTCCTGGCTCTGCTTTCATTGGGACATCCGGGGACACACGGATGGAAGCTGGGGGTCTGAGTGTCCTGTCCTTTTTTTTTTTTTTTTAAATTACTGACATTAGGTCGACAGGACCCACTTGGTGAAGAAGAGCCATTTTTTTTAAATTTTTTTTATTTATTCATTTTAGAGAGGAGAGGGAGAGACAGAGACAGAGACAGACAGAGAGAGAGAGAGAGAGAGAGGAGAGACAGAGAGAGAGAAAGGGGGGAGGAGCTGGAAGCATCAACTCCCATATGTGCCTTGACCAGGCAAGTCCAGGGTTTCGAACTGGCGACCTCAGCATTTCCAGGTCGACGCTTTATCCACTGCGCCACCACAGGTCAGGCGTGTCCTGTCCTTTAACAAGGAAAAATTACATAAAAATCACGAAGATGCCTGGAATCACACCTACTTCCCGCCGCGATTTGCAGTTGGGATTAAAAAAAAAATCATGCACATGGGATGTCCTCACCCATAGCAGGCACTCAGGAAGCCTTCATGACCTTACGACTCCTCTGGATTGTGGCCACAGGACATGGAAGGTGACCAAGAGGCTGGCATCAAACTAGAGAGAGATGGCACCATCATCATCGTCATGATCCTTTTTCTCTGGTTTGTTCAAGAAAAAGCCAAAAGTGAAGAATCCTGCCATCACAGTCAGAACATCAGCCAGCCTTCACCCACCTGCTTGATGCGTGTCCCCTTTGTGCCTGACCCTCGGTCATCTTGTCTGTAAAATGGGAGCACAGATGTTTCCACCACAGCAAGGGTTATCAGAAGAGTCAAAAGTTTAATAAAAATTTCTTTGCAAATTACAAATTAGGAACAAAATAGGATTTTGTTCAGTGGTATAATTTAGATTACCAGTATTTTTCCTTAGTTCAACCTATCCTATCAATATCAGATGTGTCTGAAAAGTGTATTTCATGCCCCGCCCATGGTCCAAAAGACAAATTAGCTGCACAGGTAGAGGGCAAAACAAAAAACAAACAAACAAAGAGCTGTTAGATGTAAAGATAAATATTCATAAAATAGACAATATAGTTTCCACATGTATCAATGATATGTAAATATGCTAACAGAATACAGCAACCTTACAAATCAATAAAAGGAATAAAAGAAAAATAAAATAAAATACGGGCTTTAATAATAACAATGAATAATTCTTACTATTTGCCAAGTAGTCTTAAAGGTTTTATGTATTTTAATTTACTTAACCAGAAAAAAATAAAAAAATGAAAACAGATAAAAATAAACAAATGAACATATAAACATGGAAATAACATATAAAAATATTAACTCTGCTTAGAACAACAACAACAAAAAATCTAAGATAGACCTGTGGTGGCGCAGTGGATAAAGCGTCGACCTGGAAATGCTGAGGTCGCCGGTTCGAAACCCTGGGCTTGCCTGGTCAAGGCACATATGGGAGTTGATGCTTCCAGCTCCTCCCCCCCGTCTCTCTCTTCTCTCTCTCTGTCTCTCTCTTTCCCTCTCTCTCTCCTCTCTAAAATGAATAAATAAAAAAAATTTAAAAAAAAGTCTAAGATAGCAAAGAGATAGGACTTCTCATCTGTCAGGTGAACGAGGTTTAACACAGGAACTCCTTCGGTGCTGAGGCACCCAGAAAAGAGATGCTTTCTGCTCGGCTCTTGGGAATGTAACTTGTTTAAAACAAACAAAAACCACTTTTCTGGTGGCCATATTGTTTGTATTTATCCAAAGTCTTAACATATATCCACCCATCCAGTGATCTACCAAATTTTACTTCCTGGAATTTATCTCAAAAAAAAAAAAAAATTAGGGATGTTAGCAACTATTTAACCACAAACATGTTCAATACATTGTTGTTTAGAATAGCAAAACATCAGAAGCAATGGAATGCCAGCCTTGTTCCAAGTGCTGAGGCCACAGCAGTGAACAAGGAGGACCAGGTCATATTCTCCCGGGTCTCCAGTTATAGTGCAAGGAGGCCTCACTCAAACAAGTACGACATATACATGAGATGGATTATTATACATTTTCTTCTCAAAACAGTAATTTATTTAGGGCCCACAGAGTTCCAGGCACTGTTCTAAATCTAAAGAATACAGCTTCACACAGGGCAACAGATCCCTGGGATTGCAGAGGTTACATTCTAAGTGGGAAGCTAGGAAACATGTGAGTAAATGTTATGTGGTAGAGGCATACTTAATGTCGTAGGGAAAAACATCTCATAAGAACTCAAAATGAGGCCCTGGCTGGCTGGCTCAGTGATAGAGCATCAGCCTGGTGTGTGGAAGTCCCAGGTTCAATTCCCAGCCAGGGCACACAGGAGAAGCACTCATCTGCTTCTCCACCTTTCCCCCTCTCCTTCCTCTCTATCTCTCTCTTCCCCGCCCACAGCCAAGGCTCCATTGGAGCAAAGTTGGCCTGTGCACTAAGGACGGCTCCATGGCCTCCATCTCAGGTGCTAGAATGGCTCCGGTTGCAACAGAACAATTGGCCAGATGGGCAGAGCATCACCCTTTAGTGGTCATGCCAGGTGGATCCCAGTTGAACACATGCAGGAGTCTATCTGTCTGCCTCTCTGCTTCTCACTTCAGAAAAATACAAAAATACACAAAAAAAGAGGTCAAAATGATTATATGACAGTATGCACCGTATGAAGCCATTTGTGTAAATAAGCAAACATATTTATGTATTGTATATGCATTGGAAAATATGAGAAGAATATACACCAGCTTCTAGGCAGTCATATCTTCAGATTTCTTATTTTCTAAAATTTTTTGACACCTGTTATTTTAAATATATATATAAATATAGATAAAATATATTTTATAATGTATTGTATAAAATATCTATATATAAATATAGATATATATTCATATCTAAAGCAAAGACTACTGATATATGTGATAGGTTTATACGTAGCTCTGCATTCCATCTTATTTTCTTTTTGTTTTTAAGTGATCGGCTGCTTTAGACATTGTGGCAGCCTCCAGATTTGACTTCTTAATAACTAGGGTCACTATAATAAAATGGAAGCTGGGTCACTTTCCAAATTTTGTTCTTTATAACAAAGCAGAATGTTCCATCTTAGGCTCTGGAAGGAAGAAAGGAATTTAGGAAGAGTTCCCCCCTGACACTGAGCTCACAGTGGAAGAAATCGAAGTCTCCAAGGGTTAAGCGGCTTGCCCCAGGAGTGAAGCAGGACCTGCCTGATGTTCAGCCCAAACTGACCTCACGTTAGAGAGCTGTCCACGGACCGTCCAGCCAGCGTCCTCTCTCTGATCCCACTTCAACTCTCCACCTCGTTCCGCCTGCTCAGTATCTCCCGATGATGGAGGGCAGGGAGAGGAGTGAAAATAGAGCCAAAAACCGTTGGCCGTCCCATGACGGATTCTACCTTTTAACCAGAGCCGAGGGACGTTAAATAAACTAATGTTCACTCCCTTTAGAGTCATGCATGTCCTCTCTGTTCTGCAGTCAGACAACGGGAACCTGGGAGCTCCCCCCACGTGGGAGCTGGAGCTGTACTGAGGAGTGAGATCTTTTATTTCTTGGCTCAAATTGTTCAAGCTTCTCTTGATCAAGATGAAGTTTTAGAAATGCGACAACGTGCCTAGAGTTCTCCGGAAAGCAGCAAGTTAGGAAATGGCATTGTCGTCCTCATCTTCATCCTCGTCCTCGTCCTCATTCATGGTACCGGGGTGACCGTGGAGGGTAGTCACTAGGATGTACCGGCAGGGGGCGCGATGTTTACAGACGCCGTCCGTGCTGCCCCCCTGCGGTTCTCCAGGGCATCGGGTCGGGTCACAGCTGTGCCCGTTTTCTAGGTGAGCACGTTGAGGCTTTGCTCATCCGAGGGGCTGGCCTGCAGTCCCATCTCAGGAACGGAGCCCGGCTGGAAGAAGCCATTGACTCTGAGCCCATGGTTCTATTCTGCAAGGGGGGGAGAGAAAGAGTGAGGGAAGACGCTCTTCAGAATGAGCTTCAGACTCAGAACTTGTCAGACATTTGGAGAGGTGGTGGAAAATCGAATCAAGAAGTTACTAAGCTGCCTTGTTATTGCCTTTTTTTTCCCCCTATTTGTTTGTTTTGTTTCATTTTTCTTGCTTTTAACAAACCCAAAGAACGCTATTGTGCATATTCCACAAATCCAGCTGTCTGTTTTGTCTGTCTTCTAAACCTTTCACCTTGTTCAGCAATTGGACCAAAATGTCCCTACTCAGCCAGATTCTCATGCCAAGTAGGATTATAATTTTTTTTTTTTTTTTTTAAGAAGTAAATGCGAACAGGACAAATATGGGAGCTCCAAAGAACAGTAGTCTATGAAAAACAAACCGTTTGTTTATTTGGCCGTTCGTTTTAAGACATAAGTAATAACAGGCGGCTGAACAGATCAGGAGCGGCTTGGGGCTATTTCCTCTGAGACCGTAAGACCGGGCAGGATGAAACGTGAATGGAAAGCACACCAGATGCGCACAACGCAAACACAACTTTCCGTTGCACACTGATTTTTACTTCTTTCACAGACGCTCCAGGTCCCAACACTCTATGTAGCGAGAAAATAGTCACGCGCTACGTGATTTAAAAAAGCGCCCCTTTGCACTGAGCCAGTCCTGGCACAAAACCCTCCACCCCACGGGGCCCACAGTGCAGCGTGAACTCCCCTCCGGGCTGAGATCCGTATCCCAGAATGGTCACCACGAGAAGTCTCTCTGGATGGCAAGAAGTATGACTTTATTTTCTCCCACTCTGCCCTTCCTCTTCACCTCTCTTTTTCTTGCCCCCCCTGCCCCGCCCCTCCCCGTCGCAAGACGTCTGGCACCCGACGTCTGGCACGAAATCTTGCGGATCTACGTTTTCCGCGGGGCTGTGACAACAGGTTTCAACTTGACTTGCCATCCTTGGGAACACAGAGTTTCATTTGTTTGTCTCCGAGGACAAGCGGGGTTGCAGCTCCTCGTGCTGAAAAGGGACATCTTTACATTTGACTGGATTTTTTTTTTTCTTTCTTAAGAGAAGATGGGTTATTTAAGAAAAGTATTTTTATTGTATTCTGTATTGTAAGAGCACATACCACTTAGGCATGAGGCATGTCATCCATTGCTTTGTTGTTTTAAAGTTACTGTTAGCCTGGAGACTGGCTGTCCACTGACAGAGACCTGCACTTAGCACCCTGGTGTATTCATTCAATGCCAGGGGACTGATTGTACAAGCGAGAGAAACTGAGGCCAGAAAGGAGAAGAGGCTTTGCTCAAGGTCAGAGCCGGTCCGGGACAACTGAATTCAATCCCTGCACTTATGTCAGGCTATCTGGGCCCCGCAGATGATTGACACCCCCAACATGGTCTTACAGATGCCTTAAATATTCCTTTAATTTTTTGCATTCGTCATCCTTTTATAACATAGCTATATGTACTTTAAAAAAAAATCTAACCCTTCCGTATGATACTCTTTCTGGACTCAAAGGTATTATTAATAATTGACTATTTTGCAGAACTTTATAAAACGTTTTCCCCACTCTTCCCATTGTAAGTGGTATCGTATGACACCCCAAAAGACGCTGAAAATATTTACAGAACCCGGGTCAGTCGCACCATGGCGAGGACTCAAGAGCTACAGAAATGCCCGGGCTGCAGGACTCAACAGAACGTCAACCATTTCTCCATTTCTCCAGCCCTGGCCTCGGGTCTGGGTCTTCCTGCTTTCAGCCGCGGTCCTCTCCTCATCCTCCGTCTGGGGGGCCGTGCACTCAGGTGCAGTCTGGGGCTTAAGGACACGCCGGTCCCTTTTCTGAAAGGCACATCTGGGGCGCACCCAGCGCCTCCCTCCTCTTTGTGTTCATGCATGTGCGTGCGTGTGCGGATGTGTGTGCGCGCGCGTGTGTCTTCTCCCCACGGCGCTCTGGCGCGCCTGCAGCAGCCAGGAAGACCACCGCGTCCTGCTCTCTCCGCGGTTCAGCTGCACCTCTCTCCTCCAATAAACCGTTTGCTTTCCATCTGGCGCGCGTTTGCTCCGAAGACATTTCCCTGTCAATCTCTCCCGCCACATTAAAAATCTGTCATTACGATTGCATCGCCGCCTGGCTCCTGAGATTTCTGACTGCTTTATTGCTCTCCTCATTTCTTTTCCTCTCTCTCTCTCTCTCTCTCTCTCTCTCTCTCTCTCTCTCTCTCCTCTCTCCTCTCTCCTCTCTCCTCTCTCCTCTCTCCTCTTTTGCCTGCTACCGCCAAGAAGCAGAAAGAAAGGTTTGTTGTTGAAACATGGCCGGGAGGAAGGTAGGAGGCACACATCTGTCAAGGTATTACCTTTCTGCAACCGGGGATTAAGGTGTTTTACGGCGCTCGCTACCGAGCATCACACTGAATAAATTTTCTCCGTAGAACATAAAAATGAACTCATGCATTGTGAACCAAGTTTCCTTCCTGTGAGCCGGCCCAGGTCATTCTGCAGAGACGCCAGGGGCCGGGGGACCGTGAGGCAGGAGGTGCCCATCACCCAGCCCACCTCCCGCCAAAGCCACGTGATCGAAATGCTCGTTGAGGCAAAGGAAGCATCTGAATTAGGGGGAGATACCGGTTGGGGATGTGCAGCCTTCCTCGCTGGCTTGGTGACAGAGAATGGAAAGATCTAGAAGGAACCTCGGTTGCAGGATCTCCCAGCTAAGCAAGACCTGCTCCTCTAACAGCTGGAGCCAATCACGTCTCTTGGGGACTGTCCCTTGATTCCTCCCACCACCTCCTCCTCACTACCTGCTCTGAGAATGCTTCTGTGACAGCTGTCGGGTCCACGTCTGACCTGCCCACTGTGTCTGGGGGTTTCTCCAGGGCACGGGCGCGTCCCACCCCCATGCCTTGTGTATAGGAGGCTCTGCCATGCCCACTGGGAGCATCACAGCTCCGAGATTCCCCAGCGCTCCCTTTGCTTGTGACCTGGGTCCGGGGATTAGCCCACAATGTCCCCACAACCCAGGCAGTGGACTGCTATTCCCCCTTCGCAGATGTGCAGGCTGGGAGAGAGACGGCCCGGGTCTCCGGCCAAGGCCGCGCAGCTACAGCGGCGGGTCCGCCCTTCTGTGCTCTGAGCACTGTTCTCCTCTGTGGAGGGGACGGCGGCTTGGGGGACCGGTTCCCTGGCACAGCAGGGTCGAGGTAAGGGACAGTGCAGCCTGGCAGCACTTCCCAGTTTCCTGTCCTTTGTCCCTGCACGCTGTCACCCTCTCACCCCGAGTTGCAGTGGCCTGTGGCTCTGCAGAGCCAGGAATGGTCAACATTGGACGGAATTTAGGTTAATAAAGGTGAGGGGATTTCTTAGGCACCAATCCCAAAATAAAGACTCTCTAAAATGTGAGCAGGCAAAGACTCCCTGAGAGGCGCTCTGCGGGCTGGGAGTAGGGGGGTGTGTGGAGGAGGCGAGTGATTAGCAGCCCTGAGTCCACAGCAGGCCTGCCCTCGCCCTGAGATCTCCTCACCTCCCTTCCTGCTGTGACCCTTACGGAGGTGAGCTGCTTCCACTCCTGGGGGAGCCCTTCCTGGCCTCCCTGAGCCCAAGGGCACTTGGGAGCTGCAACTCTTTTATTTTTGGGGGGGGGCAAGGGATTGATACCTAAAATGTAAACCCAGTGATTTAAGATTTACTTAGTCCTGGTTGGATGGCTCACTTGGCTGGAGCATTGTCTTGCAATGCAGAGGTGACTGGTTCAGTCCTTGGCTGTGGCACATACAGAAACAGATTAATGCTTCTGTCTCCCCCTTACTCCCTTCCTCTCTCTGTATTCAATAAAAAAAAATAAATAAATAATTTAAAAAAAAAAGGCCCTGGCCGGTTGGCTCAGCGGTAGAGCATCGGCCTGGCGTGCGGGGGACCCGGGTTCGATTCCCGGCCAGGGCACACAGGAGAAGCGCCCATCTGCTTCTCCACCCCCACCCCCTCCTTCCTCTCTGTCTCTCTCTTCCCCTCCTGCAGCCGAGGCTCCATTGGAGCAAAGATGGCCCGGGCGCTGGAGTTGGCTCCTTGGCCTCTGCCCTAGGCGCTAGAGTGGCTCTGGTCGTGGCAGAGCGACGCCCCGGAGGGGCAGAGCATCGCCCCCTGGTGGGCAGAGCATCGCCCCTGGTGGGCGTGCCGGGTGGATCCCGGTAGGGCGCATGCGGGAGTCTGTCTGACTGTCTCTCCCCGTTTCCAGCTTCAGAAAAATACAAAAAAAAAAAAATATATATATATATATATATATATTAAAAAAAAAAGATTTACTTAAAATAAAAAGAGAAGCATCTGCTAAAACAGGGGAAAGCACGCTTTGTTATCATCTTGTGGTGGGAAAGGCCTTACTTCTAAGCCACACGTCCCATGGAGAATCGGGAGGAAACGCACGATCAACCTGAAAATGCGAAATTTAAAAATCTCTGTATCCACAACCACAAAAAAGAAGAAATCATTGCAATGTACAAAGGGGACGCACAGGCAGCTGGCGTGGGGCGCAGGGGAGGCCGTCGCCTGTGGGCACACGACGGTGCTGATCCTCACCCAGCGGTCAAGCGGTTTACATTCGAGTCGCAATGAGGTCGACGCGTGCCTCAGAATGGAGAATGCCACCAGGCTCACGAAGTGTTGGCAAGGAGAGAGGGCATAGACCTGGCCACAGGGGAGCTTACGCCTGCCCATCCTCCCTGAACGGCCGTTCAGCCCCGTACGATCTTTTTGCACCTGAATCCAAAACATGCACACGTGTGTGGAAGTATCGGCTGGAATGAAAAGAATGCACACCAACCCGCATGTTCAGCTAGCCGGGATTCACTGGCGATGTGATTATCCGTGCGCGGACGAGGGAACTATGCAGTCATGAACAAACAAACAAACAAACAAAAAAAGAAACGAGGTGGCCCTAGGTGTCCTGATGCAGAGAGGCAGGCAATGGTGGCTCATTGAACAGGAAAGCAAGAGGCGTGACAGCGTGTCTCACCGAGAGACACACGCGCGCTCCTGATAATGTATAGGTCTATTTCTGGAAGGGTGAACGCAAACAATTAACCGTGGTCACCCCTGATGCCTAAGAGAATTTTCTGTGCGTATCCATTTTGCATGGCTTCAATCTTCGCAGTGCGTGTGTTTGTTTTGCAACAAATTTATGAGTTAATTCTGTAGAGTGGATGTGTGCGTCCATGTCACACCACGGGCTGGTGAGAAGGTGCAGCCCCAGCCCGGTTCTTGTGGGCTGGGGACATAATCCAGGACCCACTCCCAGTCTGAGCAGCCCTGGACCAAGGGACATATAGTCATAGTGCTGTCTGCCTGGCAGCTCAGACGCTGAGTAAATGCCACCCCCGCCCCTGTCCCTATCACTGTCCACTCAGTCTGCCTTTTCTTAGATAGATGGACCAGTTGGCAGGACCACTGTGACTGACCTTGCCTGACTCCTGAATGAATGGCTGTCTACAACAGGGGTCAAACTTTTTACACAGGGGGCCAGTTCACTGTCCCTCAGACCATTGGAGGGCCAGACTATAAAAAAAAACTGTGAACAAATCCCTATGCACACTGCACATATCTTATTTTAAAGTGAAAAAACAAAACAGGAACAAATACAATATTTAAAATAAAGAACAAGTAAATTTAAATCAACAAACTGACCAGTATTTCAATGGGAACTATGCTCCTCTCACTGACCACCAATGAAAGAGGTGCCCCTTCCGGAAGTGCAGCGGGGACCGGATAAATGGCCTCAGGGGGCCGCATGCGGCCCGTGGGCCATAGTTTGGGGACCCCTGGTCTAGAAAGATGTTATCTGTCTTATTCTGGTCAGCCACAATATAACGGTCCAAACATCACCCGTTACCCAACTAGAACTAACCAAGGAATAATTATCCCAAACATCAGGCCATTTCCTGGTAACCCTAGTGGCCAGCTCTAGCCATTAACACCACCCTGCTAGCTGAGAGTGAACTCAAGTCAACTCTGATGCAGTTCCCTTTCTGCGGAGAAAGGAATGGGAAGAGGAGAAGCTGGTAGACCTTGAAAGCCCACTGGGCTCCCAGCTCTGCGGTAGACGGATGTCTTCATCAGAAAGCAAATGTTATCCCAATGATAACTCTACCCAGTGAATATCATCATCCCCATTTAACAGATGCAGACACTGAGGCCCAACAGGAAGGTGGTGCAGAGATGGGAGGTGAGTTTCTCAGACCCAGAGGAACAGAGCCTTTCCATTTCATCTGCCTGAACTGCCTGAACAGCGAGGCAGTGGGCGGGGGTTATGAGATCAATCTACACAGCTGGAACGGTGAGTGACTTGAAGTAATCGCACCACATCTCTGTGCTTTGGTGGCTGTTTCGTCTGTAATAAGTAATTTATTCTGTTGTGCTATTGTGAGCAATAAAGGAGATACTCCTGGGGAGCACCCAGCATTGTGCCTGGCACATAGTACCTGCTCAGTAAACCCTGGCTGTCATTCTAATCCGTCTCGCCAAGACGTCCTCCTTCGGCTGCACTGCCTACATGCAAGTCTCTCCTGTGGAGACAGGGACCCTCAGTGGAGTTCCCCTCTCTTCCATCCGCAAAACCTGTTTTCTTAGGTGCCTCCAATTTCCTCCTCCTTGTGACCATCTCATTAAAACAGTCTCAGAGTCCAAAATGCTGTCAGCTTGGGAACATTGATTTGAAATGCCCGCAAGGATGCGTAATGCGATTTATAGATGCGTTTTCTTTCGCTTAACAATATCACATTCACATTTCGGCCTCGGTAGCCTTCATCGCCCTGCCAGACCCTGGAGTTTTGTTGTTGCAGCAAATAAACGGTGGCAATAAATCATCCCCAGATGTCAGTCTGATGATGTTGAGTGGGCGGGGACCTGCTGGTTGGGGCACTTTGGCCACGTACCAGCATGTGCTCCTGAAGGCCAGTGTCCTCCCAGCCTGGCCCGGACAGTTCCCGGGGCTGCTGCCGACGGCCTGGCTCTCACACACCCCGGGGACTTCCAGGTCCTCCTCCTCCTCCTCCTCCAACGATGTCCCACCAGTCAGCTTCCAGGAGGTGAGATTTCCAAACATGCTCGTGACTTTCCTCTGTAGGAGAGCAATTTGCTTCTGAGGGATTTTCTGCATCAGTTATGGACCAACGAGCCTGGTGAGTATCTGGCCACCTGCTGACCCATGAGAGAAGGTCCGGCATTCTCCTCCGTGAGCAGAGACTGGGGCGTGGAGGGGCTCAGGCCGGGGGCCAGCATTTACAAAGCCAAACCCATACAGGATCATCACCCTCTGCTGCTCCCTTAGCAAGACGTAGGAAGAGGTGTGTGAGCCTTGGCTGTCCGCATCCTAAACGGGGATGAAAGTTCTCAGAAGACCCTGCCAGAGACGGAGGGCGGGCAGTCCGTGGCCCCAGCCCCGTTCCCACAGAAACGGCCTTTCCTCTGTCTCCCCTGTGGAGCAGCTGCTCCGTGTCAGGGGCCTCGGCGATGCTCCCACGGCTCCTTCCTCTTCCTCCAGTGTCGGCTGTGCTGGAGGAAAGCTTCCCCCTGTGACCATGGGACCAGGCAGCGGGTGCCCCAGGCCAGTAGGGGTCAGGGGTCAGGGTCAAGGTCAGCGTGCTCCACCACGGACGGCTCCGTGATCACGAGGGGATTCCTCTGTACAGGAGAAACCTCAGTCACGTCACTGTCCCCAGCGGCTGACACCAGGCCTCCGTCCACCTTCTGTTCCCAGACCCCAGCGGTCTTCCTGCTGGGGGAGGCTTAGCCTCGCTCCCCTCCTGCCCCCACCAGGAGCAGACGGTGGTGGGGGGGTCTCCTGAGACACCTACCCCGTCACTGGGGTGGGCGTTTAGCCCGTTGACACCATGGCTTGTGGCTTGCTTTACCAAAGCCTCCTCCTACACGAAGCGCTCCAGGCGAGTCTCCAGTCGTGGGCAGGCCGGGGCCGTCAGCAAAGGCTGTGACTGACTCTAGGTGATTGTGTTTAATTTACTTATGGATTTTAAGGGAGAGAGAGGAAGGGAGGAAGGGAGGAAGGGAAGGAGAGAGAGAAGGTGAAACATTGATTAGTTTTTACACTTATTCATGCCATCATTACCTGAGTCATGTACCACCATATTTCCCCATGTATAAGACACACCCCGTTTTGAAAAATGTGGGGTCTAAAAACTGGGCGTGTCTTATACAGTGGTTCTGGCGTTTCAAATGCCATAGATGGAACTGCGGACGAGGCAATATGTGAAGACAGTGATTCGTCATCAGACACAGATGAGGACAAGCTCATGGATGGGAGTTTTGACAGTGATGAGGAATTGTATGAATTTTATGATGAATGCAACTTGGGTTCAATAACTTTATGTAATACTTTTTTTTTAAATTCCGGGCCCCAATATTAAGGTACGTCTTATACATGGGAGCATCTTGTACATGGGAGCGTCTCGTACATGGGAGCGTCTTGTACATGGGGAAATACCCTACCTGGGGATGGAACTCGCCACCCTAGAGTATCAGAAGGATGCTCTAACCAACTGAGCCACCCAGCCAGGCCTGGAAGTGTCCCTTCCAGCAGTGGAGGTCGCCAGGACGGAGGGCGGGAACGGGAATGGGGACAGAATTTCTTTGTGAGAGGTTTTTATTCGCTCCCATCCCTTCTGCCACATTAAAAAAAAATTCTAATTCAAACAAAGGTAAATAAATGCCTGTGAGCAAAGGGAAAGAGAAAGTGGTTTGAGAGGCAGGGAGCTATAAAAGGAGGGGAAGACACGACCTCTGGACGCAGGCGCTGCTGGCTGGCTAGTCCGTGGGGGCAGGGGTGCTGTGGGCTGCCCCCAGGGAAGCTCAGACGTGAAGACGGAACGAGTCGTGAGCGTTACTGAGCTCTGGGGAGGTGGGGGGGGGGGCTATTATTAAGCTATTATCCAAACACACAGACTGTGAAGGGGGCAGCTTGGGAGGAGAAGGGAGCAGAGAGACCCTTCAGGTCTCCAGCCACCGGCCCAGGCCTCCAGCATGCCCAGCACCAGGCAGAGGAAGAGACCCTGAAATCTCCCAAGTTCAGTCAGAAATGCCCGAGGACATTCACAGATGCCCACGTGCAGTCAGATTCACCCAGAGTCCAGGCAGAAGGTGCTAAAGCTCAGCCAGAAATGTCTGAGGACAGTGAGAGACGTCCCTAGAGTTCGGCCAGAGACGTCCAAGTTCATCGGAGATGCCCAAGGACAGACTGAGACCCCAGCGTTCAGTCGGGGATGCCCAAGGACAGACTGAGACCCCAGCGTTCAGTCGGAGACGCCCAAGGACAGACTGAGACCCCAGCGTTCAGTCAGAGATGCCCAAGGACAGACTGAGACCCCAGCGTTCAGTCGGAGACGCCCAGGGACAGACCGAGACCCCCAGCGTTCGGTCGGAGATGCCCAAGGACAGACTGAGACCCCAGAGTTCGGTCGGAGACGCCCAAGGACAGACTGAGACCCCAGCGTTCGGTCAGAGATGCCCAAGGACAGACTGAGACCCCAGCGTTCAGTCGGAGACGCCCAGGGACAGACCGAGACCCCCAGCGTTCGGTCGGAGATGCCCAAGGACAGACTGAGACCCCAGCGTTCAGTCGGAGACGCCCAAGGACAGAGTGAGACCCCAGCGTTCAGTCGGAGACGCCCAAGGACAGACTGAGACCCCAGCGTTCAGTCGGAGACGCCCAAGGACAGACTGAGACCCCAGCGTTCAGTCGGAGACGCCCAAGGACAGACTGAGACCCCAGCGTTCAGTCGGAGATGCCCAAGGACAGAGTTCAGTCAAAGACGCCCACACAGTTCAGTCTCTGCCTTTTGCGGCTTACAGGAGAATCTGGAACCACAAGAAACATTTAAGAGTTTGGATATCCAGCTTCAAATGACACACCATATCCACCCCTCCCATTCTGAGAACAATTCCAGAAGTCCTCTTCCATATTTTAAACATTAGATGAAGGTTAAAGTTCAAAATGTCCCAATAGCATTGTGAACACAGACCGCCTTGGAGCCCTTGGTTGGTTTTGGAGTCCACAGGGGTGCCTCTTTAGAGGAGAGAGTGTTAGTTCCGAGGTCGGATGGTTCTCGGTGGAAGTGAGCTCTGTAACTCGCGAGTTCTGTAAACCTGGGCAAGTCAGAAAATAGTGGAAAAGTCGGGAGAGTATAATACTTCTCTCACTGTGCCGTTACAAGGGTGACATTTGATGACACTCACAGTTGTCAACGGAGTCCTTGGTGTTAATTTGGGTCCTCAGAAATTATGACCCCCTTCTCTCCTAAATATTATACAGGCAGAGTCTGACATCGTAGGCAGGAGGGCAAGCAGATGGGAGGGAGGAAAGCAGGGAGGAAAGAGGGAGGAAAGGAAGGAAGGAAGGAAGGAAGGAAGGAAGGAAGGAAGGAAGGAAGGAAGGAAGGAAGGAAGGAAAGGAGGGAGGGAGGGAGGGAGGGAGGGAGGGAGGGAGGGAGGAAGAACCAGCTCATTTGAACTCTTCTTTCCCATCACAGATGCATGATGAGATTGTCCACATGGCCACTTGATAGGTGTTTCTTGAGCAACTATTGTCTCAACCACAGATCTGGACACATGGCACTGTGTGCCCAAGGGGATAGAAGGGTTGGCTGCCCCAGCCCATGGGTCCCCGTTTATAGAGAAGTGCCACAGCACCTTTGTGAGACCAAGAGAACCACGTGGAATGATAACAGCAGATATTTCTAGTTGATTTTAAAATGCAAATCATTTCCCAAGTCCCAGAACTTCACCCATGATTACTAAGCACCCGTGGGGTTAAGGATGCAGGCTGTGGGCTTGCTGCTGCTGAGGGGGTGGGGGGCGCAGCCCTGCGGGGTCCCCAGGCTGACTGCTGAATGAGGTCTTCACACTGGGAGGCCCTCCGAAGGGGCCCAGGGGGTGGGTGTGACTTTCAGGATGAGTGGGTGTCAGCAGGTGAGGACCGAGATGGGGAAGCTCTGTGAGGGTGGATGACAGTGTGGAGTGGGGGACCCAGGACTGGTTTCTGTCGCTAAAGACTCAGATGAGGACCAAGAGGCTTGGGCAGTCACTGGAGACACCAGAAGCTTTACTGCGCTGGGTTTGGAAGCTTGCAGGTGACCTCTAGGCCAGGGTTCCTGACCCTGGCCCTGCTGACATTCAGGGTTAGATCACCTTTTGTGGTGGGCTTGTCCTGTGACCGGTAGGCTGTTGGTGGCATCCCTGGCCCCCACTCACACTATGCTAGAGGCATCCATCCCCAGACAATGGAAAAGTTCTCCAGATATTGTCAAATGTCCCTCAGAGTCAATATCGCCCTGGACTGAGGACAAACGCTGCTTCAGGGGATGGCTCTCGGCATGGCGATGATAGAGGGACCTGGGCAGGCACGGCCTGCCTGGCGACAGTGGGTCCTCAGCGAGCGGCCAGCCTGGCACGTGGTACGTCCTCAGAAAACGGCAGCATCTCCATCTTAAGAAGGCTGTTGCAAGGCACTCGAGGTCTCTGTGTCTCAACACAGTCAGCACTCAGCAGGGCCAGGCCCTTGTCAGACCACGGTCCCCAAGGCTGAGAGGCCACAGCGGGCACCACCTCAGGGGTCGATCACGCTGGGTGGCTGTTTATCCGTGTGCCCAGGGCTGCCTGCTGGGCGTATTAGAGGCCATGAAATAATGATGAGGCCTAGGAGGGGTAATTAAAAGCCAGGGTGACATTGATCTGCTGAGATTTCTGAGAGAGCCCAGTGCACACCAGGCGACTCCCCACCTTACCTCATGCAGGCCCAGCCTGATTGGCCCCCTGGGCATTGCTGGGGCCTCGGAACCTCACCTGTGGCCGGGAGACTCCCAGGGCAGCGCCAGCCCGGTTTCAGAGGCCTTGCAAAACAGGCCGTCTGGGCCTGGGGGGCGGCCCAGCTGCTCCGCTCGGCCCTGGAAAGGCAGGTGCCGGCGAAGCTGTTAAAGACACAGGTCTTCATTCTCTGCAGTCTCAGAGTGAACCTCAAACCCTCCAGACCCCAGAGACTCACTGGGTAGAGAATCCAAGCTACTCTGGGGCACGCTGCCCGGCGGGCAGCAGGAGGGCCCACCTTTGCACTGGGGCCCCCGGGCTGAAGAGAAGGTTGTGATGGATGCAGATGGACATCCGCTCTTTACTTAGACTGCTCTGTGCAAAGCTGGACACTCGCTCCGAGCGGTGATTATTTTCTTGCTGTTATTGCTATGTGTCGGTTACCTGCTTCTTTGTTGTTGCTTTAGATTGAAGACAGACCTAGGGAGTGGAGAGTCACGGAGCCCGAGCCCTGGCCTCGGGCCCGCCACGTGCTAGCTTTGTGACCTGGGGTAGGACACTGAAGACCCTGCTGGCTTAGCCTCCCTCTGGGCACGTGGAGACCAGAATAATCCACACCGGAGGCGGGAAAGACTGAATGAGATCATGGCGACAAGGTCACAGCACGCCTTCGCCCCACTGCTGTGAAATTCCCTTTGTGCTTAAGATCCTTGCGCACTCTAGTCCCGCCCTCCCTGGGGGGCGTGGGCCTCGAATAGCCCACTTCACAGATGAGCCTGAGACTGCAAACCCTGTGGGAGCTGGGATTCCACAGGAAGACTGCACACGCAGTCCCAAGCAGGGGGCCGGGGTGCTCTCTCCGCAGGACGTGTGGCTTCAGCTGCTGGGCACAGAGGAGCAGAGGGCAGAGACCTCCCGGAGGCCGCGGGAGCACCCTCCTTCCTGCCCGGGAGCATAAAGGAGCATGCACCGCTCCGCGTTATATAATCGCAGCCTCTGGTCTTCCTCTGTGAAACCTGCCCTACTTTTTTTTTTGCTCTTGGCCTTCGCCCCGTGGTAGGGGGATGGGCGCTGCACCTCTGCTCTTCACACTGTAGAGGAAGTCCCAGCCCTATCAGATGGCAGGAAGGAGAAGTCTGCCCAGGGCCTCGACAGAGAGCCTGTGGCCCAGGTGTCTGCGGGCGCGCGCCTGCGGTGAGAGCTTCCCTCCCGGCACAGAGAGAGGCATGCTGCTGGCTTTCTCGTCAGCTGCGGAGCATGGACAGGAAGACCGCTCCTGGATTTGGAGAGGACGCTCTGAATTCCAGGCTCAGCAGAATACCCGTCCCCTTAACAATCGCCACCTCACTGCACCCTCCATAGCGACAACACAGGTGGCCCCTGAGCTTGGATGGGGGACAGCCACCCATGATGGTGTTGGACATCACGTTCCTAGGCAAACTCACAGTGTTGCCAAGACCCTGGCTGGAGAGAGCTGTGCAGAGATGAGTGACCAGGGACTGATCCTCGGGTCTGTATCTCCACTCGTTTAATCGTGGTTTGACCTGACTGTCACTAGGTTCTTCCAGGTTGTGACATCGCCTGCAGAAAGTTTACTGAGCACCAGACCCAGTGCTGCACGCGTGTTCAGTCCTAGCTGCCTCCCTGGGAAGAGGTCAGGGTGACTCCCCTTCACTCCAAGGTTGGGTGACACTCTCACGAGAGTGTCCCCGGGACCTGCACCCGGCCAGGCGGGTGGCCGCCTGCCCTCCGCGGCCATGCGCCGGACCCTTCTCTGCTCTGCACACACGCACGCACGCCCTACGTGTACACGACACCTCATTTACACAGTGAAAGCATGCATGTTCCACGGGTTGTCATACATACTGTTTTTGGTCCCGTGGGAAATGACACCTTCTCTTGCCTGTGAACCAGTACCGGTCCATAATGTTCCAGTCTCAATCCTGGAAAAGCTCTGAATCGACAGTCATTTTCATCACTTACCTGATAGTCAGACCTGACCTGAACTGATAGAACGAACAGGAAGCTATTGATAGCCTGTATTTTCCCCACATGATGCGAATATTTGCAATTTGGCTGGAGAAATATGCGTTCTGTCCCTAGGCTCTTGGGGGTGGGGGGGGGGAGGGGCGTATATAGTCTATGATTAAGACACATACTTCCTAAAATGAACCAATTCTCATCATGGAAATGCACCTGGCCCCACAGGGCTCAGAGAAGGGATGGTGGGACTGCGCATTGCAGCTGGTGTTCTGCCTCGGAGCCGGGTCCGGCGGGTGGCGCAGGGTGCCGGTGGGTGGCGCAGGGTGCCGGGGCTGGCGCAGGGTGCTGGCGGATGGCGCAGATGTGCCGGCGGCTGACACAGGGTGCCGGCGGATGGCGCAGGGTGCCGGCGGATGGCGCAGGGTGCCGGCGGATGGCGCAGATGTGCCGGCGGCTGACACAGGGTGCCGGCGGATGGCGCAGGGTGCCGGCGGATGGCGCAGATGTGCTGGTGGCTGACACAGGGTGCCGGCGGATGGCGCAGGGTGCCGGCGGATGGCGCAGCGTCTGGCGCAGGGTGCCGGGGCTGGCGCAGGATGCCGGCGGATGGCGCAGGGTGCCAGCGGATGGTGCAGGGTGCCGGCGGATGGCGCAGGGTGGATGGCGCAGGGTGCCGGCAGCAGGCACAGGGTGCCGGCAGGTGGCGCAGAATTCCTGCGGATGGCGCAGGGTGCCAGAGAATGGCGAAGGTGTGCCGGCGGCTGGCGCAGGGTGCGGACAACTGTGGGCATTTCGGATTGAATGGACCTCGACCCTGATTCCAGGGTATGCCGCCACCTGAGCATTCTGGGTCAGTGGGGGCGGAGGGGTTCCAGGGAGCCTCCGCTTCCTCAGTTTCAAGAAGGGGGTAACAAAGGCAGGATTGTTTGGGGGGGTGCCATGGGCTTATGGGGGGCCAACCTCTCGAGCCACACCCAAGCGGCCCCTATTGCCGTCTGCCCCCTGTGACAATTTCCAGACCTGATGCAAAGATGTGGTACAACTTTCACTTCTTCAAGGTCACTGCCCTTTTCCTGGAGAAGAACATGGCCCCAGGGAGCTCGGGCCAGGGGATAGGGAACAACAGCGCACAGAGTCCTGCAGAGGCCAAGGCAATTAGCCGCAACCACCAAGACCTCTTCAATATTAATTAGCTGTCCCCGGCCCGGCGCTGCGGGCCTCCCCGCCTCCGGGGAGCGCTCCGGGACATGGCCCTCACAGGGGAGCCCGCTGGCCCTGACCAAGACAGCTCAGTAAATAGGACGGAGGCTGGCTTCCCAAGGGCCCCGGCTGATGATGCAAGGTTCTTTCGAGCTCAGGTGTGAGACGGGCTCTCGATGGACAGAGGGACCAGAGGGACGGGGACGGTGGCGGGAGAAAGGACAATAAGGGGGGGAAGCCCTCCCACACTCAGCCTCCCCGCTTCTGCTCTGATGGTAGGTCCCTCCCCTCATTCTTCTCTTGGCCTCCGCTCTCCTCTCTGCTTCCCTCTGGCCTGGGTCTCTCTGGCTCCTCCCCCCTCGGCGTGACTCTGTCCCTCCCTGTCACCCTCATCCGTGCACTCCTGTCATTACAGCTGACAATGTCTTTCTTTTCCAGTGAACCCAGGGTTCCCCCCCTCCACCAAAAAAAATAAAAAAAGAAGACCGTTCATATAACATAGGACAATTTGCTTTTTTTCTGGATGAATTTTCCCTTTATATCAGGAGACACAGGTATTTGTTCAACAATAATTTATTACGTGCTTCCGGCTCGCCAGGCACGTTTCTCCATGCTGGGGACACAGAGCGAACAAGGGAGACAGCCTGGCCCTCACTGTGGGCTGGGGGAGGTGGGAGCAGAAGGAAGATACAGACCAGGCGTTTCAGAGGATGGCAAGGGCTGTGGAGAAAACACAAGCAGGTCCAGGGACAGACTGCGCTGGAGGCGGGAGGGAAAGAATGGTCGGGAAAGGAGTCCCCCACCATCAGACAGGGAGGTCACCCAAGGGAAGTGACAGCGGAAAAAACGCATGTTGCCGACTGGGGGGAACAGCATCCCAGGCAGAGGGAACAGAAAGTGCCAAGGCTCTGAGGCAGAGGGCTGCTTGGCTTATTGAAGGACTATCGAGGTGGATGGTAGGCTAGAGTCAGAGAATGTTTGCTCACTGAGTCTTTGCAACCTTTCCTTCCAGACTCTTTACGAATGAGGAATCTGGGTCAGAAAGTTGAAGGCGTTTGCCCGAAATCAAAGACACTGTAAATTAAGAAGTGGGGTGCTCACTCGAGCCCGAGACATGCAAACTGCTTTCCACCACGCCACTGCGGAGCTCCCGGGTTCGGCGTGAAGCTGTGAGCCCTGGCCGGCTAGGAACAACTCATCTACCGAGAGCTACCGGGACTCGGAGACCGTCCCAGCCTCTGACGTCAGGAGCAGCTATGACACGGGAGCAATCACGAGGATCCAGAGGCAGAAAGCAGCTTGACATCCGGGTCAAAGCAACCGCTCACTCCCAGCTGGGGAAACTGAGGCTCAGGGAGGCGGGGCGTCCTGTCCAGGGCCCCTGGCACGTACGTAGTGAGGTCTGAATTCCGAGCCTTCCCGCGCTCTGCAGCACGGGGCTCGCAGACAAGTGTGAAACGAGACAGAGAAATAAAAGCAAAAAGGGACCAGAAAAAAAAAAATGTGTGCTTGTTTGCTAGTGTTTCGAACATCCCTTTCATGGAACTGATTGGATTTCTGAGAAATGAGCAACAGCACTGAAGGGCAAAGACCATTTTCCACCAAAAATAAAAAAAAGGTGATTATTTTAACCTCCTACCTGATTCTTTTGTTTGAAAGAGGGAAATGGTTTTGAAAGAGTAATTGCATGTATTTATATCACAGGAGTGGGAAGCGGGACGGCCGGTGAATCATCGGCTCTCGACAGCTCTGAGATCAACCCAGACTCATGATGTGAGAGATACCTGTGGCTGTTATTCATGGGCGGGGACCATGGCCCGGATGGGACAGTCACTTAGGGCAGGATGGCACGGGGGGGGGGGGGCTGGGGGGGAGGAGCAAGGAGCATCTGCAGGGTTCTCCCTGCCCCCCCCCCACAGCGAGCATCCTTTACCGTGCGGTGGGGGGGGCACTCCCTGAGGGGGCACTCCCTGAGGGGGCACTCCCTCCGTCACCCTTCCATCCATCCTCTCCCTCGCTGCCTCCATCACCCTTCCATCCATCCTCTCCCTCACTCCCTCCGTCACCCTTCCATCCATCCTCTCCCTCGCTCCCTCTGGGTACACACACTTCCTGGTACCTGGCTTTCAGGGCTCACGACCCTCTGGAGAATCCGAACACCAACAACACACCACCTCTGAACATTTGTGAATCGAGTCCATTCATAAAAGAAGCAAGCCCAGGTTCCTTCCCGGGAGACTCCCCCCATTCTAGCAGTGCACCAGCCACTCTGGGCTCCAGGACTGAGCTGTGATAAGGTCAAGCTTAAAGGGGTGGAGGGGAGAAGCCAAGGCTCTTCATTCCATGAAGACTCACACAGAGGAGACGGAGGGGTTCTGCTTGCCCCCAAACAATGGGGGCTCTCCAGGGTGGGGGTGGGTGCAGCCTCAGTCTGAAGGCTCAGGCTGCTGAGAGCCGGACAGACATCCAGCTGATGTCCGTGGGAGCAACAGTGTTTGTCGGAATGGATGCAAGAAAGGATACACACGGTGCTCTTTACGTGGAAATATTGATTATTTGTGACTCTGAAACCCAGGCTGAGTCACATCCTCTGGTAGGAAACTCCCCACCCCAGTCCTGCTCAGGGGTTCAGCCAGATCACGGGAAACGCACCAGGGGCCCGAGCCCCGTGATCACACTGCCAGAGTTTCTGTTCTGACCAGGTGCGCCTCACGTGGGGCCCTCGGATCACATTCTGACTCTCGGGACTTTCTGAGGCCTTGGAAACTGAAGTCGCTCAGCAGTGAGGCCCCTACAGAAGGGACGGAGAGTACAGGCACATTGTCACAGGCATCAGGAGAATGGGCAGCTCCAGTTCCCAGTGTCCAGTTTGACTCGAGGCTTTGGGCACATTGTATCACCTTTATAAGCCCGTCTCATCACCCTAGAATAGAGAACTCTTGCCCACTCCACCTCCATGTTGCAAAGAAAGTGAGTCAATGTGTTATAAACACTGTAATCTGTCATCTGTATTCCAAGTCTGAGAAATTAGCATTGAGGAGAATGTATTGATATACTCACACCCAATCGATGTGTGTGAGTATAAGTAACAAACAATTGTGTAAATGCAACATTGTATAAGCCAATACGTACAGTGTGTCCGCAAAGTCATGGTGCACTTTTGACCAGTCACAGGAAAGCAACAAAAGACTGCACCAAATAAAAGGAAAACCCTCCCAGTTTCTGTAGGATGATGCGGCAGCATGTGTGCATGCACAGATGATAACGTAACACCATGTATACAGCGGAGCAGCCCACAGCCATGCCAGTCGAGATATGGACGGTACAGAGGAAAGTTCAGTGTGTTCTGTGGCTCACTAAATTCAAATCCGTGACCAAAGTGCAACATGAATATTGGTGCGTTTATAAGGAAGCGCCACCACATAGGAATAACATTACTTGGTGGGATAAGCAGTTGAAGGAAACCGGCAGTTTGGTGGATAAACCTTGTTCTGGTAGGCCATCAGTCAGTGACGAGTCTGTAGAGGCTATACGGGATAGCTACCTAAGGAGCCCTAAAAAATCTGTGCATGAGCCCACATTGAACTGCACTGAATAGGTATGAAACTGGGAGAATTTTCCTTTTATTTGGCATAGATTTCACATTTCTATCATCTTTTGTTGCTTTCCTGTGACCGGTCAAAAGTGCACCATGACTTTATGGACACACTGTATTAGGTGATTTTAGATAGATCTTGAAATCTTGTTTTAACTCCCGTAGCTTTCCGATGGCCCTAAAATCGAATGAGTCCATGGCGACCTCCATTGGGAAGGATAATTTCAGGAATGATACGAGTTGCCGTATCAGTTGGTACCAGCCTGTTAATAAAACTTCAAAGTCAAAACGCAGGTCGGAGCCTGCGGATGGTTCCGGAGGAAAAGGTCCGCGTCTCTGCCCATCTTCGTCCCATCTGTAATGAGTGCGTAGCCTCTTTGCGCTTGAACTCGGGCATCATGGCCGCTAGTCAGTTTTCACTTTTGCTCCTGTATTTTTTTTTTTTTTTTTTTTGCCTTTTAATCCTGGGAAATCTGTAGCCATGTCATCAGCTTCTTCTTAATTATACCATATTCTTTACATCTGTCCTGCTAAATAACTCTAATTGAAATCGCACCGGCGTGAGTTTTTGTAATGTTCCCCCCAAGACATCCCGAAAGTGACTCGCGAGAAAACAGACTGAAGTCACAGCTGGAAGCCCGTCAAGGATCATTTCCATTTTTACATGATTAATTTGAATTTAATATCTTAAATCAAAACCTGATTAATTTAAATAAAATTTTGATGGTGCCCTGCTTCTAATATACATTGCAGTAATTAGATTCGGCTTAATGTGATTTTTTTTTTTTACATAATTAAAAAAAACGGGGGGAAGTCAAGTGTAACAATGCAATGTTGATCCAAATCTGTCTAACGATAGAGGGGGGGAACCCTGGTCTTGGACATCAGTCGGGTGAAGAGAGAGGATGGTGAAAGGGAAGGGACACTTAGTGAGCTGAGGATCGACGTGACTCGGCTATACTCCTCCCGTCTATAACAGAACAGCTCATTCTAAAATTCAAAGTAGTGAATGAAAATGTCGTCCCAACACCTGACATTTGTGGTGGGCTGCGGCACCGAGAGGGGACTCGTGGACAGCGTGCCGTCTCACAGATGCACAGGTTCAGCTCCGCTCTGTGGGCCAGGAGCGAGTGCTCCCCTCGCCCACCGCCAGGGCGGCCCCCGTTCTGCCGGCTGGTGGGCTTCCGGCCCCGCCCCGCCCCCATCTATGGACACATAGCTTGAGGGCCATGCTCTGAGGACCCTGTTCCTTTTGGGAAAAGGAAAAAGAGTCTGGAGGTTGCTACAAGTTGTTCTTTAAATCCACACTTCTGTTTCCCCCAATTCCAGTTGACCCAGATTTGACCAGATGGGGGTCCCCAGAAATAGGTACACTTCCGTGTCCAGACACTGTGAGAGAATGACCGCGGTCTAGCGAGGGTTAGCTCAGGTACAAGCGGGAGCACGCGGACAGAGCGAGTCCCAGGCGGGGGTTCTGAACATCTCCTCTAATGGCCAAGTGACCTGAGGCTAGTCACGTTCCTTCTCAGATAGCAACGGCACTAGTCATAGAAAATGACTGGAAGTGAAGAGGGGCTTCCAGATTCCCTCACAGGACCCCGGCCTTGAGGGGATGGGTCTCGGGGACTCTCCGTGAGCCAAAGGCGGCTGCAATGGCTGGGCTATGTCCCCTGCCAGGGTTGCTGGGGCCGGGCTGGGTCATTTAAGATAAGGGTACCTCAGGGACAGAAGTCACAGGTCACTACCCTCAATGAGCTTGGGATTTCCTCTTGAGGATGTTACAGACTAGGGACCAGAGATGGTGCAGGAGCCAGGGCTGCGGGCGGGGGGACAGAAGAACAGAAGGCAGCCTCAGTTCCACCGGTTACCCGTCGGATTTGAATGAAGAAACCTTCGGGATATGCCTGAGAAAAGCAAGACCAGATAACACTGCCTCTGCGTTATGCAGAATAAAGGCGGCTTGTAATGATACAATTGCGTATGCTGTCCAAACGTAAATTGAAAATTCCCTTTGCATTGATCAATGGTATTTATTAGGTAGCTTCTGTGGGCTCAGTACTACAATGTACAGGGTAGTAAAAGTCCCCGCTCTGCACTATTTAAAAATGAAATAATCCTCTACGTTCATGAAATGCTTCCTACCAAAAAGATTTATTACACCTCCCCTGCCTCCCTCCCTGCCTCCTTCCTGGTCCTCTTGCTCTTTACTCCTTCCCACAACACCGGGCCATAAAGGGCTCCCTCTGGATTTGCATTCTGTCTCCGTATTCTCCACGCAGCCCCAGAGAGAGAACTGCTCAGGCACGTGGCTGTGTCTGAGGGCGAGGGACAGAAAACAGGAAGGGGCCTGGTACGTGGAGACTCACGAACAACTCTTCCGCCTAATTTTAAGTGACCAAGGGTCAGACGCTTAGTTTGATGCCATTCATTTTATTGTTCCTCCACGGGTTTGACTTCAGACTTTCCCTATGAGCGTGGACAAAGGTCCTGACATTGGAGGGTCATTCAGAACAGAGCGATCCCTCCCGCCACAAAAGGGAGAGAGACCTTGGTCTTAGACGGTGTCTTTCACGACTAAGTGCATGAAAAGGGAAGTCCGGAAGTCCCTTTAGTCATTAAGTTTGATCCACACGCGACAGAACACACTTGAAAGTGACTCTCAGACGTCCCTGTGGCTTCCCTGCGGACTCTGCGCTGTCGAGCTGCCGTAGCTGTCTCCGTTATGATCAATTATTATTACACTTGTGATAACTGCTTCCAGGTCCCGGACGCCAACGTGTGTAGCATCCTGCACTCCCAATTTCCAGACGGCACCCCTGATCACTTAACATCTCCGTTTAGCACACATTGTTCTAACCATTGTATAGCTGTGAAAACCAAGGCCCAGAGAAACAGCGGGGTTAGATCCCAGCACGGGCTGGAGCCAGCCTTCCAATGAGCCTCGTTCCCCCTCCCTGTGCCCTGGACCATGCCACCCCATCAATCCAGCTACTCAGATACTTCCCCGGCCCTTGGTGGGGGCCAGGCTGCACAGAACCATCCCCCCAACCCCACCACTCACCTGGAGCTCGCGTCTGAAAGACTCGGTGTTGAGGAGCCAGTGTCTGCCCAGGGAACCCACCAGCCTCCTGACGCTTCCGACGACAGAAGGAGAAGAACTCGAATCAGAATTTCAAGAAAATTGCTGATTTATTATTCATCACAAAGGGTCTAACATGACGGCTTTCTCATCTGACAGCCAGGTCTTTTGATGACAATCAACAATTTAATTTCTTTCTAAATTTAGATTTTTCTTTTCCCCTCTTCTCTTCTGTACCAAACACCAAAGCCTGCTAAAAATAGTCTGAGCGGTGAATGTTAGCGGAGAGAATTTTACCAATTACAGTTTCTTTTCTTCTTCTTCTTTTTTTTTTTTTTTTTTTTAATGTCAAAGTTAAAGTCAAAACAAAATTAATCAGGAGAGGTTATCTATAATGAATTGCCACGCGGCTCGGGAGGAGAGGGGCTGGTCGCTGGCAGCTGAGGGAATGTTCTTTCAAACAGCCGTGTCGGACCACAGGCTCCGAGGAAGAGATTGTGGATCTCCCGTACTCAGCAGCGTGAATCAGACCTCTCCGGCTCTAGCCTAACTTTCTTTTTCATTACGAGGCAGCAGGGGTTGGGGTTTGTATGGGCTGTGATTTAAATGGTTAATTGAAAAGAAGCCATGGTGAGCTGTTTCTGGCTGCAACATTACTGAGACAATCTTATCTGAGCTTACAGAGTTATTTCCAATTTGTAAATGTGGTATGAATTTCTACGAGATAAAACACTTAAGAATCCCGGACCTGAGGAAAGGGACCTCGCTGTTCTAGAGCCTTCTACACCTGCCCCTCTGCCTCTCCACCTCCCCTGCTGTCCCCTCCTCCTCTTTCCTGCCTTTGATAGGAAGTCATTTCACTACCAAGAGCCTTGACCTTAGACAAATAAACTTAGTCATAGGGTCGTGGGATGAAGTGGAGACTGGCCCCTAAGCCTCATTGGATGGAGGAGAAAACAGAGGGTTAGAGAGGGTTAGTGATTCATCAAGGTCTTACAAAGAGAGAATAACATGGTTGGGACCAAATTCAGGCTTTGTCCTTCCAAAGCCCAGTGTCTTTTGAGAGGCTTGAAGGGCGACTTCCCTGAAGAATCCAATAGGAGGTGGTGACATGAGATTAAATATGTGGCAATTGATACCATCTGCCCCACACAGTCTGATGGCTATAATCACATGACCTAATTATTCCAGCAGCTCCTTGCCCAGGGAGAAAACAGTGTAAATATCTCCGTGATGGATTCCAGGATCTTCCTAGGAAACAACTATTCCAGCCACTCTTGAATAGATAGATAGACAGCATCAAACAGCGGTTCACTCCCCACAGCTTCCAAAATCCTCACCATGCTGTGTCCACCAACCTGAAAGTATTTATATTATGGTGGACCCTGTCTGTCACCTGTTCTAATCAAAGCCGCGCACTGGTAAGCCCTGCCTTCAGCCAGACCCCAGGACCCCGTGGGTATCTTGGCATAGCCCCCTTTCCCTCCTCCGTGTCCGAGTCACCACTGGAAGAAAACGCCAAAGTCGTGCTCTGGGGAAGAAAAGACTCACCACTGTCAGAGCAGAGGGATGCGTTTGGAGAGCTAGCATCCGGCACATGCAGGATGTGGGAAGGTGTGTGTGTGCAGGTGAGGGGATACAGGTCTGGACAGTGACCTAGGGGAGTCACACCCTGACAAAACAGGGAAAAGCCACCGTGAAGAAGGTAGAGAGGGAGGTCAGCCACGCCAGAGTCTCGGCCAGGGGGGACCTCCGACAGAAAACGGCGTCCCTGCCCTCCTGGGTGCCAGCCCCATTGGTGACTGGAATCGGCCAACACCGTGTGACCCACACCATGAGGGAGTTTGGTGACAAGCAATATTACAGACAAGGAGATGGGGAGGGCAGGTCCTCTCCGTGGGTTGGAAAGGCTCTGAGACAACGTGACTACATCCTGACAAGGAGCACCAGGCTGAGCGGCTGGGCAAGGCCCTCTGGGAGGTAGGTGGGCGTGCGCAAGGCCCAGGGGCTCCAATCAGCCTGCTTCCAGTCAGAGCCGCCGAACTACAGGTGAGCACCCGCTCTCACCTGGTGACCTTGGGCAAGGCCTTGACCTCACCCGTGCCATTTCCTTTATCTGTCAAATGGGAAAGACAAGGATAGGACTCGCCGCAGCAGGTCAGTGCCTCACGCATGCCAAGCTCCCGAGAAAGCCGAGATGTTCTTAGCCACTCGGACCGTCTGGATCTCCTCCGCCCCGTGGCATTCAGGAGTAAGTCTCCACTGTGTAAACAGGGTATTATTTCCCCATGATCCTAACAAGTTTCTGATTAAACATCAAAGTGCATGCCCACCATCTTTACAGAAACCTACGTGTAGATTTAGGAGGGACTGTCTTCTTCCTGCTCCTAACCTGCTGGGTCGGATCATCCCTGCCCCTCCCTTTCCTGAACCAGCCCCTGGTCTGGCAGGTGAGTGGGGGAGGGCGGGGCCTCACACAGGAGCGGAGGGACTCGCCACGGGCCCCTGCAGCCCTCAGCTCCGCAGCACCCCCCCACCTCGTCTTCCGGGACCATCACCTTGTGCAAGCGCACCCCTTGACTGAGACGCAGGGACTATCTCCAGCTTTGTTTCTCTATTATAATAGATGTAAATTAATGTTTTGCCTTTGTTTGCCACGGTAATCATAGAGGCAAGCATATATTCCTAACAGCTATCTTATTTTCAATTTGCAAAGCATCGTGTGCTTAATCCCAAGAGGTGGCCTGTGGCTCTCAATATGAATTTTAGAAGATAATTAGCCCAGTAGAGGAGGTGCCCTCCGTGACCAGGAGCACGCACTGAAGCCAGGTCAGGGGGTCCTCGGGGGACCCTGGTAGGGCACAGTCCCCCCACCCATGGTTTATTGGTTTTGTTTTATTTTTTTTCATCGCCGCTTCCTTTGTGTAAACCAGCTGACTTCTTCATGAAAATTTAAATCATGTCCGTACTAGAAGCTGGAATTTGGGGGTGGGGGGTTCTTATTTGAGACTTCTCACTCCCCGCCCCTGACCAATAGTCCTTTTTTTATATTCATGGCAGGTGACAATTTATTTTCTTTTCCTGTTTTTTCTTTTTTTAAAACTCAGACAGAAAGCACCAAGCCTGTATTGGTTATTCATAATGCTTAATGCCTATGGCAGATTAAGTGACCATCTATCTGAAAGTGCTCCAGAAAGTCCCAGGTCAGAAAAACGAATGTTCTGCCCAGCTGGGGTCATGGATTGCTCCTGTATGAGCTATGAGCTCTCCCCCTCCCCCCAGCAGCAAATCAGTTATGGAAACAAGTAAGCACTGGACAGGCTGAGGGGCCAGGCAAGCCTCCCTGCACCGCTGGGGTGTTCGGTGATGGTGCACCACAACCAGGCAGGGTTCACCTTTACTTACCTGCTCAGCGTGATGCACAGGAATGCGTGTGCCCAGCACTGGCGGGGGCGGAGGGGTTATGCAAGGGAGCAGGCGCTGTCTGCACTCCCAGACTTAGAGAAGGCAGGTGGGGTGAGGGGGTGAAACAGAGGCACCGCCGGTATAACGTGCCGTGGACAAAGGAGGCAGAGCAGATTGCTTCTCTCTGGGACAGTCAGGGGCGCCTGCCTGGAGGAGGTGCCACTGGAACTGGTTTGGAGTAGCTAACTTACATTTTAATCTGATCAGATAACTCTTCCTTTGCTGCAATGCTTTCAGGCAAATGAACTTGGAGGGTGGCAATAGCCCAGAGGCGCGGAAGGTCAGCGGTACATGGGGACCTAGCCCTGTGCATCACCGCACTGCATGTCGCTCCCTCCATCCCCAGAACCTAGGAGGGGCTGGTATTTACCAGTGAGGACCCTGAGGCACAGAACGGGTCAGAAGCATGGCCAAGGGTTCACGGGGAGGGGGCAAGGTCAGGATTTGAACCCCGTCAGCTTTGTTCTGCTAGGCAGCCAGGGGAGGTGTTCCAGCCCACAGCACCCTCGACCCTGCCAGGTGGTGGAGGGAGAAATCCAGATTGCATCACAGGACGTCCTCTGCTGAGAACCGAAACACACCCTTGACAACAGTCCTGAGTCGACCGCGGTTCGCCTGGGCAGAGCCACAGAGCTGAGCACTCGTGTGCACTTTGCTTTAATTCAAATCAGATTAGTAAAAAGATGTCTTAACTCCGTTTAAGGGCATTTTGCCCCTTTAAAACATAAACCAGGGGACTTCCCTTCCGATGGGTGAAATGTCATTTCATCTTTAACTCTTAGAGTTTATGGAACCCTGCGTTACTGGAAGCCTGTGTGTCTGTGTGAGAGCACATGTGACTGTGCACGTGTGTGTCTGTGTGAGAGCACGTGTGACCGTGCACGTGTGTGTCTGTGTGAGAGCACGTGTGACTGTGTGTGTCTGTGTGAGAGCACACATGACTGCATGTGCGTGTCTGTGTGAGAGCACGCGTGACTGTGCATGTGCGTGTCTGTGTGAGAGCACGCGTGCCTGTGCATGTGTGTGTCTGTGTGAGAGCACGTGTGACGGTGCATGTGTGTGTCTGTGTGAGAGCACGTGTCACTGTGCATGTGTGTCTGTGTGAGAGCACATGTGACTGTGCATGTGCGTGTCTGTGTGAGAGCATGCGTACCTGTGCATGTGTGTCTGTGTGAGAGCACATGTGACTGTGCATGTGTGTGTCTGTGTGCGAGCACACGTGACTGTGCATGTATGTGTCTGTGTGCGAGCACGTGTGACTGTGCATGTGCGTGTCTGTGTGAGAGCATGCGTACCTGTGCATGTGTGTGTCTGTGAGAGCACGCGTGACGGCACATGTGCGTGTCTGTGTGAGAGCACGTGTGACGGTGCATGTGTGTGTCTGTGTGAGAGCACGCGTGCCTGTGCATGTGCGTGTCTGTGTGAGAGCACGTGTGACTGTGCATGTGCGTGTCTGTGTGAGAGCACGGGTGACTGTGCATGTGTGTGTCTGTGTGAGAGCACGTGTGACTGTGCATGTGTGTGTCTGTGTGAGAGCACGCGTGACTGTGCATGTGCGTGTCTGTGTGAGAGCACGTGTGACTGTGCATGTGTGTGTCTGTGTGAGAGCACGTGTCACTGTGCATGTGTGTCTGTGTGAGAGCACGTGTGACTGTGCATGTGTGTGTCTGTGTGCGAGCACACATGACTGTGCATGTATGTGTCTGTGTGCGAGCACGTGTGACTGTGCATGTGTGTGTCTGTGTGAGAGCACGCGTGACTGTGCATGTATGTGTCTGTGTGAGAGCATGCGTGACTGTGCATGTATGTGTCTGTGTGCGAGCACGCGTGACTGTGCATGTGTGTGTCTGTGTGCGTGTGCCTGTCTGTCTGCACACACACACTCCTCCAGCAGCACAAGGATTTGTGGACCTTAAGAATGAAAGACTTTTATATATATGTATATATATATATAATATATATATACCTATATGTGTGAGAGAGAAAGAGAAATAAACAGGTTTCAGACCAACTTGAGCAGGTTTTGAAATTTGTTCTGACTTGTCCCTGGCATCTGACACATTGTCACATGCTTAGAGATCCCCTCCTGGGCATTTCTGAATTGTTATGCAATGTCGTTGCACAGGTGCTCTGTATCCAAATGGGTGTAAAAATACATAACAAAAACTGTTTGGTGAAAGAAGAGAGGAGACAGTTCTGCAGTGTTTCAGAGCGTGGCTCCCCCCCAGCGGGGTCCAGGAAGGCTGGGGGCCGTGGTGGACACATTTTCTCAGCCGATCTAGGAAGGGTTGTGGTTGGCTTTCATCTGTAAGAGTTGAAACTGTTCATCAGAAGTCTCATTCCGCATCACAATCTCTTATATTTAAAGATTATTTATCGTCTCAGGAAAAGAAACAAAACACACCAGTATTTAGAGCCGATGAGAGGGCACGAGGAACCAACCACCACCGAAGCATCCTCGTAAAACGAACAGCCAGTCTCCGGCTGGTGAAGTCCCATCCGGTGAGACAAAAACACGGTGCCTGCTCCGCTCACAGCCTTTCACCTTAGTGACCAGGTGACCCTATAAGCCACGATGGAGGCTTCGTGGATTCATGTCCGGCACCAGAGAGCATGTGGACCCAGAGTTCAGTCCTTGGGCTTGGTGTCAATTTTTCAAACAATGTCGCTCCCTTGTGTACCATGGTGCGCAAAGAGAAGAGTGAGCAGTGGAGCTGGCCTGAAGCTTTTTGAAAAGGCGCCCTGTCTGTGGGACGTGTGTGTAAAAGGGTGCAACAGGGTGTACGCAATCATTTCCTTAAATTCCTTCTTAAAAAGCGGCTGAACCAGCGGATCCCTGTGTTGACACTCAATGAACTCGCATGAGCCGCTGCCTCACAGCCTCTCTGCTTGGCCTGGGAGCATAGCTCCCCAGAGAAACTTCCCTGGAAATATGTGAGCACAGGTCCACCCCTGCAAGGCACACTGAGGGCCACCACAAAGGACAGGTCCGTCCCCCCCCCGCCAAACCCGCAACACAGGCGCGTGCTCTCGCCCTCAGGTCCGGGACTTTCCGCACCCATCTCTTAGGAAGGCGCATGAAGGGGAAGCCATGTGCGGTGGGTCGGCCCTCACAAAACCGGACCAGTTTCCTGCCGCCGCGCTTCCCCTCCCCAACCTCGGATGGATTTCCACACAACCTAGACCTCAGTCTCTCCCTGGGAAGACCCTGCTCCCCAAGTTCCAAACCCCCAGGAGACAGTAGCTGAAGAGCCCAGGATTGGTGGTGCACACACCCCTGACCCAGAGCCGGCTGGGATGGAGACGCAGCCCGAGCCCTGGGCGGGTTGACAGCATTCCCTGAGTTGCCGGGGCAGCAGCGCTCTCGGAAGGGTTCTGAGCACAGCAGAAACACGCCATAAACATCACTATTGTTATTATTATTTTGAAAGGATTCGAGGATCCAGTCTTTGTCACTGCCTTAGAATACACCCTGCCTCTATCATCGATCTTACCATAAAAAGAGTTCTCTTCTTTTGAAAATCTCTCTCTCTGCCTTTTTTTTTAATGTGCCTCTGAAGTTGAATCATAGCAAACCGAAGCAGTTGTTACTAACAGCCGCGGAAACACAGAACAGGTTACCCACTCCTACGCCTTTGCTTCCAGCCCGAAGCGGGCGCCTGAATCCACCCCTGATTGATCTGTCTCACCGACACGTGTTCATGGAACGAGGGGAGAATAAAGGAGTCGGTCGAAGCCAGACCTGCCTGGTAGAGGGTCCTCAGCCTCCTGTCTTGGTTTCCCCACCAGTAAAAAAACCAACCAAACAAACAAAACAGACTTACTGCATATTTTAAAGTTTCTTCTTAGTATGAAAGCAGAGTCCCCCTAGAGAACTGTTCGCCTTCCTCCAGTACGATGTTGGGAAACCCACACGCTAGCCTAGAAGTCGTGGGTCACAGCCTCCAAGCACGGTGACAGCAGGGATTTTAACTCCTCCAGCGATGTGCCCCTGGCACCCGGCAGTGGGAAGAAGCTTCAGCTGTTGATAAAAATAACCTCAAAAGCTGGGAGGCATCAACGGTTGCTTAGCAGGTAGAATGATGTAGGGAGCGGGACCCAGTGTCCCCAGGATTTGTTTTCACGTCGAGCGGGGTCCCTCACGGGCCATTCCCTCGCTGGCCCTTCCTGGGCAGTTTGCACCGGTCTTGCAGGTACATTGCTGTGGACTTTTTCAGAAGACTGAGTTTGCCAAGTGCAAGGATCAACCTTCTTTCTGATATTATCGCCTTTGGACGGAATATGGGGGGGGGGTTCCCGTAACCCCGATTTTTCGCTCTCATGGAACCAAGCCCCCCTTAGTGTGTTACCCCTTTGCGCTAGTTCTGTGCTTTGGGATGGGACGACAGGGGACCATGAACTTCCCGTTTCTCCTGCTTCACCAGGGGCTGAATATTTACTGACAGAAAGATGGAGAGCAGGAAGGGAGAGAGGAAGGGAGAGAGGGAGGATGGAGGGATCTTCACCTTGTTTTTGGAGAGAACTTCCCAGCAATTTCTCTGATCTTGAGTTTGCCACGTGAAGCTCGAACAAGAAACACAGTTTGAAGACACGGGTTTGAGTCTAAATGCTGAAAATTCTCAACAAACTGTCAAAAGGGGGCTGCACCATCCATCTCTGTGCCAAGTGCTAGAGAGCCACCCTGAGTTACGAGCCTTGGCCTTGGGGGCCCAGGTGTTCAGGAGGCAGCTGCCCCAACACTCCCGTAGTCTGTGTCACCAAGGAGCTGCCTGCCTATGTGTGGGGGTGCTGAGACTTAAGGACAGCAGTTAGAGATGTTGAATTATAGCCTTAAGCAGGACTCTTAAATGCTAAGGCCATACATGAACGTGTGGAGTGCTAAGTCTTACACCATGAAAAAAAAGTGATTACTTAAGCATGTGATTGCCTTGATTAACGTTCTGTATTACAGGTTCTTATGCCCACGTGTCACCTGACCCAGAGATCTTCTCTGGAAACGCAGTTTCCATAGTCCTGCGTGACTGTCTCCAGAGCGCCGCTGCCTTCTGCAGCGGTCTTTCTGAGCCCTGCACAGCTCAGAGGCCAAGTCCTTCTTGGCGCTGAACTTGTACTGGTCTCCTCGTCTTTCTCCTGCTGCTGTCTGTGGCACAGGGACCTTTGATTTAAGATCTCTGCATCTTTGACAGGAGGCTGGAGAGTGGGGACATGGGTCTCAGCAAAATGAGGGTGAATGACATGTTTTGGGGGAGAGGCTTTGGATGAGAAGTAGAGAGAAGACACACCATTTCCGACTCTCACTTGATGGGTCCTGTAGCTTATGAGCCTGTCACATCGGGGAGCCCGGATAGAGCTTGAAATGGGTGCTGACATTTGAAGGGCAGTTCAAGGAAACACTGCCCAACCTAAGGAGGGGAGGGGAGTCAGGGCCATCTTTGGGCACATCCTGCGTTCAACAGGTTAGCTCCTGTGCCCCTTGTCAACGTAGCCTCACCTCCAGAGGGGCAGCAGTGACCTCCCTGGAAGGTCATTAACACAGCAAACATTAAATAAGGTGAGGGGTGCAAAGTGTCACCAGGGAAGCTGGCATTTAAGAGTCTTAGCTACTGAAGAGTGTTAGCTCACCTGTCCTCCTTGCCCTCGGTTAGACTATAGGCGTCAGGGTCTGCTGGTCTCGCAGCCGCCCAGCGAGCGTGGAAGAGCTCCTTCCATTCAGCAAGACAACAGGCATGCAACAAAACAGAACTTGACAGTTTTCAAAGCGGTTTCATACCCATTACACTGTCACACCCCACACCTACAGCCTCAGACTGGCATTGGGAGATGGAGTAGGGAGCACTGTGGTTGTCTTTATCTCATTTTTCTAAGGAGGGAAGTGAGTCTTGGGGAATTAGGGAAGTTTTTTCAGGATACTCTGTAGGTAAATGCTACCTAGAACTTCAGCATCCTTATTTTGTACTGGAAAAACGTATTTCTGGCCATTGGGCCAGCTAGCCACATGCTCCGCCCCTGCCGCGAGCCACCCTGCTGCCCAGCACTGCCGTGGGGGGATGAGCGCTCTCTGAATCGCCATTCTCCACCCCACTCTGCCGCCCCAGGCAAGGACAGCCAACCTTGCCCCCGCCACACACAGGACTTTGAGCTCAGCCTCTTTGTCTGAACACTCAGGGGTTCTGTAGTGAGTTTTCAGCTAAATTCCCAGGACCTTCTCTCACTAAGCACTGCGGTCACTCAAGACTGGGTTGGCCGACTCCTTGCTCCTCCTCCCTGTCACACATCCCTGGGACTCAGTAGGGCTCTGTCCTACCACACCCATCTGCATGTCGGGCTCTTCTCTCCATAGGCACCGTCGGTGCAGCTCCTTACAGCTCAGTGACCCTTGGAGACAAGCCAGCAGGCCCCCACTTAAGTGATTGTCTTAAGAGCACACTGGCCTGACCAGGCGGTGGCGCAGTGGATAGAGTGTAGAACTGGGATGTGGAGGACCCAGGTTCGAGACCCCGAGGTCACCAGCTTGAGTGCAGGCTCTTCTGGTTTGAGCAAGGCTGACTAGCTTGAGCCCAAGGTCATTGGCTTGAGCAAGGGGTCACTCACTCTGCTGTAGCCCCACCCCCACCCCATCAAAGCACATATGAGAAAGCAATCAATGAACAACTGACGTGCCACAATGAAGACTTGATGCTTCTCATCTCTCTCTCCCTTCCTGTCTGTCTGTCCCTATCTGCCCCTCTCTATGTCTCTCTCTATCTGTCACAAAAAAAACAATAAAGAAAGAAAGAAAGAACCACACTGACTTAGGTATTGAGTAGAGCACTAAACAGAGATCAGAGACAAACTTCCATCCATGCTTCATGGCCTCTGGTTTTCTGAGGTGATTATTTGATGTCTTTCAGCCATCTTGCCATCTTTGTGTTTTATTATTGATTTTAGAAAGAGAGATAGAAAGGAGAGAGAGAGAAAAAAATACCAAATTGTTTTTCCACTTAGTTGTGCACTCCTTGGTTGATTCTTGCATGTGCTTGCCTGGGGATCGAACCCACAGCCTCTCTGTACCAGGACAGTGCACTAACCAACTCGGGCTCTTCCGTTTCCTTTGAAATGTGAGCTTGTAGCTCACTGAGGATTATTTTTTTCTTCCAGAATGGACAGAGTTTTCAAACTGGGCAGAACTCCGGGGACTTAGTAGTCTTGGAGGGGGATTGATTGCCCTGTTGAAGACGCTCAATCTTGGAGGTTCAGTCTTAAGGAGCTCTATCAATAGGCTTTTTCACAGGAAGGCCCCTCTCTGCCCCACCCTGGCGCCCTCGGTCTATTGAACCATTTCCTGTGACCTCTTACCCACAGTACTTCCTGGCTTGCTCCTAGACTTAAAATCACATCCCCTATTTACTGAGAGACAATTGTTTGAGGACAGGAAGAGAATGAGGCCCTGGACCCTTCCATGGAGGGATGTGAACCAGCATCTGCAGGTCAAGAGTTACAAGGACACTCCCCACTGTCCTGGGTGACAGGCACCTTGCACCAAAGAAGACCCAGGCTTTGAAAAATTTAGGGAGCAATTTTTGGTGACAAAAAAAAAAAAAAAAAAAAAAGCTCCAAGTAGATAGGTTCTTCTTAAGAATGTGATAACATAAAGAGAGGCCCGCATAAAAGGAAGAAGGCCGAATGAAAACAGGCAGCGAAAGACAACATCCGCTCTCATTTCGGTTTCCTGAGAGCAGAGTGTGGTTGGGCAGATGGTACCCTTGTTTAACGAGAAGAAACAGTAAGATGGAGATAGGCACAGCCACGTCCACCGTGCAGGGTGCAGAGGGCATTGCCCGCCAGTTTGTGGCTGCGTGGGGATCTTCTCCAAGTCGGCCGTCCCTGCCAAGTTTTATAGGCAATGCTGTAGACAGCGCTCTGCTGGGGCTCAGGGGGTGCCTGCAGTTTCCATTAATAGGCCCCTGGGAGTATGGGAGCTCCCTTACTCTTGGTGGAAATGCTGTGTGTGCATTTTCTAGAGCAGCTTCTATGTGTTTTAAGAGGTTGGCAAAGGTCTACTATCCACGTCTTCCTGTCTCTACACTCCAGCCTCTCTCTGCACGGGTCGCTTGCACAAACTTCCATGTGGCTGCGGAGTTGTGTGATACCGTTGCCGACATTGGCATGGGACCGGGGATTTTCCAAACTCTTTCACATAAAAGTGTCTCATCTGATTCAGTGGCGGTGTCGATACCCGTGGGCCCGTTTCACAACCCAAGGGATGAAATGGACAGCCCTGACTTGGCTGGCTTGGGGACACACATCTCCTGGGTCCCAGGTCGGGCAGCGAGTCCTTGTCACTTCTGATATTTCCGGGTCTCGTGAGTTTTCCACCCCCGGCTTTTGTCCTCTCTTTCAGGGCTTGGGCAAGAAAGCTCCCCTTGGTATCAAATGACCTTGAGGATTAAGGGCAGCTGAGTCTAAGACAGGTAGGAGATGAAAACAGGAAACGGGAAAGACTAGCAGTCACCATGCTTCTTAATCTAGTTAATTAGATACATGCCTGACTGCCCCACAAGGTCCTTATGAAGCAAAAATATCTTATTTATCCCTCAATTTTCAGTGCCTTCTGGCACACAATGAATGCTCAAATAGTTGAGGCAAGCATGAGTGACTGAAAGTGTGAATAAACAGTTAGGTGTACCAGGAATACCTTGCCTGGTTTCCAGAGACCTACCATGGGCCTCACATGTTGCTTTGTAACGTACTGGGCGTGGCCACGTGCCATTCACTACAGGCTGATGGCAACATTTGCTGGAAGGCTTTTGGTCAATGAAGAGTCACACTGTTTGATAGAAAGGTTTCTATTTTGTATGTCCCTAAATCAGAAGTCTCCATGCCTTCCCATCTAGAAGCCACTATTGAACTGGCTCTTGAAGTGACCGAGCCCAGTAAGTTGTGTACTTACTCGATCTAATGAGCTATTCTTAAGCCTGTCAGACACCCTGAGGTGCAAGAGACAGAGGTTCCCATTCTTCAAATGGAAACTGAAAGCCAGCTACGAAAAGATGAGTAAAATGCACCTGTGGAGGCAGGCACACAGAGTCCTGGGGGCAGGGGGCGGGGAGGGCACCTCCCTGAGCATCCTCGGCCCGGGCTCCAGATGAAACAGGGGTGGATGAACGGCCCCCGAGATTGTTGAGGAGTGCGCCGCCGACCCCCCCGACCGACGCCCAAATCCAGCAGGAATCCTGTTTGGGCTGCAGGTTTTTCACACAGATGGAAGGGTCCATTTTATGATGTATTTGTGAATTTAAAAAAATAATCATTTTTTCTTTAATTATTAGTGTTGGTATTATAGGCTATGGAATGGATTTCTGAAAATGGGACCCCAGTGGAGAATCTTATACATTTCAAAAGTAAAATATCTTCTTCTACTATTCATTGGTTATCGTAAGCCTTTCACCCAACACCCACTACACATCACGGTGAGGTCATCTACATTAACTTTGGGGAAGACACCTTGGGAGTGGGACTCATTGTCTCACATCTTCAATGTGGAAAGCCACCTAAACGATATGGTTAATCAAAAGGGAGTTTTGTTGAAGAGATTGTGTTTTTGTTTTTGTTTTTTTAAAAAAGGGAAACTTTCAGGATTGTACATCTTCCCTCCATCATCTCAGAGGTTTGAGCATCTGAGATTAGCATGTCAGTATATGTACATGGTCTCTTGATACCAGCGAGCCTTGACATTAGAACAACATGCATGTCCTAGCATTCTTTCTCTTTCTCAAAGGCAGCTCCTTTCCTTGGCAAATGACTAGAATCATCCTAGAGACAGGTACTAATGGGTCTTGCCCACACTCGGGACAGAGCCTGGGACCAGGTCAAGATGAACAAGGGAGTGGACTTTTCAGAGACCTGGCATGCTGGAAAGTAGAGAAGCCCATGGCTGGGGACATAGACGAGAACCCTTGGATTACATATTTTAGGGAAATAATGTTACACGAGCAGAAGCCTCAGAAAACATTTTTTCCCCCAAAATATTGACTGCTGAGCCGTCCCCCAGTGCCCAGGGATTCACCAGAGATACAGGGAAGGGGCCTCAACTATAGTGACGCCCTGGGGACAAACCCCCGCTCACGTGACACGGAGACAGGCTTTCAAAGTGGAGATGTCAGGGAGCTAAATCCCCATCACCTGACACAAGACACAGGCTCCCCAAATTCTGTACCGTTGATATGTCTATTTGCTCCTGGGAATAACGCCATGAACTAGAAGATCACATTTGCTCTCATTGTCCAGAAGGGCAACCGAGGCCAGATCTGCCATTTCCTCCTGTCGACCGCCTGGGCACTCCCGTCTCTCCCAAAGCCCCCGGGGAAGCACCGACTTGTTTCCTAAGCAGATTGCCTGAAACGATCCTCATTCATTCTATAGGCCGTACATTCATCACGATAATGATTATAACCATTTTTGTTGGCTGTTTACCCTCAGTTGTTGTCGTACACGGTCCCTTCGGGAGAGCTGCTGGAAGGTGCAAAGTCAAGGTGGCAGATGAGCTTGGGACCCTTGGTGGGAGCTCACGCTACCTAGACTATAGGGGAGGTGACCTTCTGACACTCCGGTTGGATTCTGGGCCATTGCACAGAACCCATCGTCTTGGATCATGCTTGGGTGTACCGTCATCCTTCCACTCATTAACAGTCACCGAGCTCCTGCTAAGTCTCGGGCTCTTTTTAGGTGTTCGGAACACACGAATGAACAAAACACATACACATGGCTGCCCTCGGGGAGTTCCCTTCTAGGGAAGAGAAGATGATAGACAATCACACAATAAAATGATACATTATAAAGTAGAATAATTCCCATGTGTTTAGAACTAATAAAAATAGAATAGTACCGTTGGCCAAGGGAATGTCTGATGCGCATGTGGTTGGATGTCAGGAGGACTAGCCAAACGAGATTGAGAAACAGTCAGCTAATAATATAAGTTTATTACAGACGACCGTGGCCGTACGCGTCCTGTGGGTGCTGCTCGGAGGAGCCTCTTCTTCCTGCCTCGCTCTGCTCCAAGAGAGGCACGTCTGAGGCCCCTGGTGGGAGGCCGAGGAGTAGGGCGTGGCGAGTCGGTCTGGTCAGCTGCGCTGCTGTGTCAGGCAGAGTGGCCTGTGTACCCGGGCGCTGGCCTCACAGGGGACAGGGAACAGCTGCTCGCTGATGAGCGTGCACACGACGTTATGTATAATTGAAGACGCATTAAGTCACCCGCCGTGTTCTCTTTCTTGGACCGCATGATCCTGGAGCCCTGAGATCCCAGAAAGCCCTTCTTTTGACCTTTTCACCATGTCTGTCCCTCGGAGACCCTGCTCCTTCTTTCTCAGAAGCATGTGCTCCTGACAGAGGGCTGTTTGGGGGGAGAAGGGCCCAGAGAAGGGAGGGGGAAGAGAACAGCTCCGCTCGGGAATCTCCTGCTTCCAGGCTTGAGACCACAGTGCAGGACAGACCTAGGATGTCCTCCTCAGCCCTGTCATGACAGTCCCTCTTCCTTTCGTGTCCCTCTGCCGCAGGCACAGCCTGCGTGGTTCGGGTCCCTGCCTACGCGAAACGGATGGTGTGTAGCTCCCTCATTTCTAGCCTGCATTCCCCTCCTTTACTGACTGTCTCCTGAGCTCTGGGCTCTGGGATAAGCCTGGAGCAAACAGAACAGAACAAAGCAGGAGAGTGTCACAGAAGCACAGAAAGGGACCACCAGCTCGGCCCGCGATGGAAGGGTGGTCCGAGGAGGACATACAGAGGAGGACCGTGCACAAGGAAAAATGAGCCGGACAGAGCAAACGGGGAAGGCGGAGAAGTGCGCGTGCAGACTGACCGGTGAGCAGAACTGTGGCACGTCGGTGAGGGCGGGGCCGCGCGTGTGACCCAGACAAGGATGCGGACCGGAAGGGGCTCTGGAGAATGAGGGGCCCTGGAGGATGAGGGGCCCTGGAGGATGAGGGGCCCTGGAGAAACCGAGCAGGCTGGGTGCTAGGCCGAAGCCCAAGAGAACCCAGGAGGAGCTGGAAGGAGGAAAGAGAAGAGATCAGGTGTGGTATTTTGCCGAGATGACCCTGGCAGCAGGTAGAGCCTGGAGCAGAGAGAGGTAAGAGCCGAGAAGCAGAAGTCAGATGCAATACTTTGCAAATTCAAGAAGAACGTGGTGGTAACCTGAGCCAAAGCAATGACCAAAGTTTGGATGGAAAAATAAAAATAAAAAAGGATTTGATTACAGGGAAACCTGCGGGGGTCCCCGTAGGCGTTTGCCCTGTATCCTTCCGCGTGGGTGATGCTGGGGCAGCAGTCCTGAAAGCCCCACGCTTGTGGCAGCAGAGGTTTGCAAGACTCACAGGCGTCCTGCGGCTCTGCGACACGCCGTCTCCATCCGGGGCACTCGGGTCTCAGGGACGAGGGAAACGGGTCAGCACACATCACTCCCACTCACGCGAGATTGGTCAAAGCAAGCCACGTGACCAGGGTTGGCATCACCGCGGTGGGTAGGATCCAATGGCCACAAGCCCGTTCTGCTAGAAGAGACAGACAAGGGTTCCACACTGATATCATTCCTCACCCTCTGCCCCGTGGTCAGAAGGATACACCTTTCTCCCTTCCACTCGCAGCATGGGCTCCACCCTTCTCAAACAGAAGTAATTCAAAGTCTCAGCCAATCTCGGTGTTGAACTCAAAGCCCAGGATCTCAGATTTGTCGACGTAGCAAGTCCAAAGATAAAGTGCAAACTAGTTGTGAACCCAGCACCACACCCAATACTGGGTGTTGAGGGAGAGGGAGGGTAGGCGTCAGAAGGGAAAATCGAGAGGCACCTGTTACATCAGTCCTTACTGCTTCTGAAACCCCAGTGAATGGATACAGGAAGAATCCTCTCAGGGTGGGCGATGTCCTTGATCTGGCCCAGGGTCACCTGCCCAGGAGGAGGCCCCAGGCCATTGTTCTTGGCTCTTGCAGGGCAAGGCACAGAGGCAGAAGTGGTGTCCAGGCGTGTACTGAGGAGTCCAACTGGTGTGAAGTGTGTATGTTTTAGAAACATATTTAAAATAACACATTCAAATGACTTGCAACATTGGCGATCATCCTCAAACTCTACTGCCCTTCTCTCCTACATAAATGGCATTTGTTAGGGCTCCAGCCCTTCCTGTGGAATTGACATGACTTGAGATTCCACCAGACACTGCACATGGGTGTGGAATAGAGGCCGGGCGTTGGGAATGTTCTCCTCTCCCGACCTTCCACGTCACCCTTCTTGGCAGCAAGACCAACAGTCCCCAGCTCAGTTCTCACAGGGAATGTCCACGACCAGACTTCTATACCACAGGGGGTAGATGTTCTCACCGTCCCGTCACCCACTCTGGGAATCTGTGGATAGTCATGGCGCAACAATTATTCAGTGACCTCCTTAGAGGTTTGGAGGGAAGTTCAGTCACAACTTTAAACAGGAAAGAACGGCCAGTGGTCTATCCCTTTCCAAATGTCCCTTTGAGGTCACTCAGGTGTATCTTTGTCTCTATTTCAAGGTTTAACTTGTTAGTTACACCTTCTTTTATCAACGAGAGGGGAAATGTTTCTCTGTGTGTTTGACAGAGATGGAGAGAGGGACGGATAGGGACAGAGAGACAGTAAGGGAGAGAGATGAGAAGCATTAATTCTTCATTGTGGCACCTTAGTTGTTCACTGATTGCTTTCTCATATGTGCCTTCACTGGGGGGCAACAGTAGACCGAGTGACCCCTTGCTCAAGCCAGAGACCTTGGCCTCAAGCCAGAGACAACGGGGTCATGTCTATGATCCCACACTCAATCCAGCAACCCCGCGCTCAAACCGGATGAGCCCACGCTCAAGCCGGCGACCTCAGGGTTTCGAACCTGGGTCCTCCGTGTCCCAGGCCAACGCTCTATCCACAACCCCACCACCTGGTCTGGCAAGAGGGGGGGAAATTTTAATGATTTTATACAGGGACACATGATGGCAATCACCAAGCTTCCCACTGGCTCCATTAGACATCATTCAGGCAGGGACATCGCATTACATGTGGTCACGGGCTGTGGGTAGAATGGACAGTTGGCTCTTGTGGAAAAGACACGTGCGACTGACTCCATGTGCGACCCCCAGGAACCCCTCTTCCCACCGCTGTGAACGAGCTCTGCTACGTTCAGCTAGAGCAGCACAGGGGGGTGGCGTCTCTGGGAGTCTAGGAACCCACACTGAGGTGCAGGAGACAGAAACGCTGTCATCGGGCTATGCGCCCGGGATCTGGGAGCGCTGGTCCCTGCGGACCCGCCCGGGTTTTCCCCACTGACACCCTGAGAACCAGGGGTCCTTCCTGGGCCCACGCAGGAGAATGTGGTCTGTGGTCTTTCCTAATAGCCGTTGAAGGTATTTTGGTCTAAACTCTTTCTCTGGAGTGAAGAGGGTGCGCGACCATTGGAGGGAGGGAATCGATGGGTCAGAAGCAGACGGCACTTCAGAGGAAGACTAGAACATGTGGCATACTCAGGCTCCTCTCCCACCCTGAAGTTAAAATGAGTTTTGTTGTCATTGTTGTTGTGTTTTGTTTTGTTTTTTTTTGGCGGGGAGGTATTCCACAGAGCCCGTCACATGCTTCTATCAATGGCCAATACTCCAGGTTGCACAAATGGTTTCCACCTCAGCTACTGTGTCCCCAATTAAAATGAGACTATTTGTGCGGCATGCATACTTACCCAGCCACCCCCCCCCCCCCCAAACAGACGCAGTCATGTGCAGAGACATCAGAGCGGAACACACCGCAGGGGGAGGGGCAGGGGCAGGGTGCTGGGGACAGCATCTCCATCAGGCCAGCATTCATTTAAAGTCTTCTTTTTTAAAAAAAAATGAATTTTCAACAGCTGCTACATGGCAGGTTTAATAACCTGACATTTTTCCCTCTCTCCCCGCCTAGACAGTCCTCTCAACTTCGACTGGACCTGTTGCAGGATGATACGACTGTCATGGTGTGCCCCCTCCGGCACTATTCAAAACAGCAAATCCCTAATCCCTGCTTAATTTTATGAACTGTCAAAACGATTCTAAATATCTCCTCTGTTTGCATTTTCACCTCGGGACAGGAGTCCAGAGGTACGGAGCGGGTGTACAACAGTGGACTTCAGGCAATTTTCATCTCTTAATGCCTGTAGCGGGAGAGGCTGCATTTGTAATCATCACCAGATTATCTCCGAAGATTGCTCTGTTGTACCTGCAAAACGGTTCTGCAGGAAAAATGCAAAAATACGGGGGAGAGTAATTGACGAGAGGCAGGAGATGATTACTCTTCCTAATCCCTGTTGGAAAAAATAAAAATAAAAAAAACTTGCACCAAGACAAATGTCAGTAATTTCCGTTAATGCTGTTTGGAACCTGCAAAGGCAGAATCCTGCTTGGGCGTCAACAATGGCTTCCCGTCTGTGCGGCCGCTCGCCATGCCAGAGCATCGGGGTGGGGCCCGGGCGCGGGTAACCCTCAAAACAGGTCCAGAAAGGGAAGACAGGACCTCAGCCCAACCAAGAGTTAGAGAGAGGAACCCCTGCCAAATGTGCGGAATCAGAAAACGCAGGGATGTCCCTGGTGCCCCACCTGGCACCAGGTACCCAGCGGGGACTCCAAACGCATTTCTGTCCCTTCTCCTTTCCTCTCCCAGCTCGGGACAAGCAGCCTGGGGACGTGGAGAGAAGACCTGGGTCTGACCCCAGCTCACTTCCAGAGGACTGTGACTTGGGGCTCATGGCCCCTGACCCCTCCCCAGGTGTCTATCTCTGCACCTGACAATTGAGTGTCCGGGCGCTGTGCTGGCAGGGTGTTACAGATGCACCAACCGCAGCACGCAGAAGAGTGGGGACCCAGGCCCCTTCTCTTTGCCTGCAGCTGGCTCTGGAGAGGTTCATCCGTGCTTCTCGGAGGCCTCATTAGTCTGTGTGGTCAGAAATGGGAGGATGCAGGACTGCCCGTACTAGGCATGATCAGTCTCTGCCGTTAGGGAAAGGAGAAAAGATTGGGGGTATATATATATATGTTATGTGTCTGGGAAGATCTCATCTTCTTCCCCCAAAACAAAACCTGTGCTTTTAATGGTACTCAAATAATCACAAAGGCAAAATACCCCTGTAAAACCATCTCTCACCTCAATGTTCTAAAATTAGAAGTTCTACATACTAGAATATTCTGGGACATTGAGGGAGGGTTTCTTAGAAATCCTGCTTTTCCTCGCTCACCAGCTGAAGGGACTGGAATGTAAGCTTTTTCCTCCCTTGAATCTTAAGGATACTGGGGAGGAAATTTTAAGAGCAATATTTTTTTTTTTCCGAATTGATACAGTATAAGCTAGACTTGAACATGCTCAGACTTGGATTTATGTACTTGTAAATAATGACAATAACTTCCAAACCTGTCTTTCTGTATCGCATTACTTTTCCTCAAAAAGGAAGCCAGTCCATTTCCAGTTCTGATAGAGAAAATGGGCTCCACCGATCCCCCTGGAGTGCGGATGGGTTGGAAGTCGAACCGGGCGTCTGGACACACTGCCTCAGACAGGAGCTCCCAGTGAGTGGGTCCTAATGACTCAGACGTTGTACATGTGGTCCTTGCTGTTTCATGTGCTATCTGTAAAGTTTAAATATCTTTTAAATGTAAACATGAGAAGTCTTTGGATCCTTTTATCCAGTTCTCCTAAGCAACAATGTTGATGTGAAATCTTACTGAGGAAAAACTAAAATGGACCCCCAAACTGTCAGAAGTTGAAGGTTTTCTGAGAAAACTGATAGAACACATTTCCTGCACCTTATTCTATGAAATAACCTGAACTTGATAAGTTACTAAGCTAATTGTCTTCTCTTAGTGAACTTCCAGAGAAGGAAACATTGTATCACTTGCAAAGGAAAGCAATAGGGGAGCTGTGTCTTTAAATGCTAGGCAGAGGGCCCTATGATCCCTTACACTTGCCTGAAAGCGTTAGAGTGTACAAGTGCCTTTAAGACAGCGTGCATCATACCAACAGTGCGGTTTCATATTGTTCTGTTGACTAATGGAGTATTTTAAATAATAAGAGTATTTAGTGTCTAATAATATAAACATTTGATACACAGTGAAGTCATAAATGAGGAGGATACAGCTCTACCAGCTATGGTGTAGTAGGTGGTTGATATACTCTTGTTCTCTTACTCACAACATGACCCAAAGGTTGGCTTTTTTCATCATGTCCTAAGTTAAGAATGTGAAGCTCAGATCATAAAGCCCTCCCCTGCCCCAGAGCTCACACCTAGTAAACAACAGAGGTAGGGTGCAAAGTCAGGCTTTCAAATGCCAATTGAAGCAATTTCTACAGTGAATACATTAGCTAGGTTTAGAAAAAAAAAACCCAAAAAACAAAAAACTGTCATCTGCAAATTACATAATCTTCTCTCCTAAATTTCACCCTTTGCAGAAACTTCCAATTGCTCAAAAGCATCCATTCCTGGTTTGGGTATAGGAGCACTCACTTGGCTCTGTGAAGACTTCTTTCTGCCTGGTGTGAAATCCAGGAAGGGAAAATTAAAAACAAAACAATCTGAAAAGTGAGGCGAACGTTGAGTTCTCATTAGAGAAAGCAAAATCCTTTCTCTTTGAAGAAGGCATTTTGTACATCATCACATGGGAGACGCGTGTGTAAATTCTTCACTGCAGGGACCCTGGGTGACCATATGGGTCCATTAATCATGAAATATTGATTGGGGATTGAAACTAGGAAGCAGGTTCCATGACACACAGTTTGGTTGGTACAAAGTGTTAAGTACAATAACACAGGAGCTATGTTAACATTCATCTCCTACGCTCCTTTTGTGAGCAGGTTAGTGCCCAACCAACTCACATATCCTCAGGTTCGTGAATTATTCATCAAAAGAGCTTAAAAAGTCAATCCAATCTGGTTAGGTACTGTACTTCTCGTGGCTTCTAAACTTTTAAATAATGAATGGTTTCATCACTTCCCCAGTGGATGTCAAGCAACAAGGAGATCTGGAATAAAAATCGCATTGGGTCACAAAGGCCACAGAGTCCAAACAAACAAACAAACAAACAAACAACAAATAGAGATTTGAATAGCCACTCCAGTCTATTATATCATGACTGCCACTTTCTCTTGAAAGATCATTCCAGAACGGGAGAGGAGAAGCGTCTTGAACAAGGGCTTTCCGGGATCAAATACAGCAGAAAAAGTGATTTCACATAGGAAGTTGATAGGATATGAATGCATCCACGCACATACATTATATTGTAAAAAAATGCATGCCTTTGCTATTTGTAATTTTTTCAGAAGAAAATTGTGGTTTAAATTATTCTTTACATTAAAGGAATTCTCTAATGATCATCTATTCATGAATGGAAACTTGGTGGAAATATTATAGAATAAAAGGGAGCAATGCCTGGTGTTCTTAGCTTGGCCAGATTGTCGTGAATAATGAGACTCAGTACCCATGGGGAGGTATTTAGTGGATAATTACAGGAGGACATGACCAACTTAGAGATAAATGAAGGCATCAGAGTGGGAATGTGAGAGAAAACTGCAGACTCCAGAGAAGAAATGCAACAAAGGAGAAATAATATCACCAAGTACAGACATGTGCTGAAAGATTAGGAAGGCATTGAGTGATGCCGTGCCGAAACTCAATCAATACTAATAGTTTGGAACTCCTCACTGTGCCGTGTCAGACAGGGCAGCTGAGCCAATTCCGTCCTGAGTTGGGAACAGTTTTGAAACTGAGGGCCAGGATGGCCAAAGCTTGGTCAGTCACTAAATGTCTGTTCCATTGCTTGCTAATCATTTCTCCTTCGCTTTGAAACGTCCATTTACTCTGATATTCCCATTCATATTAAAAGTTCCAAGTTTGGAGGCAAGTCAACAGCATTAGGAATCATGGCTTCATGTAGGATAGGATTTCTAGTATTTGACAAAGTGGTAGAAATCCTTGTCTTGGGGAAGACGTCTGTACAGTGAGCAATGGAAAATGAATGTGCCTTTATTACTAACCAAGTTTTGTCCCGAACCCCCTTGAGTAGCTATTTGGTAAAATGTGCTCAAACATGCATTGATTACTAACAAGCCCAAAGGCCTGCTATTTATTTTTTTCCTTTTCCCTAAGCTAAGGTTGCCATATAAAATACCAGTCACCCTCTTGCATTTGAATTTCAGATGAGCAACATATTTTTAAGTAGACGTGTGCCTCAAATATTGCATGAAAAATACTGAGAAAAAAAATATTCCTGGGTTTTTCGAAATCCTAATTTAACTGGGTATCCTGTATTTTTATTTGCAACCCCACCCTAAACCCAAATTCGAATCTCAAGATAGCACTACTTTTCAAAGTTGTTTCAAACAGACAAACATTTCATGAAAATGCCTGATATAAATCACTTCACTTTCAAATATATGTTCTCATTGCGTTTCCTCTCTCCTTTTTTATCTCCCTTTCTCTTTTCCTTTTCTCTAGTTTTATTGGACAGATGTGCTTGAATCTGTGTCACTTGTGCTGCTCATGTGGTTATAAAACTGAATCAGAACCAACAGTTCCCCTGAAAAAGCTCCCAGGCTCCTGAAAGAAAATAGTGTGTGTATATCATGAGTTAGAAAGTAACACTTTAATAGCATTTATATTCATCCATCCATCCACCAACTCATCCATCCATCCATCCTTCCATCCATCCATCCATCCACCAGCTCATCCATCCTTCCATCCTTCCATCCATCCATCCATCCATCCACCAGCTCATCCATCCTTCCATCCTTCCATCCATCCATCCATCCACCAACTCACCATCCATCCATCCTTCCATCCATCCATCCATCCACCAACTCACCATCCTTCCATCCTTCCATCCATCCATCCATCCACCAGCTCATCCATCCATCCATCCTTCCATCCATCCATCCATCCACCAACTCACCATCCTTCCATCCTTCCATCCATCCATCCATCCATCCATCCACCAGCTCATCCATCCATCCATCCTTCCATCCATCCATCCATCCACCAGCTCATCCATCCATCCATCCTTCCATCCATCCATCCATCCATCCATCCATCCATCCATCCACCAACTCATCCATCCATCCATCCTTCCATCCATCCATCCATCCACCAGCTCATCCATCCATCCATCCTTCCATCCATCCATCCATCCATCCATCCATCCACCAACTCATCCATCCATCCATCCTTCCATCCATCCATCCATCCACCAACTCACCATCCATCCATCCTTCCATCCATCCATACATCCACCAGCTCATCCATCCATCCATCCTTTCATCCATCTATTTATGCCTCCATTCATCCACCCACCCTCTTTTTGTCCCTCCGTTGATCCATCCTTCCGTACATCCATCATTCTCCTTCTAAATCTGAATCATTGAACAACGTACTGATTCGGTTCAAAAGGAAACCTTGCCGCCCCCTTTTGCCATATATATCTGTAACACAGATCTCATTTTATGGACGGTAAAAGCGTGTCTAGAAAAGTGGCTGAGCCTTACAGAGCCGATAAGCCTAAGGTTTGGGGTAAAAATCTCTATTCTTACCCTCAAAATACACCCCATTGGATACATAACGAGACAAAGCTAAACACGCGTGCCGGCACCTTCTCTCCTTCTGTGCGTTTTGTTTTTTCCCCTTTCTTTCTTTCTTTCTCTCTCACAGAACCTCTACCCTTCATGTGTCAACACTCACACATTTCTCTGCCTTGACATCTGTGGCCTTGGGCCCTGTGACGGCTGCCACCTGCACTGTGCCAGGGCTGCCTGGCGCCCCTCCCCCGCCTTCCTCGCCCTGGGCCCCTGACCGCAGGGACTGAGAGCCCGGCGTCTGCACGCCCGGTTCTCAGAGGGGGGCTTCCTCCTGCAGGCTGCTCGCTGGGGCACGTTGTTTATCTCTCACAAGGAGAGTCACAGAGATCGTATCTGCCGCGCTCTATCTGCCTGGGCACAGATGTCTGTCTGCCGGGGTGGCACCGTGTCCTCTCTTTGCCAGGCCTCACCTGAGTCTCCATCTTCCTCCCCCAGGTCCCCTCCTTCCTTCCGTCTGCTAGAAGACTTGCTGAAACACAGCAGGACACATCATTAAACTGCAAGGGAAGAGGGCCCTTCTTGGTCTCCCCGCCACTATTTGAATACTGGTGACCGCTGGGTTAGAAATTAGGAGGGGACTAAAGAGTAGGTCGCGGGTGCCCCAGATGGTAGCTAGCCAGAATAAGAGTTCACTGAAGGATGGAAAAGAAAAGAGAGATGGCTCACAGCGTGACTGACTTCAAACGCCCGGCTCCGGGGCCAGGGTGAAGAGTCGTTAGATGGGTGCTAACAGCCCCATCTGGGGTGAGGCAGGGACTGCTCCACATCTGTGCTGTCCAAGCCGTAGCCGTCACCCACACGTGGATATCGGACCCTTGAAATGTAGCCAAGGCAATGGGGCAAGGTTTTTTTTTTTTTTTAAATGAACATTATTTATTTTAATTCATTTTAAATGAAATGGAAATAGCCATAGACGGCTAGCGGCTGCCAGATTAGACGGCCCAATTTCAGAACCCGCTGCCAGGAGCCCACATGGACGGAGCACCTCTTTGGGCGGAGGACTCTCTCCCTTCCGAGCCTCACTAATTCTATGCGGAGTTGGGCTTTCTGGAGCTTCTTTCCGCGGTTCAGCGCCCCTAGCGTCAAGGGCCCATCTTCGTCTTCCCTTCCTTAACGTGTGTCGGGCGGTTTCAATAACATCATCGATAGGGACAAGGGCAGCCAATGAAACCATGGATAATAACAGCTGTCAGCCTTAAACATAAGCATCGCCCCTCTGCCGGGACTCCGCTGTGTGCCCCGTGCGCGTGGTTCTCCCTGGAACCCCCATGATGACTGTTTAAGACGTGTGCACCCTCGCAAAGCTCCAAACAAGCGCAAGCTGCCCTGCCCGGCCGGCACCGGGAGGCTCAGCACCTGGCACCGGGAGGCTCAGCACCGGCACCGGGAGGCTCAGCACCTGGCACCGGGAGGCTCAGCACCTGGCACCGGGAGGCTCAGCACCGGCACCGGGAGGCTCAGCACCATAAGCGACGGCACCTGGAGAAGTGGCTGGAAGGGCCCTTTGGTGTCTGAACAACCCGAGTGTCAATTCCCTCGGTTCCGATGGCTCTGGGCAGGTTCCTTGGCCTCCTGGAGCCCCCACTTCCTTCCTGACGAAATCGAACCGGGAGGGTCGCAGCAGCCGGCTGTCCGCCGCCAGGATCGGAGGCCCCGGGTTTGAAGTGCCAGGCACAGCACCCAGGGCACCTGCTCAGTGGCGGTCCCTGCCCTTCCCCGTGAAAAACGACTGTTGAGTTTGAGGAGACATTGCGGATAAATGGAGTGGCCCCGACCCCCACCCCACACCCCAGCGGAGGCTACTTGGAACATCACAAAGGCAAGTTCCGTGGGCCTGACTGCAGCTCTCCTTGGGTACCAGGACCTTGGCTCCTTCCAACCCCTTTGTCAAATGCCTTGACGTTTCTAGACTAAAGTTATTCATCGCCAGTGGGTTTATTTACATGCAGCAAAGCAAAGTTTCCGGCTTTTAAGAAAAGAGGCTTTTAAAATCATATTAAAAAGACCTCAAAAGGTTTCCTCGACATCAAACAACCCTTAAAATAATGTTTTGATGATTTAATTGTAAATAAATCAGGAACATGCGGATTAAATTTCAATTAAAATACACATGACTTTTTCGAATTGGGGAGCGGGGACTTGGCATAATACACTCGGGGTTTAATTGCACTTCAGAGTGTCTGAGAATGGCTCTGTGGCACGGGACGGGGCTCAGATGGTTTGGGGCGCACTCCGTCCTGCTTCTTTTGTATACAGAACAAGGACCTGAAGTCAGGGAGGGAGCTGAAGGCTTTCGCGGCATCTGATTTCAAATGGCCTCGATGCCCTGCACACCGGGGCAGCCACGGGCACTAGCAGCCTGGGCCCTCTGCAGCAGGGCACGGGGACACTCCCCACCCACCGGGACCACACAGCAAAGAACGCGGGCTTTGGGGAGTAATTTGGTCCCTTCAAGGTCCCAGAGAGCAGCCAGTCTGGTCATGGGCTCCGTCAGCGGACAGAGTGGCTCACAGGGTCCTCAGGATGCTGCTGGATCTGACAGGCACGGAGAGACCGGCGTGGGTCTGGAGAGGACGTGCGAGTCTTTATTCACACACACACACTTATACACACTCACCCGGACACGGACACACACACACAGCCTCAGTCACACGTGACCAGAAGAGGAAGCGGACTTGGGACAATCTGCTGCCTGGGTTCCCTGCTATCTTAGACCCTTTCTCTCAGCATCTCAGTGAGTCCAAGGGGACAAGTCGTGTGGGGGTGAGACTCCTCCCCGAACTCTCCCTCCTCCATGGCTTCCCTTCTCTCTCCCTCCCCCTTTCTTCTCTTCTCTATCGTTTCCCCTGTCCCCTCCTTTCCTCTCCCCTCTTCCTCTCTTCTTTCTTTCCCTCTTTCCTTCCTTTCCTCCTTTCTTTCTCTTTCCCTGTTTCTTTATCTTCCCACCTCCACTTCTCTTTGCCTCCCTGCCTCTCTCTCTCTCTCATCTTCCTTTCACTGTTTCTTATCAAGTCTCTCTCTGTGCACTCCGGTTTCATCAGACAGCCCGCTGCAATCAACGCCAATGTCCTTTCACACCCGGGGAAAGCCAATGTTCCTACGTATTGCCACCCCCACCGCTTGGCCCTGGCGGCCGCCTCCGGCCGCTGATAGGTGTGTCGGGAGAGAGGGCACGCCTGCGCCCGCTCTGTGGGAGCCAGTGGGTTGCAGGAGGGGCACGCCCCGAGGCCGGGCTCCCAGAAGTGTGGCTGGGCAGTTAGACTTTCTGGACGAGGCGAAACCTGTGAGCACACCAGCCTGGGGCAGCCACGCTGCTGAGCACGGCTCCAGGTTGAGACAGGCAGCTAATTACAGGCGTGCAGACGACAGGACGGTCCTACCTGCAGCCTTGCGTCTCTGCCCACACGTCACTGGGGTGGCCTGAGAGGGCCCAGAACGGACAGACTTAAGAACTGGGGAAGGTGCCCTGGCTCCCGCATTTCTGGTTGGGTGACTGTCAGTAAAGACGATGTTCCTGGGACCTTCTGGTCTTTATTTGCTAAAGGAAAAACTTGGAGATCTCACCCACTGGGTCCATTTGATGGGCACATGAAACTGAAGGGAAAAGCTGCCTGTTACCAGCCACCATGACCATGACCTGTGGGGATGCCAAGGGGGTCGTGGCAGTGGGGGCTAGCCATGGCTGCCCCATGGCAGGGGTCCTCTGTGTGGGCCCCTGGGTTCCGTCCCACCCTCAGAGGCTGGAAGAGCCGGGAGGAAGTTGGAGGGCGGCAGGTGGGAGCCTCAACTACAGGAGCCTGGCTCCTTACTGAATAAGAGGGGAGGTGACGCCAAGCTGCAGGCAACAGCGCCTGTGCTTATGGTCACGGCTCTCGGTGCTGAGTGCTTCCCTGCCTCGTTTCCTGCTACAGAGAATCCTGGGCCCCGGCTTCATCAGGCCCATCTCACAGATGAGGAAGCTGAGGCTCCATGGGGTTCACAGACTCACAGAAGGACACAAATAAGATACAGTAGGTCTTGAACACTCAGAACGAGAGTCCCTACTCGAAGCAAGAAAGTTGCTTGTTGTGAGGTCCAGAAGAGATAAAATATACCCAAGTGATGACCACCTATACAGATCTAGTCAAAGATGTTTTAAAATGGAGATTATGATGATTAAGAATTAGCATTAGCACTAAAATATTAAGGTTAATTCTGATTATCGGTGATACTAATGATTGCTACTAGTGATTCTGACCGTAGCAGACCACAGCCGGTGTGGCCTGTTTCATCCCGAACCCCTCACTGAAGTTCTCGAAGGCTTGGTGCCAGGTGCGTGAATAGGGCACCGAATTATCTTGAGTCCTGTGTTCCAAGGGATTGAGACGCTGAATTTTAAAACATGTTATTTTAAGATGTGTCCATATATTGCTTGTCCAATAGATGTCACCAAGTTACTTTGCTGGTCCTGGCCCCCTCTCCAAGAATGAATGACCCATCTTTGAAGGGTCAGTCCCATCCCAGACTTTTCTGAAAAGCCATCCCAAGGGCCTCACCCGAGGTCGCCCTCCCTGGAAGTAAGTGGTGTTTCCTCACTGGCTGTCCTCACTGGACTTAGAGGCGTTTCTGTCACCACTCCCGTCTCCACTGCTGTGTTAACGTCCCCAGTCAGGCGGAGAATGTTGGGAGAGGAAGTGCATCATGGGCTCCAGTTTCTGGCTCTGCTGTGTTCTAGCTGAGTGACGTGGGAGAAGCTAGTGACACTCCCTGCCCCACGGCATCAATAACCTCACTGTGACGCTGAGATCACACGGTGTGGGTGGTATCTACACAGGTCCTGGTTCTACCGGGGTCAGGGGCTCCACTCCGAGGTGCAGACTCTGCTCATGGGGCACAAGGGAGGTGCCAATCAAATGTCCCCCAGGTGGGACAGACAGGAGAGTGGTGGACATGGATGGGAAGAGGTGACTACAGCTCCCAGCTAGACACGCACAGAGCGGCAGACACAGGGCAAGGCCTAGAACTTTCTAGGGCTTTGTTTTTTTCTCATCGCCAAAGAGGTTAATTTCTGCCTCTTAGGATACCAGTGAGAATTGATGGAGTTAGTGCTACATCTCACGGTCGAGCCTTTTTAGGAAGACAAAAGTTGTTTCCAAAAATGTTTATCTTCCCTTGCTCTTCCTAGCGCGAGTGTTTGAGCGATGGCGATGAGGAGGCCGGCAGGGAGGAAGGACGGGGGATGGGGCTCACACTCACAGAGCACTGCCCGGTTCAAGGAGCCCTCTGATAGAATCTCCTGTGCCACTGTAATCTCCCCCACGGCAGGGACCACACCCCTATTAAAGATCTAGGAAGCGAGGCACAGCTGGTTTTGAGGATGTGACAAGACAGCCCAGGTGAGCCCCTGGAGTCTCTAGCAGGTTTGATGTTCACAGGCGTCCCACTTTGTTGGGGAGGTCCAGTGAGGTTGTGTGGGTTCAGGGCCAAAGCCAGAGGGGCTGAGGACATGTCCGTCTGTCCAGGCTTCACTCGGACAATTGCGAGGAAAGCAGTGGGAGTGTGGGGCTCACCAACACCCCCCGCCTCTCGTTTTTAGAAGATTGCCTTCTAAGGATGAGAAAACAAAAATCCAATAACCTTCCCCTCCGTGTCTGTGAGAATGTGATTCTTTCTCTCCCCAATTCTTCAATTCTTGGCTGCAGTTTCAAGCTGTGATCACGCTAGGGAAGAATAGAATTTGTGAGTTAACTTCTTACCTCGGACCGGCTCAGGCAGGCGCGGGAGAGAACAGGGGTTTAAACACAGGCCTCCGCCCTGCCCTCCTGGGCCGCCCACCCTCCTCTCCCCTTCTCATGTATGCGTCCTTGCCTCTGGGACTGCTCCTCTGGCCCGGTGGCCACCGTCCTCACCCCGGAGCTGGTCTGCGCCTCTCTGTCCCTCCCTGTCCCTTTCCCGGATCTGCGAGCTGGCTCTGCCCCCCGCCTCTCCACTCCGAGCCCCCTGAGTGAGACCCTTGATTTGATGCGCTGGAGCTACGGACCCCGTTGCCTGGTTCTCCATGACCCTGCCAGAGCTCGGCCGGCCTCTGTGATGGTTAAGATTCAGCGCTTTGATTCACAGCTTTGTCTGTCTCCAAAAGGCTCTGTCTCGGCGCTGCTGATACTGATCAGCGCTGGACACAGCCTGCCTCAGATACTCACCCCAAAATGCCTGCATCTCATCTACTCCGGCGGTCTGATCTCTGACCTTTCCCTCTGAACCTCAGCTCCGACCACTCACCCCGACAATCCTCGGTGGTTGGGTGGGCGGGGCACGATTCTCCGGCCTGGAGCCTCTGCTGGAACTGGACTTGGTCCTCGTCCTGTCAGGCCGTGGCGAGGGGAGAAAGCCCCTCCATCTCCACGCCGACCCCGCTGGGTCCAGAAAGGCAGGGTCAGCCCTCCTCGCCATGGGGCGTGGTCTCTGGCTCCGGCCTCGCTCCCCACATGTGACTAACTGCTCTCGGAATCACAGTTTCCTCATCTGGAACATGATGTGGTTGAATCATAGGTTTGTAAGGGTCCCTCCTGCTTCTATGACATCTTTTGAAATGGCTAAGCATTTAAGATATTTTCTTCCTTAAAATAACCTCAGAAAAGTACCAGACCCTAAAATTATCTTAAAGTCAACCTTGTAGGGTGTCTAGAAAATACTTCTTAGGGCTCTATTGCAAGTTTGTTTGTTTTTTATCGCGGGGATAAGGACAAGAACAATCCCATCCATTGAGTGGGTGCATGCACAGCCCCACGGGAAGGTGAGGTGCTGGATGCAATACGGTCCTTAAAAAGCCACCAGGAGACTAGGACAACGTGCTGAACTGGGGCCGATTTCCCTCCGGGAAGGAAGGAGAGTTTTCTTATGTAGAAAGGGAAGTGGTTTAAGCTGGAACAGCCAGACCCCGAGGAGCCCCGACTTCTGCCTCCGAGGGCCACAGATTCCAGGGATGCGACATGAAATGGGCTCTTAGGAACAAGAGGAACCAGACTGGATCCTGAGGTCCCGGCCATGCGTCGCGGTGGCACTGCGGGGAGGCTGGCGTTCGGGCTCTGGAAGGGACACTTACAGGAGGCACAGCCAACTGCTCACTCGTTTGACAGTGTCCCTGCAGGGGCCACCCCGCCAGGTCCCTGGCGGGCACCCCTCTGCTCTCCCAGGCATCCAGTCTGGAGGGCGGGACGCGTGAGAGGGCACAGGGAGCCGGCGCTCACACAGTGCACAATCACACACGGCTGAGCATGTGCCTCAGCACTGCAGAAGGACACACAGCTGGACACACATGTGAGCGGGACATACTCACACACAGGCAAACACACACATGCATCAGTCAGAGCATTGTCCCTGTGGTCAGTGCCATGAAGGGGCTGAATAAGGTGTGAGAATGGGACAGGGAGTGAATGAATGGAGGTGACGGGGGAGGTGGAGACCCACTGTGGATGTGGGCGGGGGGTGGTCAGGAAGGTGTCCCTGAAAAGATGTCACCTGAACTGAGACCAAAGGGCAGAGCCCCAAATTCAGCATCACTAAGCAGGTCAGAGTCCGGCCAGGCGAGGGCCATGATCAGTGTGTCTGCAGGTCCAGGTGCTTGTGGGGGTAATGTGACATGAGGTTAGAAGAAGACAGACACTAACTCAGGCACTCCTGAGTTTACAGAGAGAGTGGGCCTAACGTGCTACCCGTGGAGTGGTGAGCTTCCCGTCAGCGGAGGAATGCGGAGAGAGGGTGACCGCAGGTCAGGGATACCTAAGAGCGAATTAGATGTGAGACAGTGAGGATGGAATTCAAGAGAAATGGCAGAAAGCCCCATTCATCTTTGACAACAGCATGTCCGTTTCCCAGGCTTGGAGACATCAGAAGCTACCTGTCTCAGCAGAGCTGATTGGATATACTTTCCAATCCTGAGGCTCAGCCAGCTTGGGCGCGGCCGTGCGACTGTCCACCAGGCAGAGGCCAGGACACGGTACAGCAGACACGGTGAACATCCACAGAGCCTGTGCCGTGACCGCTCGGAGACGGACACACAGGCAGCCCGAGGGGCTTGCTGGCACTGACTAGTGACACCATTACAAAAAGAAGAAGAAGAAATAAGGAAGTTGAAAAGATCTTATGTTAGCCCTGCCATTACGTTACGCGGATGGTAAGACATTAGAATCCGAACGCAGCCGGGAAAGACTGCAGCGTCTCTCGGAGCCATCACGAAGCCCCCTGCGCTAGAGCGGACCTCGGGTGGGGTGCTAGCTGCCGCCTGACCATTCTCCTGATGTCGCGGCGGGCGCCGTGAAAGTCACTCCCGACACACCTGCTCGAACTCGGCTCAGATTCTCTTTGCTCTGCCCTAGCACAGTCAGATGGACTTTCATCATTCTTGACCACAAAGTGCTCAGTTTTCTAGAGGAAAAAAAAATAAGATAAATGCAGAATGCAGTTGAAAGTGGAATCACTTTGGGGCCAGGAGTCTTCATTGTCGTTTGGTATTAAAGATTTCTCCCCAAGAAAACTCTGCTACCAAGGACAGGGTCACAGGGAGGGTTAAGGTCCCATCTGTCCCTCGGACACTGTGGAATGAAATACCAGCAGGTAGCACGGGCGACATCATCTTAATCTCCATTTTCACACACATCTGAATCTTCACAGAGAGTTTTCCGTCCAGCTCATTGTACTTCCTGGACGTGGGCACAACCTCTCCGAGCCTTGACCTCCGGTCTGCAGAATAGGGGGCCAGGGTGCTTGCCCCCCTCCCGGAAAAGTTTTGGGGATGTGGACGGCTGCAGGCACTCTCGGTGGCCCCGGTGGCCCCACGAACATCCGATGGCTGAAACCCTCTTTCTTGGTTTCTATGAAACCGTCTACGTCCACTCAACCTCCAGGGACCCTTCTGACCCACTCTGGTTCCAGAGAGACGGTCTTACCTCACCATCAGGAAACCCCACTGGGAAAGAGGTTTTGACCTCATGGCAACTGTCAGGAAAATTCAGAATTTGGTACTTCAGAAACTTTCTGCGATCTAGTCTGGAGCTGATTTATTTTTCAAACCCAAGCTTCTTGAGTGGTGTCAACCTCCAAGCTCGGTCCGGTCCACACAATGGCCCCTTCGTGCCATGTGGGGAGGGTCTGAGCTGCAGACACAGCGTTGCCCTCAGAGGCTGCCGGCTGGCCTCTTGGAATCCGCCCACACTGTAAGGTGAGCCTCCCACCCCCTGGCTGGCCCGTCAGATGAAGTCCTCACTCCATCTGGTGAGAGCCGGGAACCTGTGGTCTGGTTACCAAATCACCCTTTCAGCTCGGCCTGGTGACATCCCCCGGGAAGCCAGGACCGGGGTAATAACCCACTAATGACAAAGCGCTAACGGAACACCCGAGTCACCTCTCAGTTTCCTCCCTTCCCATGGCCGCGGTAATGAGGCCGGGCGGGCCCTGGGGAAGTAACGAGATCCAGCCCAGGGTGAGCTAAGAGGTGGTTTGTGGTCAGGCTCCCCGGCAGATGGGTTCAAATGACCTGGCTTTAATTTCCAGTAATCGGCGGGCTGGATTACCCTCCAGCTCGGGGGATCTGGGACTCTGGGGCATTGGCTATCAGCCCTGAAGGAGAGGAGACTGCACCCCCGTCGGGAATGCCACCGGCAGGGGCGGACAGAGGGGGCCACCCCAGGGACTCAGGAAGGCCGGCAGGCAGGAGGAGTCCTCAGCCACCCCGGAAGGCCTTTAATAAGAGGCAGAGGCCTCCTGTAGTGTGTGCGAGGACTCCTTTCAGAGGACGGAGGGAAGGTGGCGACCAGGAAGGGCGAGAGCGGGCCATACATACGATTCTCTCCTGTCATGTGTTTTCTTGGTGTCATTACCAAATGTCGGAGCTTCTGCACACATTTCCAAAGGCCGTCTCTGTCTCCCCTGGGTCCACTTACCCTCTTAATAATCATTCAATTGCAGCAGGGACCCGCGAGGCACCAGGCTAAGTGCTTTACGTATATGAGATTATATATAATAACGTTCAACTGACCTCCGTGGGGTAGGGACTCTTAAGAGTCACAAGTTTACAATTGTGAATATTGATGGTGAAAGGGATGAAGGGGCTTGCTGGTGGCCCCTCGCCCCTCACAGTGGGCCAAACTCTGCTCCTGACCCCCACACGCGTCCCTGCCGAGGGGGGCTCTTCGCCTGCCCCCTTGACACAACGCTTAGGGCCTGTGCTCCAGCGTCTCACCACCGCCTTCTCCCAGCCTCTGCCAGCGCTCAACAAACCACTCGTGTGTGCATTCGTTGATTTATTCACGCAGAAGCCTTCCCGGTCTGCTCCCGCGCGTGGCATAAACCTGGTGTACGCTCCGCACTCAGGAGACACGTGTTCGTGGGTTGGTGTACGAGGGTGTAGCGATCACTAAGACAGGCTCCTCTGTGGTGAGCGGAGAGCAAACTGGAGCCCCCCGACGCACACCAGGGTGGTCAGCTCCTAGCCGGTGATGTTGAAGAAAGTTACCACAGTGAGGGTGAATGAAGTCATGGGTGCAAAACGTGAAGTCCCTGACACCACATGGGCACGTATGCAATAAATGCTCAGTAAACATTGGTCTGGGTTTTCCCATAGACCATTGTTACTGGGAGTGGTGAGTGTGTGTGTGTGTGTGTGTGTGTGTGTGTGTGTGTGAATGTGTGTAGGTGTATATGTCTTTAATGTTCTTTATTCCCAGGGACACTGGTCCAAACCTGGGCCATATCCTTGGCACCCGGGCTATGACAGATGCTTAAAGCAAGACAAACAACAGCCGAGATCAAGAGAAGGAGGTTGACGTGTCACCCAAAGCTTCCTGAGGGCTGCTGAAGGGAGGTCTGAGTGACTTTGTTTCCTGCATTTGTTCTGAGAAGTGCTCTCTGACACAGCCTCTGGGAACAAGACCCAGAGTCAATAGAGCCATCTTGTCTGTCCCCACTGGGGAGTGGAAAGCCATGGTTCTCAGAGTCCATCAGGGACAGTGAGACGCTTTCCCTGGCTCGAGGCTGGCACGTGGGTCCTCCACGAAGTGGGGAGATCCGGGGCCACCGGGGTTACTGAGAAATAATCTGGCATAGCCTGTGCAGCGCCCTCTGACAGGTGTCTGGCCCACAGGACAGGCCCTCCACCTTCACCGCCCTCGGTTTCCACATTCGCAACATGGGACCCGGGAGGAGACACCCACGGGGGGCGTTGTAGCTCCCAGAGCAGGCAACGTCCATTTCCAGACGGCCGAGCACCAGGGAGGCGCTGACTAATGTGCTCGTGTACAAAATACTCCTTTAGAGCAAGCTCCCAGCTCTGGGGTGGCCCGTCCTCGTGCCAGCCAACCTAAGAGTTCTCATGTCTGGGCTACCTGCCTGACCCCGGGGGCCGCTCAGAGAGTCTGGGCCCCCAGACGGTTAAACCACGCTGGGGCCACCTGGTACTTGAAACACCTCAAGGGTCTGCATAAAACTGCTGGGTGACCACAGAACTAACCACCAGTTCCTCTGAGACAGCCCCGCGGGGAGGGAAGGGTGATTCAGCGGTTCGAGCCGCTGTCCCCGAGCCGGCAAGGGCCCGGAGCAGCCAGCCTGGTTATCATTTTCCCACAGAACCCGGTCTGGAAAGCCCCGGGGGGCGGGGCTCAGGACGCTGCCCTCTGCTCCTCTGGGCCTGCGTCTGGCCTCTTCCCTTGGGGGCTCTGGCCTCGGATCCTGAGTGAAGCCAAGAGTTCCAGTGACCTGGGGTTCAAAGTGTATTGGCCTTTCAGATTAAAATGGTCATCGTTGAATTTTGGGGGGACAACTTTAAGAGGATAGAAGCAGGAACTGGGACAAATGTGCCCGAGAAGGCACCCCCTATTGGGCTGTCTTCGCAGCGTCTTGGCCGCCACAGGCTGAGACAGGTACGGGAAGAGCCCAGAAATATACTGCCACCACCTGTTTTCTCCCTAAACCTTAGGTCCCCCCCAAACTCTGACCCTCCCCTCCACCCAACACACACATTCCTCAACCATCCTGTTAATTTCCTTCCTGGAAAACCGCTGAGGTCAGATTGGTTAGTTAACCAGAACGTGAGCTTGGAAGTCAGACCCTGGTTGGGGTCCCCAATGTCACCACATGCTGGCTACGTGGCTTGAGTGACTCATCTGACCTCCCTGACCGTCCATGCTGCTTTATTCTGGGGGTGGGGTCTGGGAAACGACATGAAACGAAACCAACAGCGCAGGGGACTGTGTTGGGACTGGTCCCAGAGCCACACTGAGAACCTGGCACGGGAGGTCTGTGGGTGAGTGACCCCTGGAAATGGTAAAATATATATATATATATATTATTACTTGTGCATTTCTTTTGAGGTGGTTGACACAGACTTCCAAGGGGAGCTCAGATCCCAAAATAACTTAGAACCACAACATTGACACGAAAGAGAGGTAGGCTGGTAATGACTCCAAAGTTTAGGGCTGGTAGCCCTAGCAGAATGTGGGAGCCCTGCCCAGTGGAGGGAGGGGAGGACGGGGTTGGAGAGATGAAGACTTCTGTTTCAATATACGATGACCCAGAAATGTGAGTTGACACCAAGGTGTCTAAATGCCAACGTTACAGAAAAAAAACAGGCGACCCTCGCCAGGTCTGGTCTGGCACAAACCGGGGATAATGGAGGCTCAGAGAATAGTTTCAGGGAAGGAAGGAACTGAGGAAAATGTAAAGCGCTCAAATAGTGAAGACGAAAGGGGCCCCGAGCCTCACAGTGAGGAGGACTTGAGGCGATCCTGGGTCACGGGGGGAACGCTCAGGGTCAAACGATGCCCGTGCAAACGGAGAAACGAGGCTTCCAGGAACGGCAGCGCCCACAGGGTTCTCAAAGTCTCCCGGGCTCCAGCCCTCGCTGACACCTCAGCTCAATGGACCAGGCCCAAACCCTGCCCCCGTGGCCTCTGTACCGACACACACCCAGAAGCTCTGCTCGTCCTTCACTCGAAGAAATGCTTCACTTAAGGTTTTTGTTTGTTTGCTTCATGACGCCTCCACCTGCAAGTCAAAGACGAGGTCCACGAGCTTGGTGGGAGTCCCATCTTTCTGGGTGGAAATCTCAAGGAGTCTCATCTCGGCCAGTCTTTAGGGCACAGAACAAAGCAGAATAGAGAGCCAGCCAGCATAAACTGTGCAAGGCCCCCCGTGCAAGGCGAATCTCACCACTGAATGTCTGCCAGCTGAATTCAAGAGACGGGAGAGACCCAGGCTGCTCTCGAGCGTTCAGCCTCCCTGCCGGTGCTGCCGAAGGAAGTAGGGCATGAGCGAAGAGGAAGGATGGAGGGGGAAAAGACATCGGAAGGAGCCACTCCAATCCTGTGCACGTTTATTGAGCACCTAGTATGCCCGATCCAGAGCATGAAAGAGAAAGGTCTTTGGACCAGATTTTATGGGTTCCTGGCCTCAAGACTCTCCAAGGGGGTAGAAGACACCAAACCAGCTGGGACTGTCCCCAGACCGGCCTCTCCACCTTGTGGATGCGTCTCTGGAAAGGCAATCTTTGAGTCTCAGCCAGAAGGACCGCAGACACGGGCACGAATACGGAGGCAGATGTGTGAAACTGAAACTTCTCAGGTGGGAGGTGGGCTTCACACCCTGCCTTCATCAACACCCATAAACGTTTCAGGAGCTCACTCCTAACTGACGTGAACCTCTGAAGAGCTCAGCACTGTGTGCTCCATGTCGACAGCTCCTTCTTTCCATCAAAGCGTGGACACCACCAACCACTCCTTGAAAACAAGCGCATTTTGCAGCAGGTGTCCATGACCCCTCACTCACACCGTAGGGCCGCGTGCACTTCGGCATTGAGAGCGTTTCAGACTTGGAAGGGTAATGTGTTGCACGCTCAGTATTATTATTTAACATGCCCAGTGGGGCCGGGAGCAGCACCCTACAATTAAGCACATTAATATTTCTGCAGGAAAATGCACGACTGTGAGCAGAAAAGGAGATAAATGAAGACTATAAATAGCCTGGTGTCAGTCCAGGTCAACTCTTGCTGCCAAATGAGTTCAGATCGGGTCAGTTGTTGCAGCCAAATAGGTTACAGAATTCAGTCTTTCAGAGGCTTAGAGCGTTCAGAATTGCAGATGAGGAACTGCGGTCCTGTGGCCGTGAGCGGCACAGGCTCCGTGTTCACCACGCTGAGCGTGCTCAGAGACGGCGCCTCGAGGGCCAGACAAGGCAGGTGCTGTCACCACCGCCCAAGCTGGAACAAGAGAGACTGAGGCTTAGAGAGGGCCCTATGGTTGCTAACCAGCAGGGCGAGGCTCGGTCTCTCTCCCTAACTGCACAGCCTGTGCTCCAAACCAAGACACCCACTCAGGAGCCTTCCTTCAGCTGGGAGCCACAGCCGCGGTTTGAGAATGGAAGCATCTCCCAGGGGCCGAGAGAGCAGCTCAGTTTGACACTCCGCATTGGACTGGCACTCGCCTCTCTTCCAAGAGAGAGGACAAGGTTCCTGTCAGGAAAATCGGGGAAATGTACAACACAGATCGAGAGTCGGGAATCTAATTGCAGTGGAGTTTTCACTGGCAAGGACCGTGGAGACCACTGCTCCCTGCCCCTGCCCCTGTCTCATGGTGACAGCCCCCTGCTCTGTACCCAGACTGGTTCTCCTGGCCCCTCACGCCGCTGTGCACTGTACCTTCCTAAAGGAGACCTCTGAGCATGCCAGTGCTCTGCTGACGGTGCTCTGGGACTTCCTCTGATGTCAGAGGTTTTCTTATTAACACACACTGTACTTTCAGTCTTTTGTACAGTACATTCTCACCAACGAAATAAAAGGTTTTGCATCTCATTTGCGTAACCGAACAACTTTCTTTGACTTGTCGTTTGCTTTTCTGATGTTCTTGTTTAATTAAAAAAAAAAAATCAAATGCTTCTTTTATTTTATCGCTTCATATTCATTTTGAAATTTTCCTAATTTTTGTGAGGAGTACATTATTCCCTTCAATTATTCTGTATAAAATTTGCAAAGTTGTAAATGTGAAAGAACACACACGGTCGACTTCTTTCAGCTCCGTTGATAGTCTGATTGCTCCTTCCCCGTTCTGTCCCTGTCCTCAAGCAGTGGCGTGCACCACCGGGGTCTGCAGGGGTTCTGTAGACCGTCTCAGCCTCCGGTCGCTCGTTCAAGGACACACACGATCAACGTCTTTCAGCTCCGTGATAGTCTGACTGCTCCTTCCCCGCTCGGTCCCTGCCCTCAAGCAGTGGCGTGCACCACCGGGATCTGCAGGGGTTCTGTAGACCGTCTCAGCCTCCGGTCACTCGTTCAAGGGTTTGGGGCGCATCCAGGACTCTTGAAAACATGGCAGCGGACACCTGGCGTCCTTCATTGAGTGGATTCCTTGTTCTCTGCATTCACTCATGCCTGGGTCAGAGGGGTGTGGCAGGGAGATAAGTAGTCTTTAAGAGTAGCTCTCTAAGGACTTCTTGATGACTTCTCCATGACAGGGAAAGGAATCCCCAGGGAACTGATCTTTCCTGGTGTTTTGGGGAATTGAAGAATTATACTCTGTGTGTTAAAAGTGTTTGTTCACAGAGAGCTCGGACTTCCTGTGATTCTTCAAACGAGAGGCTTCAGCGCTGAATTCAGTCTCAGGTGGGACTTCCTTTCCTTCCTATTTCTTGGGTCCTCCGGCGGGTCTGCCAGCTTCACCATCTAGGATCCCCCACATACCAGGAAGTCCTTCCAGCACAGAGGGAATCCTCATGATTCCCAATGATTCCTGCAGAAATAGCCTCCTCCCTCAGTTTCTCAACATCCTCACTGCATTTAGCTCTTAGCCCAGTTGTGATTAGGAAGACACTTTGACCCTCAGTGTGTCCCCAGGAACCAAATGACAGACATAGATGTTTTTAGTCAACTTGGAAACTGAGTAGCCTCTGCCAGCCTTGGACAGCCATCTTGGCGTGGCCCCTGTGTCCTTCGAGGACTCTAATGGGCTGATGTGGCACTTGTATGTCAGGTGCCATGCCTGTCGGTCCTACTGTCCGCAACCTGTCCCGTGTCCTCAGTCCCTGCTCGTACGATATTAATGTGGATATCTCTAACGGATGAAGATTTGCATGTATTTGAATTTTGGGTTTATTTTGTATGTTTATTCGCCTTCTTCAATGAAGTTTTTACATCAGTTTTGATAATGTACATGCATCAATGTCCTTGAAATAACAAAGTTATTATTTGTAAGTAAAATGTCCCTTCTGGATCTGTCTCTGGTCCATGTCTTTATTCACCGCGTGTCAGATTCAATTCAACACAGCAATCACAAGATTTTTGGTTGTGTTACGTCTCTCAAAGCTCTGCTTTGTGTTGGGCCCTCTAGCCAACTCAGTACCATATTGCTGGTACTGAGTGGATAAAGTCTGGCCATCCCTGACCTCAGGGACCTCCCAGTCTGGAAGAAGGAGTGGGCGTTGGCTCATGGTACCTGACTTAGACCCTCTAGTGCTCATCAGCCGTCTGAGCTCTGGGGACGGGCCTCCTGAACCGTCTCTCGTGCTGTCCTTGGGAGGGTGGGCAGCTGCAGCATGCCTCTCCTTCTGGGGTTCGGGCCACGAGCCATGGGCGTCCCGGCTCCCACTAAGCAAAGATGACATGCGTGGGTACCATTGACACGTTTCTTCCTCTGGAAGTGTGGGTGCCTGCATCATTTCCTTTCCTTCCTCCCCTCCAGAAGCGCGGCCCGGGAAGATGTCAATGAAGAGTGCGTGGTTCCAACCACAGCCATCCAACCGACCGTCTGAACTCTCTAGCTCTTCCCGTTGCCATTGGTGCGGGGTTGAGAAGGCCGGACACCGGGCTGCTCGCTGCCCGGCCCACATTCGAGGATGCTCAGAGCGCTGTTGGAGCAGGATCCCGAGGCCGGATGGGTCTTCACGCCGGCAGAGCGCCAGCGCGCGTCCCAGGGCCGCACCGCGCATGCCAACGTGGCGTAATGTTCCGGTACTGAAATGTCTCAGCTCAAATTTCACTTCCCCCAGTTTCCTCATGGAAGGCTCCCGGTGTCCGTCGTTAAGAGCAGTGAGTAAGTGACTGCATCTTGGTCATCACCGTCCTCTCAGAGCTTGGGATGTTCCTGGCACACACACACACACACAGCTGTTGAACACATATTTGTACAGTAGAAAGAAATAGGATTCGATCTTTTGTTTGATGGCCACAACGACCTTTACGTTATGCAAAATAGTTCTTCTTAGGAAACAGGTTTTTGGTCTAATGATTGAGATCAAGTTTGAGAACCTATGTTTTGTAAATCTTGTGGGAGATCAAAGAAAAGGCTAGTTATTATTTTGCTTGGAGCTCTTTGGGGGAGGAGTATTGATAAGGTCAGAAGACTGTAGATTTGAGCTTCTCTTAAACTCCAGCTGTGTCTGCCCCCCTAATTATAAAGTATTACAGCAGAAAAATGTCTCTCACATCGAGCAAAGCAGGCTCTCTGAGTGTCCCCTTGGCCCACATGCGAACGCCAGTACCAGCAGCCACACAGGTGCCGTCCTGGCGTTTGAGGACAAATGGCAGAATGTTTCGCCGTGTTTGGTGGGACCAGAGAGAGGAGGCAAGTGTAAATTTCAGTAGGAATTGATAACACTTAGCCAGATTCTATAAAGCCCGGGGCTTGTGAACTTTCCCTAAGGACCAGCCTAGGAAATGCTATGGTGACCTTTCAGACCCCAGGGGACGGGATGGGCATCCTCAGAAGCTACCAGAGAAGGCGCCGCGGGGAACCAGTCATTCCCCAGACGCCCAGCGCAGCGGACAAATACACCTTTGTGAGGAGAGCCACCTGGGATGGTTTCCTTGCCGAGGGGAGGTCTAAGTTAGAGCTCGAGGAAGCCATGTAGAGAGGGACTTGCCATCTGTTTCACACGTTAAGTTGGAGGTCACAAACCTCAGTGCCCGTGGCAGTCGGATCGTATGAAGCGTGCACTAACGGGTCGTACGGGGACTGGGACAATGAGCAGCATGTGTCCCGTGTACGGGGTGGGGGGCAGCCGCATCTCTGCGTCAACAAGTCTTGCCACGAAAAGAAGGAAGAACTCCAGTCTTTTATATATTGTAGAAAATCATTTCCAATCTGTCGGTGTTGCCAACTAGCAGGATTTCAACCCAAAAGAAGGTAAAGGCAGTGTGTTTGCCGGGTACCCGCCGCGCTGCAGCGGCCGTTCAAACTGTTGTCACACCTCGTTTTTTCCAACCTTTCTCAGAGCCGCATGTCCTTCTCCCCATTTTGTAGGTGAGAACGCTGAGGTCCCCATCAGAAAAGTACTTGTCGAAGCTGACGCGACCAGTGAGGTGACTGAGGCCCGTGAAAGCACGGCTCCCCCTGACCGCCCTCACGTGCTCTCCAGCTCACAGCTGGACAGTTTCTAACGGTCGGAGTGGCTTCAGCACAGACTGATCATCTTTGTCAAGTGACAAGCTCCCTGTCATTTTGAGCAGTCGAGTGGGGTCTAGAGCTCCTCCTTCCAAGAGCGTGATCAAAGGCCGCCTTGCTTTGACAGTAAAATGAGACGAGATTAAGTATAAGATTCCTTTCAGCACCACGACTCACATGTTTCCAAGCTACTGGCCTAGTCATTCTCGCTCCATCGATTCCCTTTGAGTGGAAATTAATGCGAAAAGTCTACCTTGAACACAGAATTTTTATATACAGGAACATGATGGAATTTTTGGTGCAAAAGTAGTATATTAACTCTTGATGTGTGTGTGTGTGTGTGTGTGTGTGTGTGTGTGTTTTAATGTAGACTTTCTCACTATACTGGATCTTTTGAAATATGAGTCTGTGAACGCATAGAGTTCCACTGTACAGACTGCAGCCTTATAAATTCACGTCGGCAGCAGCAATTAAACCTACAGGTAGATGACAGCCTCTTAGAAGAATACCAACAACATGTGTATACTGTATGTTATATTGAAATCACTATAATTATTATTTCTAGAAAATAATGTGTCTGCATAGGGTCGACTAGAAAATGAATCATAAAACAAGATAATAATATTAAATCGACCGCATTAAATTATTTCTGGAACAAGAGGGTGATAGATATCTAGCTTGCTGCATAGACAGATAGAAATAGTTATGATAAAAAGTAAATATAGGAAGCAATTTTTTAACACACATTGAATTTTTTTTCTCACATTTGCTAGTATATTTAATCAATGCAAGAAAGCTGGGCTTTGCTTTTGCCTAATTGACAGAAAGCCTGGCTCTTTTAATGGCAGAATCTTAGTTACTCTTCAAAGCAATGTGTGAGAGTTCTTCTTCCTCGTCCTCTTCTTTCTCTTCTTTTTCTTCTTCTTCTTCTTCTTCTTCTTCTTCTTCTTCTTCTTCTTCTTCTTCTTCTTCTTCTTCTCCTTCTTCTTCTCCTCTTCCTTCTCCTCCTCTTCCTCCTCTTCTTCCTCTTCCTCCTCCCTCTTCTTCCTCTTCTTCTTTCTTATCATTATCATTACTATTATTGATATTTATTATTATTCCCTTTTAAAGATGACTGTCCAGAATCTCAGAGAGGTGTGATGTCTGAATCAAAGGCATGAGGCTGGTCGGTGTTTGAACTCGCCCCAGGAGCAAAGTCTGCTAACAAGTCAACTATCTCTTTTTCCAATAACATCACCTTATATACCAGGAAAGAGGAAACACATTTTTATTGAATTGATATCAGTCAGACATGTGTTTTAAGGCTGAACAAGTACACAGAATAATAACGAGGTTGGATGTGATGCCAAGACCACTGGGAAAATTAGGAAAATGGACATGATTGACTTTCTTGTGCAATGCCCCTTGCCATGTATGGAATCAAATGTCTCCAGTGTTGAAATTTGGTCAAGTATCTCTTAAATTTTCCAGTTGTCAATTTTAATTGCCTCTGAGATATGCTAATTTTGAGATATTAGGAACTCAATAAACATTTGTTGAATGAATAAAATAAATGAAAAACGTCACTATGGCACACTGAGTATTTAGAAAAAAGTCTATTTACTTAGTGTAAAGGAAAACCCAGTCCTCTTTGTCCTGTGTGTGTCCCCTTAACCCTCCTAGGACTGCCACATTCACAACACTCCTGACACCAGCTATGTGGGGGCGGTTTCCAGCGCCAAGCGGTTCTGTCACACCAGCTGGGTGTTCTACGGTTTAACTCGATTCTGACATAACAGAATCTACCGGAAATAACACCAGGTTAAGGGCTCAGTCCCACAAGACTGCACCCTCCAGCAGATGCCCATGGCAAGTAGTGGGTCCCCAGATTATCCACAACTTCTGTCTGACTTGGTGAAAAGTGGAGGGTCCCATGATCCCCTCCTCAGGTTCACTTATTGGACAGAACAACTCACAATACTTAGAAAACGTTTATATTTTCCAGTTTATTAAAAGATATGATACAAGATACGGATGAAGAGTGTGATGAAGAGATATATAAGGTGAGGTCTGAGAGAGCCCCGAGGTCAAGGGGGCGTGTGTCCCTAGGATTTGAGGTGCACCATCTCCCAGGTGTGCATATGATTGCCAGCTTGAAGGCGCCCGGAATGTCATGCTTCTGGGATATAATGGAGGCTTTGTCACGAAGGCACAATCAATAATTACCTCCATTTCCAGCCCCTTGCTGCTCCCTAGAAGATGGGAGTGGTGCTGAAAATTCCGAGCTTCTAGTCATGGCTTGGTCTTTCCCATGACTCGGCCCCGCCCAGGAGCCACCCACGAGCCCACCCAGAGCCAGCCCAGGAGGATATAAGATACTCTTATTGCTGAGAAGCCCCAAGAGTTTCAGAAGCTGTGTCACAAGCCAGGATCAAAGACCAGTATATGTTTTTCCTACTACAAGCAATCCCTGGATTACAAATGAGGTTCTGTAGGTTTAAAACTGTAGAAGTGTTTATATACCCAGAAAGGTAAAAGTAAATACTACATTAATACAAACGCCTAAGTTGCATTTAATAAGTATATGTACCTGTTCCAACTTACATACAAATTCAACTCAAGAACAAACCTATGGACCTATCTTGCTCAGTACCCAGGAAATTGCTATTATTGAGTATTTAATTTGCCAAAGGGTTGTGGTTTACTTGTATCTCCTACTCTACTCTAAAAGTCTCATGTAGCAGTGGAATTAAGAATTGCCACGGGTCTTGAGATGAGAACACCCCCAGGAAGCACGGGGCACTGGGGACAGAACGGACTTCAGTGCGAGCCAGCCTCAGAGCAAAGCTCACTCTCACCGCCAGCTGTGGGCAGCTACTCCTCCTCTTGAGTATTGCTTTCCTGATCTAGATAATAAAGAGACAACATCTTAGAGTGTTCTCGAGAGCAGCACTGAAGCTCTCACAATTATTTATTTACTGTACTTGTTTTAAGATTTTTTTCCTGACTCTTTCCATAAATGATTTGTGGTGTCCTACAAAAGCATACATAATGCAAAATGAGGAATAAGTTTTGAACAAGAATTTACAAAACAAAAATGATGCATAGTGATGCGCACGGTACCTGAAACACGTCTCTTCCCCTTACCTTGTCAGGTCTGAAATATGATCTAATTACGATATTAAAAATATGTTTGGAAACAAAGATGGATAAAGTCAGTTGCCTCTTTCCCCACTCTCCATCCACTGGACAAATTAACAAAACAATAAAAAAAATGGCAATGCAAGAACGGAATTTTTTTTCTTTCTCCATGGTCCCCAATTGCTCAGCCATTGAAAAGGAAAGACATGATACTTGAGCTTAAATGGCTGTGGATCTTTCCAGATTGTTTGCATTAGATCCAGGCTCTGAAACCATGAACTTTCATGTGCCCCACCTTAGTCCACCCATGCCCTGTCAATTCTTTATTATGTCTCCACGACTTTCCCACTTATGACATTAGATATCTTCGGAGACTCCCGTGCCAGGTGGGTACCAGGTTGCTGTTCATTCTTTTTCTTTGATGAGCATCAAACCAGGAGCCATAGGAGCCTGCATGCTCAGCGTTTCTGCAGGTGCCTGCACTGTGTCGGTTTATGGTGATGAATAAGGGATCTGAGAGGGGACTCCCAGAAGAAGAATATAGGTAGTGTTTGGGGACTCCAACCTTCTCAGATTGCATAACCATTTCTGATGATGCCTTTTGGTTAGCATGGTTTCCTCCACACACCTACTGTACAAAGACACACAAAGAAATGCCTCATCTGGAAACGTGAGGCTAAAAATCAACTTGCTCTAAAACTGGCAGGTGAGTTGCCAGTTGGCTAAAATATGGGAGATCATGGTTTCAATCATATGTAAACTTCGACAGAGACACCGTGGGAGACTTAGAGTTAGAAAAGAGCACAAAAGGACAGGAAGGGGTTCTGTGGCTGGGACAGCACAGAGTGTAGGGGAGAGAGGGGTAAGACAGCGCACCAGCCACAGGGCTAATCTCATCCCTTCCTGACCGCAGGTAGCTGGTGGCTGGTAGGTGGCACAGGCTTCTGCTCTGAACGAGCTTGGGGGGTCTGAAAGGCTGGGTGTGAAAACAGGAACATAGGAAAACTGGGAAGAAGAGAGATGATGTTTTGAAAAGAAGAGGTAAAATGGAGTGCTCCATCCCTAGTCAAGGAAGGGAAAGGGTGCAGGGGACTCCAAAGAATGAAGGGTTTCTTTGGGCTCTGATGTGATGTAAGACTTCCTTTCCTGTGGCAGGACAGTTCAGGACGGCCGAAATGACCAGGGATGGGTGTTCAGAGCATGTGCCATCATACGCTGTACCTCCCCGTGGTGGCATGCCTTCAAGCCGGCATTCTCTGCCCTCTATTATGCTCTGTGTGTTCACCCCATGTCTGTGTGGTAAGTACTCCAGTAATATTTATTACCCAAATACATGGCAAATTATTCTAACTCAGTTGAGGACCTAGGTGGTGCTCAATCAATTTGAACACGTAATTAATTGGGCATATACTACTTCCTTAATTTTGTTAGAAGAGGATATTAAAATAAATGGCAAGAAAAAAAATAAAATAGATGTCAAGGGACTTTGAAGATCATTCCATCAAACACTTGTATTGGGAACTTCTGCCAACTGGTGACAACACCTTAGTCAACACAAAGAGTCCTTGAGTCAGAAGGACATACGGTTTTCTAACAATTTAGTAATTCCAATTTTATTTCTTAAAAATAATGTTTGATTTTATTCATTGATTTTATCTCTACTGAAGATATTACTGGATAAATATAATTATCACATGACACAGAATAATATAAAATTAATAAAACAGATAAGAATTTTTTTTTAGAAAAAAGATTTCACTTTGCAACTACCTTCCCTAAGTATTATACAAATAAGTGTTTCAAATTATTATTCAAATAATGAATATTTCAAATAAATTGAAAAGTCATTAGAAAACACTGGGGTTTAATACTATCCCAATATAGTGCAATGGTCATAAATATGAGGAAAGTGCAATTAACTGAGAAAAACATAGACACTACTTATAATGCTCACATTGACAAGTCAAGGAACTGTCGCCTTAATATTATTAAGAATGACATTTTTGGAAGGCGCTGTTTGAGTTTACACATGTACTTTCATGTTCAATGACCCATCCATTTCTCAACATCAGCCTTGGAGACTGGAATAGTTTTGCCTCAATTCTGCCAAAAAAGAAAAAGGAAAAGTAATGGAGGTTGGTGAGCTAAGTGACTAGCCGACAGTCTCACAGCTAAGAGCGGTCCCACTGTCTCTGTGAGCCATATATTTTGGTTGTAGATGTAGAATTTGGTGGTTTTGCTGCTGTTGTTTGTTGTTTAACTGCCCAGCGACTGATCGACCCTTGGGGACTATTGGAAATTGGGACTGCTGGAGAGTTCTGTTCATGCCACTGCGACGGAGCCCGACAGCCAGTGTTCTGCCAGCAATCCCATTGTCTAGAACTGTATCACGTGACCACATCTATTGCAAAGGTGCCTGGGACAGCGTGTCTTTGGCAAAGCAAAACTGACTGACCCAAATGTCCTATTCCCAATCATGATTCAACACCTGAGACTGGGTTCGCTGTTGTCTCAAACAACATTAGTGTTTGTTAGCAAAAACAGCGTGGCCAGGTAGCGGCTGGGTAGAGAGGGACAGGTGACTTCCACAGGTAGTCTTTATTTAACATCTTCACAATCCTCAACTTCTGCCCCAATGCTCTCCATGGAGTACATGCTCAATATGTAGGCACATCATTGACTTTAAACCATAGAAAAATATTAAACGGTGGGGCCACCATGTCCAAGGGACCCCTCTTGTCTGAGAATGTGGTCACACATGCAGTTAATGCTTTGGAGCTCTGTAGTGAGTGTTTTTCATTTGGTTCCTCGTTGTACCAATTCACTCACTCGGTTTGGCCTGGAGGACCCTTCCTTCTTTGCTGGCTAACTGCTACCCTCGTGGTGAGGGTCCGCTCAGAAACCCACTGCCCAGTATGACCTCATTGGTCATCCCCATGTCTCCCCAAGCTAGATGTTCTTTCTCTGTTCCCCCCATGTCTCCAGAGCCTCTCCCCTCCCACTTCTTCTCCCTCCCTCCCTCTCACCATCTCTCCTTTCACCTTTCCTCTCTCCTTCCCTCTTTCCTTTCCCTCCTCTCCTTCTCTCTCTTGCCTTCCTTCTCCTTCTTCCTTTGCTTATTCCTTTATAAATATTTTTTTAAAAACACTTCTTTTTATTACATCTTCCCTCCTTTTCTCTCTGCCTCATTGGAGAATAACCAGCTAGAAGAAAAGAAACAGGTTCCCTTTATCCTTTCTTTCAGAACTCAGCCCCTGACAAGTGCCCAGGGGTCCTAGTGTGGGGTAGAGTGATCTGCCCACGAACAGTAAGGCGTTTGGATCAGAACCCACCCCCTGGACTGACTGTCCGCTTCAGAACGTGGTTTCGTGGCTGCTAAGGATGCCCCGGCCACAAGAGGTCAGGGAGATTAAGTCAACACAGAGTGTCCAGACCTGGGCGGAGCAAGCAGCCTCAGGCCGGGGGGGGGGGGCTCTTGGAGCCCCACAGAGGTGTCTCAGCCCCAGAACCGGCAGAGCGGGACTCCCCCGAATAGCACAGCGTATGGAATTCTGTCTTTCTCCTTCCCTGTCGCTGGGCCCCTTCTCCCAATGCCATGTCACCTCCTCCCAGCCCCTGCAGCCTCCTCTCTCCCTGTCCCGTGTCACCTCCTCCCAGCCCCCGCAGCCTCCTCTCTCCCTGTCCCGTGTCACCTCCTCCCAGCCCCCGCAGCCTCCTCTCTCCCTGTCCCGTGTCACCTCCTCCCAGCCCCCGCAGCCTCCTCTCTCCCTGCCCCGTGTCACCTCCTCCCAGCCCCCACAGCCTCCTCTCTCCCTGTCCCGTGTCACCTCCTCCCAGCCCCTGCAGCCTCCTCTCTCCCTGTCCTGTGTCACCTCCTCCCAGCCCCCGCAGCCTCCTCTCTCCCTGTCCCCTGTCACCTCCTCCCAGCCCCCGCAGCCTCCTCTCTCCCTGTCCCGTGTCACCTCCTCCCAGCCCCTGCAGCCTCCTCTCTCCCTGTCCTGTGTCACCTCCTCCCAGCCTCCTCTCTCCCTGTCCCGTGTCACCTCCTGTCCCATGTCACCTCCTCCCAGCCCCTGCAGCCTCCTCTCTCCCTGTCCCGTGTCACCTCCTCCCAGCCCCCGCAGCCTCCTCTCTCCCTGTCCCGTGTCACCTCCTCCCAGCCTCCTCTCTCCCTGCCCCGTGTCACCTCCTCCCAGCCCCCACAGCCTCCTCTCTCCCTGTCCCGTGTCACCTCCTCCCAGCCCCCGCAGCCTCCTCTCTCCCTGTCCCGTGTCACCTCCTCCCAGCCCCTGCAGCCTCCTCTCTCCCTGCCCCGTGTCACCTCCTCCCAGCCCCTGCAGCCTCCTCTCTCCCTGTCCCGTGTCACCTCCTCCCAGCCCCCGCAGCCTCCTCTCTCCCTGTCCCGTGTCACCTCCTCCCAGCCCCCGCAGCCTCCTCTCTCCCTGTCCCGTGTCACCTCCTCCCAGCCCCCGCAGCCTCCTCTCTCCCTGTCCCGTGTCACCTCCTCCCAGCCCCTGCAGCCTCCTCTCTCCCTGTCCCATGTCACCTCCCAGCCCCTGCAGCCTCCTCTCTCCCTGCCCCGTGTCACCTCCTCCCAGCCCCTGCAGCCTCCTCTCTCCCTGCCCCGTGTCACCTCCTCCCAGCCCCTGCAGCCTCCTCTCTCCCTGCCCCGTGTCACCTCCTCCCAGCCCCTGCAGCCTCCCCTCTCCCTGTCCCGTGTCACCTCCTCCCAGCCCCTGCAGCCTCCTCTCTCCCTGTCCCGTGTCACCTCCTCCCAGCCCCTGCAGCCTCCTCTCTCCCTGTCCTTGGTCCCCAGGCTTCACCGGCCCGGGACGGAGTGGCAGCTCGGCTGGGAAAGCAGGTGTGGTGGGAGTGGAGTGAGCCGGGCAGACAGTGGGTCAGGTAGCGTCCGTCCCTGGGGAGCCCCGGGACTCCGGCGTGAGCGGTCCCACTGCTGCTCCGAAACAGGTGGGAGAAGCCTAGCCCGCCCAGTCCGCCTGGCCGGCCGTGACCAGATGTTTGGGAAGCTTGCCAGCCTGCCACAAAGAAACGTGCTGTTAATCTACCTAAGGTGGAATAAGTATGAACCAAGCCCGATGCTCCTGCTCGCCTGTACTAGCAAGGCTCACATGAGAGGGGCTATGAGGGGCGGGGGCGGAGCACGGGCGGGACCCAGGGAGGTCTGGGAGCGCCGCGTGGTTCCGCCACCAACTTCCTCCACAGCCTGAAACCTCCCTGCAGCCTGTGTGAGCTCTGTTTCCTCTACTGTAGAACGAGCGAGGGAAGCTAGACACATCGCAAAATCTGTTTCAGGTCTTAAAGATGATGGAAAGAGTAAAAACTTGGACTCGAAGCTCTAGTCATCTTTAAAGATGCGGTCTTAGGAAAAGGGGGAGGTGAGAAGGCAGAGAGAGGAAGGGCGGGGAGAAGAAGGTATGGAGAAGAGAAAGGAAGGAGAAATGGAGGGAGGGTGGCAGTGCCGAGGAGGAGAGGACCTTGGGCAGGGAACAGAGAAGAAATACCTAACACCAGGAGACATGGGGGTGGCCAGGGGAGTCCCAGAGGTAGTGGTGTCTCCGCGGACTCTCAACGTGAAGGTAGCAGTTAGCCAGTCAAGGAGGGGGCCTTGGAGCAGGCCTCGTAGTAACAGACCTCCAAAGGCCTTACTGGTCATCATCAACCCCTTACTTTGGAAAGGGGTAAACTGAGGCTCGCAGAGATGGCTCTGCTTGGGGAGGCCCACGCCCATCCTCAGGGGCAGAGCCTGACGCAGCACCCAGCTGCCTGGCTCACAGACCCAGGTCCGGCCTCTCTCCCTCCGCCAACCTGGAGCCAGCCCCCTGGGCTAAGTTCTCAGACTGCATTTTCCAGCGGAGGGAGACCAGCTCGCCAGGGAGGGAGAGAGGTTTTGTGTGAACTGCTCAAGAGCGAAACCCAAAAGGAGGTGAGCCGAAACTTGAAACAAGATGAGCTGATTGTGTTCTGCCCCGAAGGAAACCGTGGGCTGACTGTCCCCTGACCCAGGTCTGGGAGCCCTGGCCAGCGCCTGTGAGGGGGCCAGCCCCTGGGCTCAGCTCAGCAGTTTCTGAGAATTTCAGCCCCGACCAAGCAAGACTCAGGCTGGGCTTCATGCAGGGCGCACAACTCACACAGCACCCAGCTCAAAGCGAAACACCCGGGCAGGGAGAATTCACACAGCCTGAAACCAGACAGGGGAGAGGAAGGCTCTACATGAATTCCCTCCAGCTAACCAGAACTGCCTCTGGCCCCTCCGGTGCCCTCCCACCTTTCAGTCTAACTACTGTGCAAGTCTCAGTAATCTCAAAGCAGGACCATGTGCAGGAAGGAGCATGGGGGGCCTGTGCTGTGCATCCTTGGGCTTGTGACTAAACCTCTCTGAACTACTGTGTATGGATTATTGAAGAAGCGTAAGATCATTGCAGGCTATGAGTGGTAGTATTAGTAAAAAAAATGCCACTGATGTCCATCTAAATGCCAGTCTGCTATGTGGTCACTCAATATCCCTTTAACTCTTTATATAGCATTAACATGCCCAGACAATTGACATCTTTTTTTTTAACAGCTTTATTAAGATAAAATTTACATATGCTAAAAAAAATTCACCTATTTCAAGTATATCAATGTCTTTACTTTATAAGTGAGAAAACGAATGCTCAAGCCCTGGCCTGGTAGCTCTGTTGATTAGAGCATCAATCTTACACATCAAGGTTGTGGGTTCAATCCCTAGTCAGGGCACATACAAAAATCAACCAATAAATGCATAAATAAGTAGAACAACAAATAAATCTCTTTCTCTCTCTCTCTCTCTCTCTCTTTCTCTCTCTCTCTCTCTCTCTCTCTTTCTCTCTCTCTCTCTCTCTCTCTCTCTCTCTGGGGTGGGGGCTATTCTCAAAGAAGTTGAGTTCAGCATGGGTCCCATGATGTAACCTTTTTCTGTAACAGACCAGAAGGTAAATATCTTTGGTTTCGAGGCCATAGGCTCTCTGTCACAACTCATATCAGCCTCTGTAGTGTCCTCTATAGCAGCCTCGGATGTTTTGTAAACAATGAGGTGTTTCAAATAAAACTTTATTTATAAAAACAAGTGGCAGATTGTCATGGTTGGCCCCTGGGATGTGGCGTTCTCCCTGCTTAAAACACTGCAGTTATTGCCCACAGCGTTCAGATGAAATGTCACCTCCTAACCATGTTGTACAAGGCTCCACAACTCAGACCCCTCACCCCACCTGCCGGGGTAGCCTGACCTCCTGCTCTGGCTTAGGACTGTGCAGGAGGCATGGGCAAATCATCTTTTTATTTTTTATTTTTTTTCTCCTTGCAAACTTCTCCCCTCTTCTTGCCTGTGTGGCCTTCTTTTTCTTTTATGTCTCAAATTAAATGCTGCTTCTTCAGAGAGCCCTTCCCGATTGGTCACCCCACAGAAGGTGCCTGCCCGCTTCCTGGTTTGTTGGCTTGTCGCCTTCAGAGCCCCTCACTCTCCCTGCAGCCCTTTGATAGGCGGGCACCCTTACTGGATTTCCATCAGTGGAGGGTCAAGTCTGTGAGATCAGGGGTCACGGGTATCTGTTCTCCAGCCTCCGTGACCGATACAGAGGGGACGCCCTGCATGTCTGGGAAATGAATGAACACGGGACCCACCCCTGCATGGTCACCACCATGCGCTGAGCCATCTTCCTGCCACCCATCCTGGGCACCCTGTGGTTGGCCCTGGCAGAACCCTTGGGGCAGGGCAGGTGCCTAGAGCAGGGGTCCCCAAACTTTTTACACAGGGGGCCAGTTCACTGTCCCTCAGACAGTTGGAGGGCCAGACTATAAAAAAAACTATGAACAAATCCGTATGCACACTGCACATACCTTATTTTAAAGTAAAAAAACAAAACGGGAACAAATACAATATTTAAAATAAAGAACAAGTAAATTTAAATCAACAAACTGACCAGTATTTCAATGGGAACTATGCTCCTCTCACTGACCACCAATGAAAGAGGTGCCCCTTCCGGAAGTGCGGGGAGGCCGGATAAATGGCCTCAGGGGGCTGCATGTGGCCTGCGGGCTGTAGTTTGGGGACCCCTGGCCTAGAGCATCCCTTCATTTGCCCTCTTTCTTCCCCTTGGAAGCCGGTAGACATCTCGCTTGGCCAGCGGAGACACACATCTGCACATGGTCCTAACCCTAGGTGATTTGGCCAATCTGGTTTTAACGCCGTCCGTCTCTTTAAATCCTCCCCCTCCACGTTTCGTAGAGATTGAGAGATAGTCTGCTACGTGAGGCAGGTGAAGGCAGCCCACGGCCCTCTGACCCGCGGGCACCGCAGGAGAAGGTCCCGGTCCCTGGCGCGGACGGCCTGGGGTCCTGCTCTCATCTGCCGCGGAGAAGTCGCTGACTGGGCCTGTCTTTCCATGCGTGTCTCCACACGTCGTCTGAGCTCCCCTTTTCGTCCTGGAAACATTTAGAAATTGTGCACGTGCTCATTGTTTTCGACCCACTCTTCCCCTTTTTCTTTTCTTTTCTTTTTTTTTTTTTTGTTCACGGAAAACTGCTTGAAAACTGAGGGCAGGCTGCCAAATTTCTAACCCTAAACAGAAAAAAAAGAGAGAGAGAAAGAGAAAGAAAGAAACCCTCAGACAAACGTGTTTAAAACGCAGACAGTCGTTCGCTCCCTCTGTCTTAGGGTACCGGGATCCGGCCCTCTGGGGTCCTGTGGGAGCCCTTGACCCACAATTTATGGCAGGCAGGAAGCACCGTGGGCCCCGCCCTAGGATGAAAGCGCAGCCTGGTCACCCTCGCTCCCTGGGACACACTCAGCCGAGTGGAGGAAGACGATGAAATAAATCAGCGGAGAGGTCCTGTCTCCCCACGGACGCTCTGTATACTCTCTGCTTCTGAACCTGTCCCGTGGCCCGAAATTGGAAACAGCCTGGGCGGCTTGTCGGAGTCCCGCTTGGAGCCCTCACCCGGCGGCAGGAATCCTGGCTTCAGCGCGGTCCGTCTCCGGTCAGCAGGGGTTTTCATCTCCGGGACCTGCGGCTCGTCTTGCAGTGGAGGGGGAATGGCGTTCCCAGCCCCGCAGGCTGAGCTCAGTAGACGGAGGCGCAGTCCCCGGAAGGGGTCAGCACCTGCTCGTCCCACGGACCGGACGGCCTTCCACAAGGGGACGCGCGTGGTGTCGGTGCGGCCTCCTCGCTCCTCCGTGGGGCCGGCCTCGGCTGTGTGGAGTGCGCCCGCACATCATGCATACAAAGCACCCCATATGTTTGATGTGAGCTCCAGGGTCTGCGACCAACCGTGATTTCCAAAGCAGATGTTATTCATCTTCTCGGCAGTGCACACCAGCCCTGATGTCATTTAGAGCTGACAGTGGATGGGCCCCTCAGTCCCTTTCGGAGATTATTATTTTGAAGCGCGAGGAGAGGCTGTTTGTTTCTGAGGAGCAGGGGCCAGTGTGCCCTGGGACAGTCCGGTGGCAGGTGGCCCGGAGGGAAAACATGAACATGAGCAGGGGCCCCAAGCTCACTGCCAAAAGGACACCCAAGGTGGGGATGCCACCCCTCCAGGCGGGGGTCCCGGAGGACCACCCCAGAGTGTCCTGTCTGTAACCCACCGGGAGTGGAGGCATAGATGATAGGGAACCCTGGACCTAGGAGAGCCTCCCGGCAGGCGGCGTGCTTACTGGTGCCGGAGTCCAGACTCGGGAACACTGAGGACGCTAGTCCCGTCTTCACCGAGCCTAGAAGTGAGCTTCTGCTATCACCACCCAGGGCAGGACGTGCCCTGCCTCTCACAACCAGGCAGCCCCCAGACACTGACACAGGCCCCTGCATGACTCCGTGGAACTGATCGAAGGTCGGCACCCAGGTGTCGGTACCCAGCCCAGCGGCTCCCCGCAGGGAGATAAGGCAGGGAGGGCATTGCTTCTCCTTGGTAAGGGAGGATCCCGAGAATTAAATGACATGCTTGAGATCAGGCAATGAGATACCGCGTGGGGGGAATTTTATCCATTGACTCTGATGCCAAAGCAAGCAAGTCCCATGATACCCCTACCTGCCCCACCGCTGGGCAGGGGCAGGGGCGCCGATGCTGAGAACCTTTCAAGAGGCAGCATGTTGGAGAGTTGACCGGTATGTTCTATATACATAATAGTACTTCCAGGTAGTGATCATTGTGCCCACTTTATAGATGTGGATAGAGAGCCAGTGACCCAAAGCGACTACCACAGACCTCAAGCCCAGGCCGGTCGGCCCCATGTCCAAGCTCCATATGTGAGAGATGGCTCTTCCTGGGGCCCTGCCCCCTGCTAAGTGCCCCTGGCTGTGCCCGTACTTCACACCTCCCATCACTCACTGTACTGAACGGATCCCCCGCCCCCATGATCGCTTCTTCCCATCACCCTCCATCTATGGTTTTCTTCCTTCATGGTCATTAAGGGTCAGCAGCCAGCTAAGGGTCAGCGGCCAGAAAGGGCGGGGTGGCAGGATGGTCAGGCCAAAGGACGAGAAGGGGGGGGGGAATAGGGGCCCGAGGTGTGGGGCGGCAGCTCGCTCATCCTCACGGCAAACAGGCTTCTTCCCCGAGTGGGGTCCAGGGTGGCCCAGGCCAGCCTCTTGGTGGAGTGTGGCAGCTACTCGGTCCCCAGATTGGAACAAACCTGCCGTTTTAGAAAGTCGCTGCCTTAGTTCCTTGATTGGGTAACGACGGAGGCTTCGTGGCTCCGTGTCAGACACAGAATCCTAAGTCTCCTTTTTGAGGACAGAGCATTCCTCAAAACCATTGGGTGGTTAGTCCGACATGCTAATAATCCAAGAGGCAACTCACCCCTTCGGCTTGTAGCTAACCCCATGCACCATTCCACCCTCTCCACAGGGCTCACCATTCTTCAACGTGTGCTCTTAAAAATAACTGTCCTTTCAGGGTGCCAGGGATTCCTTATGTAAAGTGGCCAACAACTGGATCCCCAGGGGCTGGGGACATCCACACACACGACCTCAGCCAGGCTTGCCAAGGTTCAAGGACACCATTTAAGACATGGTTTGTAATTTGCTGCTGGCATTTCATTATCATAATGCATAATTAGCACTAATAAACAATGAGTACGTATAATCAAGTTATTCCATAGCAACTATGCCATCCACACAGTAGCCTACACTTAGAGAAGCAGTGTTTGCACAATGCAGCTGCTGAGAGCCGGGACATTGTGATGGAAAGACAGTGGGGTGAGCTTCACGGCGCACCTGATGCATGGCCTTCAAATCGGCCAGCTAGACAGATGCGTCCACCTCTATTACTCCGTGTCAACCTTACAGGACCACCACTAGGTAGCTTTCTTTTCTTTCGTTAGGAGAGCGCCAAGTGAAGCCTCCTCCTGCGGCTGGAACAGGTCACCCTGAATGTGGTGCCATGAATGACATACTTCTATTAGCTTACAGGTCAGAAGGCCAACAGCATAGGTGTCATCGGGCTAACAGCAAAGGGCAAGCGTGCATTTCTTCTTGAAGGTTTGGGGGTAGCATTCATTCCCTCGCCCTTTCCAGACTCTAGGGGACATCACATTCCTGGCTCATGGTCCCTCCCTCCGTTCCCCCATCCGGAAACACGGCCTTGCTCCGGTCCCTGCTCTGCGCCGGCGTCCTTGTGGCTACTGACCTAGGAAGGGCTCTCACTTGTAAAGGTGCATGTGATTGGGCTGAGTCCACCTGGAAGGTCCAGGGTCATCTTCCATCTGAAGGCCCATTCCTTCATCACACCTGCAAAAAGCCCCTTGGGCCGTGTGAGGAAACAGAGTCGTGGGTTGTTGGGTTCAGACACGAACAGCTCTCAGGGTCCTTCCTTTTGTTGACTGTAGCTTTGGATGAAATCAACACTCACGGGCTCTGAATGTGAGAGTCATCCACCAGGACAGTTTTTAGGTTCATTAATTCAGTGAACACTTGAATACGTGACCCACCAGTGTTATTAATACCTCTCCTGTTCATTTAACACAATTCTCGGCATTCATTTCATTCTCATAATAACTAGCATCTGTCCATCAATGCAAAAAAAAGAAAAAAAAAAGAATCTTCACATTCCTCATTTGATTGGCTGAAAGGAGGACGTTTGTGGGAAAGGAATCCGTGAGCCCGGAATTCTGCGCAACGTGAGTCCTGCTCGGAAGCTCGCTGGCGGGGGGTAGGAGAGAGTTCTGGGGATGGGAGAGACCCATAAATCCGTGCGGAGCGGCACGGCCCGCGCTCATTTCTGCTGTTACTCACATGGAACTGAAGGATCTGAACTTAATTTAAGTTTAAGAAAAGTTGATGATTTTATGGCTTTCCAGATTTATAAAGCTACTGGCGATTCTTGAGGAGTGACTTATGGAAGATGAAATTATTGCCTAAGCACAGAAGAGCCAATGAACGGGGTGTCGGGAAGGGAAGGCATCCTCGCTCCAAACAGGCGAGGAGTGCGGAGCGGCCCCGTCCACTGTGCACACGTGTGCTGCTCCACGCGGCCCTGAGCACGCAAGGGCAAGGGCTGGGGGCGGTTCTCTGAGGGGAGGAGGAGCGGAGAGACTGAGTGCGCTGGCTCAGGTTTACCATGTCTGGGAAGATGGAGCCCTCGCCTCCGGGCTGTGCGCGCCTAGGACTGTGTTACCGCGGGGGTTCCCTGCACGTCCCTGGGCCTCAGGACTCCCATCTGTCACGGGAGCCACGTGGGCCTGTGGGACCTCAGGGGCCCTGTGTGGGGGCCCCCTGGAGAGAAGTGGGGGTGTTGCTCTTCCGTCCCCTGGCTGCCCGCTCTGACTCCATGGGGTCAAGGAGTGGTCCCACTGGCCTTTAGGTGAGTGACCGCTGGTCTGGGTCTCCTGCAGCCTTGTGGGAATGCAGGTTCTGATGCGTGGGTGCAGGGTTTCACATTTCTGGTCAGCAGCCTAGTGTTGCTAATACTGCAGGCTGGCGGGCCCCACTTTGAAGAGTGACAATTTCCACCCCGCCGGGTCCTACCGCTCTGCCCACCCACCCGACCCCCTGCTCTGCCACCCCTTAGCTCCTCTGTCCCGAGCTCGCCAGGGGCTGGCTGCGGCTCTCACTACTTAGAACCCTTCAGCTGCCGGGGAAGGCAGCATGGTGGGAATCAGCCTCGGCTGAAAGGAGCGGGCACTGTGGACCACTGTCCAGATGGCCGGCCGGAGCCGGAGAGTCTGAGCCCAGCACTCCGTACATTTCCGCCTCCCAGCTCCGCTGCGCTCCCTCTGACGGCCACACTGAGTCCCACCGAGATCCGATCTGCAGGCGGGAGGGCGGCTCCGGGCTTGCAGTCCCCCAGCCCCAGGTGAGGAATCCTAGTGAGGGTCCCGAGCAGCCTCGGTTCGACCACCGCCTGGAGCAATCATTAGGGGGGCAGGTGTGTGCATGCGGAGAGGGAGCAGCCCCACTACTGGAAGACAACTCTCTTTTGTTCACAAGGTTGGGGTTCTGGGAGCAAAGCCTTCCCCCCAAGAAGGGCTGTGGCACAGATATGGCCTCAGAAAACGTCTGTGCACCGCTGGTCGCCCACTCCCCACTTTGTGTGTGTTACAAACTCTAAGAACCGATGTCGGGGAACCGCTTACATGGGCGAGGTCATGCTGGTTCTCCCGGCCGAGGTCCTTCAGGACTGCCCGCTTCCCTGGAACAGGGGTCTGTCCCTCTGCCAGGAGGGGTGATGGGGCCCCGCGTCACTGCCCCCCCCCCCGGGGCAGGGTTGATCTACATGCCCGTCTGGCTTAGGTACATTCTGACTGACCCCTGTCACCCTGATCTTTTCATTTCTGGTGCCCACCCCTCCTGAGGCTTCCGTTGTAGTGGACAGGTTCATGATCCAACAGCTCAAATGGCTGGTGGGAGTCAAGGTCTCAGGAAGTAACCCCCTAGAATCAGACTCTAGAATCAGACACGTCGAAGCTCAGAGCGCTCCTCGCTGCTCGGAGACCCTGGTCAAGCTGCCCAAACCCGTCCCGTCCCTCTGAACAGTGGGCGGCTGGGAGAGCTGCATGAGAACACAGAGGCTCAGCCCTGAGCCGAGCATCTAGCCTGGTAGCCTCCTTCCTGCTTTGGAAGAGACTGGATTTTGACCCCAACCTCCAGTCCCCGAGTTTGAATCCCATGAGCCCTGGAGAAGCTCATTCTGGGGTATTTTTGCCCGTCTCTCTCTAGCAGCTCTGGGGCCAGATCCCTGCCTCTGCCCTGCAGGCTACATCGGGTCACCGTTGTTCAGAAGCACGAACGTCCCCCTTTCAAACCAGAAGCAATGCGACGACCTTTGTTGTTGCTACTGTAAATCCCATCGGACTCACATTAAATGGGACAAATTTCAAATTTCACCCATGAGGACTTAATCAGGTTCGCAGCCTATTCAGAGACCTAGAGTGGAAAATGGATTTCAAAATTGTGTGCGCTGCATTTTGCGGCTGAATATTTTAAACCTGAGCGGGATTGGGAGCCTAAACCACACTGACCCGTATTAACAAACGACACCAACTCCCAGGTTTAGCCAGAGGGAGCGGAATGGCTTATCTCAGAGGATCCCTCTCCAGATTCTCAGAAATGACAGCGACAGAGGAGGGATTAGAGTCCGTCTGCTGTTTCCTCCTGCATCGTCTCTGTGAGGTTTCCTCGTGCTGTCGTAGCTACAAAATACAATGACAGGAATTCGGCAATTGTTGGAAACTCACAAACTGTACATCTGTGACTTCAAAATTGGTACATCTGAGAAGGAGCCATCACTGTACACGTCCAAATTTTAAAACGGACGCCATCGGGTTTGGTGTAAAGTAGGTAATAAAGCCCACTTCCCGATTCAAACCTACCGATAATCTCCTCACAGTGGAAACAGTTCACAGAATACTGGAAACAGCTCCAGATACCGTATTATGGTGCATTGACTTGCTGTCATGCCTTCTTACATTCTGCGATCCTGCTGAATATCATTTTTGTTAAAAGTTATCATGTTGTCAATTTTCTAATCTCATTCCTAATCTTGAAAATGTGCCCCTGATTTCTATCTCACTCGAGCCAGTAATAAGATATTGTTTTCCTGTTTTATCATCGATTTTCCATGGTTATCGCGGTGTCATCACTTATTACTGTTTATGGTCCCTAATATACATCTTGACATCCAGGGCATAGATTGTAAAACTCAGTGAAAATATGTTAAAAATTTATAAGGGCTGGAGGATGGTGGAGTTGTTATTACATGTCATTTCTTCATAAAGCAGATGACAGTGCCGTGACTTCTTGTTCACTCAGACACTTCTCCTCCGGCGGCTCTGTGCCAGGCTGTGCTGTGCCTTGGGTTTCGGGGTTACAGGGATGAAGGGGACAGATCTAGCCCCCACCTTGCAGGATGTGAGGGCTTTATGGGGGTGACAGGCAAGTGAACAGACAAGCACACTATTGAGAGATTCTACAATTGTGTCCAACTTTAGAGATGACAAAAGGCTTTTACATTTATTTTCTTATTTGATCTTCATGGTAGCTCTGGGAGATTTATTTTAAAAAAAAAAAAAAGACAATGATTATTAACCCTATTTACCAGCCAAGGAAATTGTTGGAATCAAGGGAGCATTTTGTGGTAGTTGATGCTGTTTGGACCAGGAAACTGTTTATGACAGAATACCAGCCGATGGGTGACATCTCCCTACAGCAGATGAGGGAGAGTGGGACACAGGCAGAGTCCCAGCTGGGTGGATGGGGACGATCCCCCCAGAGCTCTGGATGGGGCTGGGCGGAGCCAGCGGTGGAGGCGTCAGTGCTGGGCAGCGCAGCAGGTCCTCCAGGACATCTAAATCATGGGCAGCCCTGCCCCAGCCAGGCCACACGGCTAAGGAACCTCGGGGCACAGGGGGGTTGACCGAGACCTTCACGGTGCTCCCGCTGTGAGACAGGCAGGTAAAAAAGTAGACACGCATACAATTACTTTTTATCTAATTCTTTAATGGAACTATGTTGAATTATTGTATTTTTCGCTCCATAAGATGCAGCTGACCATAAGACACACCTAGGATTTTAGGGACAAAAATAAGATAAAAAAATATTCTAAACCAAATGGTGTGTTAAAATATTTAATAAAATACCGTATTTTTCACTCCATGAGACACACGGGCATTTTCCCCTCCACTTTTCAGGGGAAAAAAAAAGTGGGTCTTTTGGAGTGAAAAATATGGTATCTTTATTTTACAAATTAGTATTCTGAACTGCAGATAAAAGAAGGAATTTTTAAAGCATAGGATAAATGGATTTTATGGCAGTGAAGAAGAACATTTAAAAGTTTGGCAATGAATTGTTCTCTCTGTAGATAGATATAGGTTACATATTTACATATGTCAGTATAACATATTTTACATAGAACTATAAATAGGGATGTCGATATAGGTATACATGTTGGGATAGATATGGGTGGAGATAGAAGAGACAAAGATAGAGATGCAGAGAAAGAAATGGAGACGGCGCTGAAGATGAAGAAAGAGATGGAGATGCTGGAGACAGAGATAGAGAAGGTGATGGAGCTGAAGATGGAAATGAAGACGTTGATGTGGATGATGGAGACAGAGACGGAGACGGCTATGTCTCTGACTTCTTGTTGCGGTATACTGCCCACATACTGAGATTTGACACATGAGGGTAAAATTTAATGCATTGTCACAAACCCATTGCCACCCAAAGCTCAGAAACCCTGCTCAGGCCCCCCCTCGATTTCTCCCACCCCCTAAAGCCTCACTCCCATCTGACTTTTCACAACCTAGAATATCAGCACCTGTTTTTGCTTGTATAGATGAAATCAGGTAGCGTGTGCCCTGCGCTGTCTGGCTTTTTTCACTCAATGTTTTGTCTGATTCAACCTCATGACGTGACAGGTGAGCTTTTAACCTAAGAGGGGCCAGCATACTGGCTCTTTGGTCCCGGCATTTCAATCAGGGAAACTGCACACCAACACTAGAAGGTGCGGGGGTGCACGTGAACGGGGGGCCAGGGTGTGTGTCCATGCCAGATCAACAACTAGCTGTGTGGCCCCAGACAGAGCCCTTACCCTCTCTGTGCCCAGCCTCTCTGGTGACATGTCAATGTTTCTGTGCATCTCTGCTCGCTACAGTAGTTCCGGATGCGGTGTCCTACGCGATGGAGTGAGGATGCCCCATTGAGCCGTCAGTGTTTACTTTGTCCAGTTACCTCTTTGGACCTGGGAAGTTTGCTCAAACGTGTTTAGTCATAAGTTGAGGTTGCTGCTCTAGACATTTCTGTCCATTTAAGAGCTAATCCGGGTGAGTTCCAGTCCCTGGACTAGTGTGACAGCACCTCCATCCTCCTCCCAGGCTCTTCTCCGCAGGACAGCTAGTTATCGCCAGAGTGGACTTTCTAAACCGAACCCGACCGTGACCTTCCTGGCAGAACGTCCTCCGTCAGCCGCCAGCTGCTTGTTGGAGGGATGCTCAGTTACTCAGCAAGGCATTCAAATTCCTCCACCATCCTGCCCACCTGAGCCACCTTCCCACCTGCATGCCCAGCTGCTCCTCAGACAAACCCTCCTGTCACGCACCCGACGGCAGACGCCACTTCTGACCCAGGGATTGTTTGCTCTCTGATTGACTGGTCCCCCAAAAATGGGGGTAACAGCTCAGCTCCAACGAGGTCAGCAAACTGCCCCCCAGGGCCAAATCCTACTCACTGTCTAGGTGGGCAGCTCATACTCTAAAAACTAATATATATATTATATATATATATATAATGATACAGGAAAATGATAAGAAATTGACATTTCAGTGTCCATACATAAAGTTTTATTGGCACACAGCCATGCCCATTCATTGACACGCTGTCCACAGCGGCCGTCATGATGCCACAGCACCGGAGTTGTCTGGCTGTGACCCAGACTGTGTGGATGGCAAAGCAGAAAATATCTCCTAGCTGTGTTTTTACACCAAGTCTGCTGACCTCGGATCTATAGTCACAGTGCTGTGTACCAAATTCACCCTTCCAAGTCGGTGTGTATGCACGTGTGTTTGTATATATATTTTTTATTTCACCCTGGTGGACACGCTCTATTCAGTTTCATATCGCGGCCCCTAATCCGGAGCCTGACTCAGCAGTCTGTGAGCGTTAGTTAAATTAGCTCTGTTGGCTTGCTCCACAGGTTAGGTTAGTGGCTCTTAGATTTAGCTAAGTGGCGGTTAGTGCATCTGCCCCGAGCTTGTATGCGGTGTTGAGGGGACCGATGCCCGTGTTGATGCCAGCAAGTGGAGGGAATCAGTTCAGCTCAGGGGAGCATGTCCTCATGATGGGTTAGTGGGTAAGAGGCACTGTGTTAGGAATGCCAATGTTCATGACCGTAACAGACGAAAGAAGCGTGAACTCTTCCTTCAAGAAGTTTACCCTTTAGGGGGTATAGACAGGTGCTAATGGATCATTTCAACACTCTTTTACGGAGGTCTGTGTGTTTTTGTTTTGTTTTATTTTGAAAGAAACAGAGAGAGACGGCACTACCTCCAAAGTGCAAGGTAATTAACAGACCAATAGATTCAGTTCTGTCTTTGGACCATTCTCAGGCAAATTGCTTGATGTTACTAATCTCCATGGTCACAGCTGAAAGATGGGTTTGAGGGGAAAACAGATGAAGGCTGAAGTCCTCTTCAGCTCTAATCTCTAGATTTATTTTCCTTTTATTTTACTATTTTATTTAACTTTTTGATGGACGTCTTTCTAACCAATAACATTCAAGCATTTGGTGAATCTTAACATGCATAATTATCTACTCTAAAGGCATTATTCAGAGTCTCTTGATCATAAGACCCAGGGGAGCTCCCTCGATCTTAAAAAGTCTTAGAGAACATAAACAAAGGACTCTCCATATCTATGAGAAGATACAGCTCTATTTCGACGTCTATTTTTTTAATTACCAAATCACTTCAAACAGTTTCCAAACGTAATAGGAACAATATGGTGTGACTCTTGATGTTGGCTCCCACAATTAGTGTGTTATTAATTAAACTCTTGAGTAATATAATAACTTGACGGTTAAAGCCCCTCTTTGCATTTAAAGTGCATGCAAACTGTGGCTCCAATTATAAATAAACTCTACTGCAATGGGCTTAAAACTGAAAATTTAATTATTCAGAGCAAATTATTCAATTGATGCTCTGTTCTGCAGAAATGCTTCCTGAATATTCTAGTGGGTTCGGTACGAATGTCTGTCTAAGCAGAGTCCCGTAAGGCAGGCCTCCTTGCACATCTCTCTGCCCCCATTGTCCCCGCCCTGCCTGCTTCTGTTCCACACGGCAGCTACAGGTGGGTTCTCCAAGTCTGCCCCATCCGATCCGCCGCCTCTTCACTCCGGGGCGGCCGGAGCACACACCGCCCTCAGCGTGATTGGCGCGCGCCCACTAAATCATTGCCGGCTTTCAGCACAACGTGGAAGCGTCCCTAGCTTGGTGCACTCACCCTTGCCAGGATCCACTCCACCCCCATGACCATCTCCTTGGCTGCTAGCGCATACTCGCCTGTTGTTGCACGCACGGAACCTGGCAACTCTCCGTCAGTGAGCAGACCTGCACCACCACCACCCCCTCCCCCCCCCCCCGGCTCCCTCCCCCCCCCCCCGCCCTCTGCACACGCAGTTCCTGTTTCCCAGCATGCTGTTCCCTCTGCGGTGCATTCCCGTTTGTCTTGCGGTACCCAGCCCTGCTCATAACCACCTAGGGCTGGAGGGCGGATGTTCCCCGGGAACAAGGTAGACCACTGGTGGCACCAGGGAGCAGGACGTCACCGGGACTTCTGGGGCACAGCTCAGAAAATGACTCAAGAACCCCAGGTGAGGCCAGTTATTTGTACCCCTGAGAGATTCCAGAAACTTCATCACACGTCCACGTTCACTGACTTTTGTGACTCCACTCAGTGTGAGTGACAAGAAGGTAAGGATGTCAGGTACAGAACGTACCCCCAGAAGATGGTACCAGAAAATGAAGAACACATACAGACACCCTGGAAAAAGGTCAACCCATCTGGTTGCCCCAAGAATGGTCTAGAAAAAAATGGTTCTGAAGATTTAAACAAGAAAATGACCAGCCCGGTTTGGGGAAATTTTCAAAGCCTTCACGGAGGCAGCAGCACTTGTATTAAGACCATAAGGACCAGTGCGACACGAGTCAGGCCTATAAATGTCACAAGGTAATCTCCACGCACGCCTCAGGTAGGACTCACTGCCTGTCCACGGGCCGCCCACCTGTTATTCAGATCAACAATTTTGTGGTCTTTTGTGGTTTGTTCAAGGGGATATCTTGACACAAAGTAGTGATTTCCAAACTTCCAACCCTGAGCTAGACACTTTTATAACTTCTGCAATAACGAATTGTATCATTTATGCCAATTTTTCATTATTATTTCTTTTGACGGAATAGCTTTATCCTTATTTGGATTATTTTTTTTTTCCTGTCTGCACACAGCTCTATATTTTATTTGAAAGGAACAACAGTATCCCAGGCTATCAATTAGAGATGAAGGTAAAATAAAGACAATGGGAATAAAATGTTGCTCTGCGATTCTAGCGACATGCTGTCGCCTGCGGAGGCTGGAGCCTATGGCTGGCCATCTCCCTGTTAAGGAGGGAGATTAGGAGTCTGCGTGGGAAGATGTTAAAAATATACATTACAGATGGGACCTAACTTAAAGCTCTTTTCCTTGAAGCAATGGAAATAAAGTCGAGAGTGACAGACGTTTTCGGTGATACGTTCAGGGCTAATACCATTTCCAGGCGCTGACTGAAAGCATCTCTGCTCCCATCTGTGTGGGGCTGTGGACTTGGAGCAGCGTCCGCAGGAAGGACAGAGCCCTGGACCCACGTTCACGGCCTGGGGTCTCCTGCCAGTTTGGCCCACTTGTCCTTCAGCAGGTAGCTAAACCACTGCCTGGCAGGACATTTGGTCCACACACGAAAAGGTCCTTGATATTTGGTTTTGTCTAAAACGTTCATGCTTCAAAAATGTCCCTGGGCTCAAATCACCCGTGGCTTTTATATATATATATACTTTTGGTGCACAGAAGTACTACATAAATATACCGCCGTGTTTTCTTGGTCTACTCATTGGGTTGTGGCTGTATTGCCAGTAATAACCCTCCTTGCCGTGGTAGCCTGGCTGGTCAGGGAACGTGATTAAGAACCACGGCGTGGAGGAAATGACTCCATAGAGGTTATGGGCCACACCGCTTACCAAGGACCCCTCGGTGTGAACCACATATCACCATGAAAATTCTGGACAGAACCAAATGTCCACTCATTGAACCACTTAGATGCAGTTTCCATGAGACCAAAATGAGGGGAACAAGGAACATCTATAGTAATTTCCTTGGAGTCATTTCTTTGTTCCCTGTTGAATACCCATTGTGCACTCACGACAGGCTAAGACTTCCTGGGCTCTGGGCCGCTCTGAAGAGCAGATGACATATTGGATGTAACAGCACATGGGGAACAGAGAAGCAGCCACGACCAGAACCATAACAATATCTGTTGAAAATGTGTCCTTCCTTTGCTGGTGCTACCTCCTCCGGCCTGCCAGCATCATGGTAGGGGGAGGATTCTCTTGGCCCACAGTCCGGGAAAGATGAGTTAGGACCTCTGCTGACCCTCCGGAAGCCTGTTCTTGAAGTCCCACACGTGGCACTGTCCCTGATACCCCGCGGGTCAATGCATCAGGGCAGACACGGTCACTTCCAGTTTGTGCCCACTGCAATTTATACTCCCCTGAGATAAGGTCAGAGGCTAAAGAAAACAGCCGACGGGCGGTCCAAATATTTGAGTAGCGTAACCACACTTCACATTTTAATTTGCTTTTGCTTTGCGTGCTTTATAACCTGAACGGGACAGTTGAGTACGCCATAAACCTCAGAGATCTCATCAGCTCAAGCCTGGAACTCCCTAGTGACGTGGAGAGTGAGGCTCGCTGGTGCTTCCAGGGCAGGGGGGTCATTGCCAGGGAGCTCTGGACGCAGGGACGGAAGGCCCCGGTCTGGCCTCAGCCCTCGGAGCGGAGCGTGGGCCCTTGGGGTAACTCACTGCCCTGCACTCAGCTTGAGGTCCCTTCCGTCCGACGGGGGGGGGGGGGGTGCTCTCTGCCCTGTCTAGGTCTCGAGGATCTCTGTCGGCTTCTGTGAGTGTGAGTCAGACCCGGGCGGTCATTCCTTGTTAACACCGTTAACGTCAAGAATTTTAGTCCCTTAAACCCAATCTACACTCTCTCTTTGAAAAAAGCAACGGAGCCTATAGTAATACCTGTGAGCACGCCTCAGGCAAAGGGCAGATGGGGGTCTGCAAAGAGAGAAGCATTGATCTAGCTGCTGCTGCTGTTGTTGTTTCCATCTAGGCTCCACGTTCCTCAAAGACAAATGGCAAGGGTGAGGCTGAGTTATGCTGTCGCTGTGCCCACACCCGGAAAGCCATACGGGAGGATTAGTCCAGTGTCCCTTGCACTCAGGCCCGTGTCTGAGGCCCAGCGGCATCCAGGTCTGAGTCAGGGGTAGGGTCTGCGTCCTCTGCGTGCTGGACTATCTCACCATCCAGAAGACCGCTGTCCGGGCAGACGAGGTGCTCAAGGTCACACTGAGGACAGTGGCGCGCAGCCAGCGGTCTGTCTAGGTGCTTCAGCTGCACAGACTGGGGCACCATCGGCTGCAGAGGCACAGGACACTTGCCTTCACCACCGAACTATTGGGTCAGTGGTGTTTTGGTGTCCCTGGGTTCCTCATTCTAAGTCTCTAGGACCCGTGATATTTGTCCAGGCTTCACCTCACCTGTCCTCATGGAACCTGACAAGGTCACCTGCATGTCTAAGTCCATGCTCCTCTTAGTAAGGTTTTGGTTATATTGGTCATAAACGAAGAAGTCTCAGCTGTGCGTTTTATGCCAGAAACTCTGCAAAGTGTTCCATGCGCGTTTATTCTTAGAAATGACCATGGATGCATCATGTGCCCGGGTACGGAGCGTGGCTGGCTCCTGAGACCGGGCTGACGGGGACCATCTCTCACTCTCTTCTTCCACAGCCCTGGGATTTCTATCACCCCTACGCCATAGACGAGACACCCGACGCTCAGAGGAGCCTCCTACATCTCCCAGGCTCACGGCCAAGCTGTCCGCCGCCACCGGCGACTCCACATGCACGCTCCACGTGGCTCCATGTCCCGGCCTCTCCCGGGACCGTGTCACTCTACAACAGGGTGATGTCACAAGCTACATTCAGCTGGCTTCCCTCGCTGACTTTCCAAAATGAGATTGATTTTTTAAAAAATGGCGCCAAGAAGAGAAGACGAGAGAACTGGGTGTCGTCACTTTCGTTGAAAAGGGAGAGGCAGGAGAAGGTAGGAATGTGGTCAAGGATAGAAGTTAGGAACCCGGGAACTGGCATCCCCACACACTGGTTTGCCTCCCTGACCCCCTGCTCATGGTGATTCGAGAATTATAGGGGGAGCATATCTCACCCAACACAGCAGCCAGACCGCAGCGCCAGGGTTGATTCCAGAAAACAGCTGTTGGAACAAACCTGGCGGACCCACTGCGGGAACCTTCAGTATGTGTCGAGTTTCCACACCCTGGTGGATTCCCAGCCAGTCCTAGCTGGCAACCCAGGGAGCCAGTTTGGCTGCGAGCTTGCTGTTTAATACTTAGCCTTGTTCCCAGCTGTGTTCTGCAGACCTGCAAAAATGGAGCAACCTTCCAATAACGTAGGCCAAGAGAAAGCACCCAGCCGTGCCGTGCCCCGGGCCTGTAAGGCGCAGTGGAAGAGAGATTGGGGAGCCAAGCAGTACCCCGACTCTGCCACGTACTAGCTCTGAGACCTCGGAGAGTGGACTTACCTCCCCTGAGCCTCAACTTCTTAATTTGCCAAAGGGATAGTTTTACCTCTCAGGACTCTTCATAGGGTTAAATAAGGCAAGGTGCGTGGAAGGCAGTTCTGGAAGCTTCTGTGACATTTCTCCTACACACGCTGTTACCTCTCTCCATGGCTTCTTCCCCTACAGCTCATCCGAGCTTCTCGGGGCTCCGCACAAAGCACAGCCCTTCACAGTGGCTTGTTTACCAAGGTCACCTGTTCCCGTTGCTGGTACGGGGACAATCTCAGAGATACACAGGCATGCGTCCCCCAGAGGGTGCCTCATCTAATGCAAGGAACAGGTGCAGACATTATCAGTGCACTTACACAGCTGGGTGCTCTCATAGATGAAGAAACAAGAGACTGGCAAAGCCAGAGATAAGGAATGGTCCCAACCCCTTGAGAAAGTCTGGGAAGTTGTCTGAGACATAGAGGATGCGATGCATGTTGCTGAGCCCCGAGGTGCAGCTTGAAGATGCTGGATGCAGAAATCCACAAAGGTGGGTTCTGCCCAAGTCACACGAGGACAGAACAGTGGAGTACAGAGACAAGATTGGCCACCCGGAATCTGTCAGAGAGAGGCTTCAGTCAGTGAGAAGGTTTTGCATTGGGAGGTGGGGTGTGGCAGGGTCGAGAGTTGCTCCAAGGCTTATACCCAGGAAGGGACGGAGAAGGGGTCAAAGCCCCGGCTGTGCGGAGGCCACCAGCGCGTTCTCCTAGCCAGCGACGAGGGGAGCGTCTGCAGAGTTGGTGCCACGTACAGCTGCCTGCCCCGTCGTGTGCAGGGGCCTGCCTGCCGAGGGCAGCCTTCCCTGGAAAGACTTTCTGGGTCCCCTCGGGGAGCTCCTAAACCTCGAGTCCCTTCCTGAGTGTGCCCACTTTCTCTGGAGCGTGAGGATAACAGGTCAAGATTCCGGGGGTCCAGGGGACCAGGGTGCATGTGGAGATGTCAGGCAGGCTGGGCTTCCGGGCTCCACGGTTCTGGGAAAAGCAAACCCACCCCATGTGGTCGCCCAGGGCGAGGCCTCCGCCGCAGCTTCTCTGCGTCGCTCTCTGTGTGTCCAGCCCGGGGACAGACAGACAGACAGGTCCAGCAGATGAGCCCTCTCCTTTCTGTCATGGGATTTCTTCCTCTGACACATTCTTGACCTCTTTCTCTTTACCTGGGTACTTGGTAGAGTCTCAACAAAAATATGGTTTCTCCCTTCCCATCCTTCTTTTTCTCCCAAAATATGGTGAGGATGTTAGAGGAGAAAAACGCTGTTTGGTTCAAGCTTCACACTCGCTTGCCAGCGAGGTGGACAGACGGATCAATCAATCAAGGGATGATACATGAATAGGCAGATAGATCAATAGATATAGGTAAAGGTATATGCAAGACTTTCTACAAAGTATCTATCCACATCTATCTGACTGTCTGTCTGTGGATCTAGCTATCTATCTATCCCATTACTTACCTATCTCTCTAGTGGAGCTGACGACACCTGTATCCTCCAGGTGTCTCTTTTTGAAAGAGGAGGCCAAGCGGAGTGTCCACCTCTGTCACATGACCCTCTGCTTCTTCTTGTATGGCCCCACCAAGTCCCGTTCCGTCGCCATCGCTGTGAATCTCTCCGGGGAGCCACCCTTGCTGGCACCAGGGAAAGAAACTCCACGGAGTCCTTTATTTTTTTTCTTCTGTATTTTAAAGGTTGAACTCAGCACCATCAATGGCACCTAAAGAAACTACGGCCACCAGTTTAAAAAAAAAATTAATTATGGATTACCCTAGAAATCTACTGCAAGCGTAGTTTGCTGGAAGCGGAGGGCTAAACGGAAACAGCTGGGGGCGGGGGCGGAATGCGGGCCGGCCGCGAAGGCCGGGATGTTCCGCTCAGAGTAAACATTTCTCCGCTTTCCTTTTCTTCCAGCCCGGCTGGGCTGCATGAGAGGCAGCTCCCTTTCATGTGGGACCAAAGAGGATTTGGAGAGGGAATTCTCTTAAATCTGGGCATTGAAGATGCAGCTCATGGGGGCCTAGAGAAAAGATGTTTTGCCTTCTCTTACAGTGGGTTCCTCTTAATTGTGACTTTTCCAAAACCCCTTCTGAAGTCGCCATAACCATCCAATTAGCTAACTTCGTTTTTTGGGTGATGAAAGAGCCTCTGTCTCAGAACATACGGCAATTATTACAAGTTCTCTAAAGTCTTTTCCTCGTGATAGGAGAGTCTTCTAGATTAGGGGGAAGAAAACGGTTTGATGTATGCAATACTAAAATACAGGTAAATGTGAGATCTATAAATAAATATGGTCTAGTAGAGGGGAAAAAAAATCTCATTATAAGTAACAATTTCATTAGCGTAGCCATTTGGTAAAAGGCCTTATGGTGCTAATGTTAATGAAATTAAGCTCCAGCCCTTGCATTCAGCTAGTAATTCCTGCGCTCTGAAGACCAGGCACTGTGAGAGGTCCTGAGGTTCTGGGCATACGTGTGTGTGTGTGTGTGTGTGTGTGTGTGTGTGTGTGTGTGTGTGTGTCTCCATAGGTGTGTGCTCACATATATGTATGCGTTTGCATGCACACGTTTATCTGCAAGAGTCCACATTATCGTGGGAAACTACTTTGTAGCTAAATTGTTACAAGAGTAACACTAAGATTGCCAGAGGACTCCCTGTTTGCCAGGCTCTGTTCCAGGCACGTGATAGCTAGTGTCTCACTTATCCCTCACGTCAGCTCGCCAAGATGAGTTCTGCTCCGTCCACTTGAGAGACGGAGGCTCTGTGGCAGAGCGAGAACGCACGTGGCCTGTGCTCACCCTGCAAGTGGCCAGGTCAGCTGGGGAGGCAGGACAGCCCGTATCACAGAACAATACATACTCCAAATAACGGACATCTACTCTAGTATCAGAGTCTTCGTGGTAAAAGCCACTGATCACATTCAGAAGAATTGCAGAAAGCTTCACCAACGAGGAAGGCCTTGAGCACATTGTGGGGAAGATAAGATCAGGCAGAGAAACGCTCTCACGAGAAGGAATGAAAATAGAGGGTGCATTAAAAAAAAAAGTATTTTAGTGTCCTGTTTTAAGTAAAATAAAATCCGCAACCACAACATCAAAATAAGAACCTAAGAATTCAATGACAGAGGAGTGGTAAACAAATTCTTATACAGTCACAATGAACAGCGGGTCATAAGATAGCGGGAGTTTAGAATAGTTTGAACACTTGCAAAAATGTTTATAATAATAAGTTGAATGAAAAAGCAACTATAAAGTCTATATTTACTATAATCTCCATAATGTAAATAAACACAACACACATAAAAAATTCTAAAAGACAAATAGTATTTTTTTTATTTTTTTTTTCTGAGGTTATGGAATACTTCTATTTTCATCTCATTATGGTTTGAGAGTCCAAGTATTTTTTTTTTAAATGGTCAGGTATTTCCTGTACAATTTGAAAAAAAGTCCTGAGATTGTGATGTGAGAAAACAATCGACGGAACCTGTATATTCTGTCGTCCTTTCCCTGGCTTTGTTAGGCCAACCTTACCCCATCCAGAAGACGTATTCTAGAGCCAAAACACAAGTGTAGGCACAGTGGGCCAACCTTACCCCATCCAGAAAACGTATTCTAGAGCCAAAACACAAGTGTAGGCACAGTGGGTCAGCCTTATTCCATCCAGAAAATGTATTCTAGAGCCAAAACACAAGTGTAGGCACAGTGGGCCAACCTTACTCCATCCAGAAAACGTATTCTAGAGCCAAAACACAAGTGTAGGCACAGTAGGTCAGCCGAACTCAGAGTATGTGTCTCCGTTCGCCCTCCGGAGGTGAGGGCGCAGGTGTCCGCAGGGTGCGAGGGAGAGCTGTCTCCACCGGTGCCTTTCAGTGGACGGAGATAAGAAGAGCAGCCATTGCTGGGACTCTGGCCACAATGATACACACACAGAACAAAGCTGTAGAGAAGAGTGGAAGGAATGGGTTATTCCATAGGTGTCCATGGCTAACGGGACACCAGCAGAGGCTCACAGAGGCCACAGCAGGCGTGGAAACAGGTAGAGAAGCAGAGACAGGATGTTGAATTACAGACCCCCCACGCTGAATGGGAGGAGAGCCCGGGCCGCTGCTGCTCTCTCTCTGTGTGTCTGTCTCTGTCTCTCTCGCTCCCACACTTCCTGCCCCTCTCGGAGATGATTTGTAGGGTCAGAGAATTTGCCTGCATCACACAGCCGGTTGGTTAAAGGCAACCTGGATCCTGTTCCTCCTCCATTTATACTTCCCACTGTGTACTCAGGAGATCTGGAAACTCTTCCCTTCCTTTTGTAGCTTCTCTTTTCATTCTTTTCCTTGCTTTCAAGCCATTCCCGTTCCAGAGGACGGGTGGCTGATTCTGAGCTCGGTTTCTGCACCATTTTTCAAATTTCGTGGACCGCCTCTTTCCCCACTAATACAAAGCATTCTTGAGTAATGACTGAGAAAAATTTCCCTGAGTTTATTTTTCTAATTAAATGGAAGCCAGATCATAAAAACAATTACAAGTTATCTAAAACCAGTTTTTGCCCAGTTTGGAAAGACTACAAGGGGAATTGTATCCAATACCTGGAAACACCCAGTAGAACTGAATTTGGTGTTAAACATAAAGAACACTTGCCAATTTAAAATTCAGTTTAAACTGTTTTACAAGTGTAGAGTTTTGAAACAAAAGCATATCAGCAATGCATAAAGGGTGACTCAGTCGGACAGAGAGAATGTGACACTAATCAAAATTTCTATGCAAACAGATTTGCAACAACAAAAAAGTAATTTCTTTTTGTTTATTTATTATTCTTCATTAATATGAATTAAAAATACATTAATCATAATAGGAGCAATTTATTTTGGGTGCCAATATAACATTTCTTGGGAATTGCCAAACAGCAATCAAGTTGATCAAGATGAAGGAAATAAATACTGTTGACACCTGTGTTGCCCACGAGAATTCTTTTTTTTTTTTAATTTTTTAAATAATTTTATTTTTTTAGTGGGGCGACATCAATAAATCAGGATACATATATTCAAAGATAACATGTCCAGGTTATCTTGTCGTTCAATTATGTTGCATACCCATCACCCAAAGTCAGATTGTCCTGTCACCTTCTATCTAGTTTTCTTTGTGCCCCTCCCCCTCCTCCTTTCCCTCTCCCTTTCCCCCCTCCCCCCGTAACCACCACACTCTTATCAATGTCTCTTAGTTTCACTTTTATGTCCCACCTATGTATGGAATAATGCAGTTCCTGGTTTTTTCTGATTTACTTATTTCACTTCGTATAATGTTATCAAGATCCCACCATTTTACTATAAATGATCCGATGTCATCATTTCTTATGGCTGAGTAGTATTCCATAGTGTATATGTGCCACATCTTCTTTATCCAGTCATCTATTGATGGGCTTTTTGGTTGTTTCCATGTCCTAGCCACTGTGAACAATGCTGCAATGAACATGGGGCTACATGTGTCTTTACATATCGATGTTTCTGAGTTTTGGGGGTATATACCCAGTAGAGAATTCTTAAAATGCTTCTGTATTGGTGAATTAATTTTTCTCAAATTAAAACATGCTAGGGTATAAAATTCTTATTAGGTTTTTATATATTTAACCAAAGTAAACATGGGTTATTTTTTAAAAAAAAATTGGAAAAATACTGAGCTTAGAATATTTAATTAATTAGATCATTTCTAAGTCTTACCTTTTCATAGCTCATTCCCCCATTCACCTGGCCACACTTTTATAGCTATGTCTATAGATCTGTGGTATCTTTCCTCTCTCCGTATAAACGTAACTATATGTGTATATAATTTTGAACACACATATGTAAAACTACTTTGCCCTCATGGAGCATGAACTAATGATCCACTGCCTGGGATGATAGTCAATGAACTTGAATGCCAATGTCAAGGTGCTCTCTTCCTCCTCCTGTGTCTTCTTTTAATACTGAAGACCCAGGGGAAGATCCTCAACCCAATGGCTATAATCCTGGGAGGTCCTCAAAGGGAACTGCATGCCAGGGACAAGGTCAGTCTAAAGTAGATGCCCAGGGAAGGAAAAGACTAAACCAAGTGTGTTATGAAGATGGGGAAAATATGCATCAACAGAACGTCAACAAAAGTTATCATCTATCACTTGTATTTTTTTTTCATTACCCAATTGTCAAAGTACCCTTCCAACCATTACTCATTCTCCCCATGAGTGCCCTGGCCAGGATTCATAGGATGACGCATGCTCCGTGCGCAGGGACCGGGGTCTGCCTTGCCCCTGCCCTGCCCTGCACAGCTATGTTCACAGGAGAGACGGATGAACAACAGGAGGGCACGGAGTGTGTCCACCCTGCTGTTCACGGACAGAAAGGATGGAAAGAGCAGGACAGTGGGTCCGGGGCCCTTGACCACGCTGGCGCTGCGCATGCGCACTCAGAGCCAGAGCCGGCGGGAGCCGCCGCGGGCCCCCTCGCTGCGTCCTGTCGGGGCCGGACCACGGCGGGGAGGCGCCCTGAAGTCGGCTGTGACAAAGCAGAAACAGAACATGCTTTTCACGTTCAAGACATGCGTTCCTCTCCCCATGGGATGTGTTAGGAAAAAGAGACTGAGAGGAGTGGGCAGCACTGCGTGGCTTCTAGAACTAAGGAGGTCCTGGACCGGGGTTGGCAGACTGGCCCCGTCCGAGCTGGCCACAGCCTGTCTGTGTGACAAGGCCCCCTGGGACCGGTGACGCTGACTCGTTCACACGGCCTTGGCGGCTGGGTCCCCACTCGCAGGAGGAACCCTTTGGCTGGGAAAGTTGAATATCTTTATAATCGAAGACTTGACTGGAAAAGTTTGCCGACCCCTGATAGCGGGACAATTACCCAGGTAGGTAGGTGTCTTCGCCAGGTAGATGCCTTTTTGTGTCAGCTTCCGAGGGGAGGCTAAACCCGGTCTGCCTGCCAACTGAATAAAATATTACAGACGTTCCAGTCAATGGCGCCGAGTACAAGAAAGAAGATAACAATATGGGGTGATCCCACCGGAGCTGCCGTCTGAGCCCCGAAGCCAGCCGGGTGCCTTGGAAGAGCCGCTGGGGAAGAGACTCCACCAGTCGGCAGGAAGGACTACGGGGGTGTGAGGGGCTGGGGACCCAGAAGAGGGCATGCGGGCGTGACACGTCCCAGCCTCCCAGGGCCGGTGGGTGTCAGGAGGGAAGCCACAGCTCCTTGAAGACTGGCCTTCTCCCATCCGAACATTCCGGCTCCCAAGCCCCGATGTGGGAGAACGTTCTGGTAAAGAATGATTTGCAATGGAAATGTGATCAATGCATTATTAATGCCAGGAGCCATCCTGGGGCAATTTTATTTACTCTTGTGCAGGCTGAAGGTTTTCACAAGAGGAAGGCAAAAGAGAGAAGGGCCGGGGGGTGGGGGAAGGTGGGGAGATAGAAAGAAGAAAGAGGGAGAGAGGCCAACGGAGAGAGAAAGTGGAGAAGAAAAGAGAAGGGTTTTTTTTCTTTCTTTTCCTTTTTTTTTTTTTTTTGATGTGTTTGCCTTCACGACTCCGAAGTTCTTGCTAATTCCATCTGTCCACAACAGAGCCATCGATGGTGAGAAAAAGCATTTCCATATGTGCAAATTAGCATCCAGCCTCCCTTCATCTGCGCCCTGGTCCTCTGAAGTAGATGCTGAGCTCGCCTGCCAAGCCCACTAATGGCATCCGAGAAGAGGCCTCCTTGGTCTCTCTCCCCTGCAACTGCAAGCCGGCCCTCCTCGCCTCTCTTATTTCCACTCCGGTCTAATGGGGTCACTCTGCTCAACTTCTAGGAACTCACGGCTCCGGCCAGACCGCTGCCTTCATGAAGGCCCACTCCCCTCCTCACGCAGCCACCCGAGCTGGCTTCTAATGAGAGCAGACCCCTGCAGCACGACACCCGGGTGTGTCACGGGCCGCCCAGCAGCCTCGCACCCCGCCGGGCAGTGGGAGGCTGTGCAGGGTGTCAGCCGGCTCCCGCTCGCTCGGAGCTGTCCCTGGACCCGCTGAGCTCAGCCTAGCCCAGCCTGGCGTCCCCTCGGCTCTGGCTCCCTGACCTGGTCCCAGCCGCGCCCGCCCCTCTGCTCCGTCCTGCTCCTGACTTGGCATCCCGTCCCTGTGTCCATCCTTTAGCGTGCATGGACTGCGTCCTCATGGGGTTCCACAGCAGGAAGCAGACCTGGCTTCTCTCCCCAGGCAACCCATCCTCTCTGGAAACAGCAGATGGAGTTGGAGGGGCCTAACGCCCCCGCCCGACACGGCTGATGAGGGTTTTCCAGGTGTCACCCTTGGAGTTTACACGGAACATTGGCTCGAGCCCGTTCTCTGTGCCTGCGCTATCACGGCGGTCCCCTGTCCCAGCCCGGAGCACCAGGAGCCCGGCCCTGGCCCGGACCTCCCATCTGGGTCCCAGGGGCATGCTCCGTGCCTGCATGCTGTTTCTCCTCTAACCCCCTTGGGAGGCCTCCACCTGTCCCTGTACTGTGGCACACGGGCAGAGAAATTAGAAGGTCCCTGCGCAGGACAACACCCTTCGGATGTTTCCATCCACTCCTCGGAAATCCCTGCTCTGCCGAGAGCATTTGTGTCTCTGTTGTTGTTGTTACAAAGGTGGAGCGATGCGGGTGTGCTGCTGAGGGGTCTGTCCCCCTTCCTCTTCTTCTCTCCTCTGGGCTCTTCTCATTCCCTCTGGGTATCAGCCTGTGAGAACCACGGGAAGAAAGTAAATAACAGGCCAGGTCTTGTGAAGAAGGGGGCCTCCCGTGGTCAGGGAGACGGTCCCTCACGGGGGTTCACGCTGGGTGTGCCTGGGTCTCCTGGGGTCAGGGGCTCAGGGGGTGCCCCTCGGCCGTCTTCCTGCAACCCCCAGTGCCATATCCACCCTCACCTGGATCCACAGACAACAGACGAGACCGATTGCTCTGATGTGCTCCCCCGAGGGTCACAGGGGCTCTCAGCCCCTCCTCCATGACGGGCCTCCCTGTCCACACGGCCTCAGGTGCCCTTCTTACCAAGGGCTCCACTCCAGCTGTGGTGAGCTTCGGAGAGCACTCTAGAGAATTCCAAAATGTGCAGGCTGGCAAGTGTGGGGTGGGGGTGCAGCCCAGAGATCACATTGTCTTCCGTTCTGACCTCTTGTTTTATAGAAAAGAAATTCCCAAGCAGGTAGAGGAAATGAAAGAAGCACTTAACCTCAGTGAAGACTTGGGCCACATCGCATCAAATTATGCTGTCAAAGGCCCCGAGAACAGATTGAGAAGAAAGAACGGAAAATGACCGATGGGTGGTTGTTACAGGAGAAACAGTCCCACTCGTGCCATGTGGCCAGAGAGGAAGTCCGGGTCCCGATGGGCAGGAAGTCACGGGGAGATGGAAACCGGGACTCGCTATAAAGAATCACTCCCTGACACCTGGAGCTGTCGAAACCTGAAATCAATTGCCTCAGTTTGAGCATCAAATAAGTATTGTGGTTCTGACAATGGAAATTACAAGATAATCATCATTTGTGTAGAGTTCCTATACCACCAGGCCGTTTTCGCCTGACGCGGTATGTACATGCCTTGATTTTGCCACCATCCCGGGAGGCAGGTTCAACCGACTCTGACAACGAGGAAACCGAGGCTGGGCAGGGTTCAGCAATTCCCATAAACCCTCCTGACCAGTACTGAGCAAAGCCCAGAGCCAGCTGGACCTCCCGCCGTTGAGCTCCGCCCCCTTCATTACCATAAACCCCCATCACCACCAGCGGTCAAGGCGACAGTGGACAGTGACAGAGATGATTTTGCACAAACCCCCAGCTTGGTCTGAGGATCAGATAGGAGCAAGCGAACATCGCTTCAGAGGGCTAGAGGCCTGGTGCTTCTCAGGGGAACCGAGGGTCCGTGATCGCCCGGGTCATCACCCGACATCTAACTGGGGTGAGAGACCCACCTGACCCCGGCCCTTGACCTTTGCTGAGTCATACTCGGGGATTCCACACATGGTTGCTGCTGCCCAAGTGCTCCTCCCCTCTTCTACTCAGACTCTCACAGTAAGTCTTAATTGAATGGTTAGCCAAATATATTGAGGAAAGGATCCTCAAATCAGTGGTCATCTTCTCAAGCCTTCACGCCCAGGTGCCGCCAAACGCCCACACCTTGTGGTTCTCAAGCTGATCGGCAAATAAGCTATAATTCCTGGAGCCTTGATGAGACTGTGGCTGCATTGAGGGCAGGGACCACACCCCATGTATCTCAAACACCTCTGTCCCAGCACATGGTAGATACTAAGTAAAGTTTGAATAAATAAATGAATGAATTATATTTATATATGATTCAAGCTTATAGAAAGTGCTTGCCTTGGGACATCTAAATTTTCATTGTCACAAGCCCACAAGTCTTTGGCTCCTGGGCCAAGAGAGGTAAGCAGGCCCACCTGGCGGTGTGGCCGCCTCAGACGGGAGCAGGTCCCCCGGCTGCTAATTCTGCCTCGCCGGGCGGTGCCAACAACACAACCACAGCCTCTTGAACATAGCAGCCTCCATATGCTAGCCCCCTCGTCTGCTAAATCACCAGCCAGCCTACATTTGAAACATTTCTAAAGTGTTATACAATGTTGAAATACTGTTTTTACAAAACAAAGGCTGAGTTACTGGAAGCCATTTTCGACCAGTCAGCATCTTATTGCAAGAGGAACCCTGACAGTACCATCAGGGACACAGTGTAAAAAAAATGGATATGTGCGTGTGTATCACAGTCAAGCCTCCGCCAGGAAACATCTGCTTTGTGAGTGGGGAAGGGGTGAGGAGGGGCTGTGGTTGAAGTGGGACTGGGAAGGGGCCAAGAATGGGGGTGGGAAGTGGTGGAAAGGGAAGAAGTTGAAAGCAAATCCAAGTCTAGTTAGGTTCCGCTTGGGTCCTAGGGACCAACCGTACTGAGACAAGATGGTGAGGTAAGGCTTAGGTGCGAGAGGAACGTTATTTGAGATCTTTGTTTACCCTCCAAGTTTTATTCACATGGCCATAAGACTATTCAAAGTACTACATGCTTTGAGGTTGCATTAATAGTGGTAGTGTCTCAGGATAGAGGGGGATAAGGAGGTGCCCATCAGACCACACTTGGCATATTGTATTTAATTCTGAACACTGAGCCTCACAGAAGATGTGCAGAAGAGCCCCCAGGGAGGAGGGACTGGGATGCACACAGCTTGAAAAATCAGGGCGTGTAAAGAAAAACGTGAAGAATTTGAAAGTCAGCTTGAAAAGAAACTATGGACTTTGTGGGTATGACTTGTCTTTAAATAGCTGAAGTACTATACTGGGGGGACCTAAGATACGTTTCCCCAATATCCATGACTCGTTTGAGAGTCTCCGGTGTTTGCTACTGCACGGACAGATGGGTAGAGCGAACATGAAGGGCGTGACAGACAGGCGAGGGAGGAATACCTGGACCCCCCGGAAAGAAATCCAAACAGGACGCTCTCTCCCCTTGTGGGAAGGAAGAGCATTCTAACAGACTGAATGTTTAAGAGGGACGCCACCTGCTGCAGAAGGTAGGGGCTTCTCATCTCTGGGGTTGCCTCAGTGTAAAGACACAAGACCACCTGTGCAAAATGCTGGGCCAGGGGTCCCAGTGTCAGAGCAGGTGATGACGCACAGGTGATGACCATTAGGCTGTATGGCTTTTGGGTACATTTTGATGCTTTCCACCAGGACTAATGACCAAACCCACCCACAGTGGCTGAAACAATGGTGTCGTGTGTGCGTTCCTCAAACAAGTTTAGAGAGAGGGAGGGTCACCCCGGGGTTGCCGGGTCGGGGGGTCAGTCATACTCCACACTGTGCTGCCACCGTTCTAGACAGCACGAGGACGCAGTGAAGATGGGGCAGAGGCAGTGCAGGGACGGAGCTCGGGTCTGCCTTCCCTATGACACCCGGGGAAACAAGAACCAAACGAGACTTGATTAGCGAAGGCTGACGGAGCCGCGGGAGCCACGGTGCGGCGCGGGAACCAATGGTTTGCTCCCTTTCCATCCGGGATTTTCATTCAGGACTCCCTGATGTTTTTGACATGCTGATGGTTAAACAGACTGTTGTATTTGGCAGCTCATGTGACAAAGGTGCACGTGTATCTCTCGTGTATCTCTCCTTGACACTCGCTTCCTCGTTCTGGGGTCCTCTGGTTCTTTGCAGATTATGGAAATCGGGTGCGCATGCGCGTTTTTTGTGGATTATTTTCATGCAGATAGAATTTTCCGTGCCTGTGAATTTCTGAACCAAATTTTACTTCACTTGCCAAACCGTGCAGCCCTCCATGCCAGTGGAATGGGTGTGTGGGTGACTCTAAGTGTGCCCATGCACACACATCTGCACATACCGACTTACATAGGAAAAAATCACGTACGGTGTGTATATATTGAACAGATACGAAGAATAGAAGAACGAATAGGTCGTGCCTTCGTTCTCTTAGCGGATCGTCGACGGCCCTACTGTGCGTGTGGCCCAAACCATTTAAACGATTTCTTCTTAATGGATAATCAGGGAACTCGCCGTATTTTGATTCTAAGCAACGTGTCAAAGCACATGTCCTGACACATTTGTCACACGGTTGGCCATAAAAATCACTGTGGCAAAGCATTGGTGAATATGTATTCTTTTCCAGTTGTTTTTGATTGATTGATTGATTTGAAAGAGGGAGCAGGACATCGATTTGTTGTTCCACTTATTTAGGCATTCATTGGATTGGTTGATTCTTATATGTGCCCTGACCAGGAATTGAACCCGCAGCCTTGGCGTATCAGGGCGACACTCTAACCTACAGAGCCACCGGCCGGGGCAGTGAATGTTTATCCTGAACGACACTGCTCAGCACCCCTGGGGTGGCCTGCACCCCCCTACAGCAATGAGACACTACCTACGGCTCCCGCGCTCTGCCCAGGCAGCGTTTATCAGACACTTTGATTTCTGCCAACAGGTTAGATGAAAACCAGCATCTCATAACAGCTGCCACTGGCAATTCTCTTATCAGAAGTAAAGTCTGCGTGTCTTCATAGGCTTAAAAGCCATTTTTACTTTTCTTCTCTGTAAATGACCAGTTCTTGTCCTTCATCCAATTTCCTCCTAAACTCACTCTTCATTTCTTCAAAGACGAAGTCCCAAAGAAATCGTCCTAGCCCCTTCCCCCGCCTTCTAGCCCATGAGATCACCTAGGACCTGGGCCAGTGTGAGATGACTCACACCTCCCCTCTTTCCCGTGGGCACGGGCCAGACACAACAGGGGTCCTGGCGGGTTACCCATCTGCACCCCAGATGCGGGCAGGGACTGGATCGGGCCTTGGCCTCCCTGGATCCAACCCAGGAAATGAGCTCTCCCACGCTGGCGCTGAGACCCCACCGGGGGATGAGGGTGCAGACCCCTCTGCGCACTCAAAAGCTCCGTGCGTGTTTCTGGGCCGAGGCCTGGCCCGCCGTAAGGGGGGCGGGAGGAGCATCTGTCCCTTATCTTCGTTTCTCTGGAGCTCGTTGGTTGTCTCTCATTTTCAACCTTAAAGGTCAAGGGGAAGGCAGAGAAACTTTAAATAAGGGACGCCAGGCCAATCCTACTGCTGGGAGGTCCGCCTCTCAGCCCCCAGTGGCTTATAAGTGTGTGTGTGTGGGGGGGGGGGTGGTCCAGGCTCCTTCGTCTCCCCTCCCCTACCTGACCCTGGATTTATCCCTGAGATGGCCCCTCAGAAGCTGAGCCTCCCGGGAGACCACCTTGCAGACCCACCAAGCCTCGGCCCCGGGAGCTGTTGTACTCAAACACCAATGATCAGGGACAGAGGCGGCGCTGAGCACAGCTCCCACGTCTGGCCCGAACCCGTATCCTCATCCCTGCCATCCCTGTTTCAGGACTTATGAATTATTAACAAGACCTCTGTTTGCAAAGCCGGGCTCTCCGCTTCCTCCAGATTAAATTACGGAGGGATAGATTTGATTATAAACATACTTAGTAAATGTTTTCATTGTTGCTTTCTGGAGCTTCCTCTGTAGTAAACTGTTAGAATGTCAAAGAGTCAACCGCAAACATCCACAGCCTGCCTCGCAAAACCATTTAAAGCGAACGCTGGGCAAATGCAGTTATCAGAAATGAAAACCACTTTAGGACAGTGAATATAATTTGTCATCTCTCAAAAAAAAAAAAAAAAAAGGCGGGTGAGGGGGTGAGGGGGGGAGGGGACACTTCTTCCAGAGGCCGAGCATTTCTGGAAAGAGAGCTGAAGTCGACCCACAAAATCTGAGTCAGGGTCCGCTACGACCCCCCGAGATACTTTCATGACCTTGAATAACGCATGATCCGTCTGGGCCTCCCCGGCTTACCTGCAAAGCGGGAGCAGGAAGTCTGCCCCACCTCCTCCCTAAGGTCTCCAGGCAAAGCCGTTTCAGCCAGTGTAATCATCTCTAGCTGTCCAGTCTAAGTATCGTTTCACCCAAAGTGCACACCCAGAAATCTGGAAAGACGCAGTTAAACAAACAGCCGACCAAGCTAACCTCTGGGAGAGGGTGCTCTAACAAGGCCGCGCCTTGGGTCTCGTCGGTTCTGTGGTCGAATGTTCTACGGGCTCTTCCTCTGGGACCTGCCGGCTCAGGTAGGGGCGGACACAAACAGGAGCTGGGACTCAGTTGGGGAAGTTGAGCGCTTAGGGACAAGCCAAGCTTTCTGAGGTGACCTTGTGTTAATCATGTGTTAACACATGGGGAGGGACAGGGGTCCTGGGGACCGAGGTCTGCATGCAGATCTGATAGTCAGGAGGAGACGAGATGTGAAATGGGACCAGAGAGGTGGTAGGGATGGCCCCCAGGTGGGAGGAGAGAGCGCTGGACTGCCGGCCGGGAACGGCGTGGACGGTCCTGAGCGGAAGACCCGCGTGTGGTTCCATGAGTAAGGCCCGCCTGGGGCGAGAGGAGCCGGACAGCGTCCGCGGCAGTGGCTGGCTGTGATGGCCCTGGGTGTGGCCTCAAAGCTCCGTTCTCTTCTGCAGCCAATGGGAACCAGCAGGATGTTTAAGTCACTGGTCACTGGGGCCACTTGTCCTTTCGGAAGATAACCGAGTGGGGACTGAAAGCAGTCGAGCTGACAGAGAGAGGTGTGGGGGCAGCAGAGAAGCCGGAGTTCTACATCGGGACTGGGACCGGGACCGGGAACTGAGGCAGTCTGCGCCCCGCCCCTTGTCCCTGCCCTGGAGACGGGGATGGCCCTGCTCTGGGCTGCGAGGGCTACGTGGGGACCGAGCGTGCAGGCATCTGCCCCGTGCCACGCGCAGACACAGATGACTGTCTGTGTCTGTCTTCCCTTCCCCGTGGAAGTTCTGATCTTTAGTTCCCCACTCGGCAGAGGAGGGGGAGAGAATGTCTAACAACACAGGGGAAGGTGGCAAACCTGCGGGAGCAGCGTGGAACACGGCTACGGCCCCAGCCTCAGCTTCCCCCGCTGTGACACGAGAGGTCTCAGCAGGTCCATCCGCAGGGCCCGGCAGGCTCGGATTGCCTCCCATGGTCACACACAGACATGAGGGGGGCAGAGTCTGTTTAAGGGGCCCAGCGTCCGGGGGCCCTCCCAGGACCGCCATCGGACACCCTGCACGTAACGCAGGCTACCACGGCGCCAGATGCACACGTTAACGCAAAGAAAAGGGCGTTTCCCCATCATTATGAATTAAACCCACCTCTCTGCACAGCCCGTGGGGCTGAAGGCATCACCTGAAACCCAGCAGCACTTATGGTGAGCACGTGCTGTTTTACTTCATTTGTTCTTCATCGGACATTCACTGAGCAGCTACTAGTGCCAGGAACCATCCGAACCGCTAGGGGGGCCAAGATGAAAGCGGGTGCCGTGTAATGCCCGTGAAGCGTTCTCTCCAACATCACTGGAACCCCCGGAGGACGTGGTTGTGCGTCCTCAGCCCCCGATGATATGGTTCCAACACGTGCTTGTCAGACAGTCCGGCCACCAGTGGTGTCCCTGACGATGGTGGGGGTGGAGAGGGTGGCGGTGGTACTGGTTTGTGTGGTATTGTCATAGCTGCCAGTAGAGGGGACGTTGGTTTGGGTAAAATCATGATGGTTTTGGTGCAGACATTGGTCCTGGTGCCGGTGGTGAAGGTGCCGGTTGTGTTGGCCATAATTTAAATTTTAACCAGAAGAGTTATTTTGTTGTTATTTCTGTTGTTGATACCATTGTTTTCTAAGTAAATGTGTTAATTTTTTTTCACACGCAAAAAAAAAAAAAAATACGTGTCCCTTATAAAATCATATAAAATACTAGCCAAGAGAAGAAGGTGAGAATTGCCCAGAATGACACAACCAAGGTTTTAATGGTGTGATTATAGTGTAATACCACTATTAAGCTTTGAATACACATACTTTTAAATGAGCACACACATTTGGTGGAGAACATACTGTCTTATAAACTGTTTTTTTTTATTCCACTAAAAACATCATTCCATTTCAAAAAAAAATAAAAACAAAAACCACAGATGTCACTCCTTTCGAATGATTAATTTCTACACCCATTCTTAAGGACATCATATTATTCTCTTATTGGAAACTATGACTCATTGCCCCACCAGACCTTGAGCTCCACTTCCTAAGTCAGAGCCACCTAGTGTCACCTGGAAGAAACCAGGTTGGAATTCCAAAGCCAGACTCCCCCTGGAGGCACTGATGACGGAGTCGCTCCCCTTCTCCCTCACGGAGTCTCCATGTGTCTCCCATAAAGTGGGGGTGAGAATGCCAACGTCGTAAGGCCTTCTGTGACACAGAAAGCTCCCGGCCAGGGACTCGGACGCAGCAGATGCTCACACAGCCTGTTCCACTCACCCCCTCCTCTCGCTCATGGTCACTTCTGCTTATGGCTCATCCCTTCAGGGACCTGGGGAATTTAATAGAACGAGGTTCCTCTCCCAGCTCAGTGGACCAGGAAGGGCTGACCTCCCCATGGTTACTTTCCTGTTCTCTCTGCCTTTCTCTCTGTCTCTCTATCTCTGCGCCCCCCTCCTCCTGTGCTGTGTGCCCTGCATAGCTGTGAGGACCAGAGTACCATGTCTCTCTGCCTCCAGAGAGGTGGAAGCAGCAAGGTGGGGGCGGGGGTGCCCACTGCCAGGGTCCGAAGGAAAGGAGAGACGATGTGTTCTTAGTTTACTTGGTTTGATGAGCGAAGACTCAAAATGCAGTCCCCCCCCCCCAGGGAAACCACATTGTAAGGGATGGGGTGGGTGGGCTCCCAGGCGAGCCCTTTAGAGCAGCTGCATCCACCAAGCCCCCCAGGGTGTGCTCTATACGAGATTGTTTGCTTTAATCTTAACCAGCACCAAGGCCAGAGCCCAGCACGGTCACCCTCACCGGGGACTCCAGTTCTGTGGGACATCATCACAACAGGACAGCGTCCAGGGCGAGAGGCCTGAGGAGAGGGGCGGCCGGAAGATGCGGAAGCTTCCGGGAGGCCACGGTCCCCGGGCAGAATTTTAAACGGTGAGGGGGCAGTCCAGGCGAGCATAGGGGTGAACAATTTTCAGGCAGGTCCCAAAGCAACGAGTGCGGGAGGCATGCACCTGCTCTGAGAGTGACTGCGAGGTGAATGAGGTCAGGACGCAGGCCTGGGGGGGCAGGGGGGGTGAGAGGGTGACCGCGGGCTGAGCGAGGGCAGGACGCGGGCCTGGGGGGGCAGGGGGGGTGAGAGGGTGACCGCGAGCTGAGCGAGGGCAGGACGCGGGCCTGGGGGGGCAGGGGGGGTGAGAGAGTGACCGCGGGCTGAGCGAGGGCAGGACGCGGGCCTGGGGGGGGTGAGAGGGTGACCGCGGGCTGAGCGAGGGCAGGACGCGGGCCTGGGGGGGCAGGGGGGGGTGAGAGGGTGACCGCGGGCTGAGCGAGGGCAGGACGCGGGCCTGGGGGGGGGGGGAGAGAGTGACCGCGGGCTGAGCGAGGGCAGGACGCGGGCCTGGGGGGGTGAGAGGGTGACCGCGAGCTGAGCGAGGGCAGGACGCAGGCCTGGGGGGGTGAGAGGGTGACCGCGGGCTGAGCGAGGGCAGGACGCGGGCCTGGGGGGGGTGAGAGGGTGACCGCGGGCTGAGCGAGGGCAGGACGCGGGCCTGGGGGGGGTGAGAGGGTGACCGCGAGCTGAGCGAGGGCAGGACGCAGGCCTGGGGGGGGTTGAGAGAGTGACCGCGAGCTGAGCGAGGGCAGGACGCGGGCCTGGGGGGGGTGAGAGAGTGACCGCGAGCTGAGCGAGGGCAGGACGCGGGCCTGGGGGGGGTTGAGAGAGTGACCGCGAGCTGAGCGAGGGCAGGACGCGGGCCTGGGGGGGGGGTGAGAGGGTGACCGCGAGCTGAGCGAGGGCAGGACGTGGGCCTCCGGGGGGTGAGAGAGGGAGCACGAGCCAGGTCCCAGAGACTCTGGCTCCCACGCAACACGCTGGGCACTTTATCCGTTGCACGCAGACGGTCTGTAGGCCGTGTGCATTAAAGAGCTTCCTCTAAGGGTAGATCCCACCTCCCCAACCCCGACCTCTCCAACCAGTCTGCCTGTGAGGTCTGGGGACACGGCCACATTTCCCGGTACGCTGAAATGGGTGGACCTGCCTTCGGAGCAACGGTGAGCCTTCAGAGGTCCCTGGGCAGCGGAATCTCCAAGTTGGTGGTGGTATATGTGCAGGAACCCACTTAAAACTCACTCACACTGCAGAGTAGTCTTTCAAGAGTCTCCCGACTAGACACAGAGCCTGGGCTTGAGGCGAAGGTCTGAGGTTAAACATCCTTTCAGTCTCATCCCAACCTACTAAGGCGGGACTCAGAATCCCCGTCCGACAATTGCAGAAAGCTCGGTCGAGGTTGCGTGATGGGCTCGAGGCGAAGCTTCATCAGGAGGAGAGACAGAGTTCATGAGCCCACAGTCTGGGCTCTCATCCTGCATATTCACCACCCTGGACTGGTCTGGATGTCCAACCGAAGACACTTCGTGAGTTGAGCAGACGGAGGTGAGCTGACCTGCACCGGTCACTCTGAGTTGCCAACACTCACAGGACTTCCCCTCCCCTCCCCTTGGGCTCCCTGCTCTCTGTTTCCCCACGGCCCATGGCTGACCTTCTTGCTCTCTAGCTGGGTGCCCTCCGTGTAAGGGGGGGCCTCCCCGCCTCCTGGCCCTGCTCTCTGGCTGAGTGGCCACATTCCCGGAGACAGCAGAAACTGGTGGCTGTGGGCCCCGCCTCGCCATCTCAGACAGCAGGAGAAACGAACCACAGGCGGTTCAGCCCTGTCATTCCTCCCTCGGGTCAGCATCTTGGGTGTCAGAAAGAGAGAAAGATCGTTGACCAGACTTCTTTACAAATGAACGTGGTCTAACTCTCAACCCCATGTGTGCTCGTAAAATGTGTCACTTGAAGATGTTTTGGTTGGCACTTGGAGCTCTGAAGGCAAAACCAAGAGACAGTTTAATTTAATTACATGTAGAGAAAGTTTTGTTTTGTTTTTTTAATAAAAGAGATTGAAATGAAGTTTGCCTCTCCCCAGCATCCACACAGAGAAGAGGGAAGCTGAGGGGTGGTGTGGCCTCATCGAGTCCACGAGGGGCCCACCGGTGCCACCCAGCCTCCTGCCATCCCCGATGTGGGAGAGGCCACCACCCTCGCAAATACTGGGTAAATAATGCATGTTTTCAATTTGGTTACATATGCCATTCAGCTCCGACGACCGATCAGACTGTCAGGGAAACATGCTGAATTTTAATAAACCCAGTATTTAGCCCAATATGGCAAAATCCCATCATCGCATTTTTGCAGAAGGCGGGAGATGAGAACGCATGAAGCAGGAAAGGTGGTGGAGGTGACCACCCGGCCATGTCTGGACAAGATAAACGGTACACGAGGGAAAAGACGGTAAGTGTAAGAATTAAACACGGGAGGCCCGTAGAGAAGGGCAGGGGACTCTCGCCTGGGGTGGGGGGATGTTCTGGGAGTCTGCTATCACGCACCTCTCTACCTGCCCGCGGCTACCGCAGCCACGCTACCAGCCCCAAAGGGCGTTCAAGGCAGTGACCGTGAGATGGGATGAGACGGGGGTGTCCAGCGGCCTGGGCCCCCATGCTCGTCCTGCTGTTCCTTCAGCCTTGTCACCCTGGAGAAGGCCTGTGAAGTCCCCAAGCTTCCTTTGCTGAATACATCAAGGGAAGGAAGCTCACCGACTCCCCGTGGAAGGCGGCTGGGGCCCAAGGACGACTGTGGAAGTTTGCGTTGCCGGGTGCGCTAGCCGGCGTAAGAACGACGCAGGTCAGTTTCCACCGAAAGGGAAAGCACTCAAAAATGCGGCTCTCTAGAAGGACCGTCCAGGCAGCGGTGCACAGGCACAGGCGGGCACACATGGTACCATGCGGTATAATGATTGTATATGCAGCTAAATGGCACAAGGTCACTGTGGCACGCCATCACACAGGCAGCCAGATTGGGAGGTCTTTCAGGCCTGGTCCCCACCTGGGAACCTTGCTGCGAGCAGCCTGGAGTTAGCCGATGCCACCACCAGAGGCCACCGGGCCTCAGGCGTGCTGCCTCCCTGACCTCTCAGAGGCCACGCCCGCGCGTCCTTCCGGCCCTCCTGCTCATGAACGTTGGGCAGGTCCAGGGAGAGACTGAGGCACAGTCCCGCTCTGGCACAGCTCCTGGTGTCCCGCCCACGCGGTAGGAGCAGCTCAGGCCCCTGCAGCCGTCAGAGGCGCTGGTGTTCATCGAGAGGAGCCGCACACGGTCGAGCGGCCGGGGCTCCACACCACTCACAGCGCCTGCGTGCTGTCCCGCCGGCTGCGGCCAAACCCCGTCTCTGAAGCCCTCTCTGGTCCACCACCTCCATCACCTCTTGCTCAATAAAGACCAGAGGAAGTTTAGGGCTTCTTGGTTGGACTCTCAGGGCTTTGGGACCCACAGGCAGCCTCCCGTTAGCCCCTTCATCTGAAAGGATGCCTGTTGCCACAGAGAGAGACTAAGTCTTGAGGTCCCAAGTCAGTTTGTTGAACATGGAGCCACCTGCTTACGGGAGCAGAAAGTCCTAACGCACCTCTGCAGGCTGAGGAATTGTCTTGTGTCCCAAGTAAGGATGAGCTCTGGTGGCCTGGGGGCATCTTGGGGCTTAGCGGGACTCAGTAGAGGTCAACCATGGGGGACATTGCTCCCCGAGGTGTATTCTGCAGCGTCTAGCACCCGCTCTTGCTGTCACAACTTGGGGGGAGGTCACTACTGGCATCTAGTGTGTGGAAGCCAAGGGTTCTGTTCAGTCCCTGCCATTCGCAAGACGGACGGCCCCCCGACAGTGACAGAGCTATCCAGCCCCGACGGGCCCATTGCTGAGGTAGAGAAATACACATCTGACGGACAGCTACTGCAATCAAAAAGCTTAAAAACTATGTCATTAGACACACAAATAAAAACAAAATTATACAAAAAATGGAACCCATGTGATTCTTTTTCTTATTCCGTATGGCCTACCTTCTCTATAATAGAATGCATACACTATAATTATAATGTTTATGTTATAAATATATCTCATATAAAATTCATGACATATAATTAATGTAATTATTAATATAATTATAGAAATAATAATGTGATGAGACCATGCGGTATAATGATTGTAGATGCAGCTAAATGGAATAAGGAAGCACAGGAAGTAGAACGGGCATGGAGAACAGAGGGGTGGTACGTTCAGGTCAGACCTGGAGGGAAGAGAAGTGTCCGTCCCTTTGCCACGAGACCCACTCACCTGCAGGGAGCGGGTGCCTGTTCCTGGGATACGCCCCAGGACCCGCTGAACCGAATCACCAGGGCTGAGACCCAGGACTCCACAGAACTTCTCCAGGAGGTCATTCATTATGCACCCTAACATCTGAGAAATAAAAGGTGCTCACGTCTGGTCTGCAACCCCGGCTGACACCAGACTCAGCTCTGAGCAGCGGGCGGGAAAGTCCCGATGACCAGGTGGTCGAACAGGAGAGCCAGGACGCGCTCTGCTCCCCACGGCCAGGCAGAGGGTCCTAAGTGGTCCAGCAAAGATGAGCTGCCACCCATGGCTGTCCCCTTGGAGCGCACCACCTGTCCGTCTGAGGGACGGTGAGGGACGGTGACAGGTGGTGCGGGACAGCGAGGGACAGGGCCGCCCTCACCCAGGCCGGGCCGCCGCCTCTCAGAAGCGGGCACAGCGCTGGCTCTCTGTGACTGACACCCGGGAGCACAGTCACACGGCCGTTCAGACGAGGACAGACGAGCATGGCAGTCTTCACTCTCGCACTTCTGACTGGAGTGCAGAATTCAAATCAATTACTTATAAACACTTGTGATAAGATTAATTTAATTTTTTTCCCTTAAACAAAGAGGGTAAATTAAAAGAATCAGTTTGCTCCTTCCCACACTGTAGTGACAAGATTAAAAATTAAATTTATACATATTTCATTTCTACATAATAAAGCTTTTTTTTTTTTTTTTTTTTTTTTTTTTGCAAAAAGAAAAAAAAAAAATGCCACAGTTCATCTAATTAAATCAAAGAAAATTGCCTGCAGCGACGTTACAGTATTACAATGAAGCCCCTGCCAGAACCAGCCCTTGGAAGTCTTCAACGCCACTGTGGGTTTAAAACCCAAGTCAGCTTGGTGGAGGGGGGTGCCTGTGAATGTTGGGGGCGACTTCGGGACAGTGTGGAGCGCTCTCCTGGGTCAGTCCACGGGGGCGGGGAAGGATCGGCCAGCCCCTGTAGAGTTTCTGAGACCCGGGCCGTGGTGGCAAGGAGAGCTGCTTTGGGTTGAAAGGAAAGAAAACAAAAAACCCCGCCTGAAGTTGGGAGAAGAAACAGAGTAAGGGTTGTTGTTTTTCTTTCTTTACATCTCCCCCAAACTAAAACCAGCAAATGTAGATAGTTTATATAAAATCGACGTCTGCAAAGGTGGCTCTTCCCTGTTTGACCACATTGCTAGCATAAGTATCCATGGTCGGCGTGTGGCCCCGGGCTTTGCACGACCCGTGATGTCCAGGCACAGCTGGGAGCTCCTGGCCACCCCCCTCTTCTTCAGCCAGCATGAGCTAGCGGGGGCCTCCCTCAAAGGGACGTCCTTCTGAGGAGGCTACACAAGTTGGTGGTGGTGGCCGGCGACCCCAAAAAGGACAAAGATGCCTGGCGTGCGGCCCCCACCCTCCTGCGCAGGACGGTTGTGATCCTCAGGAAGTTCCTCATCTGGTTTCTGGTGACATTCTGGCAGGGTCGGATTCTGTTCTTGGAAATCAGGCCCCGGGATGCGGAGAGACTTGGGCAGAGTTGGCCGCGGTCCCAGTTTTGGTGAATCATCTGCGCCTTTTTTTTTTTTTAGGTCAGAGCCATGTTCCACGACAGGTGCTGAGGCAATGTTTACGGAGCAGACATTACTTTGGGCAGCAGCTTGGCGGGCAGCGTGAGGGGCCCAGGGTGGCCCCTGTGAGTGGCCTCATTCCTGGCTCCTCCCACTTACCTGGGGGAGGGCAGGACTCTGAGCGAGCCCCGGGCTCCGTGTTAATCCGGAGTCTGATACCTCACTGTCAGTCACAGCAGGAACCCGCAAGCACAGGGCTTTGCAGCTTTTAGGTCATGTTCTCCAAGCACGTTGTCATTGATCCTGGCAGGTTCCCCAGGGGATGTGCAAAGTCCACACCGTTTATCTGAAATCTCAAAATCCAAAAGCTCTCTGTTGCTGCAAATTCTGGGCCAAAAAACATGAAGTTACTTACGATCTTCATGGACGTCCCAGGGTTGACATAAGCACAAGGTTGGGTGTAGAGATATTTCTGAGTTTAATTATAGGCTTCCCTCCCAGATCCTGTGGGAGGTGGTACAAAACATATTACAAGTGCCCATTTCACCTGTATCAGTTAGGGACTGCTGTGTAACAAATTAGCCCAAAGCTTAGAGATTGAAACAACAATACATTTATTATCTTACAGTGTCCCTAGGTCAGGAATCTGAGCACGGCTTAGCTGGCGGGGCCTCTGCTCAAGATCTCTTAGGAGCCAGGGGTCAAGTGTGGACCTAGGGTTTTTCACGTGGTGGTCAGCAGGACTCCGTTCTCCACTGCTGGGCCTCGGGCCTCGGTGACCTGCAGGCTGTTGGCCACTCGTCCCCGATGGCCTTCTCCAGAAGTGGCCATGGCTAGGAGTCAAGGTCTTTTATAACCTAAACTTGGAAGTGACATCCTATCACTCAGAGGTGGATTAAGGTCGGTTGAGGCCCTGGGTGCAGAAGAAAACGTTGGGCTCCTTACATTAGAAAAAAATGTAAGGCTGGGATTTTGGGGGTCCCTCCAAAGTCGGGGCCCAGGGCATGCACCCAGTGCACCTGCCATTAAATCCGCCTCTGCCATCACTTCTCCCTTATTCTTCTATTAGATGGGAGTCATGACGTCCTATCACCCTTGACAGCTGGTTCATGGAGGAGCTCTGGACGGGGCCTGGGGAAGTGGCCCTGTGCCCCATGGGTGAGGTAATGGACGTCCCCTGGAATTACCCTCCGGGCACTGCCTATCACCTTCCTTATGAAACTCTTGGTGGGACGTCAGGTTGGAAATTCTTTAAACATCTATCTGGGTAAGCTACTATGTTGCCACCTGTGAGACAGGGGCCAGGAGGATATATTTCAGCGGATCTCTGTAGGTGATTCTGAGGTATTCCATTAGATGATCCAGTCTGTTCTAGTATAAGAGGGTCGCTATCATACGTTTGCTACGCTCAGGAGCTGGGATATGAGGCGCCTGCCCCCTGAGCAGAGGTGTGCCCCTGCACAGACCCAGGCTCCGGGCGAGCAGGTTCTAACAAAATAGGCTTCGAACGGACCTCCAGGGGCCTGCGCTGGATTCAGAGGGGAAGAGAGCAGATGAGACGCGCCACCTGTGCTGACCGCTGTTCTCCAGAGTCAAAAGGCTTTGTGACTTGGGATTGTGTCCCACCCCTCCCTGGCCCCATCTCCCCACCCACACGCACAGAGGGGATGGGCTGAGAATCTCTAAGGACTCTCTCAACTCTGCAAACTCTAAAGGAGCGGCTAAAGGATTCATTTTCTTTTATTTTTTTTATTTTTATTTTTTTTCCGAAGCTGAAAACGAGGAGGCAGTCAGACAGACTCCCACATGCGCCCCACCGGGATCCACCCGGCACGCCCACCAGGGGGCGATGTTCTGCCCCTCTGGGGCGTCACTCTGTTGCATTCAGAGCCATTCTAGCGCCTGAGGCAGAGGCCACAGAGCCATCCCCAGCGCCCGGGCCATCTTTGCTTCAGTGGAGCCTCAGCTGCAGGAGGGGAAGAGAGAGACAGAGAGGAAGGAGAGGGGGAGGGGTGGAGAAGCAGAAGGGTGCTTCTCCTGTGTGCCCTGGCCGGGAATCGAACCCAGGAGTCCTGCACGCCAGGCCGACGCTCTACCGCTGAGCCAACCGGCCAGGGCCTAAAGGATTCATTTTCATGAGAGACGTCGGTGCTAGGCTTGACTCCGGCTGCCAATGAAGCATCGCGTCATGTTCATCCAAGGTGGCGTGCTGACCCGGACGGTGGAAAACATCAGCTGTGCCTGTGACAGAGGTCCCCCAGGTCATTGTCAGACTCCCCACTCCCCTGTGACTTGTTCTTTCATATCCTTGTTAACCTTCTCAAAAACAGCATGTTCTCTTTAGAGAGCTTTCCTTTTGCTCCTTTTTAAATCTGAATGGCTTAGAAACAAATGTTGAATTCCATAATTCGATTTCTTCTGGAATTGTTTTTTATTCTTTTTTTGTTATTCTGATAGAGGGTCTCCCTCTCTGACTCTTTCTGAGATGTGTAAGCTAAAGAAAAAAATAAATAAATAAATAAACAAAATAAATTTAAGTTGTCCTTGCTTTTTTTAAATTTATTTATTTTATTTATTTTTTTTGTATTTTTCTGAAGTTGGAAACAGGGAGGCAGTCAGACAGACTCCCTCATACACCCGACTGGGATCCACCCAGCATGCCCACCAAGGGGCGATGCTCTGCCCATCTGGGGCATTACTCTTTTGGGACCAGAGCCATTCTAGCGCCTGAGGCAGAGGCCATAGAGCCATCTTCAGCACCCGGGCCATCTTTGGAGCCTTGGCTGCGGGAGGGGAAGAGAGAGACAGAGAGGAAGGAGAGGGGGTGGGGTGGAGAAGCAGATGGGCGCTTCTCCTGTGTGCCCTGGTTGGGAATCGAACCCGGGACTCCTGCACGCCAGGCCGACGCTCTACCGCTGAGCCAACCGGCCAGGGCCTGTCCTTGCTTTTATTCCCAACCTCAAAACGACTCTTCCAGGAAATTCTGTTGGCCCTACATTAAGACTATATCGAAAGCCTGAGCTCTTCTCCCCAGTTCTAACACTGTCACTATTCTCTCACTCATAACGTGGTAAAGTAACTGCTCTCCGTTTTGTCCCTGGTCCCTTCGTCTCTCCTCCCCCACGCGCTCGAGTGACATTCTGCAAAGTAAATTAGATTGTCGGCCATGGAAATGTGATGCTCAGATCTCCCACTGCAGGCAGCAAGATCCACCGGCGGTCCCAGCTGTTGTCCCTCCAGACCCCCAGTTCCATCAAGGCTGAGCTTCACCAGGAGCACGTACAGTGGAGGGACCAGTCCACACCTGTCCATGACAGAGGCTAAGACTGCCAGTCAGTGACGTGGCTCCAGGACCGCCACCGGCTTGGCCAAACCCTTCATGGAATGGGGACAGTCAAGGACACTTCCGAGCCAGTCCTCCTTGCTGTCCCTCTCTTCCAATTACACCACGTCCTCTCGGAGAGCTGAAGGCCCTCCCCTCCCCGCCCACCTTCCACAGCCCTTTCCGTCCCTGAATCCCTAGGTGAACTCCAACAGAATTCATCCTCAGAAATCCATTCTTGGACACACTGTAACCAAACAGTGGAAAACTTAAGACAAAGGGGAAAAAATATTCTGAAATCAGACAAAGGGGAAAAAAATGACACATTACTTCTAGGACACTATGTGAACATCTCCAGTCTCAGGAAAGCTGGGGAGGGCTGAGGGAAACGGGCTATATTGTTAACGGGCAACGAGCCAGAAGAAAAGGCCCCAGAAACTGACGGCGAATGAAATATCCCTCAGGAACGCAGGTGAAATAAGGACCTTTTCAGATGAAACAAAACTAAGCACATTGGTCAATAGCTGACTATATATATATATTTTTTTTTTAATTTTTCTAAAGAGTATTCTTTGAATGAAAGCAAAGTGATACCAGAATTAACTCAGGACATTAAAAATATAGCAAAACCCAAGGGTCTCAGCAGCCACAGCACTTACTTTGGTCCCGAACACGCAGGACGGGCAGGGATCGGTGCAGACGGCCCTGTCTAGGACTCCAGGGTCTGAGACTGGAGTCCCCCGAGGTCTGCTCACTCACACATCTGGACTGAGAGGCTCCGACAGTGGGCACCTGCAAAGCCTGGGGTTCCTGGGACGTCTCGTTGTCCCTTTTCCTCTAAGTGGCCTCTCCAACATGGCAGCTTCAGGGTCCCCAGCCTTCCTAGGTCCTGGCCCAGGGCTCCCACGGTGGATGTCCCAAGAAGGGAGAGCCAGCTGGAAGCTGTCCCCGCTTTTCAGACTCAGCCTCGTGAGCCATGCCATGTCACGCCACCGTGTCCAAGGCAACCGTAGAAGCCCGCCCACTTTCGAGAAAAGAGAAATTAATTTCCTTTCCAGGTTTTGATGAGGAAATAGGAAGTTTCTGCAAAGACATGTAAAACTGCAAATATCGCCGTTGAAGCCCTTTGGGAAACACAGTCTGCCGCCGTGGGCTCTGTCGTCCCTCAGGAGACATGACGGAGTCGGGGGTCCAGGTATAGCAGGAACCAAGGGTCAAGGTCGGAGGTGGGCGGAGGGGCCGGACGTGTAGGTTGTGGTGTGTAGGTTTGCAATAGGAGCTAAGGGAGTAACAACAGTTCAAGATGCAGAGGGTGGCGGGGAGAAAACACCACCAGAAGGGGATGACTTGTTCCAGTGTGAGGAGGCCATCCGGAAAGAGGAGCTGGTGCAGGACCATGCAGGGAATGCCTGGCCTCGCCCCACCCCACCCCACCCACCCGGCAGGCAGGTGCCAGGGGACCAGGGGCAGCTATAGAAACGGCAAGTAAAAGCACATCAAAGACAAGGACAAGCACCTGGGGTTGCTGTGAGTAACTAGTAGTTGTTGAAGGGCTGCCAGGACTTGGGGGCACCTTCCTCCCTGACCCTATCACAGGTGAGCATTTCTGAAACGCCAGGCCACCGCTCTCAAAGCTGCCTCGCCCAGCAGCCTGGCCGCACCACACTTCAGGCAGCGTGTGACGTCCTGTCAAAGGGGAACTGAATAATTTAGAGTGATGTTGCCCATAAATATTTCACGATATGGAAAAAATGTTCATGAGACAATGTTAAGTTAACAAAAAAATAAAGGCAGATTGCAAAGTAGAGTAAGTGGACAGGAAGAAAGAGAAGCTGTTCGCTAAAATATCAACGGGGCGTATCTCCCGCGGGGAATTACTACTTAAATTGTTTTATCTTTACTGTTTTTTATGTCTAAATTACAACAATGAAATGTATTAACATTTTAATAAAAATATAGTAATTGTTGTATTTTTTTTAAAAAGTCTAGTTTTATGATAAGAACATGCTTTCATGAGATATATTCAATCAACCCTTTACTCTAAAATTGTATTTTCTCTGTTAGGAGGTTTGTTTAGGTAAAGCTGATTTTCCTTACCTGTTAAATTACACAGCAGCTCTCAAAGTGTGAACCTTCCTGGATTCGGGGATGGCGTAATTATTTTCATAATAATACTAAGATGATACTGTCTCTTTGTCGCCATGTTGACATGTAGACCAAAGCACATGTCCTGTGTTGCCTCAGCAGGGATCAGGTGACAACACCAAACTACCCAGGAGTAATTGTATTCGCTGCTACACCATCACAGTTAAAAAAAAAAGAATAGAACAGAATAGAATAGAAAGAAAAACATTTCAAAAGCAAATTGTATTTAAGCATATCCCTGATGAAACAATTAAAAAATCTTAATCATATTATATCTCAACCCTACAGTACAGTCTTTTTCTACTATTCCATATGAAGAAAGGGGACATGTGTACAGACGCCCTTAGACCGGCATGGACGCTTCGTCCCAGTAAGCCCATTGTGAGTTAGAAGTATTCTAAGCTGAACCGCCTTTGACGCTGCGGACACCAAGAGCAGCGCGTGGGGCTGCCACTTCCGGCAGAAGCCACACAGCGCGTTGCAGAGGGTATCCGACCGCCTAGCGTTAGCCCAGAGATGGTGCATCCAAAATACGAATGCTTTCCACTGTGACACCATCACAAAGCCATAAAATAGAAAGTCAAACTATTCTAAAAGGAGGGCCCATGGCGTGAGGTCCTCTGGGACATGGGACCAGAATCTTTTCCCGTGAGTCACCATGTCTCCTTCAAAGAACAACTGGCACGCTGCAGTGGGCAAACCGGGATCTTTTGCAGACATTTTTGTCAACGTGATCACAGGGAGTCTCCCTCCTCGGAGAAAAACACTGATAGTATTTCTTGCTCATGAAAAAAATTTTAGCTTTTAAGAAAAAAATTAAAATTTTTAAACACTTTATCATTTCTACTATGAGCTTGACAGCTGCCTAATAATGAGAGACTTTTTTTTTTTGAAGAGATGACCTGTGACTTGTTTTTAAATATTGTATAATGAAATTTGTCAACATTTGGAAGTCTGCATAACTCATGTAAAACGATGTTTTCCAAACAACTAATGAATGATATTGTAAGACTGTACATGGGGAGAATACCCATTCAAAGAATAAGAGAGAATAAAACTAAATACAAAAAGGTAATCAAAGCTCTGGCTGAGTAGTTCAGTGGGTTAGAGCGTCATCCTAATATGTCCAGGCTTGCACGTTTGATCCCTGGTCAGGGCACATACAAGACTCAACCAATGAATGTATGAATAAATGAAATAACAAATCGATGTTTCTCTCTCTCCCCCTTTCTTTTTCTCTCTAAAATCAATCAACCAATATATATATTAAACCTTTATATATACATTAAAGGAAAAAAAGCTAATTTATATGGTTTCAAATTGCATTAAGAAACTATCCCTAGTTGAGTTTTGGTGTAGTAGAAAAGAAAATATTTATCTGAAATTATCTTAAAAGGCTACTAAAATACTTCTTTTTTCCTGACCTCCGCATCTGTGTACATCCAGATTTCCCTCATATATTTTAACCAAAACAGCAAAATGCCATATCCTAACAGCTTGCGTGCAGAAGCTCATAGGATAATCTGGCAGTGTTCTATGGAGCCAGATGTTAAAATATATTTGAAATTAAAAAAAGGAAAGAAAGAAAGAAAGAAAGAAAGAAAGAAAACAATGCCACTTCCTACTAATTTTTATTTAAAAAAAACTCACAACAACCATGGTTTTTAAACCAAAAACCAAGGTTGTTATTGTTTTTTTAAATGTTACTCTTGTTGGCAAAAAAGAGTTCGTTACTTTTAAAGTAAATAGGTATTTTTAAGTTTTCAGGTTTAATTTCTATAAGAATAAATATTGAGATATATATATACACACACACACACACACACACACACACACACACATATACATACATACACACATACAGACACACACACAAACCATATGAACAGATAGTCTCTGGGGTCCTGAGATCAAAACATTTGGGAGCCATTACATTCTAAGAAGACATATTTCAGCTGCACTGGAGGAAATTCCCTTCTTCCTGGATGACTTTGTGTGTGGACATGATGTCTGCAGATGTCAGAACCGCCGGGAAGGGCAGATGGAAGGTGAAGGCAAGCTGCCCAGGACGGCGGCACGGAGCCAGGGGGAAGCTGGCTTCTCCTGGGCGTCACTGGGCCCCCGAGTCAGTCAGCTCTGTGGACTTAGCTTCAGACTGCCTGGGATGCCAGGTAGTAAAAACGATCTGCTTGTGCCAGCGCCTCTCAGGCAAGTTGTCCTGTTCCTGAAACTGGAGGCATCTTAACAGCGGTGTGACCCGGGTCATCTTCCAACAAGAGGGACCGGGCGTTTATCCCACTGTGTTTGGCCCTCCACTAAGTAAAACAATTCGTGAACAGGGTCATTTGACAATGGGGCCAGGGCAGTCATGACAGAGGAACCGGCTGGTGTGTCTTAGGTCTCAAACCGTTTCGATGTTAAAACAGGGCAAAATAATCTTTAGACTGGGCCTCAAGCAACATCGTGTCCCAATGAGCTCTTCGGAAAGATAACAAAAATCCAGACATGACTACCAAGCTGATGGCTACCCAGACTGAAAATGACAACCATTCTTGAGAAATAGCGTCTCCAGGTTACGTTTCCTGCACCAACAGCCATGTCTTCCTTCTATGACTGTGGCTGTTTCCTCTTCCTTTCTCATGCGTGCCCATCACCTTTGTCTTCCGATCGGAACATTATTTGGGCTTCTGCCTAAATCCGTGCTGCCCAAATAGGTATTCTCTGATCTCAAATAAATGCTGGTTGTCTCTCACTTTGAAAACCCTTTTAATTTTATGTTAACGGCTAGATCTCATGTGCACTTTGTTCCATACAAACAACCCTCTCAGCCCACACGGTGAGAGAGCGCTTTATTCCCATTGAACAGATTACGGGACTGAGGCACAGAATGGATATACTAATTATTCAAGTTCACACAAGTGAAGTCACAATCGGTACTAAAACCATGACCTTTTTCGCTTCAAAGTCTGTGATATTTCTGTTTTACCCTTCACCAGATTTAATATCTCAAGTCTGCATTTCCAATCATACCAAATATAACATCTCTGAGTGCTTTTCAAGCTACGCTGTAATCTTGGAAATTTAATAATTAAATACAATTGAACTGTGTTTGTTTTTAATTTTTGCTTTTACTTTATAATTACTCAGGCAGTTAGTTTTTCCTCATTATGTCTGTAGAATTGTTTTCATATTTCATAAAACTTTTCCGTTCTGTATTGTAATTATATCCCGCTATGTCTGTATCCCCATCGGACTGTGAATTCCAGCACGGGGCCTTGACATATAAGAGCGGTTTCATAACAGCATGACAGCATGTGTAGTGATGATAACTATGTAGAGTATCCACCATGGGCTAGGTACCTGGTAGATATCATCATGGATATTGAGGGCCGTTCTTGAACATGGTTATTATTATTCTCATTTCACAGATGAGGAAATTGAGGTGCAGCTAGGCTGACCCATGCAAAGACGCATGGCATGTGTGAACTAGAAATCCAATACATTTCCTTCTGGCAACATTAAGGAGCAAAACTTGAGAAGTTATTAAGCCTTTCCTCATTGAATGCCTCTAGTGACTAGAAAGTAACTTTTTCCAGGGGGAATCCATTCCCTTACAAACAGCCCTAATAATTAGAAGAGTCTTCCTTAGGGGGCTTTGCATTCCCACACATAATCCTACGATGACAAGAATCCTCAGAGTTAGAGTCTGGTTACAAGGAATGGAGCCGAGCAGAGCCAGAGCAGGTTGGGGGTGTGGGGGGTATGTGTGTGTGACTGTGGGGTCCTGAATGCAGGGAGGGAATGCCCAGAGTGTGCTTAACTTGAGAAGGCCTTTAGCTGCTGAGTTATGAAATTTCTTTTTATTTTTATGTTTTGTCTTTTTTCACATTCCTACTGTTTCTCATTGACTCCCTAGTATATGCTAAGCACTTTCTATGGCCTCTTCGAATTCTAGTAAGAGCTCTGTCAGGTAGGTGGTACTCTTTCTCTTTTACTGTTGGGGAAAATAAGGCAGAGAGAGGTTAATTAGTTTTCCCAGGTCCACACAAGTGGTGAGTGACAGGGCTCAACCCAAGCAGTCTGTTCCCAACGCGGGACACGACCTCTTCTTCTACGCCCATGAAATGAGAGGAAGAAAGAGGCTTAAAACTTCGATGAGCTCTCTCCTTGGCATGAGGCCAAACAATTACTACACACCCTGACTTGTTTGTGCAAGTAGTCAAGTTCTACGTGATAACTCTTTAAAAAATAGACTTTTATAAAAAAACCTAATGAGCAATTTTAGTTTTCCCTTTTGGTCTTCAGACTGTCTTTCATCCTTTTAACTGATTCTGGAAAGAGAACCGAACCAAAGTTAATACTGTAGGAAGTAAATGGACTTGGATAGGTATTTATTAGAACTTCTTTCTTCCCTTAATTTTATATCATATGCTCAACAACAACAACAAAACGGGGGTTCAGATGAGAAATCTAAATGGTCACAACCAACTCCACTGAACATTTGCTTTAATTCCCACACAGTGAGATGCAGAGATTTTAAGAGTATGTAGTTGGATGAATTTTAACAAATGCACACCCACCTAACCAATACAGAAACGGTGTTAAATCGTTTCCGAGAGAGCTGCCTACAGTCCCTCCTTTCTCTCTGTGTGTCTCCTGCCCCTCCCATCAAGAGATGGACCCTCTTCCCCTTTCATTTGAATCTGGGCTGGCCTTGTGACTTCATCCAACCAATAGAACGTGGCCGACACAAGGCCCTGCTAGCTCCAGACTTAGCTGTTAAGAAGCCTGCTTCTGTGTCTGTCATGCTGTGAGAAATCCGTCCAGACAACTGGTAACCCCAGAACACATTCCAGGGAGGCAAAGAACCACCAAAGCAAGCCCCACACACATGGCGGAGTTGCATCAGTAGTTTAAGCCACTAATTCCTGCACTGGTTTGTGTCTCAGCAAAAGATACTTGATACGCCAGAATATTTCATCGCCACCCAACAGGTCTGCATGGTCACTGGCAGTCAGTCACCATCGATCTTTCCAACATAGTTGTCTCCATTCTTAAACTCTAAATGAACTTAGACTTCAAGTGACCTTTAATAGGAAAGAAATGGTGCAGCATATACTCTCTTACGGCTGATTTCTTTCTCTGAATAGACTGTTCCTGGTATTCTGCTCCCCCCCTTTTTTTAAAGCAATTGTTATTTTTATTATTGTATAGTAGTCTATGAATGTACCAAAGGCTGTTCTAATCTATTTTTCTAATAATAAAAATTTTTAACACTTCTAGTTTTGTTTTTTAATCGGTAGTAAAAATCGAAAACTCTAATGCACATCTTTGTTGTGGACACGGGTTATTGCTTCTTTCTCGTAAATCGGCAAGAATAGAGCTCCTCGCTCAAAGGACAGATGCACGTTCAACATTCCAAGAAACTTCCTAAAAGTTCCCCAAAATGGTTTCACCACTTTACATTTCCTTAAAATACATGTGACCCAGGTGCCACCCAACCTCGCCCTGTTTGGAGTTGTAGGTAATTTTCATTTTAGTCATCCTGGTGGGCATGTAGTGAATTTTTGTGTGTGTGTGTGTGGTTCTCACTGATGGGTCTTGGATAACAAATATTTCTAAGCACCTTCTAATGTCCTTTTAGCTTATCTATCTTCTTTTGTGAAATATATATAAATATATATATTTTAAATTCTCTTGCCCACTTTAATGATCTGAACCGTAATCTTTTTATTTGTTGTGTGGAAATCTTTTATATATTCTTGATATAAGTCCCTTATTAGATATACGTATTACAAATGCTTTATTCCCACTTGGGACTTACTTTCTAATTTTCTTAATGGTATCATTTGATGAATATAAGTAACATTTAGATGAAGGCAAATTTTATGATTCTTTTTCTCTTATGTTTAGTGCTTTTTGTTTTCTAAGAAATAAGGTCACAACATTGTTTTGATTGTTTTATTCTAGAATCTTTAGAGTTTTGGCTCACATTTAGTTCTCTGGTTCATCTCAACATAATTCTTGTGTGTGGTATGAGGTAAGGTTCCTTAATCACCTTTTTTTTTTTCATATCACTATCTGGTTATTCCAGCATTATTGTTTAAAAATATTTTTTTATTTCACTGTATTGCAAGATGACTTGGACAAAAATCAATTGGCCATATGTCTGTGAGTCTATTTCTGGATTTCCCATTAAGTTTTATTATTGTTCTTCTTTATTCTCACTCCATTAACAAGACAGATATTATAACTTAGAAAGACTCTCCATCAGAGTGTAAGTTCTCTAACTTTACTATTTTTATTAAATTACTTAAATTTCTATATAAATTTTAGAATCAGTTTACCAATTTTTATAATAAGATCTTCTAGAATTTTCATTGGGATTATACTAGATTGATAGGTCAATTTGAAGACACTTTGGGTCTCCCCATTCATAAGTATGGTACATCTCTATTTAGATCTACAAAATTACTATCAGCAATATTTGGCCGTTTTCAGAGAAGATTATCACAAAATCTATTATTATGCATTTTGTGACTTTGATGCTGTTAGAAATGGTGGTTTTTAATTTTTTTATTTTTAATTGTGTATCTTTAGTACACTAGAAATTAAAATTTTAAAATATTTTGACCTTGTAGCTTAAAAACTAGCTAAAAAATCACTTACTAATTCAAGTATTTTTGATTTTCATTTTTTATTTCCTAAGGTTATTTGTGTGAACAATCTAGTCACTTATGAATAAGACAATTTCAATTCTTTTGTACCTATCTTAATTCCATTATTTATATTTCAGACCTAGTATTTACAAGAACAGACAGAATAATGTGGGAAAAAAGTGCTGTAGTTCTGATTTTAGTGGCGAACGAACCAATAATCTGCCATGAAGTAAAAGTTATCTTACACTCTTACTTATTACACAAGGATTTTCATAGATGTCCTTTGCATATTCAGGAAGTTTTTTTATATTTCAAGTTTGTTGAGAAGTTATTATTTTTTAATTATAACTGACAGTTGAATTCAATTAAATCCTTTTTTCTGCATGTATTAAAGATGATCAAGTACTATTTTATTTTTATCTGTGACTATAACCATCTTTAATTTATTTTCAAATGTTAAGCCAATCTTGCATTCTTAAGATAAATCCCTCTTGTTCATATTGCATTATCGTTTTTTATATAATATATTGCTAGATTTGATTTGTAAAAGAAAATTTGTTATAAATTTCTGCATCCATGTTTATGAGTGTTATTAACTTGCGTTTGGTAGTGTCTTTGTTTGATATTTTTGTCGAAGAAATACTGATCTAAAAATAATTTGAAAATGTTTGCTTCTCTTTATTTTCTGAGAGAGTGTGCTGGGGTTGTCCATTGTCAACTGAACATTTGGTAAAATTCACCAGGAAACAAGCTGAATTTTACATTTTCTTTACCAGAAATTTCAAAATTTTAACTCAATTTTTTAAAATAAATGTAAGAATACTCATGCCACCTATTCCTTCTTTTGTGAGTTTTGTTAGCTGTGCCTTTCAATTTGTTTGTTTCCTTTAAATTGTCAAATGTCTTGTTCTAATGATGTTTTTCATACTTTCTTATTATTCTTTTGATGTACATAGAACTGGAGAGCCTTCATGATGTATGTCTCACCTTCTGGCTCCGATCTTGGTAATCTCTGCATATGCTATTAAGTATCAGCTTTTACATTTTACTTCTTACTTTAGGGCTCAGCTTCCCTTCGTGTTCAGGTTTTATAAGCTGGAAGCTTAGATCATTTATTTTATATCTTTCTTTATTGCTAATATAAATATTTAACTATAAATTTTCCTCTGAGCAGTGTTTTAAATGTGTGTCACATATATTTCTATTCCCACTTTATTTTTATTATTTTCTCTATTTTTAACTCATCCGTGTCTTCCAATTTGAAAGTGTGTAGTCTTTTTGTAAATGCATAGTCAATTCTTGCTTTTTGTTATCCATGTTGAGACTATCTTTTTATTTGGCATGTTTAGATCATTTATATTTAATGTAAATTGCCCACGTGGTTGGATTTAAATACAGTATACTGTCACACTATTTGTCTTCCACTTGTTCCATCTACTCTTTGTTTCTATTTTTGGACCCCTGACATTTTGGGAGGTTAATTATTTGTTATGATTAATTCTTCTTAGAAAGAACCTATTAGCTCCATATTTTTATTTTATTGTTCAAATATTTTAGTTGTAGTTGTAATAACATATCTCAGCCCGTTCTTAAATATGATGTTACTTTACCTACAAGGTAAGACCATGAAGTGGCATTCTCCCTATTGCTTCTCGCCTCTTCTCTGCTGTTGTTGTTGTCAGGCATTTTACCTGTGCTATAAGTGGCATTTCTTTTCTTGCTTTAGGCATTCTATTATTTATTGATGATATTAAACATTGATTTAAAATTTTCTTCAGTTTTCTTTTGCCACATAGATATGACTTCTGGAATTTTTTCTTATTTTTTTATAAATCAGAATGTTTACCTGATATTTTTGTCCTCTGCCTGGTGAACTTCTCTTAGCACGTATTGTGCGAATTTGCTGGGCGTGGACTTACTCAGATTTTTTGAAATAAGAAATCATTTTCATTTTACTCTGGAAGGCAATTTTCACTGGAAATGGAATTCTGAGTCAACAGCTTAGTTTTCAGCATTGCAAAGACAGCATTACGCGGCCTCCTGACCTCCGCTATGTCTTATTAAAGTCAATCATGATTAATACTACCCCATGAAACTCTCTGTGCCCAGTGTTTGTCGCTACTCAAGAATTTCTGCTCAATAAATTTCTCAATTTATTATTTGCATGAGTTTAACTATGTTATCTGTTAGTCATGTTCTGAGCTTCCTGGACCTGTGAGTGAATATTTTTTTTCTCTAAATTAAAACACTTTTGCAACTATTGCTTTATCTTTCTAAACTACTTCCTATTTCTTTTTCCTTCTGGGGTTTTTATTACATACCGAGTAAACAGTGTCATCACTGAAGCGAGCATCTTCCTAGTACATTTGTTCAACTTTGGGCTTTGCTTCACATTGATGTGGTCACTGATCATTTGCCGAGTGCATTCCAATGACTTTCAGGTCCATTGCTGCACTATTTATTTCATGTATTCCATTTTCTTGCTCAGAAATTTTCACTAGGTTTTTTTTTCTGATACGTTATGTGTTTCCTTGATAATGTTCAACTGTTTGCTAATTCTTGTGCTTGTATTTGGACTGTATTTAAGAAAGTTTTAATAGCTGTATTGAAGTGGTTTTCTACTAATTTAACACCTGTCATCTGCCCATCTGCTTCTCTGAACTGTACTGTCTCTTCATCATAGACCGTATTTCCCGCTTCTTGCTTTGTTTCTTGAATTACCGTATTTCCCCATGTATAAGATGCACCTTAATTTTGGGGCCTGAAATTTGAAAAAAATATATTACATAAAGTTATTGAACTCAAGTTTTATTCATCATAAAATTCCTACAACTCCTCATCACTGTCGAAACTCCCATCCATTTGCTTGTCCTCATCTGTGTCTGATGATGAATCACCGTACATTCAGCACTGTACAAAATCTTTTCTGAGGCATTTCTGGGCAGAACATGGCAAAGGGTAACCTACTGTAATAGTTTGGTAACAAGAGAAAAACCATGAGCGCAAAACCAATTGTGAAAAAGCAGAAAATGCAAGAAAAGTATCTACAACAATGAGCATAAAAACAAGCACAAAAAACTGGGAAATACAAGTAAAATAATCTACAACCATTGACTAAGATGCAACCAATTTTTAGACCAGACCCCCAATTTTTCAAAAAAGGGTGTGTGTTATACAGGGGGAAATACGGTACTGTGGACATGATGTGCATTTGTGTAGACAATTTGGATGTTGTTATCTTCCTCAAAATAATGGTGAGCTGTTTTTCTTTTCCTGTTGGCAGGCAACTAAATTAATATAATATCGTCTTGTATTGGATTTATGCCTTTCTAGGGCCAGTTTATTTTGTTGTCTGTTTGGTGATTGATTGATTGGTTGATTGATTAGTTCTTGGTTTTTGTCCTTTCTCTTATGATATTGTGCTTTAGTGTGTTCAGTGAGAAACTCATAGTTTTTACCAAATCCCTGTAATTGGATGGCATACAATCTACAAATGGCATCTTCTCAGTACTAACTGCTCAGACGACTCGGCTCCTTGGCCCTCACCAGCTGGTTTCTGCTGAGCTCCTTGGAAATTCTTTGGTGCCATTCTCAAGAATAAGAAGTTTAGGAATCAATCAAAGGTATAGAAGTAACTAGTATGTAGAGTCTGGGGCTTCCCAAATGTGTCTTGTTTCATTTCATGTTATCTTCCATCAATTTCCCACCTTACATTCAACACCTTTTCTCTCCTGCCCAGTAATTGTACTCTTATATGTTTGAGTTCTTTCCCCATGTCTACACAGTAAAAGACAGTTCGTTGTAAAACTCCTTTAATTCACCCCTCTTGTTTCAAGAATCATATCTGCCTACTTTTGTTTGCTTTCTAACCATTCAAAATATTTTTAAAAGTTTTCTTTTCAGAGTTGTAATTGTTATTGTCATTGTATATCCAATCCAAGTGGCTCTGGTATGACAGGAACCAGACCTCTCTTTGAAATATTGACACTAACAGGAAGCTTTGTTTGCGTGTGCTTCACTCAGTTCAGTCTAGAGATTTTCAACTAAGTATTTCTCAGAGATGCAAAGTCGGCCCCCACAGGACACAAGAGCACCTTATGGTAGCAAAGAACTGGCATGTATTGAGTCCCTGTCTTGTAGCAAAGGCTTGGCAAACCATATCCCTTAAGGACAATTACACCTGTAGCTAAGGAATTGTTTTTCCTACCATGATATAAGACAAGTGAGTCATAACGAATGGCCTCGACTTAGTCAAAGCTACAGTTTAGGCATGAGATAACCAGGACTGAAGTGGTCATTTAACTCTCACATCTGTAATCTTTCCATTGACCCTTAAGCTGACCCAACATTTCTAAAACCTCTAACACTTCACCGTATCAAAGATGTGAATTTCCTTATCCTTCAGGCCCAACTCGGAGACCCTAAACACGTACAGGAGGTCGGTTTCGTGTCGATCTGCAGATGTTGGTTGGCAGTGTTTTCTGTGCAGCTAACTCTGCATTAAACCGTGTGGAGGCTCCTTTAGGATTCTGGGAGGAAAAGATATTTTTGTAAACTATTGGTAATGTTAACCATGTGGATCAAAGTTGGAGCTGTAAGTACAAGTGTCAGGCAACTAAAATAAATTGGTAATGCATCTTTGTTCCTTGGAGAAAATAATTTATTATTTGAAATAATAGAAAAAGAAAAAGAGATGGTAAGGGTCCTGGGAGGGGTGGGTTTCTACGACGAACGTTTACTTCACAGTCCCCTCCCACGTCCCAGTCTGAGGGAGTCCATCTCTCCAGCCAGAAAAATGACACAGAGAAATCAACTTAAGACTGCGAGGTATTCAAAGCAATCTCTGGACAGGGCACCTTCAAACTCAAGGAAGGAGCGCCCGCCATTTCTCAGTCCATCATTTCTTCTGAGCAGTGACGCCTCGTCCTGCCTGTGACACCTAAGTCACAAATGTCACAGCAGGAAGGAACGGGTCCGGCTGTCCCACAAGACCGTGAGAAACTCCGCTCTTTTAAAAGATCACTCTTCTCATGTATTCATGGGTCCAAATTCAGGATGAAATAATCAACCTGGGAACCTCCTTAAGAGGCGGACGTGGAACTCCATTGCATGTGACTCTAGTTGAAGGACTTGAGCTATTTTCGTCTTCTCCTATCTGGTCCCCAGCCAGCCACAGGACACTTGTTTTCTGAAAATTAATATATCTGGAAGCGAAGACGGTCTCTGAAAAAAGCAGATTCGCTTTTCTCCAAATGTAATGAAATTATGTTTGGGGAAGCCTCTGTTGATGTCCAAGAATCTTTATGAGCCTTTTAAAGTCATTGTTTTTCTCCCTCACAAATGAGAACTTGCTGAAGCCAAGAAGTAATGAACTGGAAAACCACATGGTGACAGTTGGTTCTTCAGCTGGCCCTGGTACGTTGGCGAGGCCTGGCGGGGGAGGGCGCGGTCCCTCCCTCCCCGCTCGCCTTGCTCTCTCTCCTGGCACCCCTCGTGAATTACCCCTCCTCCTTTGCCACCCGCTCCTTTACCCTTTTATGCGATGAACACAGACTCTGGGATAGCCCGACCTGTGTACAAACTTCACTCTGCTCCTCAGTGGTGTGGTCCATGAGTATTGTATGAGCCTGATATTGTGCTTATCCTCACTGAGTCATAGTTCTCTCATTTATAAAATGGTAATGATACATCATTTCTCCTTTCCCTCTCTTAAAAAAAATCTATCTTTGCCTTGGCCAGGTTACAGCATTATCCCAGTAGGCCAAGGTTTCGGATTTGATCCCTAGTCAGGGCACATACAAGAAAGAATCAACCAACAAATGCATAAATACATGGACCAATTAATCTGTGTTTCTCTCTTTATAGCTTTCCATTCCTCACTCTCTCTCTCTCTCTCTCTCCCTAAAATCTATCAATAAATAAAATTAACCAACCATACTTTGTTCTTTTTTTTTATCTGTCTTCAGTGAGCTCCCCAACTCTACCATACAGAGACCCTGTGACACGGGAAGGGGGAAGAGACCCCAGAACAGGAGTGGAACTTGAATGGTCACAGTCCACAACGGTCATCCTGTCCCTCTGGGGAACAGAGTTCAGGAACCCAGGTTCCCACGAGCCAGAGCTTGGGCTCGATTACGAAGTCGGCTGTGATGGGAGGGAGTGCCCTTCTTATTCAGAGCCTGGGAAGACATTTCATGCTGCCTCTTAGATGCTAAAATCCACCCCCTGATCATATAGGGGAAGCTACCCTGAGGATGACGTTTTCACTCCGAAAAGAGGCAAAAGCATTAGAGGGAAATGAACCCCTGACCATGCTGTCTGCCCACAATAGACCTGGACTTCCTGGGCATGAGACAAATGTCCTTATTCTTCCAGCCAGTTTGTATGTGTGTGTGTGTGTGTGTGGGGGGGGTTGTTGTTATATCCCAAATCATCCGAATGGTGTATGTGTGAAAATCAACCATCACCATTTGTACTCATACTCAGCTCCCCAAGAGACGTTTCTGAACTTCCTTTGCTCCGTGTTAGATCTCTCTCCTCCCCCATTGATTCCCTCCTCTTCTTCTCTCTAGAACCCAAACACATCTTGTTGTGACCAAAACTAAGGACCCACAGAAAGCGTGATGATGTTAGAATTTCCAGGTTTCCAAAAAAACAAGAGACCTTCTCAATTTTCTCGAAGCATGAAGAGTTTAGTATCAAAATGTCCATGTACACAAAGGGAACTGGCTTTCTTGGTGGCCTCTCAGCCACTTGTCCCAGCTCTGAGGGTTTTTAAGAAAGCTGGAACAAACAGTGCTTCTGGGGCTTATGACCTAGCAGTGGTTCTCAACCTTTCTAATGTCGTGACCCGGCAATACAGTTCCTCATGTGCGGTGACCCCAAACCAAAAAACAATTTTGGTGGCTACTTCATAACTGTAATTTTGCTACAGTTATGATTTGGAATGTAAATACCTGATATGCATTATGTATTTTCCGATGGCTTTAGGCGACCCCGCCGGGGTCGCAACCCACAGGTTGTGAACCGCTGACCTAATGGTTTTTCCAAAGACTGGGTACTCTGTTTATGCCCTCAGCAGAAGAAATTGGTACCCCCAGACTCTCATGGGACCCAGCAATGATCGCTCTATGAATTCCCCCTGTATCATTGCCTCTGTCTGAGCATCTTCCATCCCAATCTGAAAGACAAAAGAAATGACGGGTGTGTGGTTCGATGAGGCAAAGCTCTGAGACCACCAATCACCGTGTAGATGGGCTGGCAGTAACTTAGTTCAATTTTCTGTGGTCAGAGTGTTTCAGCCCTAGGGCATAGGGCATAACCATCTATGTTCACTCAAACACTACCATTTATTGAATTGTTAAGTAGGTACTTTGGGTTAGATTCCATTTGAAACTTGGGTCATAAGTAAAATAATCATATAGTGTTTTCTTAGAAATAGGGATGACTGTGCCAATAGATTCAAATAAAGTTGTAAAAAAAAAAAGAAAGCCCAAGGTGAGAGAATAAAAGTGACGTGGTATGTGGAGGGTGGGGTGGAGCACATGTGTCATACATGGTAGGCAGGTACGCCACTCTGGGCTGTGTGAGTCAATATCTAAATGAGATGTGGGAGTGAATTCTTAAATATCGGGAGGAAAAGTATTGGAAGGGAACCCCCAATACTTTGGAGGTATTGGAATTTCACCCCCTGGTGAAAATGTTTTGGGTCAATAATGTACTTCGTTGCTTGGAGAATATCTCATAAGTGAGTGGGCTAATGGTGAGGCAGAGAACAGGGAAAAGGTAGGAGATCTGGACAAATGGGAGAGTTGGAATCTCCATGTCCCCAGCAGTGGCTTAATGGGTGGCTATTCTCCTCAGAGGGGGTTCAAGTGGACATCCTCTAGCTTGACCTCTTTGGTACAGGGAACTGAGCTCCATGTCTTAGTTTTCCAAGTCTCACAGAGTAGCGTTACTCACCCCATTTCTTCCTATTGGAGCCCATCAAAGGGGTTTAGTTCTTTCTTCTTTCATTCTGGGTTCTTACCTGTGGCTATGACGTCACTTTCCCACCTTTTCCTCCTGATGCACCTCACGCTGCATCTGGAAGAAGCTCCGACAGCAACCTGAAGACACGGCATGAGTATTGCATGCCTCTTGCAACCAGAGCTTAACTCATCGCATTCCCAGGGAAAACCTCACACCTTCCACTACCACCCGGTGTATACCAGGTACTCAGGGACTCTTGGTGGCTGACAATGTCTCTGTCTTCAGCAGGACTGAGCCTGACCCTCAGCTGAGCCCCTGGTCATTCTTGCAGCCCCACTGCCCTGCAGGTTGGGTGAGGTTTCTCCTTTGCCCACTGACAGAGATCATTTCCTGAAATTTTAACTAGGTTGAATTCACCATGAGCTTTAATTTTTATTAGGTTTTTGTATTATAATAAAAATCATTCATCTTTGTTCTCAGTTCCTGATTTTAATATTCCTAAATCCCTCCTGAGTGGTGATGAGTGTCTTTTGTACTCTAATGAGATGACTCGAGGAAGAGGGGGAACTTCAAGATGGGGGACAGGTTACCAGAAAGACCAAGTCATGACTAGAGGGTTGACATTTTCAGCCTTATTCTTGGCCTTCCCTGGGAAGAAAAAGGATCTAGAGGTTGAGTGAGAGTACCAGTAGCTGATGATTTAGTCAATTGAGGCCAGGTACTGAAACTACTATAAGAACCTCTAGGCCCTGGCCGGTTGGCTCAGCGGTAGAGCATCGGCCTGGCGTGCAAGAGTCCCGGGTTCGATTCCCGGCCAGGGCACACAGGAGAAGCGCCCATCTGCTTCTCCACCCCTCCTCCTCTCCTTCCTCTCTGTCTCTCTCTTCCCCTCCCGCAGCTGAGGCTCCATTGGAGCAAAGATGGCCCAGGTGCTGGGGATGGCTCTGTGGCCTCTGCCTCAGGCGCTAGAATGGCTCTGGATGCAACAGAGCGACGCCCCAGACGGGCAGAACATCGCCCCTGGTGGGCGTGCTGGATGGATCCCGGTCAGGCGCATGCGGGAGTCTGTCTGACTGCCTCCCCGTTTCCAGCTTCAGAAAAATGAAAAAAAAAAAAAAAAAAAAAAAAAAAACCTCTAAAGAACAAGGTCTGGCTGGTAGAGCACATTGCTTTGCTGGGAGGCTGGCACACCCTAAGAGGACCAGGAGATCATATAGTGCACCACAAAACCTCTCCTACGAGGCTGTTCCTGAGTTGTATCCTTGACAATAAACCAATAATCCTGCTCTCCTGCATTCTGTAAGTTGCTCTAGCGAGTCATACAGCTGAGTAGGGATTTGTGGGAAGTTCTAAATTCATAGTCCAGCTAAGTAGAAGCCAGGGCTCCCAGGGGACCCCACTTGTAGCTGGCATCTGACCTGAGGACAGTCCTGTGGGACTGAACCCCTAACCTGTGGGTCTGCATTGACTTTAGGTAGCTGGAGCCAGAAATGACTTGAATTCTTGGATATCCAGTTGGCCTTGCAGAACTGAACTGTTGGTTTTTGTCCTTGGAAAAACCATACAATTCTCACAGAACATCTTATGAGCTCAGTGTTCTTAACTTTCCCCCTGTCGAAACTTCAGGGCTAATTCTTGGAAGATTGTTAGCACGACAGTAGGGAGGTATTATCTAGGTAAGCTTTCGCTCTGGAAACTCGAGCTCGGCAGAGCAAGATGGGGCCATGATGGGGCTGAGTTCCGAGTGGCTGCGCCTGCCTCGGGTGTTGGTATTTGGCTCAAAGCAGCCAGAGGTGAAATAAGCCAGAGTGAGATGGAGCCCCAGGCCAGAGGGAGCGCTAAGAATCAAAGCCGGTAAACACCAGAGCAGCATGTGCGGCCAGGGAGCCAGAAGTCGTCCGAACCAAGGGGCAGGCTCTAGGCTAGGACTCGCACTGAAAGACCCAGCCTGGGACTGGCAGGCACAGAGGATGAACAGTGGTGCCCACAGCCCCAGGGAAGCTTCATGTCCCTTTTATTTGTTAATGAAAGCCATTGGTAACCACTTTAACTTAAGGAATCAGGGTACTGAAACGGGTGCCTGTTGTCCCCCTCACAGCACTGGAGAGAATCAGGACTGTAGGGAAGCAGGAGACTAAGCGATGTTTTCCTGCAGGATAAACACAGCCAGTTGCGCTTGACCTCTGAGTTGGCGGCGCCACACGCGGGCCTTTGGCACGCTTGGCACGCGCATGCCTGAGGGCGGCCACCGTGGCTGCGCCGGGGCGTCTTATCCAGAAGGAGGCCTGCTGCTCTCCTCACCCATGGCGGAGGCATCCGTGGTGCCCCGTGGTGCCCAGCGTGGCTGCGGGCGCAGACTGCCAGCAGGCAGAACGTTTCCGCCTTGCAGTGCAAGGTGGAGCAGCGTGTGGCTAAGCAGGCTTGCTTAAGGGCAGGACCGGCCAGAACCAGCGCTGCCAGGGCCCCTCCTGTCCATGCGCCCCATGCTCCAGCGCAGCGGGGACATCTGCCTGTTGAGAGACTGCCTCATCGTAATTCCTCAAATCTCGGTTGCTCACCTAGAAATAAAGCCAGACCATCAGAGTAAGGAAGCCCTGTTCTCATCCCTGCAATCCATTTCCACTCGTGTTCATTCTACTCTTTATCCAGTTGCATGCCCCCTCCCTTGTCTCCAAACATTGTCCTTAGCGCATCAAGTCTGGTCCAAGGGAACTTTTCTCTGAGCACCCCTAACCTAAGCGGTGATAGGTCAGCAGATTCCCGTATGTGCTCACAGACCAGAAAAAGTTTCAGCAGGTACCTGTGTTAATAAGCAGCACAGAGGGCGCTGGCGTTTTGCTGCTTGAGTGGCATGGAGACAACGGAAGGGGCAGGAAATCGCTCGCCCAAGGATGCGAAGTCGCTCCGTTCGTTGGCAGAGCCTGGAGCAAAAGCCAAGACTCTCACCCCGCCGCTTGCCCACTTCACCAGGTGGTCTGGTCGTCGCCGGTGGGAAAACAGAACCTCCTTTTCCTAGAATGGAAAAATATGTACCTATACCTGAGACCATTTTGGTAGTTTTGTTGTTATCACTACTGCAATTCTAGCACATGAATACTTTATGGGGGGGGGTGCAAAAGCCTATGCCCCCCATCATTCACCGCCCCCCAGGTGGTATCTGTGGTCCCCCAGCAGAGTCCAGAGGTGGCCTATTGAGTCGGCGTCGGAATCAAGCCCACTTCTCACCCTCTCACTCAGTCGTCACGAAGGAACCTTTCTTCAAATGTAGGTTGCATTAGGCAAAAGTGCCAGTGTGTTTGAAATTAAGTCACTCCGGGATGATTGAAAATAGGACGCCTGAGCTTCCGTCGGGGTTCCTATGCGAATGGGGCGTCATACAAAATCAAGCCGTATTGTGTTATGGGGAACGGCTTTGTGCTCATATTTGGAACAACAGGGTCCCGCTGAGAGCCCTTCAGGGGTATGAATGGTATGTGGAGTGTGTCAGAGTTTTCCAGGAAGGGGGCCGCACCACCTTGACTGCACGAACAATAGTTTAGGGTCGGGAGGGAGATGGCTGAATTAAAGTGACATTTTTTTTCCCCATTATTCTTCAGGTTTTGAGCTGCAGTTGAATGAGAACCTAGGGACCATCATGCCTGGGCGTGTAGCACTTACCTTCTCCTTGTTCGTGGGCAGGGCCACACGCAGTGCGTCGTGGGAAGAGAGGATTGGGCTGGCAGCCCCATGGTGGAGACCTGCTGTTCTGCTCCCCAGCTGTTGTGGCTTCTTCGTCTATAAAACATTGACGTAAGATCAGCTGACTTAAAGATGTTGCTGCCAATAAAGAAAGAGACAGAGCTTGTGAAAGATTATGGTGCCCAGGAAGGAAAAGAGTCAGCCCGAGCTATAGAACGGGCAGGAGGTACAGAAAGTGGAGGTCAGTCTTCTGTGTCAGTTCTCTGGGCCACCACACAGAGAGGACTGGGGGCTGACCGGAGCTGACAGCCATCTACGGTCTCCCAGCTCCGGAGGCTGCAAGTCCCCGAGCAAGATGGCAGCAGGAGTTCCTTCTGCGGCCCCTCCCCAGGCAGATGGTGGTCTCCACTTGACCTCTTCCCCATGCGGGCGTGCCCCTGGTGTCTCCTTGTGTGTCCACACTTCTTCTGAAGGACACCCGCCAGACTGGGCCAGGGGCCATGCCAGGGACCTCATTTAACCCCTCTTTAGAGGTTCTCTCCAGATTCAGCCACACGGTAAGGTCCTGGAAGAAAGGACTTCAACCTGGGAGTTTGGAGGGGATACAAGTCAGCTCAGAACAACCCTGTTTTGAAGTGATTTACTTTGGAATCATATAAATATGTTATGCATTTAAAAGCAAGTTAAATAAAAACTTAGCGGTGTAATTTCTAAACATAACTTTTTTTTTTTTAATTTACAGTGCGTTTTCGACCCTATATATTATTTTCACTTCAGAGAGATATCTACCTACATTTGGTAACACCTCCTCCCACCAAATCAAAACCTGGGTCAGCACTACAAAATCAAACATACTGATGTTTCTGTGGAATTAAAAAAGTATGAAGATTCACTAAGGTGAAATAAATGAGGGCCATGAATAGTCTCCCATCGACTCTGGTCATGAATGGTAACCTAACGGGTTCAGGCTCAGTTCGGTTTTGCTGTCAAATATATTATAAAAAAATTTTGGTCTTTAGACCCTTTGACCTTTTGGTCTTTAGTAAAGAGATTCTGGCGTAATATTTAATTTTTTTTTTTTTTTTAAAAAGCAAGTTACAAAAATATGCACACAGTATGTTAACATATATATAAATTATTTGAAAACATGCTTAACAACGTAATATATTTTACGGCAGCAACATGCAGAGTTAAACTTTTGTCATAGATGCTCAAGGGACTGATGATCGCTCAGTTGAGGCGAGTAGCTGCTTCTGGGAGAGAAAGTGAACAAGACTGGTGGTATAGGTGACCGGGAGACTTCCACTGCATTTGTAATGTCTTATCGTTGATGTTGTTGTTGTTTAAATAAAAAGACAAAGGGAAGAGGGGTCTCCTCACAAACTATGTCACTGTCATTAAAAGAAACAGAAGTATTTAATCAAATGGAAAAACAACAGAAATGAGTTCTCCAGACAGAAGAGAAAAATGACTTGATTTTGGGTGATGGGCATACCACACAATCAACTGTTCAAATGTTATAGAGATGGTCACCTGAAACCAATGTACTCTTATTGATCAATGTCACCCTATTCAATTTAATTTCTAAATTAAATAAAAATATTAAAGAAAAAGAGAGGAGAGGATGAAAGTCTAGTAAGTGTGTCGGGGCCGACCTTGTCCAAGACGGAAGGATGTCTATCTACATGGCGAGGGGCGGGTTTCTTGTTGGACGGCTGACTGACGGGGACACTGGAAGGTGGGGCTGGGAATGGAAGGAAAGAAGTTACCATCTTGAAGGGGATGGGGACCCAGGAAACGACAGAGTCAAATTCATGACTTTCTGATGATTCTGCTGATAGACAAGTAACTGACAGATCCTGGAGACACGGGCTGGGGAGACAGCTCCTGCTACTTACGTGCCTTTGGGTGGCAGACTCTTTTTATACACATCCTCTTTTTAGATCTTCCAAAAATGACTCTGAAGTAGGCCAGGACAAACGCTATTTCTACAGCTTGGGAACAGAAAATCAAACTTGAAAGGTTACATACCTTGCTCAGAGTGACGCGGAGAGAACAGGCAGATTCCGGTCTTCCGGTACGAGCCAATGTTCTTTCTTCTTCCCCCACAGTTGTCATCCCAACAGGAGGACAAAGAAATAATTAGGGATGCCTTTGAGATCCTTTGCTTGACTGCCAAGAATGATGGTTGATCTAATTTTTCCCCACCAAATGACAGAAAAAATTCTGTTGAAAATTTTAGATAAAAAATAAAACAAAAAAACCTTACAAGAGAATCCACTTCTTATCTCAGAGCTTGTCCAGGTAGAAAGACAACAGGCGTGAAGTGGACCAGAATCCCGGGCCTGACCTAAGCTAACCTGCTCACTCACACTCAGCGGAAAGCCAGGCTCAGGGGGAAGAAGGGATGAGGCCGAGTGGGATTCAGAAGGCAGCTGTCTTTATTCCGAGTCCAGGTTTCCAAGTAAAGGCCAAAGGTTGATAAATCATGAACTCAAGGTAAGTAAGAAAATCATGTCTAAGGAAAGTGAAGAGAAGATGGCCTCAGGAACAGGAGTGAGAACACAGACCTCAGTGAGCAGATGTAAGATCAGGGATCCGTGAAAGAGATGACGTGCACGCACAAGGACAAACAGAAGCTCTGGCTGTCCATGGGGAACGTGTGTTCAAGTTCAACCTGAGCAGGAAATACACTCTCCCGGGCCGTGCTTAAAACCAAACAAGACAAAACAAAACGTCTGTCTCCGTTTAAGGATTGTACATATCTGAAGTATAGATTATACATGTTGGAGATCAAGTCTGTGCCTTTATAATTGATTACATTGAATAGTTTAAGATCAATCATCATGAACAATTAATTGATAAATTATGATCCTTTAATCTTCGCTGCCAGCTCCTTTTTAAGAGCTGAGGGAGGATGTGTGTTAATTAACATCAAATGGTCAGTTCCGTGCATCATATAAAATGTCCTGGAAGCCACTTGGTGTTCCTCACAAACCCAATTGATTTCCTCCACTGGTAGGCTCAGCCGCGCACCTGCCACAATGCACAGGGAGGTAAACCGCGTGCAGACAAGTTATGTGTAGGATTAGCTAACACGCATTACCTGTTTGAGGCTGGGCACAAGGAGATCCACCAGGAGAAGTGTCAGTCACTCATTCTGCAGCTCTGCGGAGCCTCTACGGAGGACATGGAAGCTGACCACAGTCCCGGCCCACACAGGACCCACAGTGACGAAGGACAAGCTACACGCCAGGAAGACCCAGTCAGAGGAGGACTCAATGGCACAGGAAGGCAGAGAGAACGCGGCAGGTGCGCACAGCGCCCTCCTTTCTGGGCGCCAGCTCTCACTGTCCCCCTGGTCCTTCTCTGATGTCCAACCTTGGAAACTCCCTCTTCCCAAGCCTGACTTCGGTGTTGGGACAGCATCTCCAGCCTCCTGCCTTGCGGTCCTGAAGGAGGGCCTCGTGGACTCTTTGGCCCACTGGGAAGACACTTACTTACAGTGAACAAAAACGAAGACTAGGAGGATGCCACAGATGCCCTCAAAATTTCCCTTACCACAAAAGCACATTTTCAGGAAAAAAAAAATTGTTCTCTTTCTGTGAGTCAGTCAGGGCTTCCATGTCTTATTCTAACATCCATGAATGTCAGAAAGACCAACCATCATGTTCTCTTGGAGACTTGAAAAATAATTTAAGCCACACATCCCTAATAATGAAGAGATAGTAAACCTTTCCTCTAGGAAAGGTTATTATAAATATTATCTTTATGTTTATTCAGTTGTACAAAAACATGTGCAATCATGAAGGTTTAATATCCGCGTGGAGCAGAGGTTATTGCCAAGGCATAACATCGAGTGTGTATATGAACCAATCCGACTTCCACGTGGACTGTTTCTCAGCATCAGAGAGCTCTCCCCTGTGTCCTGCAGACTTCCCGTCTCTTCTGTTCTGAAACCCTGATTTGATTGCCTTTCTCTGAATTGTTAATGAATCAATTTTCTCATTAAAAAAAATGCTGAAAAAATTAAATAAGTAAATAAAAATTTTTTAAATGTGCTACTTAAAAACATGCAGGATGGTTGAGATTGTGCATAACGTTTCGTGTGTTTCGAATGGGGTTGAAATACGAAGGTTCTACATAGTGATGCTCTGGGTGGGTCTGAGCACGTATGTGTGTGATCTGTGCACAACTGCATTCTAAGGTTTTCTGAAACCATCCACTGAGAGCAGCAGAGTGTCAGGCTCCCATCTTTGTGGGGATTGTTGACACACAGCCGGGGAGAGAGAATGTGGGAGGAGCTGACTTGAGGGACTCTTTTTGCTATTCTTCTCCTCTACGCAGTCCTGGGGAAGAGCAAACCCAAGGTGCCCATCTGTGGTTTGGAGTTAGTCCCTAGACACCCGATTTGGGGGCCTGAGGTCATTCCGAATAGTTGTGTTGGAATATGGCTGCTTCCTTCCCAGTGCCAGCGCCAACAGCCCTGGGCAGGAGGAGGCGCGATTGGAGAGGCAGAGGGCGGAGGCAGAGGCCGGAGGGAGGAGTGGAGCAGGGGTCCCCAAACTACGGCCCGTGGGCCACATGCGGCCCCCTGAGGCCATTTATCCGGCCCCCGCCGCACTTCCGGAAGGGGCACCTCTTTCATTGGTGGTCAGTGAGAGACGCAAAGCATGGCATCGCTCACATACAGTACTGCTTCCAGTGACGTGGGATGCACGCCTCATGGCTCCGGAAGCACGTCACATCACTTGTTACATCTGGCAGTGACAAATATGGAACCGAACATTGACTATTTCATTAGCCAAAAGCAGGCCCGTAGTTCCCATTGAAATACTGGTCAGTTTATTGATTTAAATTTACTTGTTCTTTACTTTAAATATTGTATTTGTCCCTGTTTTTTTTTTTTTTTTACTTTAAAATAAGATATGTGCAGTGTGCATAGGGATTTGTTCATAGTTTTTTTTTATAGTCTGGCCCTCCAATGGTCTGAGGGACAGTGACTGGCCCCCTGTGTAAAAAGTTTGGGGACCCCTGGAGTGGAGTTTGGGAGAAGTGAAGGAAGCCGAGGCCGGCACCGCCCACGTGCAGCCGGCTGGACCTCAGAGGGGACGGAACCACGGTGGCCCACACTGCCTTACGCCTTGGACACACTGTGCCTGGGTTTCCACCGTGCAAAGCTAAGGCCTAGGCTTCAAGGATAGAGTCTGGAGTGGGAGAACCAACCCCGGACTGTCACCAGAGACCGCTTTTATTTCGCTTAGCGGGATAACGTGTCTTCTCCCGGGTCATAGCCAATTGGGACCGCCCATTTCGGGGCTTCAAGTGAGTTTGTAAGGCTGGTGAGTGAGAATCATCAAAGTCCCTTCTGGTAGACAGAATGACGCCCCCTCCTCGAAGATGTCCCCATCCTGATCTTGGAAACCTGTGACCATGGCGATTTACATGGCAGGAATGATTGGATGAAGAATCTTGAGATGGAAAGAGGGTCCCGGATGTTGCAGGTGAGCCCGGCACGGTGACGGGTTCTTAGAAGGGAAGCAGGAAGGTTAAGAGAGAGCAGGTGATGTGTCACGGAGGCAGAGGGACAGGAGATAGGGCAGAAGCAGGTCAGAGTACCAGCACTGCTGGATGGGCCACAAGTCAAGGGACATGGGTGGCCTCCAGAAGCTGGAATTCTCAGAAGGAGCACAGTGCCCCCACCTTGAACTCAGGAATTCTTTTTTTTTTTTTTTTTTTTTTTTTTTTTTTTTTTCATTTTTCTGAAGCTGGAAACAGGGAGAGACAGTCAGACAGACTCCCGCATGCGCCCGACCGGGATCCACCCGGCACACCCACCAGGGGCGGTGCTCTGCCCCCCAGGGGGCGATGCTCTGCCCATCCTGGGCGTCGCCATATTGCGACCAGAGCCACTCCAGCGCCTGAGGCAGAGGCCACAGAGCCATGCCCAGCGCCCGGGCCATCTTTGCTCCAATGGAGCCTTGGCTGCGGGAGGGGAAGAGAGAGACAGAGAGGAAAGCGCGGCGGAGGGGTGGAGAAGCAAATGGGCGCTTCTCCTATGTGCCCTGGCCGGGAATCGAACCCGGGTCCTCCGCACGCTAGGCCGACGCTCTACCGCTGAGCCAACCGGCCAGGGCTGAACTCAGGAATTCTGACCTCCGGAACGATCAGGTAATACATATGCCAGGGGTCCCCAAACTTTTTATACAGGGGGCCAGTTCACTGTCCCTCAGACCATTGGAGGGCCAGACTATAAAAAAACTATGAACAAATCCCTATGAACACTGCACATATCTTATTTTAAAGTTAAAAGAAAAAAACCAGAACAAATACAATATTTAAAATAAAGAACAAGTAAATTTAAATCAACAAACTGACCAGTATTTCAATGGGAACTATGCTCCTCTCACTGACCACCAATGAAAGAGGTGCCCCTTCCGGAAGTGCAGCGGGGGCCGGATAAATGGCCTCAGGGGGCCGCATGTGGCCCGGGGGCCGTAGTTTGGGGACCCCTGACATATGCGTTGCTTTGAGCCACGGACTTCACAAGAACTTGCGGTAGCCGAACCAGGACACTCACAGCCCCTCTTCAGGGTCCGCATCTGGACGGCTCCTCCTACTGGACAGGAGGGCTGAAAAAATTCAGCCAGGGCAGAGGATAGGTGACACTGCTTCTTGACATTTCATTCTCCATTTTCCTGAAGTTGATTGGTCTTCAAGTGGCATGTCCCACTTGGAAACCACTGGCGCTGGGACCCGCCTTACCCCTCTGTCAGACTTCGATTACAAGAATTGATTTGCTACTAAAGTAACTGATAACTAGGAATGTCCTCTGTGCTTGCCTCGGACAACCATCTCGCCATTTATAGCCCTACCATCACCCTGCTCTTCCAGTGGTCAGAGCACGTTTGCAAAATGGGACAGAGGAGCGCTTGCCCCCTCCCATAGCTACAGTGGTGGGGGGAGGGTTGCGTGGGGGGGGGGGGGGGTTGGGAGAGAGCTCTCACACCGGCTTCCTGCTTACCTATCAGCATCTTGGCCCACAGCCAAAGCATTCAGCTTATAATAATCACTGGCAGCCGTCCAGAGCCTTTTAGAAAATAAGAAAGGCAGAAAAGAATGAAGAGAGGAGAAGAGGAAAGAAAAATGAATTCAAGTGGAATGAAACGGCTCAGGAAGAGGACAGCAAAATCATCATTACTGAGTTTTCATTTTTAAAAAAAAAGAAAGAAAGAAAATGACACACAACATGTTTTTTTTAACACCCTCTGTTTGGATCTTATTCCACGGTCTATGATTTGATTGAAGAGAGTACCTTACCTTCCGAAACCAGAGTGTCACCATAGCTCGCTTTATGGTGATGTCATAAAAATGAAACAACAAAGCAAAAATAATAAATAAATAAAGGTAAACAAAACAAAAACCCACCAAAATGATTTGGTCACGAGCTTTGTTGGTCTGACTCAGAGGCCAGGGTCATATGTTCAATCTTGGTCATATTAAGCTCAGAAAACATGCCGGGCTGATCGGACAGCAGAGACCCCCGGTCAGAGGGGCGTGGCCGGAGTGGTGGATGGGGCGCCGGCCCGGGAGGAAGCACCTTTGTTTGAACTGAGCATCTTTCCCTGCCAGGCACGTGAGACACACACAGCATCAGACAACCCCCACAGTTACCGCCGGAGACGGGAATTGTCGTGTCTGCTTCCATCTGAGGACAGAGAAGCTGGCAGGGAAGGATGACTTCCCTACGTCACATATCCACCCAAGGCTGCGGCCGGTGCCTGAGCCCAGAATACAGTCCTGGTCTGTCCCCTGAACTCTCGGCTATGCATTCAGTATCTTTCAGCCTCATTCAGGTTTCTGGGTTATTTAAGAAAAATCTTGGCCCTGGCCCATTGGCTCAGTGGTAGAGCATCGGCCTGGCATGTGGATGTTCCTTGTTCAATTTCCGGTCAGGGCACACAGGAGAAGCGCCCATCTGCTTCTCCCACCCTTCCCCTCTCGCTTCTCTCTCTCTCTCTCTCTCTCCTCCCCTCCTGCAGCCATGGCTTGATTGGAGAGAGTTGGCCCCAGGCACTGAGGATGGCTCCATGGCATCCGCCTTGGGCCCTGAGAAGAGCTCAGTAGGAGCTATGGATCAAGGGCCCCAGATAGGCAGAGCATCGCCGCCCAGTGAGCCTGCCGGGTGGATCTCAGTCTGGGTGCATGCGGGAGTCTCTCTCTGCCTCCCCTCCTCTCACTGAGTTTAAATAAAGGAAAGAAAAAGAAAAATCTTTCGGGAGTTTCATAGATTGGCACTCTGAGACTCTATGCTGTAGGGAGAGGGGCCAAGGACCTGAAAACTAAAAGTCCCCATGACTTATACAGGGTTTGGGAATAAAAATAAAATACCCACCTTCCTCCCCCCCCCCCCTAGAAACCCTAAAAATGGCCAGTGGGCTAGCAATCTCCTTAGCTGACCATTGTCACTGGCCTGTGTGGGAGTCTAGTGGGCTAGCAGTCTCCTTAGCTGACCGTTGTCACTGGGCTGTGTGGGAGTCCAGTGGGATAACAGTCTCCTTAGCTGACCGTTGTCACTGGGCTGTGTGGGAGTCCAGTGGGCTAGCAGTCTCCTTAGCTGACCATTGTCACTGGGCTGTGTGGGAGTCCAGTGGGCTAGCAGTCTCCTTAGCTGACCGTTGTCACTGGGCTGTGTGGGAGTCTAGTGGGCTAGCAGTCTCCTTAGCTGACCATTGTCACTGGGCTGTGTGGGAGTCTAGTGGGCTAGCAGTCTCCTTAGCTGACCATTGTCACTGGGCTGTGTGGGAGTCTAGTGGGCTAGCAGTCTCCTTAGCTGACCATTGTCACTGGGCTGTGTGGGAGTCTAGTGGGCTAGCAGTCTCCTTAGCTGACCATTGTCACTGGGCTGTGTGGGAGTCTAGTGGGCTAGCAGTCTCCTTAGCTGACCGTTGTCACTGGGCTGTGTGGGAGTCTAGTGGGCTAGCAGTCTCCTTAGCTGACCGTTGTCACTGGGTTGTGTGGGAGTCTAGTGGGCTAGCAGTCTCCTTAGCTGACCGTTGTCACTGGGCTGTGTGGGAGTCTAGTGGACTAGCAGTCTCCTTAGCTGGCCGTTGTCACTGGGCTGTGTGGGAGTCGGACTGAAAGGAACGAGGTCCATTCTGTAAAAATCAAGTTCAGAGAGAGACAGGTAAAACAGTGCAACTGAAAGCTCTTTGTAATAACAACAGCGTTAATAATGGGACCAACAGAATCTTGCCCGAAGACTGGCCATTTTCATTTCTGTAGAGGACGACAAAACACCGAGTGTTTTCTGTCCCAGTGTGAAGTGATCTTCGGACTTTGACTGCATCGGCGGTGTTAGCTGGGCAGAGCGGTATAGCCCAGGGCATTAATGACTGCAGCGAAGATGTGGAGATTTTATTTCGGTCCCGAGAAGAGGTGATAATAACCAAAGGTGATCGGAAGTTAACTGGGAGCTGGACGTCAGTGAACCTTCGCTGGCTGATCGCCGGTTGAGTATTCAGGAACCTCAGTGCTGGTCTGATGGACCACCAACACCAGAGATGAGTTTGGGAAGGTCACTTTGGCTCTGTGGGCCGGATTCTCCTTTGTCTGTGGATGGCCCATGAAGGGCTGAATTCACACTGGGCCATGGGCTTCCTGAGGACTGGAAGAGATGGACCACATGTCCTTCCACACAGCTTTCCATAAGGGAGGCAGGTGCATACATTCAAAATGAGGCGGCCAGTCTGAGAGCCGAGACATTGAGATGGAGAGGATGGGGACCAGCATGACTTCCTGGGGTTCCAGCTCGCTTGCAGACTCATTCTCCCGACCGCCCTGAGAGGTGAATAATAATCATTGTAAAAAAAAAAAAATAAAGACTGAGATCTGAAGAGGTTACATGACTTGTTTGACTTCAAAGAGACCATACAGCAGGGCTGAGATTCAAACCCAGAGCAGGGTCTGAGGCCTCTGTTCTTTTTAACTGTAAACCTTACTTCAAATTGAGAAACAAGGGGCCTGCTACCGTCCGTTGTGAAGACGAACGCGAAGGTGCACCAGGGAGCAGTCGGCTTCGAAGAGGGCGGAGGGTTCTTGCCGTCTCACCCCGAGAAAGGTCAAGATCTCATCCTGCCATCCGCTCACGGAAGGCCTGGGCCCCAGACAAGTGTCCCCGCTTAGGGCCCGGCCTCCTGCTCTGTTTCACGGAGCACTTGACACAGTGACACTCTGAAGCTTCGGTGCCCCACGTGCGTGGTCCCTGGGACCCACAGTGCCAACGTCACCTGGAGCGGGAGACCCGTGGGGTCCCCGGCCCCGCCCACACCTGCTGGGGCAGGATCTGCAGTTTCTCGCGACCCTGGGGAGAAACTGACGGCACATTCAAGTTTGAGGAGCTCAGGGAAAAGGCCCTTCTTCCCCTTCTCGTGTTCTGAGATCTCATGTGACGTCAAGGGTGCAGACAGAGGTCAACGCAAGAAGGCGAAAGGGCAGGAGAAGGAGATGACAGGAAGGAGAGGAAGCTGAGACCCTGTGACAGGGAGACCAACGAGACGGCGAGACACAGACATTCAAGGGGACGAAAAGGCCGAAAGCAAACACAAAGCAAAAGATACAGGAGGGGGAGAAAGAAGCTAAGGGGGTTGCCTCGGCCGCACGGCTCGATTGTTCAGAGCATTGTCCCGAAGCGCAGAGGTGGCCGGTTCGATCCCCGGTCAGGGCACCTCCAGGAACAGCTCCGTGTTCCTGTCTCTTTCTCTCTCCCCCACTTCCTCTCTCACTGAAATCAACAAATGAAAATATTTTTAAAAAGAAGAAGAGAAAGAGGGGTGTCAGAAAAACAGATGGGAAAAGAGAAAGACAAACAGAGAAGGAAGAACAGGAAGAAGGAGGTCAGCGGTCACTTGTCCGGGGCTGGACTCAGGGAGACGATGTCAGGACGGAGACCCGGGCATCCTGAGTGGCGGGGGGACGCTGGCAGACAGCAGGGTGACAGGATGTCTAAGGCTGGCGGTCAAGCAAAAGAGTCAGTGTCCAGCACGGTGACTTCTTGTGACTCTGCCGAACAGCTCATTCGTGTGGTTGATGAATCACTCAGGTCGGCTTTTCTGTTAATGAGAAAAATCCATATTGTCCATTCCTTCCACACGCATGCCTCCTTTCCTGGTGTGCGCCCAGTTATAAATTAGCCATTTACATTATTAATTTTTCCTGGATGACTCATGCTTCAGGAACCCGACCTCACGCTGTCTGGGAGAGTTCGATCTCTGTGGTCACCTGCGCTCTTGCATCCTGACGTGGGTTAACCCTTAAATCACACTGAGAACCGCCAGTTCTGCAGCCTCACCATGGTCCCTGGTCACTTTCCAAAGGCGGAGTGGGGCGGACAGGCCACTGAGGTAAGAATTTTATTATTTTATTTTATTTTGTTTCTTTACTGTTTCAGAGGCCGAGGATATGGGTAAGGGAATAAAGAGCTCACATTAAACCTTTGGGATATATTCTGGGGAAAACATCTATTTGTTTATTTTCTCTTGAACCAGGTTGTTGAACTGTCCTTTCCGTCCTTCAGCCCTGGGAGCGCATCAAGACAGGGGGGCTGGCCAGGCCTCGGGCCACTCCCTCTCTCAGCACCTTCTCTGCTTTACCCCGTGAATGTGAACGGATGATGGAGCCACCATTTACTCAGGTGTCGACGGGAAAAAGTGACACTCACCCACAGTCTTCTTGCTAGAATAAGAAATAATTTCCTTTATCTTAAAACAAGATAACAACTTTGCCAAGCTGAGTTCTAAAATTGAGTAAACAAATATTGGGTCATTTGACTGTCCTAAAGGAAATGTCACTAAAACTCTCAGAAGTCATTTTGTCATAGACAAATCAAAGGTCCCCCTGGGAAATTCTGGGGCCATGGGATCAGCTTGTTTGAAACATAAAAGCATAAGGGTGTGAATTACTTAGAGAGAAACTTCAGAAAGAGTTTCAAAACAGTGACTTGTCTCTCTAGCACAGGGGTCCCCAAAATTTTTACACAGGGGGCTAGTTCCCTCAGACCATTGGAGGGCCGGATTATAAAAAAAACTATGAACAAATCCCTATGCACACTGCACATATCTTATTTTAAAGTAAAAAAACAAAACAGGAACAAATACAATATTTAAAATAAAGAACAAGTAAATTTAAATCAACAAACTGACCAGTATTTCAATGGGAACTATGTTCCTCTCACTGACCATCAATGAAAGAGGTGCCCCTTCCGGAAGTGCAGCGGGGGCCGGATAAATGGCCTCAGGGGGCCGCATGCAGCCCGCGAGCCATAGTTTGGGGACCCCTGCTCTAGTGTCTCCATGTGGTTTTCACTTGTGTGAGACACAGGGCAGGCTTGAGCCACACAGGTTTAAAAGAAGTGAGTTCAGCCTGACCTGTGGGGCATAGTGAATAAAGCATCGACCTGGAACACTGAGGTCACTGGTTCAAAAACCCAGTCAAGGCACATATGAGAGTTGATGCTTCCTGCTCCTCCTCCTCCTCCTCTTCTCTCTTTTCTCTCTCTCTCTCTCTCTCTCTCCCCCCCCTTCTTTAAGATGAATAAATAAAATATTTAAAAATAAAATGAAATAAAAGAATATATAAAAGAGGTGAGTTCAGGTAAAGACCCGTATCTGACGTCAGAGGCAAAGACAAAGCCGTAGAGGATGAAGAATAATGGGGTGACCTAGTCCCCCCAGAGGGTCTTCTCTTCCCTCTCGCCCTCATGAACCCCATTTTCCCTCAAGGAAGCTTCCCTGCTGTTTCTGTATTCTGTGAGTGAAACATCTGGGTCCCCGCTGGAATTTAGATGCTGCAACTAAAGACTGTACTTTCAGGGATCATTTCTACAGTCCGTTTGTAGATGCTGAAACTATCTTCCAGTGCTATGGGTGTTAGGGGCGGAGCCTTTGGGAGGTGCTCGGGTGTGAGGGGGAAGCCCTAATGAATGGGATTCTTGCCCCGATGAGAGGGTTCCCAGACTCTTCCCCCAAGGCAAGATCTAAGGGGAAGGTGCCCGTCTGCCACCCGGAAGAGGCCACCCTACTGCCAGGCACCCTCATCTTGGACTTCCAGCCGTCTGAATTGTCATACATGAATTTCTGCTGTTTCTCAGCCAGCCAGCCTGGGCACTGATTGAAACTCACACCCATGTTGCACCCCTCCTGACCTTTGCAATTCCATTTCCCACCTTGAAGCGTTTTTGTCTCCTTCAACTTGGCAAACTTCAATCCATCTGTCAAGATCCAGTGTAACTATCACCTTCTCTGAATGGAGGTGGTATTTTTCCATTCACACCAGGTGAATACGGCTTCCCTGGGGCCAGGGGCTGTGTGAGGAGCTGGGGGAAGGCCAAGAGCCCCGAGGGGGACCTGGGGGACCCGTGTGAGCCCCTCTGTGTGCCGAGGACAGTCCAGGGTCATCCCTTGTATTCTCTCTGTTAGCTCAGACCCCTCTGAACAGAGAGCGCCTCTCCTTCCAGTCCCTCCGGAGTCGGAAGACTGCCTGGCATGTGGTCTGCATTGATTAATACTTTAAAATACATTTTTTAATATCTGTTGTATCTTCAAATCAAGTTGACTGCTTCTGTTTGCTGTTTTCTTGTGTGGCTTTGTTTGTAGAAGGGCATCGGAGCCAGATATCGACAACAACTCCCACTTGGGGGGGAAAAGGACTGCTCCCTTCCTCAACATTTTGAATCCAAATACTGTTACGTGCTTAACAATATACAATGAATAAGAAGGCATTTATTGGCTGCTTATGTTTTCTTCAAGGTAATATAAAGGAGTTGGTTGGGGAGTAGGATTCTGCAAAGGAATAGATAAACCCCCATCTCGTGGACATCCCGTTCATTCAGTTCCAAAGCCAAAGGCTAGTCCCAGTTCCCGGCTGGGCTGTAAAATGTCAGTCCCAGTCCCCCAGGAAGTTGCGACCCCAGTGGTGTTTTGTGCTCTACAATGTGAGATCCCAGATAGAGCCCTTGGTCACACTGACCCATCTGCCCCCGCCTGCTTCTGCAAGAGCTCCTCAGACGCCCTTGGACAGGGGTCCTAGCTGCCGCAAAAATATTTTTTGAAAATAAAGTGAGAAGAAAGGATGAATGAGCCCTCTGTCCAACCCCTCCCGGCAAGGTCAGAGAGGTGGGGATGAGGCCATGAGCTCTGGGCTCAAGGTGGCCTTGCCCAGCCCTCCGGTGGGCTCCCTGCCCGGGGATAATTTGGAAAGAGCCCTTGGCTCCTCTGAGTTGCCAGGGAAGCTATTCAAATACTTTGAGAAAGAGCCTGAGTGACTTAGGGGCCTCAGAAGGATTGCCTTTCCTTTTTGTTTGGTTTCAGTTACTACGCCTCTGACATTGCAGCATAGTCACCATTGACCCTGGGCCTGCTTTGTTCCCCACAATAGGATGGTGGTTCAGAGATGTCCCAGGAGGGGGTCCGGGTCCCCCAGGAAGAGCAGGGGAACACAAGTCACGGAAGGCGGTGGGCAGGGAACCGACATTCAGCCACGACGAAATCGCACAGGAGAACCGCTGCCGTTTCTGGGTCCCGGGAATCAATGAGGTCAACACGAGACCACTCCCATTTGTACCTTCCATGGAGATTGTGCCTTTTTTCCTGAATCAAAATCCACCGCCTGGCTTGTTGTTGTTTTCTTTCCTTTTCTTTCTTTTCTTCTTCCTTTTTTTTTTATCTTCTTTAATGCTAAAACAGAGAAAATTCAAGAGTGCTCACTCAACAACCAACACATCGGGGCTGTCTACCTGTCCAGTGATCTGTCCTGTGGTTTGGTTGGTGTAGGGTATTAGAAAGGACATAGGTCCTCTCCTCTCTCTGTCCTCTGTTTTGGTTGGTGTAGGGTATTAGAAAGGACAAAGGTCCTCTCCTCTCTCTGTCCTGTGGTTTGGTTGGTGTAGGGTATTAGAAAGGACAGAGGTCCTCTTCTGCTCTCTGTCCTGTGGTTTGGTTGGTGTAGGGTATTAGAAAGGACAGAGGTCCTCTTCTGCTCTCTGTCCTGTGGTTTGGTTGGTGTAGGGTATTAAAAAGGACATAGGTCCTCTCCTCTCTCTGTCCTCTGTTTTGGTTGGTGTAGGGTATTAGAAAGGACAAAGGTCCTCTCCTCTCTCTGTCCTGTGGTTTGGTTGGTGTAGGGTATTAGAAAGGACAGAGGTCCTCTTCTGCTCTCTGTCCTGTGGTTTGGTTGGTGTAGGGTATTAGAAAGGACAGAGGTCCTCTTCTGCTCTCTGTCCTGTGGTTTGGTTGGTGTAGGGTATTAGAAAGGACAGAGGTCCTCTTCTGCTCTCTGTCCTGTGGTTTGGTTGGTGTAGGGTATTAGAAAGGACATAGGTCCTCTCCTCTCTCTGTCCTGTGGTTTGGTTGGTGTAGGGTATTAGAAAGGACAGAGGTCCTCTTCTGCTCTCTGTCCTGTGGTTTGGTTGGTGTAGGGTATTAGAAAGGACAGAGGTCCTCTTCTGCTCTCTGTCCTGTGGTTTGGTTGGTGTAGGGTATTAGAAAGGACAGAGGTCCTCTTCTGCTCTCTGTCCTGTGGTTTGGTTGGTGTAGGGTATTAGAAAGGACATAGGTCCTCTCCTCTCTCTGTCCTGTGGTTTGGTTGGTGTAGGGTATTAGAAAGGACAGAGGTCCTCTTCTGCTCTCTGTCCTGTGGTTTGGTTGGTGTAGGGTATTAAAAAGGACATAGGTCCTCTCCTCTCTCTGTCCTCTGTTTTGGTTGGTGTAGGGTATTAGAAAGGACAGAGGTCCTCTCCTCTCTCTGTCCTGTGGTTTGGTTGGTGTAGGGTATTAGAAAGGACAGAGGTCCTCTCCTCTCTCTGTCCTGTGGTTTGGTTGGTGTAGGGTATTAGAAAGGACATAGGTCCTCTCCTATCTCTGTCCTGTGGTTTGGTTGGTGTAGGGTATTAGAAAGGACAGCAGTCCTCTCCTCTCTCTGTCCTGTGGTTTGGTTGGTGTAGGGTATTAAAAAGGACATAGGTCCTCTCCTCTCTCTGTCCTCTGTTTTGGTTGGTGTAGGGTATTAGAAAGGACATAGGTCCTCTCCTCTCTCTGTCCTGTGGTTTGGTTGGTGTAGAGTATTAGAAAGGACAGCGGTCCCCTCCTCTCTCTGTCCTGTTTTGGTTGGTGTAGGGTATTAAAAAGGACATAGGTCCTCTCCTCTCTCTGTCCTGTGGTTTGGTTGGTGTAGAGTATTAGAAAGGACAGCGGTCCCCTCCTCTCTCTGTCCTGTTTTGGTTGGTGTAGGGTATTAGAAAGGACATAGGTCCTCTCCTCTCTCTGTCCTGTGGTTTGGTTGGTGTAGGGTATTAGAAAGGACATAGGTCCTCTCCTGCTCTCTGTCCTGTGGTTTGGTTGGTGTAGGGTATTAGAAAGGACATAGGTTATTAGAAAGAACGTGGGGTGGAGCCTCAGAGGTGGGCTCCACCTCGCTGGACCTCCCGTGGAGAAGCTGACTGACCCAGGGCGAGCTTCCCGTCCTTCCGCAGCTGCCGGAGGGCTGCCTGCCTTGTGTTCTGCTGATGCAGCTGCCCTCTGGCTTCCCGGCCCGCTGGCTCCTGGGAGGCACTGTTGGAAGGTCTGAGCGTGAGAAGAGGGGCAGTCCAGGAACACATCCCCCAACCTACTCAGCATCTCCAGCAGGTGCTGTGTCTCCCGCTGGTCCCAGTGGGTGGCTGTCCCTTCCTGGCCCCGCCCTTGTGACAAGGCCCTGCTGTGGGTACCTCTCTGTACCCACACTTCTCCACTCTCCACCACGTGTGTTACAAAGTCCCATATTAAACATCATTCTTACGTGATGCCTCGGATGGATTCTGTTTTATTGACCAGACCCTGATTTTAGAGGGAAAAGATACATTCGCCCTTGAACTTGAAACTGTCACGGCCGAGGAAACTCTGTGGGCGGGCCTCTTCCCTCTTCTTCTCTCCTGTGCCCCATGGTCACCTTTTAAGCCATGTGGTCACTCTCTTTGCATGTTCACGTTGGTCTGCACATTTGCTTGGCACTTACCACCAGGTGAGGAAGTTTGTTGGAATTCTAGAAAATTTCAAGATGGAGCCAGAGGTGTTTAAAATATGTGTGGTGTTCATCTTCTGCCCCAACCCCTTGCAATGTTAAAACAGGACGAACAGCCTTTAGACAGGATGTGAAGCAACACTGAATCCCAAAGAACTGTTTGCAAGGATAACAAGAAAACAGATATTATGATAACCAGACTGATCAGACTGATGGCTACCAGACTGAAAATCACAAAATAAAAAGTTGTTTGCAATTATCATCACCATGTTAGCCAGCGGCATCCGTAGCTGGGCCTTCCTTCTTCTAAGGATGTAATTGTCTCCTTCCCTTCCTCATAAACAACGTTTGCCTCTGTCTCCTGATAGAAACACTCCTTGAGCTTTTGTCGGAATTGGTGCTTCCCAAATAGCTGGTCTTTTGGATCCTAAATGAACGCTTTTGCCTCTCCCTTTGAGAGAGAGGCCGTTTATTTTGTTAGGTGAACAGGTGTGTGCCTGACCCGGATGGTGTAAGAGCCGAGTCCGTGTGGGGTCTGTTTCTGGATGCAATGTGACTGTGTTTGCTGAGCTGGCCGGTGGTCTACGCCTGGATTAAGTCTCCAGCAGAGCCCATTGTCCCCCGAGTCCCTCATGGAAGTGCCGATGTCAGAAGTACCAGCGCTCAGCAGGGGCGCCGCCCTCGGAGAGGAAGGCGGAGCTCGGAGGCACAGTGTGGGCGGTAAAGCATTGCAGACTAGCTGGTCGGCCCAACTCTGCTGCAACCTGCTCTCTGACCTTGCACAGGCCCCTGTCCGGTTCGGACGCAGCAGATCATTGGAGTAAGAGGAAAGGAAGAAAGTGGGGACATCTGAGAAGGACCACTTCTCTGGCTCTTGGATGGTTGGTGGAGCGGTTTCAGGATTCTGTTTGTGACCCAAATGATCTCAGGGCCACATCTCACTGTCACCCGGTCCCACTGTAGCATGGGCTTAGGCAAAACCCTTTCTGTGTTTGTTTCTGACTCAGTAATGACTCCAGGCATCGTTAGAGTATGTGTATGGCATGGTGTTTAGAAAGTTGGACACTGTCCCTCAGAAAGGTGAGTGGACACACAAAGCCACAGTGGGATTGGGGGATAGAGACGAGCTCAGAGCAGCCCACCTTCTTGTCCCTGGTCCTCCGGATGTTTGGCATCTCGCTGGTGTCAAATTGCAGCTCAGAAGCAAGGAGAGAACCCGGTTCTGAGACAGCATTCAGTCAATATTTGCCAAATGTGGACGAAACGATTGAATGGAAGCGAACTCCAAACTACAAGACCTTATTTGATCTTGTTGCTCTGCAACTGAGGAGCTAAGCCACAATTTACAAGGGTCTTTGTTTTTTTGTAACCATATTTAGAGAGGTGGTCCTTCTCTGAAAGGCTAGCAGCACCCCAACCTTAACTGCCTTCAAGATTCAGTGGTGCGGCTTTTGGCAAATTTAGCTCCATAAAGTATGGTTTTCTACCTTGGAAAATGGGCTGCGGAGCATTTCATTAAAATGATAAAGTATTATCGTGAACGTAGTTTATATGCTAAATCCTGTCTATCACTATTGTTTTATGAGACACGTATTATGAACAGGATAATATTCACAGATCTCTCACCTCTCCAATCACACACACACACACAAACACACACACACACACACACACGACTACAACAACTAGCCCCTGAATTTCCTCCTTCCTGGAGGAAGATCCTTCCTGGATCTACATGTTAAAGGCTGCGCGACCTGGGAGAAGAGGAGACGGGAAAGGAGCCACGTGGACAGGGGACAGAAGAGAGCTGTGTCCGCTTGCTTACTGCCCAGAGCCGTGTTCAGGGAGAAGGACACGTGTCTGAGGCCAGGGAAAATGGACGAGGATGAGGAGACCAAGGCCTGCTGAGAAACGGCTTCGTGACTGTGATCCAATCTTTTTTAGATAAGTTGCAAAACATTGAGTAGAAATCCTTTTCATCGCTTTTAGTTTTTAAACTTCTTGATCATAATCAGACTTCATCGCTAAACTACGCATAGCCGGTCCAAATAAAGTTAGAGTTATCACCCATCATTTTTGTGGCCAGAGCATTTAATAGTAACAGTCATGGTATACACTTGGTTCTGTGTCTAGGGATGGAGAATGCCTGACATCAAAGGCCAGCAGTTTTTTTATTTGTCCTTTGTCCGAATCAAGAATAGACATATCAGGCCTGACCTGTGGTGGCACAGTGGATAAAGCGTCGACCTGGAAATGCTGAGGTCGCCGGTTCAAAACCCTGGGCTTGCCTGGTCAAGGCACATATGGGAGTTGATGCTTCCAGCTCTTCCCCCCTTCTCTCTCTCTGTCTCTCTCTCCTCTCTCTCCCTCTCTGTCTGTCTCTCTCCCTCTCTCTGTCCTCTCTAAAAATGAATAAATAAAAAAATAAAATAAAATAAAATAAAAAGAATAGACATATCAAATGATATAAAGAGAAGCCCTTATAGGCCTGCAGACTGACAGCTCTGGGCTCATTGCGCCTAGCAGAGCAAACAAGCCGTTTTAGCTCGAGCCCCCCGAAGGCGGCTCAGTTACTGATGGCGCGGTCCTCGGCTGGCTAGTCAACTCCGGGGATGGGATGGCAAAGTGAGATTTCGAGGAAAGGCTTCCTAGTAAACAACATCTGGACAAAGCAGAGAAGAAACGGGAATAGAGTTGGGCATCACCCATGCACTGACAGATTGCATCTTTAATAAGCAGGCGCTTAATTAGAAAAGTAATTTGTAAGAGACATTAATGGAATGTGAGTATTCAGCTTTGACCAACACGCTTGCGTTGAAGTCTAGGCTCTGTCACATGGTGAGCTTTGTGTTTTGGACCAGATATGCCCCTCCCCCTGTGCACTCATGACTCTGCTGGTTGCAAGAAAAATACTATTTGCAAGCAGGTTAGAGTTTACATCGACCCACTTCCCCTCCCCCAGCAGAAGGCTAATCAGGAGATAAAGACAGGGTCTGGGGACTGGAGGAGGAGAGGGTGTCCCTTATGACAGTCACGGTGTGTGCAGTTAGGTGTCAAATCACTATTACTGGAAGAAAGTCCTCAGTGTTGCCCGAAAAGGATACTTGAGATGGGCTGTCAATCAAAGGAGAAAGTGAGTTACATACACCAAGGAAATGGAGCACACGCCAGGCTGAGTGGAATGACAAGACCAGAAGCTGGGTGGTGGGCAGGATCCACTGTGGACAGAACTGACGGGCCGGGGCAGGGCAGCTCCATCCAATTAGTGGTTGCCAACCCTGCTCATAGTGTAAGGCAGGGGTCAGGAACCTATGGCTCGTGAGTCAGATGTGGCTCTTTTGATGGCTGCATCTGGCTTGCAGACAATTCTTTAATAAAAATAATAATAACATTAAAAATATAAAACATCCTCATGTATTACAATCCGTTCATTTTCTACCACTCATGTTCATGGTTGTGGGTGGCTGGAGCCAATCACAGCTGTCCCACGGGACAACACCAAATTTTTATTGGATAATACCTAACGTACACGGGTCATTGTGAGGTCAGGAAGTAAACTTCCCTCCTTTTAATCAAGTAGTCAGCTAGCTAATTGCAGAAATCCTTTTGACGAAGAAGATGGCTAAAAGAAAAAAAAGATGAGGAGTATCTTACTTTTCAGCAGGAATGGACAGAAGAATTTGCCTTTGTGGAGAGAGCAGGTTCTGCAGTGTGTCTAATATGCAGTGATAAAATTGCATCGATGAAACAGTCAAATATACTACATTTCCATCGAAATATCCAGCGGGGGACAGCAGAAGAAAGCATGTCAAGAGCTACTGTGCAGAGTACAAGCTAGTCAGCAGCTTGTACTCCGTGTTTGGACCCAACAAGGTGACTGGAATTCGGCTAGCTTTGCTGGTGCTTTAGCAATTGTGAAAAACAAAAAGCCATTCACAGATGGGGAGTTATGCCAAAACATTCATGCTTGATGTTGCCAGTGAACTTTTTGACGACTTTTCAGAAAAAGACAAGACAATCAAACGAATAAAAGACATGCCTCTGTCGGCAAGAACTGTTCACAATCACACAATCATGGTGGCAAATCAAATTGAGGCAACACAAGTGAAGGACATAAATGCAGCACCATTCTTTTCTCTCGCTTTGGATGAGTCAACAGACGTAAGCCATTTATCCCAGTTCAGCATGATTGCAAGGTATGCTGTCGGTGACACACTACATGAGGAAAGTCTTGCTGTTTTGCCTATGAAAGAGACAACAAGAGGGGAGGATTTATTCAAGTCTTTCACTGAGTTCGCTAAAGAAAAAAATCTACCGATGGATCAACTTATTTCGGTGTGTACTGATGGTGCTCCGTGCATGGTGGGGAAAAACAGAGGATTCGTAGAGCTTCTTCATGAACATGAAAAGAGACCCATCCTAAGTTTTCACTGCATCCTACATCAGGAGGCACTTTGTGCTCAGATGTGTGGTGAGAAGCTTGGTGAGGTGATGTCACTGGTCATTCGGGTGGTCAACTTTATTGTTGCCCAAGCTTTAAATGATCGCCAGTTTAAAAACTGCTGGATGAAGTTGGCAATAATTATCCTGGTCTGCTTCTGCACAGCAGTGCACATTGGTTGTCAAGAGGGAAGGTGGTCAGCCGTTTCCTGGCTTGTCTGAGCGAAATTTGGACTTTTCTTGAAATGAAAAACATCGAGCATCTTGAGTTAGCTAACACTGAATGGCTCCTGAAGTTCTACTATCTCGTGGACATGACTGAACATCTGAACCAGCTCAATGTGAAAATGCAAGGCATTGGAAATACAGTCTTATCCCTTCAACAAGCAGTGTTTGCATTTGAAAACAAGCTGGAACTCCATCGCCGACATCGAAACAGGTCATTTACTACACTTTGAAAAACTGGGAGAGTTTAAAGATGCATGCACAGCAAGTGACTCTGCTCAACATCTTGATCTCCAGCAGCTAGCGGGCTTCACATCTAATCTCCTACAGTCATTCAAAGCATGCTTTGGAGAATTTCGTGAGTGCGCTCGTCTTTTTAAGTTCATCACCCATCCACAAGAGTGTGTCGTGGACAGCGCCGACCTGAGTTACATCCCTGGTGTCTCCGTCAGAGATTTTGAGCTACAAGCTGCTGACCTGAAGGCCTCAGACATGTGGGTGAATAAGTTCAAGTCACTGAATGAAGATTTGGAAAGACTTGCATGATAGCAAGCAGAGTTGGCGAGCAAACACAAGTGGGGAAAAATGAAAAAACTTTAACCCACGGACCAGCTGATTGTCAAAACTTGGAACGTGCTTCCCGTCGTCACATATCACACACTGCAGCGAGTGAGTATTGTTGTACTGACAATGTTTGGCTCTACGTATGCATGTGAGCAGTCTTTCTCACATCTAAAGAACATTAAGACCAACCTACGATCATGTTTAACGGATGGAAGTCTCAATGCCTGCATGAAGCTTACTTAACCTCACCACGTATCAACCAGACTACAGAGCCATCAGCAAAACCATGTGGCACCAGAAGTTGCATTATGGTTAGAAGTACTTTATTCATCACTTGTTAGCAACAGCATAACAACGTTATTAAAAAGAATTCAGAGACTTATTGTATGGCTCTCACGGAATTACATTTTAAAATATGTGGTGTTCATGGCTCTCTCTCAGCCAGAAAGGTTCCCGACCCCTGGTGTAAGGTATGATGACTTTTAAAAACAGAGATGTCAGGACCCGCCCCCAGACCCATGTGATGAGGAAGTTGGTCATTGAGCCCAGACCTTGTTTTGTGTGTCGGTTTGTTTGCTCATTTCTTAAGTCCCCGAGGTGATGATACTGTGTGTCCAAGGTTAAAAACCACCTTCCTCGTTCTGCTCCTTCTCTCTTTCCTGTCTTCCTTCTTTGCTTCCTTCCTTCTCAGACACGTTTTTAATAGTCTCTGATTGAAGACTTTAGAAATAGCATACAGACAGCGGCATGACAGGCCCTGAAATAACAAACTCATTTTCTAAGAATATAAATGGTTTAGAAACTCCCTGAATCATCCTAGTTTTTACTTGCATTAAAAAAAAAAAAAAAAAAAAAAAAGGCCCGGCCCCATAGCTCAGTCGGTGGGAGCGTCATCCCGGAGCGCAGGGGAGCAGAGGTTGCCAGTCTGATTCCCAGGTCAGGGCACAGACAGGAGCAGCTCAATGTTCCTGCCTCTCTTTCTCAAGAAAAAAAGAAAATAAAAGCAAAATTTTCACTTCTTTTCTATGCTGCCCTCTTGTTTTTGAAGTCCACTGACATGTAGCTTTAAAGGACGTGTTTTCTCTATGAGAAATGATTGCCTCCACTCCATAAAGCGTTTGGTTTTTAACACTTGCAGTGTGCTTTCGTGAGTTTGTATAGACGTGTGCATGGAGTTTAAGTCTGAAAACAATTACCTTCACGCAGTCTTTTGTTGAATTCCCATGGTTAAGTTTCATCTGAAGAGTTTTTCTACTTCTAAAATAATTTTGCTAAAGAAAATAAGACCTTACTTTTTCTTCCCCCATAATCCAGAAGTGCTTTTTGACATATGATAGGAGTGCGGAGATGGAATAAATCAGCTTATTTTAAATTCTGTAAATAGCACAGGCGCAGTGCTATTCCTCTTTGTCAAGACTCCTCTGAAGCTGAAAGGGTATTAAAGCCACATGTGGACAATTTAGAAACTTCAGTTCTTTGCCGACTACTGGAAAAAGACAGGTAGGTGTCGGGAACATGAGATTATCTGAACAAACGTGAGCTGGACGCACCCAGGAAGACCCTGAGAATACTGAGAGATTGGTTCACAAAACCACCTATGTCTTTGTCCTACATAGGGATGTCCACCCCAGTGAGCCAGTTCGTCCCAAAGAAGAAGGACATTTGAGCAGCCGAAATAAAGTGTCCTTAAATAGTTTCCTTGTCGCCAGTGACCCAGAGTTGGCACTGAGTCCTGGATTTGAGTCCCGGGACGAGGGAGCCCTCTCCCTAGGGCGCAGCATGGGAACAGGAAATGTGCCGTCCGCGGCAGACAGGATCCGCGACGCCCTTACACGGGGACCAAACGCCTGGACCGGGTGTGGTCATCAGGACCAGCCCCCAAACCACACTCATCCTCAGAGAGGGCTGGACCAGCAAAAGGAAACCATAAGCTTTCTTTCAAAGATTTATCACCGTGAATGTTCATAAATGTGGGACTCGCACCACATTTCAGCTTGGGTGGGGTCTGAGCTTTACGCTTAAACTAGCAGATGCAGGCTAATTGTCATGAGTGAAGCGGAGAGGTCCGGGACCGAGTCAGGGGTGGGAAGGGCTTGGCGGGATGTGTGTGTGGTGGGGGACATGCAGGGTGTCCGGAACCGGGGACATGCAGGGTGTCCGGAACCAGGGACAAGAGAGGGCTGGGCTGGAGCTATTCCTCACGTCTGTGTTTTCTGAGGGGACCGAGAACGAAGCTGTGCTTCTTGACCATGAAGAATGTCTGTGTTGAGCTGTCTGTCATTGCTAAGGGCTCCCTTGTTTTCTCCCTCCAAGGTCTCAGTCCTCGAATCATGGGGGGGACTGCAGTAGGCAGCTGTGATTCGAGTCGCCGTCGGAAACCAGTGGCCACAAGTCAGGACATCCCTCTTGTCTGGGTCTGGAGCCGGAGCCTGTTGGCATAGCCGAGTGAGGGGCTGTGTTCGGTGTTGGTGCTCCGGCGGTCGTTACATGTGAGACTACCCAGAACTGGGTTCTCAGCTTCTATGTTGGTGCTGCCTTGGGTTGCGATCCCGTCCAGATGCCTGGCTTGCAATGCTATCCACTTGCTTATAATTCTCCAGTTCATATGTCAAGCCCACCCACACCGGGAAGCAACAAATTTGTATATGCCACTGCCAACCCGACAGGCGTCATTTGGTTTCTGAAAGAGGTCTCACACAGAACCAGCCCAAGCAAGACTCATGAAGCCCCACCCACATGTAGGAGCCTGCCCCTCCCTAGTCTTCCGCTCTGGGCCATTCACATTCATTCAGCTGCTCAGGCCAAAATTTTGGGAGTCATGTCTCATCTCTTTCATTTTGTAACTCTTCCAAACGTCAGACAATGTTGTCAAGCCTACCTTTAAATTGTATTTCAAATCTGCTCTCCTTGCTTCGTTCCTACTGTTATCAATCTAGTCCCGGCCTCAGATACTTCCTGTTGGGGCTACTTCAATCAGCTTCTGACTGGTCTTCCTGTTTCCACTTACACCCCCTGCCAGCCTTTCTCCCCACAGCACCCAGAGGGATCTTTTCAAAGGCATAAATCGCAGCACATCATGGTCCTACCTAAACCCTCTGAAATTGTGCTGTTGTGATTAGAGTAGTGCTCAGATTTCTTACCAGGCTCGGTCTACCTGGCCCTAATAGACCTGGGCACGACCTTCCTTTCTAAATGTCCCTTCTACATGCTCATGGTCATCCAACTGCACTAAATCGATCTCTCTCTCCTTCTCTCTCCCTCTCTTCTCTTCTCTACTCTTTTTCCTTTGTTCCTCCACCTCCTCCTCCTTCTTCTCTTACCCCCCCCTCCTTCTCTCTCTACCACACCTATACCTCCATAGAATTTTTGTGATTACTAGTCCCTCTGCTTAGAAATTATAGTTTTCACCCTGACCAGGTGGTGGTGCAGTGGATAGAGCGTCGGACTGGGATGCGGAGGACCCAGGTTCAAAACCCTGACATTGCCAGCCTGAGCGCGGGCTCATCTGGTTTGAGCAAGGCTCTCCAGCTTGAGCCCAAGATTGCTGGCCTGAGCAAGGGATCACTCGGTCTGTTAAAGCCCCCAGGTCAAGGCACATATAAGAAAGCAATCAATGAACAACTAAGGATACTAAGGAGCCCTAACAAAGAATTGAGGTTTCTCATCTCTCTCTCTTCCTGTCTGTCCCTATTTGTCCCTTTCTCTGTCTTTCTCTGTCTCTGTCACAAAAAAAGAAAAGAAATTGTAGTTTTCAGTTGTTTACATATATGCCTCTTTTTTTATCATCAAGGTCTCAAGAAAAAATATGCCAACTGCCTAAGTGAAGTCCTTCCGATGGATCCACCTCCAGAGCCCTCCTCTAATAAGTCATATTTTTAACTTTCTTACTATCAGGTTTCCTGGCATGACTCTCCTTATTTATTTTGCTTATTTCTCCATTGTTTTTCTCTCTCGTTGGAATGCTGGGTCTGCCTGGTCTCGCACACCTCGGCCACCGTGTTGGACCCAGGACATTCACATTACAGTGACCAACTTATCCTGATTGTATTGGGACTTCCTCAGTTTCAGCACTGAGAGACCAATGTTTCGGGGAACTGTGCAGTCAGGAAACCAGGACGGTTGGCCACCACACCCTGAATGTCACATAACAGGTACTCAATAAATACCAGACCTCACGTATTTCCGTGATGTAAATGCACCATGATTTCATGAGGAAGAGCAGAGAGTCACCTCGGATAAGCAAAGTCACAGGAGACGAGCGTATTTGAGCTTAAAGAAAACGAGAGGGTAACAACCATCAAACAAGAAGGCAGTGTTGGGAAGCAAGAGTGTGCATTTAGAGAGAAGGACTAATTGGAGTTCTTAAAGGTGGAACACATGAGAGTGTTCACAGGTCTTCCACCGACAAGATGAACAGCAGCTTGGGTGACACGTGGCTGTAAGGCAGGCTCTGTGCGGCAGACTGAGGGCCACAGGCGGAAGGAAGCAGAAGTGGGCGGAGAATGGGGATGATTGACAGTAAGGAAACAAGAGGTGTGCGGCATAGGTTCCAAAACTCCAGATTTTATTGGACAGAAAGAATAAAAGAGAATGATGGAGAGAGATATTCTGAATAACGATGGATGAGATGGCTCAAAGTTAAAATGGAACAGAAACCTCGAAACAAGTATCAGCCACCAGGTTGACAAGACTTGCTAAGTGACAACAGGAATTAATTCGCACACAGTCAAGTTTCAAGGCACAGCGGGGAAAGAGGGACTGCAGAGGCTCTAACGTGAGGAAAAATAAGCCACTTAAAATGTTACAATAATTAAGTGGACATCAGGTTTTCCATTTCTAGGAACGGATGCCAGAAGTTATGAAACCATCACTTAAAAAATATGGAGAAAAAAATGGCTTTGAACCAAGAAATGCACACTTAGCCATGTTGTAGGTGGAGAACGAAGGTGAAATAAAAACATTTGTCTGACATATGAGGACTTAGAGAATTGACCATGCCCCGAATATCTCTCTCCCTCTCTCTCTCTCTCTCTCTCTCTCTCTCTCTCTCTCTCTCTCTCTCACACACACACACACACACACACACACACACACACACACTCTTAATGGACATAACTGAGGAAGAAGAAGGGTAGAATGAAATAAAAATATAGTGGAAGAGAATAAATTCTAGAAGGCAGAGAATCTGTAATAAACATTAATTACTGACAGTGAGGACAAACTAATACAGCAGTAGCTCTCGAATCTACAAATTTGAGATTATAAGAGAAATGGGGAATTACAATGATGGATCAATGCCACAAAAAACTAAATTTATTTTTATTTAAACTTCTCCTACAATGGATTCATTGTAGGATGGAGGCACTTCCATTTCTGTCCGCTTCTGCTCAAAGGCTCTCCAGAAGTTGTTCCTTACACAAATCACCCTCATTTACATCACCAGCGTTTTCTTTTCCTCCTTTAATTTATTTTAATTAGAGCGAGAAATTAATTTGACAAGAAATCTGAGTGTAGGATCTTCTTAATATTTTCCGAATGTTTTCATGCTTTTTGTGTTTGTCCTTACCTCCATTTAATTAGCTGCTCTGTGCTCCTCACCTTTCTCGAACCGCTCAAAGCATTCAATGCGGTTTTCATGGAAACAATTCTCTTTCCTTGGGCACCATGGTTTCTTTGATTGGTGTAATATTTAATTAAGCCCCATAATTTACACCTGAGAGAAAGCGATTTGAGGACAAACATGACTGGTGCTTGCCGGATGCGAGGGCGCCTTGTGGGCCAGAGCGGAGGCCCAGGCGCTGCCCGCCTCCGCCGCAGGGGGGCCCATCTGTGAATCGCACAGAACCGGGGCCTCTGCCTGATCCGGGAGTTGGGTCAGGGCAGGTAAGCCAGGTAATAGTACTAGCAGTTATTAGTAAATCGTGAGTTTATGTGTCAAATACGAAGCTGAAGAAAAATTGTAGGAAAAAGAATAATAACATGAAGCCAAAGAAGAGTAAGGGCAAGTCAAAGGAGGTTCAAGTCTGCCTTCTTCAAGCCTGGGAGAAGGCAGTGATAAACTTAGGCTTTTTAAGAAAAAAAAAAAAAACTTCGCCTCACCAGCCTGTGGTGCTTTGGATAGAGTGTTGGACTGGGACGCGGAGGACCCAGGTTCGAAACCCTGCGGTCACCAGCTTGAGCATGGGCTCACCAGCTTGAGCACAGCGTCTCTGGCTTGAGCGTGGTGTCATAGATATGACCCCATGGTCTCTGGCTTGAGCCCAAAGGTCGCTGGCTTGAGTAAGTGGTAACTCACTCTGCTGTAGCCACCCCAGTCAAGGCACATATGAGAAAGCAATCAGTGAACAACTAAGGATACTGAGAAGCCCTAAAAAAGAATTGATGCTTCTCATCTCTCTCCCTTCCTGTCTATCTGTCCCTATCTGTCCCTCTCTCTCTGTCTCTGTCACAAAAAAAGAAAGAAAACTTAAATGTGGGTGTCAATTGACTAGAGCAGCCATTAAAAAATGTCTAAAATGAATCTATAATTTCTATACCAAAAAAGGGAAAAATGTGTTTTTTTAATACAAAGTTGGAAAAAAAGTCTGATCAATTACATAAATAAAGCCAAATAATGCTACCCCACAGGTCCAAATACATATTAAGCACAGTAAATAAAAATAGGTTGCACCCACATATTTTTTAAAAAGACTAAAATTTATTTATTTTTATGTAATTCAACTATGCTTACAGTTATATTCCATAATGACCTTGCATTATGTTAAAAAATGATCTATATTTTTAAGAAATGCCTACTGAATTATGCAGAGCTGAATGATATGTCTAGGGTTTGCTTTATATTATCTCGGCTTAGACAAACAAAAAGAACTGGGTGACATGCATTTGGTAAAATCCCGGTGACTGTTGAATTTGGATGGTGGGGACATTGGAAGTTCTTTGGGTGATGGATGGGGACATTAGAAGTGTGTTATACTATCACCTACTATTGGTATCTGCATATTTTCATTACAAAAAGTCTTCAGAGACTCAGCTCAAGCGGTGTTCAAAAGAAAATGGAAAGCTATAAAGCATTTATTAGAAAACAAGAAAGATTGAAAACAAATGAGTTAAATGTTCAACTCTAACAACATTTAGGATCAGCTTTATTAAAGTTCACCATTTAATAGTGTAAATTGGTAAGTTTTAAGAAAATTACGTATAATTGGATAGCCATCAGCAAAGTCAAGATATTGAACACAGAAGAGTCGACATTTAAAATGTTCATTACTTCACATTTAATCCACAATCCTATAACTTAATGTAATCCAATCAAAAGCCCAGTAGCATTCTTTAGGAAATAGAGAAAATGGATTTAAAATTTTTATATTAGTAAGTTGTTTAAAAAAGCAGACATTATAAATTCTAAATTTTTTAACAATGGATTTATTTTCTCTACCAGCTATGAAGGGGTATTACATGTTATGGAAATCTAAATGACATACATGTCAATGATGGACAGTTCAGCAGATGATAAACAGATCGTTGAAGCATTATGGTGAGAGCAGAAGCAGACAGCAGCCTATAGGAACTTAGAATACAGCGGAGGGAGGGTGGCTGGTCTGGAGGCGTGGCAGGAATGTTTCTTGTTTCTCCCGGGCACACAGGAAGCCAACCTTCCCCAGCTGTCCTTGAGTCTAGAGTGAACCCATGAAATACAGAGGGAGTGATCTTTGGCACTTTCAGTTCTGGCCCCCTGACTGCCCCAAATGATCCTTCACTGTATTTTTCCCCTGCATGACTGGAAGTGAAGGAGTCCATGATGGTGGTAGTTAAGACGAATTGAACCACATCTTTGTGACCTTGTTTGGGGAAGAGCGTCCCAGGAGAGCAAGCCAACAATCTACATTGAATTGTCACTAGAAACTGAATTGTGGAAGTCAAAGAGGAACAAGGATTATTACAATAGTTAGCATTTAACTCCTTATTATTACAATAGGGGGAACAACCACTTAATGTGTGGCCTGGGAAAAAAGAGCTGCCCGTTATAAAGAAAAAACTCACCGTATAATAGTGCTATGCCTCTTAACAGAGAAAATAATTCAAGGAGGAATGCACACCCAATCATTTAAAAATATACTTAAAGGTATAATAAGAGAAGGCCTTGTGACATTGGGATTAAGAGGGCTTCCTTAAACAAAATGCACAACAGACTAAAATAAGATCCTTAAAGGAAAAATAACATTTAAACATATCAAAATCCTAAAATAAAAATCACAACAACAAAAAAACTCAGTGCGTAGAATACAAGACATAACATTAGGAGAAAAAAATATTTACAATACATGAAAAGTATTATTATTCAAAATGCACAAAATATGTCTACAGATTAATGTTGAAAAATCAAATTGTGAAATGTGTGAGTAGAAGGGGAAGTTCACATGGCTTGTATGTTTAGGAAAAGATGCTCAACTTCTCTAACAAGTAGGATATGCAAATTAAAGAGGAATGAGATACCTTTATCATGTGTCGGGGTGACAAAGTTTCAACAGTTTGAAAATCCAAGTGTTGGCGGACTCACCCACACTGAGAAGAGTATTGCAAGTTGGAGACATCTTGGAGCACAATGCCACATCACCTAGGTCATTACCTAGCTGTGGAATCCTTTCTATGACCAGTACCAGTCATAGGTGCTTCCCAGACCGACACTGGCCCAAGTGCAGGGCAGAATCAGGCAAGATGTCCAATGCATTATAGTTTGCAAAAGCAAGAGGTTGAGTTCTATCAACATGAGAATGGTTCAGTGAAACATGGCATCTACATGTAATGGAATAGCCCTTAAAGAAAAACTTAGATAAAAATATAGTACTTTGTGAAAAAAAGCATGTCGTAGACCAATATATCCAGAATTCTTCCATTTATCTATATGTTCCCATGTACACAAATCATACTTACCTTTTTTATTTTTATTTTTTGGATTGTAAATGGGAATGGGAAGGTATAAAATGGGATTACAATGGCATGCACTGTGTATAGTGCCTGTTTATTTCACGAGATAACGTGGTCTCCCTGTTGCCCGAACGAGTGCTTTTCAGACTTTCGCGTGGACACGAATGGCTTGGGGATCTTGTTAAAATCATCATTCTGACTAATTGCTGGAAGGGCCCGAGATTCTTAACAACCATGACACTGGGCCGCCAGCCGCACCGTGAACAGCAGGCACTGCGTACGGGGTGGAAGCTGCACCCGAAATGAGTTAGCAAATTCTGGGGCAAACTGTTTTCTCCACAGCAGGGCACCCCAGGGGTTCTGACCTCCTCTCTGTGCCAAGGGGACCCTCCACAGGGTCTACAGCACACGTGACAAACCGGGAAAGGCTGGTCCACCGAATCAGCCCCGAGCACGGTGCTCAGAGATCGCTGGGAGGGAAGCCTTCTTACTTGGCCGGATTCCATGCATGAAGTCAAGACAGAGAATAGCATGTTCTCCATACACTGAATAGATTTTATCAGTTAACAATCAAGCACTTAATTAAAAATAAGTAATTCATAAGGGTGATTAATATTAGCTGGCTAAGTAGGTTTGTTCAACACTCTTGGCATTTAAATTAATGGTGAAAATCAGAATGTCTTCCTTCTTTCCAAAAAAAAATTTTTTTTAATGAGTCTTATATCAGGAAATGCATTTTTACTGGTACACAGAGGACCCGGGTTTGAAATCCCGAGGTTGCCGGCTTGAGCCCACGTGGACTCAGCAGCTTGAGCACAGGGTTGCCGGCTTGAGCAAGGGATCACAGACATGACCCCAAAGGTCGCTGGCTTCAGCCAAGGGTCACTCGCTCTGCTGTAGCCCCCCTTTCTCGGTCAAGGCACATATGAGAAAGCAATCAATGAACAACTCAGGTGCTGCAACAAAGAATTGATGCTTCTCATATCTCTCCCTTCCTACCTGTCTGTCTCTATCTGTCTCTCTCTATGTCACACACACAAAGAAAGGAAAATAAGAAAAACCTAATAAGCATGAGGAGTAGCTTCCCCTCACCTGGTCTGGCCAACCAGAGCCCCGTCGCAGGCTCCGGGAGCACGCTGTGTTCCGGCTGTGGGGTGAACATGGGGGACTATCAACAGCTCTTGCGCCAAACACCATTTCTAGAGAAGCAGTGTGTGGAAGACCTGTCCATCCCAGGAGGGACGCTGCATGAGTGTTTACACCAAGGAGCCTTATCAAAGACTGCAAGAGAAGATGCTGACCACAGCCTGAGTGGCCAGGAGGAGTTGGCGGCCGGGCAGAGCGTGTCTGCGGAGCAACGGAGACCAGGAAGGGAGATGGGTGCACGGACGGGTCAGGGAGGTCCCCAGCCCGGCTCCTCTGCTCAGAGGCCCAGCACACAGCTTCCAGGAGAGCCCGGAGTGTGGGGCCCTCTGGCACTGACACACTGGAGACTCCGGACCAGTGGAAGCCCTTCTTGCTTTGGTGATTCCGTGTCTTTGCTTGTGCCGTGCCCCCCCCCAGGAATGTCTCGTCCTTGCCCCCACCTCACCAGCTCTTCCTCTTCTTGCTTTACCACCCAGCTCATGGGCATTGCCCCCAAAGAGCTCCTGGACACAGGCGAGCTGAGCTGTTTCCTTTTCCTCCCCTTCTCCTCGGATGACCCCTGGGCCAGTGCCGCCCCGACCTCCGGCTCTTGCCAGGCATCTCCAGCCTCCGGGGGGGCCTGCGTCACCTTCGTGGCCCCAGCCCAGAGGCTGGACCAGAATTCTGACTCGTGCATATTTTGCACTAATTAATGTACCAATAAAGGAACGCTTGCCCTGATCACCGGGTCCACGGGCGGTTGATAAACCCAGCTGGACCATGGCCTCCTCATCCTTCTTTTGCACCACCGAGAGCAGAAACAACATGAAAACATCATTAAAAACACACCTTTGGGTGTCAGATATAACTGAATTGAAAGCCCTCCTCAATGACTAACTAGCTGAGACTCTTAATCGTTTAACGGATCTAAACCTTACTTGTAACTTGAGTTAGAATGAAGGATAAAGGAAGCCATGGATGTCAATCATTTATTAGAGAGCTGTAGCAGTGAACAGTAGCAACAGTAACAGCAGCCGTGGTAGGAGTGTTACTGGCAGCAGCAATAATAATCGTCAGAGTCACAGTACCAGCAGTATTAACAATGGCAACAATAGTAGCAGCAATAATAATCATCAGAGTCACAGTACCAGCAGTATTAACAATGGCAACAATAGTAGCAGCAATAATAATCATCAGAGTCACAGTACCAGCAGTATTAACAATGGCAACAATAGTAGCAGCAATAATAATCATCAGAGTCACAGTACCAGTAGTATTAACAATGGCAACAATAGCAGCAGTAGCAGTAGTCAGAGTCATCAGGGTCAGAGCAGCAGCAAGAGCAGCAATGGTATCGGTAACAACACAGCAGTAGAAATAGTAGTCATTACAGTAGAATTGGTGGTAATGATACTAGCAGTAATAAGAGCACTATAGAGAGTAGTGATGTTCAGCAGGATGGTCGTAGTAACTGTTCGGTTGATGGTTAGGGGCTCTCACATCCTCTTCTAGCTGGTTTTGTTCTCTTCACTATGATAACAGCACTGCTTTACCCTGGTAGCTGAACCCAGGAGCACCCAGACCAGCCGTGTTGGCGGGCTGCGCCCTCTCCCTCCGCCTTTCCAACTTGGCTCCTGCAAACAATCTCGTTAATCCCCGGTCAAGTGCAAGCACGCACACCCCTGATGAAAGAGCGTGCATGGGAAGTGAAAGCAAGGATGGTCCTTGGATCAACAGGAACTTCGGGCTTTCCAGGACGCCTCTCCTCCAGCCTCAGCAGCAGCCGGCGAGCGAGCGCCCACGGAGCGGCGGAGTGTGGGCTCGCTGTCTGTGTCCTCCCACCCCCGCTCCAACGGGCCAGCAGTCGGGGTTGGGAAAGAGCCTCTGGCACCCTGAGCTGATGTCATTAAGAGACCTCTGCTTTCTAACAGCATGTCTTCAAAATTGTTTGTGACAGTGGTGCCTCCACCCCAGGAATGACTTAACTCTCCTGGAATGCGGAGAGTTGGCACGAGGCACCGGACCCGGAGTCCACGGCAAGTCGGTGCTCTTGTCTCTTGCACAGGACATCCGCCTACCTGGCGCTGCGAGGAGGGGTCCCGAGTCCGCAGGAGAAAAGCTTATTCACTCTGGTTGGAGCCGAAATCCGACCTGACGGATGTGCTAAGTGCTGGAATTACTCATGTCTATTTGGGAGACAGTCGGTGGACAGCTACCAAACTAAATGGGTCTAATTTTTTTCACTCCCTGGTTCCCTCTCTCTCTCTCTCTCTCTCTCTCTCTCTCTCTGTCTTATTTTTTCAAGATACTAAAACTGGAAAGCCAAATCCATTAAACAATTCATACTTTGATTTGCAAAAGACAACAAACATATCCTCTAGGCAGAGGAAGCATGTCTTTTCTTGCACCGGGTTCAGGAACACGGAGTCTTTCCATTCAGGTCCTTCAAGGTACATCAAGTTGAAGGGTGATCTAATCGGCTTTCAAGGCAAAAGGCGTGTTCATTGTCTGCATGGTTCTGTTGAATAGCTTTCCCGCCATTGAGCACACACAGACTGATCGTTTAACCTTGATTCTTACATCTGCAAAATGAGAAATTAAAGAAATCTTATTCACTCGGCAAACACAGGGACAGGGGATGCTCCCGGCATCAGATGTGACCCTGGGTGAGGTGCTCAGAATTCTCTGTTAAAGGAGAGACTGAGCTTTGCTAAGTGAACAAAGCAATGAGTCACAGAAGCGAGGGTGGAAAAGGAAGTAGTGATAACAACAGTTTAGTATGCCCACTTCGCTCACACCCGGACAGTCGGTCACACACCAAGCATTAGAGTAAGTTTTCCAAAATCCTGTCAGTGTCTTTCAGCCACAGGTCAGCCGATAAATTGCTGCCCACTCTAATACACCTGGAAATTCTGTTTTGTTTCCCCTTTTTTTAATTTTTTTTTTTTAATTTGCAGGCATAATAGCAATAAGAGCATGAGAAGTGTAGCCCTTTTGGCTACTCCTGGCTTTCCTACAATCCTTGAGAAATAATGATGTGAATGGTACCAAGACAGATGCTGGCCGGTGCAGCTTAGAGTACAGTCCTTGGACCGCCATCTTCGGCATCCCTGGGCAGCTATCAGACTCTCTGGGGGTAGGTCCCAGGAAGCTGTATTTTAACAAATTCTCTGGGCTATTCTGAAGTATGCTCCATTTGAGGATCAATAGTCTGGCCAAGGCAGCCAGGCGCCTGATGCGTGGGAAGCTACCCACAGCCCCGGCCAGCACGGCCGCGGACCACAGCTGGGGTTGTTGACTGACTAACTTACTTCTTCTCCCTTGTCTGTGTCCCCCCTGTAGAGACTTAGAAAGTCTACTGTTCTCTTTTCCTGTCTCCCAACTGGAGGTGGCCGTGAAACTGAATTCTCCCCGGTGAGATGTCTGTGGCGGTCTACTGAAAGTTGGGGAGCAATATTTCCCTCCTGATTGGGAAAAAGGCACACGAGGACATCCTCCACGTCTGAGTCAAGCTCCGTCTCCTGACTGTGAATGCGGCATGTGAGGCTCTGATGCTTGCGGTCCTGCGACCAGGAGGAGAAGGTCAGGGGACCCGCCAGGAGGCCAGCCGAGACCGGCAGCACTGCCACTGCCGGCACGCTGAACTGCGTCAGGGTGCCCTGGACGGGAAGGACAACGATGACATCTCCGGTGACGCATCTGTTGTTAAAGCTATCACTTTGCAAAGAAGTTTCTCCTCCATGGTAACCGTGAGTAACTATGGCATCATAGGATGGAGTAGAAATTTCTCAAAACTTTCATTAAGGTCAAATCAAACCGACCCATAGATTGGATGCTGGCGTGTAGAGGCAAAGATTATGCAGCAGGAGGAGAAGAGGAAAGGGAACAAGGACGGCTTGTCCAGGTGGGCGCTCAGTTCCCGGGGCTGCCAGGACAAATTGCCACATGCTGAGTAGCTTCACACAACAGGAAGCGGTTCTCTTGCAGTTCCGGAGGCCGGAGTTACGAAATCAAAGTGTCAGAAGGCTTGGTTCCTCCAGAAAAATCTAGCAGAGAATCTATCCCACACTTTTTGTTATGTGTTGAATTGTGTGTTCCCCCCCCCCAAATTGTTCAAATCTTGACCCCCTCGGATCTGTGACTGTGACTTTAGTCGGAAATAAGACTCTTACAGATGATCGAGATAAAATGAGGTCATTAAGGTGGACCATAATGCACTATGACTGGGCCCTTCCAGAAAGGGGAAATTTGGACACAGAAATAGACATGTGTGAAGGGACAACAGGGTGAAGGCATGGTGACTGTGCCATCTACAAAATTAGGAGCACCCGAGTCTGGGAGAGGCACGGACAGATTCCCCCTCACAGATCTCAGTAGAGACAGCACTGCATGCAACAACCACCCTCTTGCAGTGAGGGCTGCCAGCAATCCGTGGCACCGGCACCATGTACGGGAGACACGTCACTCCAATCTCTGCCTTCGTCTTCACGTGGTCTCCCTCTCTGGGTCTGGGTCTCAAATCTCTTTTCTCTTATAAGGATGTTTGTCATTGGATAAAAAGCTCACAAAAGTCCAGGGTGATTTGATCTTGAGTTCCTGCATTCCATCAGCAAGAGCCCATTTATAAATAAGGTCACTCTCCCAGGTGTCAGGGTTAGGAATTTGTAGAGATCTCTTAAAGGGGATACAATTCAACCCACTCGAAGGCATCCATAGTCTAGTAGGAAAGATGATTTAATGGTCAATAGTGCAATACATCTGTAAAAGATGCGTTGTGCATCACCTTGTATCCTCAGGCACAAGGTCCAAAAGGGGAGGGGATGGAGGAACGGGACAGGGAAGAGAAGAGTGGACTCTGAGCTCTCTTTTCAACTCAGATTGCCCAGAGGGCTTCCAAGAAAAGGCACAGAGTCCTCCTTGTTGGATCCAGAAAAAGTTTTCCCATCTCAGTATCCCCCGCTCCCTCCTTGTGGCTTTCCGAAAAGCAATAATCGGCCCTGAGATGAAAAGGATCAAAATCAGCACCGCACGCGAACCTGCTAATTATTCTTCCTTGCTGTGGACATGGGCAGTCTCAGTTTTCGGTCCCATCCTAAGTATGACATCCAGCGACAAATTAAATCAATGACATAGAGAGCTCCTAGAGGGTGACTAATAGACTGGAATAAGGATACCAGGGTTGCAGTAAAAGCTTCGCTTCTAATTAGCCACGGGAGCCTCGGCAAGGCCCTGTGGTGGGTGGGCTTCTCCTGTTCCTCTGTAAGGAGCAGGGCCTGGCCGGGCTCGTGGCTGCAGTTCTTTCCACACCACGACTCCTCACACATGCTCCCTTTGGAATTTGGACAGCAGCTGAGCTGTGTGCTTCTCTTTTTAATGCATATGATCAGTATGGAGATTTATGGAGACACTTGTTTTTTATACAGTTAAGAAAACACACACACACACTCGCACGCGCGCACACACACACACACACACACCCTACACAATAGCAGCCGGTGAACCTTTGCCAGCCTCACATACATTTATGCAGCAACAGCAGACACGGTGCCACCAGACTGCAGCGAGGGGAAGGGACTCTGTCAATATTTACCGAGACAGAAATGGTGACGCAGCCTGTCTCTCGCTTCCTTCACTCAACACACATGCAGGCGGCCCCGGCCTCGGACTTTCACGCCAGGCCACTGGGTCTGGACTCTGGAGAGGGAGCCAGGAGTGAGACACTCGGGACCTGCCTGGAGGACCGCAGGGCCCGTCAAAGAGACGGACTGGGCAGAAGGCGCAGCAAGGTGCTGCGTGTGCCATGACACGGGGGTGGGACCCAGCACTAGGTGTGCTGACAGCTCCGAGGGGTGACAGCACCAACCCCCACCTCGGGGCCACGCCGAAAGGCCTCTGAGAGGTGTTTCCGAGCCAAAGTCTCAAGGATGTGTGGGAGGGTGAGGTGTGGGGTGCCCCCTTGCCACCTCAAGTTCAAGGCAATTTGAATCTGACAGTTTCTCGCCCTTTACGTTGAACCACAGTGAAGCAGGAAGCTTGAGTCCTGTTTGTTTGGCTAAACCCTCTGGATCTCTCTTGAGGTCGATGGTGATCAATTAATTCTACCAGTTATCTTCTTAAACCACCGTGCACATCAAGCCACATCACTCCTCCAGAATGCTCAAGGCGACGGGCCAGCCTGCCCAATGTCACCCCCATTGGGGCATCCTGCTCGTCAAGGCGCTCTGGTTTTCTCTTGACCTCGTCAGCATCATCTTATATGGTAAATCTCAATAAAACAGGGCATACAGGCCACATTTGGGGGTAGCCTACCTGTATCTATCAGCATGGCCCCTGTGGTTATAAATATCTATTCTACTCAGCAAAATGAGGGGACCAGGGCTCGTGCAGATACCCCAGGACTCCCAGCCTTTTGTACAGTGCACTTTCACCCATGAAATAAAAGTTGCTTTTGCATCTGCTTTGCATAATCGAACAACTTTCTTTCACTTGTTGTTTGCTTTTCTTATGTTCTTGTTTTAATAAAAAAAAAAATCAAATGCTTCTTTTTTTTATCACTTCATATTCCTTTTGAAATATCCCTTAATTTTTGTGAGCAGTATATATTCTGGGAGTGTGTGTGGGGAGTGCGCCCTGATCTGTGGAGTCAGGAGGTTTATATGTCAACACCTACTCTTCCACCTCAGGACCTGGGGCGGCTTCCATTTCTTCCTCGGTAAATGGGTGCTGGCCGCCCCTGGTCCGACTGCCTCCTGGGAGTGAGTACCAGAGCAGCAACGAGGCGTCTCATGTGTTTAGCCCTCTTGATCGCAGCCAAAAGACTGCAGTAAAATGAGGCTCGACTGTGATGTCAGGAGACCCGAGTGCCAGTGCAGGTGACCAAGCGGCCCCTGAGCTCTCTCTCCCTTCTCCGGATAGCCATTCCCCACCGAAGTTCACGAGCAGTCCAGCCCAGATGTACGTGTCCTGGGTGATCTCTCGGGCCCCCAGGGCTCGCTAGGGAACTGAGCGAGTCTACCCACTTCCTGGCCAATGAGGGCGAGCCCCTCCTCCACATCAGCGACATGAAACCTTTTGAAAGTGCACACACCAGAGATCACACCTGTCACCCTGCCATGTGCCCTGTGCATGCTGCTGGCCCTGGTGGGTCAGGAGAGGCCAGTGCGGGGCCTGGCACTGGAAGGCAGCCTAGGTGTCCAGCGGCCAGGACAGTCCGTCACACAGGCAGTGCTTGTGTGAGTCAGTTAGCTATGCTCTGTCCTCTCCCTACTGTTTGCTGGGCGAGCGGGCAGCCATGGGTGAAGGGGAGTCTGTGCTCACCTGGGACATGTCCAGTCCTTCTGTTCTCTGGGGCCCAGCCCCAGCCCCTCACAGAGGCAACTGGCAGTAACCTCAGGGATGCCCTCCTGTCCCCGCCGTGAGATATGAATTTCTCTCTGGACACAGGCATGCTCCCCGATCAGACATGTTGGGCAGACTAAACATCTCTCACAATGAGCCCGGAGTTCCACAGCAAAGCAATTTCAGCGGGTCATTCGCACAGTGCTAGATGCTTTTAGTTCTCTGAAGTCCATCTCTCACGACGTCGTTTTCCCCGGACCCTTCATTTCTAACACAAGACGGCTGCGTGCCGGTGCCATAATGGGACCTTTACAACACGAGTGTATGTGTCACAATGCCTTCTTTTCTGTCGTGGAGATTTAACCAAATTCACGAAGACGGAGGGCCATAACAGAGATCTTCAATAATATATGTTAAGCGGGGTTTTCCACGCTGCCTTGCAACATGGGAATAAATTCAGATGGTGTGTGTTTGGGACTTCCAGCAGGTAGTGAATCCACGGGCACCAGGGGGCCCGGGTCACCCCTCCAGCACGGGCCTGGTAAGCCAGCATCACCTGGACCAGTTTGTTTGGTAAAGTCTCTAAACAGAGGGGCCTCTTATCACAGGGTAGGAAATGTACATCTTTCACTGGGTTCTCCAAAATCTAGAAAGGAGACGACAGGAACGTGGACTGCGCACGAGCCCCTGAACTCTCCGTCATCCACATTACTCGGTGCACGGTGGCTTTCTTGTTTGTTCTCGTTTTTGATAAACTGTTTTAAAAACTGATTGCAGGATCAAAACGCCTGTAATTTCGTCCGAAGGTACTCACTGATTAATAAAGTGAATAGAAAATGGCCTGTCTTGTGCCTTTCAAATCGATACGATATCTGGCTCCTTTTCTGGAAGGGCTTGCTAGCTTCCCCCTCTGTCTTCCCGCCGGCCCCCAGCACATGTGTCCACGCCCTCCGCCTCTCCCGGCTGTCTCCGCCTGGTCCCATGTCCGGAACCGTCAGGTGGTGCGAGGTAACGAGACACGTTTGTCTCTCGAAGGAGCAGAGACGGGCAAAAAGCTCTAGAGTGATCTACTTCCTGAAAACACACAGAATGTGACGAGGACATCATCCTCTCCTTACATTGCTCCTTCCTGTCGCCACATTAAACTGCCCGCACCCTTTGCAACGGGGTGGAGCACGAACTGTCAGAACTCCAAACACGGCGTGGGTATGGTCCCACTGCGCATGCGCACACGGTTTTACTGGATAGGTGACTCCTGCTCAGACTTCACTGGCCTTGCCCCCATCCAGGTGTCTGAAGCCACCGTGTCACCGTGCATTCTTTATTAAACCCTTCCATTCCTGGCTCTGATGTTGTCATTGTCCCCTCATCTTGTCGTTTTCAGACAGCAGCATTCTGTTATGTTACCATTTTCTTTCCAAGCATTCATTTCGCATTTACCTGGCTGGCTCATCCTCTGCCGGGTGTGCTGCTCAGCGTCCAGCACCTCCAGTCTGCTTTGTGACTGTACGTTCCTTGTGGGCAAGGATCCCTTCCCTTCCTGGGAACCCCTGTGCCCAACGTGGTCCAGACTATAAGAAAGATACTCCAACGGGAGGACCTGCAGAATTCAACGCCGTGTTCTCCGCGGGGCCCTGCGTGGACGGTAATACCCGCATCACGGAACCAGGGAACACAGTGGATCGGATGACGGGTGACACGGAAAATGACATGAGAGTGTTAAGCTCTACTGCATACCCTCGTCAGCCGGCCCTACGAAAGGGCGTGGACCCGTGAAACAGCGCTTCGTGGAGAGAATCATGGGAGTAAGAGAGTTCGTTCCATTGGCGAGTGAGACATTCATCGCCAGCACGAAGAGGACGCCTGTGTTGAAGGGAGACGCCCCAGCCATGGCATTCGGTCCTTGATCGCGAACCCAACTTAATAAAGTTCTAATTGGGCGTTAATGATGATAAGGCACTCTGCCCTGCCTTCGAGGGGCTTACCACGTCAGAAAGGATATTTATCCCCAGTCCGCTCCGGGGAGTGACCGTCACTCTTTCGCTTTCTTCACTCAATCAGTACTTATTAAAGGGTGAGTATGTGCCAGGGACTGACTGCTCTTGACCTTAAAGGAACAATAAAGATGAGTCAACACTCCACACTGACTTGTGCCCAGAGACAGAAAAGTCAGCACACACACACACACACACACACACACACACACACACACACACAAGCCCAAAAGTACCAGGTAGGTCACAGTGAAGAGGATATAGCACGGGACCAGTGGAAGAGACTGTTGGTGTTCACAGAAAGCTCACTGACAGTTTAGGTCAAATGGTGAGGAAAGGCCTTGTTGAGGAAGTAACATCTAAGCTGGAACCTACGTGGTGACAAGGAGCCAAGTGTCCCCAAGGAGCGATGGGAAGAGGACAGGGGTGTGTCCTAGGCAGAAGGGGAGCAAATACAAGCACTCTAGAGCAGCAAACAGACAGAGGTATTAGAAGAAATAAGACGTAATGGTGGCCTGACCTGAGGTGGCACAATGAATAAAGCTTTGACCTGGAACACTGAGGTCGCCTGTTCGAAACCCTGGGCTTGCTGGGTCGGGGCACATATGGGAGTTGATGCTTCCTGCTCCTCCTCTCTCTCTCTCTCTCTCTCTCTCTCTCTCTCTCTGTCTCCCTCCCCTCTCTCTCTCTCTCTTTTCTAAAATGAATAAACAAAATCTTTAATAAAGAAAGTAAAGGAGCAGCCACAGGGAAGCTGGTATTGAGAAGATGGGACGCAACTGGGTGAGTTAGGGCCCCATTAGAGAGCAGTTACTGTCAAATATGGTTACACAAGCAGATTTTTGTTAGAATCATTCAAATCCGAAAGCGATTTCCCGAGGGGTGGAGAGCTTCATGGATGAGACGTGCGTCAGCCAGGTTCCCCTGCATGGGGCAAGTTTCCCACCTGAAGGACCTTGTCTTGCAAACCCCACTGCCCCTGAGTGCATTGGATGTGCCCATACACCACGTCTGACTTCAGACCAGAGTGACCGGCCCCTTCGTTCTCCCCTCTGCGTTGCTGTTCACCTGGGGAGACGCTCTCCTGTGCACGCGTAGTGAGTTATAAAAGTCCCAACACTCTCCCCTCCAGCAAGTAGGCAAGATGGAGAAGTATTAGGAGGTCACAGACTTCAGGACCAGGCCGGCTGGCCTTCACATCCCAAACTCTTCCCTTTGTGATGTAAACTTGCAAAGATACTCCATCTGGCGTGCGTCTCTGTGAAATGGAGATAGAATTTGCCTGTCAAGGTTAGCCTTCTTCTGCATCCCTTCTCTTGGTAAATGCCTCCTAACACAGGCAACCTCACTTCTGGGTCTCTACCCAAAAAACTTGAAAATGTTTATTCGCCAAGATGTAAGCTTTCCTAAGTTCGCTACTGTAGCGTTATTCACAGCAGCCAAGACAAGGAAACAACCAAAGTGCCTGTGATAGATGACTAGATAAAGAAGATGGGGTAGCTGTATGCTACGGAATACCACTCAGCCATACAAAAGAGGAAATGTTGCCATTTGCAACAACGTGGATGGACCTTGAAAATATTATGCAAAGCGAAATAAGTCAGGCCAAGAAAGCTACGTCCACGGACCATACGATTTCACTCATATGTAGGGTATGAAACTGAAAGCAACCAGTGAACACACAAGAAAAACAAACAAGAGCTCAGAGATGCAGACTGCAGTATGGTGGTTACCGGGGGAGAGGGGTAGGGGGCTCATAAAGAGTAAAGGGGTCAAATACATGGTGACAGAAGCAGGTTGAACTTTGGGCGGGGGGCACATGATGCAATAGACAGACGAGGTATCACAGAATCGTACACTTAAAACCTATATAATCTTACTAACCAATGTCTCCCCAATAAATGTAATTTTAAAAAGATAACCCAAAGAAACTCCCCTTGCCCCTCTGTTCCTGTCTTTGTCTGCCCTCCCCACCCCCAAAAGCTGCCTTTCCCTGTCCAGGCTGCCTCTCCCTCCCTGGGTTCGTTCTGATTCCTGGAGGTTACTGCTGCTCTAAGGATGGTGCTGACGTCACTGTAAAGACAGGGTCCTGTGAATCTCTGGGTGGTGCAGACAGTGTCCTCTCCAGTTTGGCCCTGCCTGGCCCCCTGGCACCGGCCAGCATGGGCACTGCCTCTGTTTGCTCAAAGGAACTGAACTCGGCTTAGAGTACGATTGTTACATGAACATACTTTCCAAAACCTGCCGTTTGCACCCAAACAGTGGCCTAGTGTGAACCAGAAGGGAGAGTATAGTCAGTGTGACTGGACATCGCCGATCTAGTCTCTTCTCTCCAACAGCTTTAAAAAACATATGCCCGTATTTGGACTGTGAGAAATCTAATGCACACGAGGATGTCTGCGTGCTTCGTGGCGTTACGAGAGGAAGCACTCAGGATTCAGTTGCTCGGCCCGCACCTTTTTTCCCTGGGGTAGATGTGTAGATAGCTGCTCTCTGGTTTCTCCATTGTTCAGAGTGTTTAATTCATTATGTCTGGGTGTGCAAAAGGAAAAAAAAAATCCCTAGTAAATATCTTGTTGGAGTCTATCTCCTTAATTGCATGAGATACTTCCTGCCGGGTCTCTGTGGATTTTCTGGATGGGAGGTGGGTCCGGGTCTGCAGCACCATTAGCGGATTTAAGGTCGTCAGCGATTTCCCTGTGAAACAAACGTCCTCAGAGCAACGTGCAGCTGCCTTAACGAGGGCAGTGTCTCTCCCAGACGCGGGGGGCTGGGTGAGGTCACGTGTGTCCCACCCGCAGCAGCACAAGCACTCACCGGGGTTTCACTTTGGGGAAAGAGGGCAGTGTCTCTCCCAGACGCGAGGGGCTGGGTGAGGTCACGTGTGTCCCACCCGCAGCAGCACAAGCACTCACCGGGGTTTCACTTTGGGGAAAGAGAAGGACTGAGTACATGACTCCAGGAAGTGTGGGTCCCTGAGCGTGGGAATGTCCATCTGAACCCTCCCCACACTGCCTTGCTCAGTGCCTTGGGCATAGTGAAACCTTTCCAAATATTCGCTAAAATCATCAAAAGGCACCAGAGCGCTGGCCGCTGGGTCACTCAGGGAAGGGGTACACAGTCTTGGAATGCTCAAAGGAGGCCACTTCCTCCCAGGCAGGGCCGTAGTTTATTCTCACATGTCCTGACTCAGAACCTGTATCGGTCACCTATGGCCATGCTGATTCTAGGCAGCGAATACCCACAAACTCCCAAGGGGATACAGTAATAGGCAGGGAGTGTTTTTCAAGAGTCTAAGGGTCACAGGGAGTTCTGGCCATTGGGCTGGGCTGGTTTCTCTCAGCTGGGCTTTTGCATAAATCTTCGACCACCTGGTGGGCAGGGCAGGTCGTGTGCCAGCTGGTTAGACGGCATGAGCTAGGATGGTGTATATATACTTCCTGTGGTCTCTCGTGCCCTGGGGAGGCTAACCTGAACTTGCTCTCCTGGCAAAGGTAGGGGTGTAAGGAGAAAGCAAGTCTGCAGAGCCTCTTACAGTCCAGACTCAGAACTAGCACGGCATCACCTCTGCTAGGTTCTAACGTCAAGGCGTGGGCCCCTCCCGGTCAAAGAACTGGGGAGCGGACCCCATCTCGTGGGGTAAGGAGATGCCAAGTCGTGGCTGGCACAGAGGGTGTGGGCGGAGGCAGTGTGGAGGGTCGGGACGTTTTCACAATACTTCTCCACCCCAAAGAAAAAGCTCAGCTCATCGTCTTCATCACATCTCCAGAGAAGGGCAGGGTGGAATGCAAAATATTCTAGAGAGCGTTCAATACCAAACAATGGAAGTGCAGCATCGGAGCACGCACTATCTAGAAAACTCAAGATGTGGAACAAGAACCTGCACTTTTTATAAAAATCAAAGTAACGCATTTATTTTGTCTCAAATATGAAAATTCCTGAAGAGGCACAACGAAGGAAATGAAAACCACCAGGTCCCACTTCTCGGAGAGAGCAGTGTGGGCATCCCCTTCGGTCACCACACTTTCCACACGTGGACAGAAGCCCCGCGTGCCCTTCGCCCGGCTTAGTTTCAACAGGAACGGACACTTTGTTGTTCTGGTTACACACTCAGAATCCTCCTGTTTTTTGGTTACGCCGCAACATTCTAAAGCATATCTCAGCTATCATGTCATTCCACCTGAAATATTTCAACAGCGTACATTTTTTTTTACAATAAGGACAAAGCATACATGCACACACACACTCAAATAGTATGACACAATCAATTACAAGAATTCTTTAATATCATTAGGTAGCTAATTCATACAGTATCTAACTCTGTTCTGCTGTCTGAAAATATTTATTTTCACAGTTGATTTGTTTGTTCTGAGAGTTAAGCAAAGTTCACAAATTGAATTTGTTTCATCACCATCATCACCATCACTATCATCATTATTATTATTATTACTATTACTACCTTGGCACAGACGCTAAGCATTTATTCCAGGGGATCTCCCGAGTGGCTGAGGGTGAGCAGTCTGGCCGAGCCGGGCCAGGGCTCTGGTCAGGTGGGACCGCCCGTGGTCAGCTGAGGGGTGACTGACCCATAGAGGGCAGGTTCGGGTCATCTAGATCCGAACACAGCGACTTAGAGAAATGGCTGTTGCTCACTAGAACTCAGCTGTGCTTTCCAAACTGACTGAGCTAGGAGCCACACGGTGGGGTTGTTGTCGGGATAATGTGACAATGGGCACCTTGACCCAGGTCTGGATCTTACTCTTGGGGCCTTTTACTCCTTGGAGGTGGGGTGCAGGCGACGGTACTCGAGTTCCGGCTTCCCCGTCTAGTGGATCGCCACACGGTGAGGACCGCTGGTGCAACGTGGGGGGGGCCTGTGAGGACCTCCTCCCCAGCATCTGCTGTCTCATCAGCAAGTCAGCCCAGGAATCTCCTCTGAACCACTCCCTCCTGCCGGCTGCTCTCCAGGTTTCGAGCCCCAGGGGGTTGGATGCTGTGTCTGAAATGGCTTCTTCCTCAGAACAGAGCGCAGTTTTCCCGGGGCAGGGTCCAAGCTCAGGCCCACACAGGAGAGTTTCCCCGAAGGCACAGCTCTGGGGTGGCTTCCAGTCTACCCCTTCCAGCCCGCTTTCACCGTTCTGGCTGATGAGACGTGCCTGAGAAGCTATTTGTGCCTGGGCGCAGTCTATGAGTCTAATGAGCAGAACAAGGCCAAGGTGCCTCCTGCCAGTTCCCTGCCCTCCTGGCATCCGCGGGCACAGATACCCACCCCCTGGCGCGCACGTAGGCACTGCCTCTGTGTCCACACCTTCGACG